>NC_091066.1:83066093-83774843 GCF_000393655.2 Nicotiana sylvestris | reverse complement strand
CTGACCTTAACAACTTCTAATCTCCAACGAGTGGCATACTTGTGGAATGTCTCCATAGGTTTCTTCTTTAGGTTCTGGATGTAGAACACATATGGCGCATTCTCCGTGTTGAACCTGAACCTGTCCATAAAATTGGACGCCATACTTACCCAATTCGACCACTTCTTCGGGTCTTGGCTAATGTACCAAGACAGAGCATCTCCTTTCAGACTTCTCATAAAAAGCTTCATGCAAATCTTTTCGTCCTTCCGTACTCCGACCAGCTTGTCGCAATATGTCCTTAAATAGACTCTGGGATCCCCTATACCATCAAACATTTCGAACTTAGGAGGTTTGTACCCCTCGGCAGTTCGACATCTGGTTGTATGCAGATGTCTTTGTAGTTCAATCCCTCGATTCACTTACTTCCTTCAACACCCTGAACTTGGCTAGTCAACTTCTTGAGTTCTGCGACTAGGTTTCTGATAAGGGAGTCTTTGTCATCGGACTCAGGTGTGCTTGAGACGGGTGGAATGGAGTGTGGTATGGTTTCCACATAGATGGGGATGTTATGGTGAGTATGGAGATGATCATTTGCGGAGTTTAGTGGTTCAGGGATGAGTAGCGGGGTGTTGTTGGAAGTGAGGCAAATGTTACAGTGGGGAGCGGGATGGTTTTGTGATTTCGGGATGTTTTGTGGAGGAAATTTGACATTTGGGGTGGTGAGGGAAAATGATAAGCTTGCCAAATTCCGGACTTGATCAAGTTCCTCCTGAAATTTCAGTAGTTTCTACTCGAGTTGGGATGCACCTTCTTTCGAGACATGAGTACCTTGAGTGATTTCTACCCGTTCAACCGAGTTTTCCTTTCTGATGTTGCTCAAATCTTCCATTTTTCCCTTGTTCATGTTTCTAACGGGACTAGGGGGAGGAGTGGGTGGAGGGCCCTTAGATCTTGTTGAGTATGATGACGATGCCAGAGTGCACGAACTAACCTTTGGGGAGGGGAATAAAACAAAAGTAAAAACAAAAAGGTAGCAAGTTAGAATGCATAAGGAAAAGATGTTATGATATTTAAACACATAGTGCGAGAATATAAACCGTGTCCTAATTTGGGAGCCTCGTTGTGCCCGAGGTAGGCCTAGCGACAAATTGATTTGGAGAACTTAGAATGCTAAATGCCTCATTTTATTGATAAAAAACAAACGAATCCTAAAACGACACTAAATAACAAGGAATAAAATGTCACTAGTGGCCATTGGCCTTATTACATTTCATAAAGTAAAAGAAAACTCTTATCTATTTGGTCCTAGAAGGGCCTTCCTCAGGTTGAATGCTCTCGTTAATCAAATCCTCCAGCTTACGTAGGTTCACCAGTAGAAATGCCTTTGCCATGTGTTCTCCTTCGTTTCCTTCAACGTTCTGGCAGTCGGTGACTCTCTTCCTCACTTTCCCTTCCAATTCCAGCAGACTGTACTCCAGATATTCCAACTTTTTGCTAGCTTTGGCGGCCCTCTCTTTCTACTTGTTGATTTGGTAATTTGGTGAAAGACTCCTCCACCAGTCCAGCAAGAGTGAGGGTGTGCTAACCATATCGAAGTTGGGGACCTCGTGCCTCATGTTTCTGCAAGACAAAAGGGTTAGGCCCTTACCCCCACCAGACTCGACTATTAAATACCAATAATTGGCATAAGCAGCATTTATTTCTCCAAATAAATGCACAGAACGTGGTAATGTCCGTTTGGGTTCCAAGGAAACCCAGTGGACTTTAGACAAGGCTATCTTAAAGATTCATTATGTGGACAACATAACTGACTCGACTAGGTTTTGATAGTGATGCATGCACAATTAAATAGAGTAGGGTTTCTATGGGGTATTAGACTGGTACCCTTGAGCGGACAACTCAAGAAGGAAAGGCACGAAACCGTCGACTATACCGTTGATCGATTGGTTTTACCGAAAATACGCCTTTGCCAAATTTAGGAGGTAATAATATCGGAAAGGTGCAACCACTCATTATAAGCGTTGCTATAGTATTTTGTTTGGCACGAGTGGAATATGATGTTGAATATGCAGTTACAATAATTAAACAAATTGTCATGTATTTGCACACTCATAAGGTAATAATTATAATAATTGCTCAAAATTACAACAGTATTAAAGGAAAGTGGTAAAAGAAAGCATTAAGAGAAATAAAGAGAAGAAACGAAGAGCCAAGTCAGTTTTCGAAGTAGGAGAGCAAAATAAATACTTAAAGGCATTAAAGACATTCAAGGAAGCATAAAGTCACAAATAGCATGAAATGGTAAAAGCCTTAAAGAAATCCCCAGCAGAGTCGCCATGCTGTCGCGCCCCATTTTTTCTCGCGAAATCGGGTTTATGATATTTGGGAGGACAACTCGTTCCCTTTTGGGAATTGGGTTTTTTGATTTGAAGAGTCGCCACCTAATGATTAAGTGAATTAGGACACTAGGAAGAATTTGTTTAGAAAAACCAGAGTTTGGGTAAGGGCTAGAAATTATCTCGAGGGGAAGGTGTTAGGCACCCCTCAAGATGCATTAGTGTGGTTCCCGACCATGCTACAATTGTGACTTAAGTACAAACAATAAATAAGCAAATAAAGGTTTCAAATATGAGGGGTTGTCACATTGTGATTGCAAATAAGTTAAAGTTTGAAGAAACAAGGAAGCTGAAATTTGAGAAAAAAGAGTTTTGAAATTTTGAAAGTAATAAAATAAACAAGTAAAGGGAAGGGGGTTCTATGTTTATAAATAATATGGATCACATCAATGCAATACCTGATAATCACTCCTCAGAAGAGGGGTTATACGTGGTATTAGCACACCGGTCATCATATCCATATCTACCCTTTCCCACCCCGTTGAGGTATTAAATGCGGAATGGTTTCGTTTACTTATTGCATGCTAGTACCCGCCCCAATCCTATCAGTCCCGGAGGCATTTGGGACTACTAGTCCTAAAGGGAAGGGATATTTGGGCTTTGTATGGTTTAAAAGGATAAAATTCTAAAGCGACAAACAAAAACACATAAGGCAGATATGGGAAACACATAACAATTTAAAAGGCTCAGACAGGCCTCCTCACTTAAAGACAGATTGTTTAGCATGTCTTGCAGATACTGGTTATGGTTTGAATTAAACTTAAACGTTAGGGAGGCAGACTGGTCTATTACACATTTCAGATAAGAAATCGGAATCAGACCTGCCTGCTGGTTGGAATTAACAGAGTCTAATTCAATTAGCTAATTTACCTTATAGTTTGCTTAGGTGAAACCTATAGGCATGATATCTAAATGTAAGAGAAAGATACTGATTTCAGAAGCAGATTTATTAACAGCAGGAACATAAGTTCTGCAAACGTTAAGCAATGCTCTTACTAATTTTAAACTTATAAGCAAGCTGAGGGATTCAGATTAGTTGCTTATTCCTATATGCATGCTTTCTAAGTGTGACTGATTTGAACCTTTATGAAAATGCAGAAATCCTATAGGCATGGCGTCTAAAACGCTGATTTTATTATTTAAGCCTATATATCGTTTGCCTAGTGATGGATATGTATGCAGTATTCAGAAACCCTATAGACATGCTTTTTGTATGATAGGCAAAATGCAGAATCCTATAGTCATGTTCTCTATATGAGATTCAGAAATGTAAAAGCTATTGATATGATATATATACAGAACTTATAGGCAGGATTTCAAAGATGCAAAAGTGCAAAAGTTTATAGACGGGATTTCTATATGAAAATGTAGAAGTGCAGAACCTAAAACAGGATTTCAAAGATGCCGAAATGCAAAACTTGCCATGATTTGCATAAATAAAGACCTAATGAGCATGATATCTACCCTTAGGCATACATGAGTACCCCTCCCCTTTTCACTATAAGCCCCCATGAGTTATTACAAATTATTACAGCCCAGAATGAAGAAAAGAAAGTAAAAATTACATCATAAATCTAAAATCCCAACCAAGGAGAGCCTGATTCAGACTTCTGTCTGCAGCATGAAGTAAACCAACTCCAAAGATCAAAATCCAAAGCCTTTCTCCTATTTGGGATGTGTTAGAGTTCCCTAAGAGTCTCAAGTGGACTCCGGGCAGTGCTTACACCCAAATATATTGCAGAATTGGATTATAGTGCAGTATGGAAGGGCCGACCCTCAAATGTCCAAGTTCAGAGGGAGCTCAAGGTCCCAAAGCAAGGCTCATAGGAAGGGGCAGAACTTAGAATCTAAGAGAGAGTGCAAGTGCATAGAGGGGATTTTGGGGAAGGCCAAGACAAGCTGGTGGTCATACCTAGCAATTAGGAGTGCTGGCACACCCCTAACCAGCCTGTTAGCCACATTGTTTGGGAGTTAGGATCCATTAAAGTATCAGGTCCAGACATGAGCAACAATTTGGATACTGCCACGCCTGAACCTTAACTCAAACACATAGAAGGGAATAAGGGTATGGGGAATTCACACAGCAACAGATGCAAAGAGAACAACATATTCAATACAGAACATAAACAGCAAAGTAGACAAGATTGTTGAAACTGTAAAGCAAACACATAGGGATGAAGCTGAAAGTTAAATTAGAACATACCAGTTTCAGGGAAATAAGAAGAGAAGAGCAGTAGTAAAGCCAAATTGCAAACACACAGCCAAAAGATTTCAAAAGAGAGTAGAGTGTTGAATTGAGAATGTAGGAGTATTGAAATTAAAAGTGTTCAATAAGTGTTGAACTCAAGGTTATAAAGAGTATTGAATTGGAAGTCCTCAAAAGTGTAGAAGGGTCATGCCCTTTATAGTGCAGAAAGCAAGTAAGAAAATAGTTTCGAAATCAATCACATAAGGTCTCCCCTCAATTAAGGGATTCTGATTTTAAACGGGTAAAGGATAATTAAGGAAAGAGTTTGATCAAGATCTTTCCAAAGTAGCACAAGAAGGGTAAATACACAGAAGTTATTTAAGGAAAGAGTTTGATAGCAACACAGTTTGTGCAAATAAGGAAAGGCAATCAATCAACAGCCAGTAAAAAATCAGAAATTGAGTTCTGGTATGAATGAATCCAACCAGAAAAGATGAAGAAAGGTTTAATTAAAGAAAAATCAGTAACAATCAATCGATCCTTATTAAAAGGAATTCTGAATCAATCACAAATTGGCAAAACCTTTTTTGAAGGAAGAATTCATCATATATAAAGTGCACAGACATGTGAATCAAGAAAGAGTTGTCATGCTAATTAGAAAAGCCTAGCATAGAAAAGTTCAGAGTCAAAGAAGTTCGAGTTCAGTACAAAGACTCAAAACGAGTCTAAGAAACCTAGAGTTCTAAAATAGAACCGTAGTCTCAAACACAAGATCGAAACTCGCCAACAACCCCAAACCCTAGGGTTTTCAACTCAAGTCAGATATAGAGAAAAGAAGATAAATAACGGAAATAGGCTCAGAGATCTTCTTTCAGGGATTCATGTGAAAACAAACAGATAAAATAGCAGGTTCAAGGCATATAGAATGAAGAACTGATTTGAAGCATAAAGAACACATTTTAAGAAAGGCTTGGGACCTAAACAAGTTCAAAAGAGAAAAGAGGTAGTATAAACTTAGGAAAACAGTAGAGGGAACATGTGTAGAGAGAACTCAAACAAGGTTCAGTAAAAGCAAACAAAAACTTAAGGACTCAGTAGGAGATGCATACAGTAGTAGAACACAAAATACTGGAAAAGGATAGCAAAAGAACATATAGGAAAACACAACGAGATGAACATGTGAGCATGGTGTAGAAGCACAGTAGAGCACAAAGCACGGAAGAATCATGTATAGTAGAAAGAAAGCAGAAGAAAAAAACATGCGTGGTAGAAAAGAAACATACGAATATAGTATAGACAAATACACATAAAGAAAAGAAAAGGAAGAATCAGAAAGACATTTTGAAACTTTTTCAGAAACCCTAAATCGAAGAGAAGTAATTTTTGAAAGAAAATTAGGGAAAACGTTTAAGAACTCAAGTAGAGCACAGACATAACATAGATTTTAAAAAAATAATCAGAGAGAACCTCGAGTAGCTGGGGTTTCAGAAAATCCATAGAATGAGAAGGCTTGGAAAAGTCCGATCTTGAGTCGGAGAGGTTAGAACTAGGCTCGAAATGCTTTGGATGTGCCGGAGCAAGGCCGGAAAGGTCTCAAAATCATGGATCTAAGAGGATCTGAATGGACACCACTGAGGTCAGACCTCAAAGATTCGAACCCCAGACGTTTGAGAGTGGAGGGAGGTGAGTACAGGCCATCCATGGCCTGAGAAGCCATGGATTCCAGTGAGGTTATGGTCGGAGAGGATGAGAGAGGCTAGGTTCCATGGAACCTTCGAGAGAGTTTGAGGGAGGAGAGTATTCAAAGGCGGCTGAGAGATGGAAATGAGGGGATTAGGGTAGGGTCGGTGGATTAAAAATAGTAAGTGGTGATCGTGGCCGTTGATCAAAACGATCAACGGCCTGGATTAAAAGGAAGACCGGGCGGGTTGGATAAACGGGTTAAGGGGTTGGGTTGAAATTGAAATTGGGCTGGTCCAATTGGGGGTTAAGATTGGGTCAATTGGGGGCTAAAATTGAAATGTAATGGGGCTACAATTGAAACGAAATGAGGCTAAAATTTACATAGCAGTTTTTCCCTTTTATTTTACAAAAATAGTAAAAATGATTTTGAAAACAAATTAAAGTACCGAATCAGTAAATAATATATAAATATTAATTTAAAAATACTGGAACCAATTTTATGATTATAAAAATGCTATTAAATCTTAAAGTAGGATAGAATTGTAATTATATGCAATTTAGCTTTAAAAATACCAAATAAATTTGTAGAAATATATAAAAATTACCTTAACTATATTTTGGTATAAATATGGGAATAAAATAAATTATTCACCAAAATTGATGATTTTGGGAGTAATTATTGATTTTGTACATCTAAAATGGACAATAAATTGGTTTTAAAAAGCTTTTAAAAATTGGGAAAAATAGTAAAACACTTGGGCATGCTTATATATGCGTACATATGTTATTTTGAAAGTATTTTGTATATATAAAAAATATACAGGGAAAAATTGGGTATCAATAACACTCGGCAAGTTGGGTGGCAAAGCAAGCTCATAAGCCACTTCCCCAATCCTCCGAAGCACCTCAAAAGACCCAATGAACCGAGGACTCAATTTACCCTTCTTTTCAAACCTCATAACACCCTTCATGGGCGAAACCTTCAACATAACCTTCTCACCAACCATGTAGGACACATCCCGAACCTTCCTGTCAGCATAACTCTTTAGTCTTGACTTCGCTGTATGAAGCCTCTCCTAAATTACCTTCACCTTTTCTAAAGCATCCTGCACCAAGTCTGTCCCCAATAGCCTAGCCTCACCCGGCTTAAACCAACTAACTGGAGATCTAAACCGCCTCCCATACAAAGCCTCATATGGAGACATATGAATACTCGATTGGTAGCTGTTGTTATAAGCAAACTCTGCAAGAGGTAGAAACTGATCCTATGACCCTCCGGAATCAAAGACAAAAGCACACAACATGTCCTCCAATATCTGAATAGTGCGCTCGAACTGCCTGTCCGTTTGAGGGTGAAAAGTTGTGCTCAACTCAACTTGAGTACCCAACTCTCGTTGCACAGACCTCCAAAACTACGAAGTAAACTGAGTGCCCCTATCTGAAATGATGGAAACTGGGACACCATGCAAACAAACAATCTCTCGGATATAGATCTCTGCCAACCGCTCTAAAGAATAGGTAGTACACACAGGAATGAAGTGCGCAGACTTGGTCAGCCGATCCACAATCACACAAATAGCATCGAACTTCTTCAAAGTCTGTGGAAGTCCAACTACAAAATCCACAGTGATCTGCTCCCACTTCCACTCTGGAATATCCATCTGCTGAAGCAAGCCACCCGGTCTCTGATGCTCATATTTCACCTGCTAACAATTGAGACACCAAGCTACAAACCCCACAATGTCTTTCTTCATTCTCCTCCACCAATAATGCTATCTCAGATCCTAATACATCTTTGCGGCACCCAGATGAATGGAATACTCCGAGCTATGGTCCTTCTCCAAAATCAACTCCTGAAGCCCATCTACATTGGGTACACATATCCGGCCCTGCATCCTCAACACTCCATCATCACCAATAGTCACATCTCTAGCATTGTCATGCTGAACTCTATCTTTAAGGACAAGCAAATGAGGATCATCATACTGGCGCTATCTGATGCGATTATATAAAGAAGACCAAGAAATCGCGCGGGCCAATGCCCGACAAAGCTCCGAAATATCTAACCTCACGAACCGATTGGCCAAGGCCTAAACATCAACTGAAATAGGTCTCTCCCCAACTGGAATATATGCCAAACTCCCCATACTCACTGCCTTTCAACTAAAAGCATCAGCCACCACATTGGCCTTCCCCAGATGGTACAAGATAGTGATATCATAATCCTTTAGCAACTCCAACCACTTCTGCTGCCTCAAATTGAGATCCTTCTGCTTGAATAAGTGCTGGAGGCTACGATGATCAGTAAACACCTCGCAAGACACACCATACAAATAATGCCTCCAAATCTTCAATGCGTGAACTATGATAGCCAACTCCAAATCATAACGGGGTAGTTCTTCTCATGGGGCTTCAACTGATGAGAAGCATATGCAATAACTCTACCCTCCTACATCAATACACACCCAATACTAACTCTCAAAGCATTACAATACACGGTATATGAACCTGAAGCCCATGTCAAATCTAATATTGGAGTTGTGGTCAAGGCTGTCTTGAGCTTCTGAAAGCTCTCCTCACACTCATTCGACCATACAAATGAAGCACCCTTGTGAGTCAACTTGGTCAAGGGCGATGCGATAGATGAGAATCCCTGAACAAACTGGCGGTAATAACCCGCTTAACCAAGAAAGCTGTGAATCTCTATGGTTGAGGATGGTCTGGGCCAACTCTGAACCGCCTCTATCTTCTTCGGATCAACCTGAATACCCTCACTAAACACCATGTGCCCCAAGAAAGCCACTGAACTGAGCCAAAACTAACACTTGGAGAACTTTGCATAAAGCTTCTCCTCCCTCAATCTCTGCAGCACAACTTTCAAATGCTCCGCGTGCTCCTCCTAACTACGCGAATACACCAGAATATCATCAATGAATACTATGACAAACGAGTCGAGATATGGACGGAACATGCTGTTCATCAAATTCATGAATGTTGTTGGGGCATTAGTCAACCCAAAAGACATCGGCAAGAAATCATAATGACCATATCGGGTCCTAAAAGCTGTCTTAAGGATATCCAAATCCCTAATCTTCAACTAGTGATAACTCGAACGAAGATCAATCTTGGAGAACACTCTCGCTCTCTGAAGCTGGTTGAAAAAATTATCAATATGAGGTAAAGGATAATTGTTCATAACTGTTACTTTGTTCAACTGTCTATAATCAATGCACATCCTCATAGTGCCATCCTTCTTCTTAACAAATAGAACCGGTGCACCCCAAGGCGACACAATAGGCCCAATGAACCCCTTATCAAGGAGTTCTTGAAGCTGCTCTTTTAACTCCTCTGGTGCCATACGATACGGCAGAATAGAAATGGGTTGAGTGCCTGGCACCAGGTCAATACCAAAATCAATATCCCTGTCCGGTGGCATGCCCGACAGGTCTGCAGGAAACACATCGGGAAACTCCCTCTCAACTAGAATAGAATCAATACTGGGAGTCTCTGCACCGACATCCCTTACAAAGGTTAGGTACGAAAGACAACCCTTTCCAACCATACACCGGGCCTTCAAGAATGAGATTACCCTACTGGGAATATAATCAGTCAAACCTCGCCACTCGATCCGTGGCACACCCGGTATAGCCAATGTCACTGCCTTAGCATGACAGTCCAAAATAGCACGACACGGAGATAGCCAATCCATGCCCAAAATAACATCGAAATCCACTATACACAATAATAAAAGATCCACTAGGGTCTCCAGACCCCCAATAGTCACCACACATGACCGGTACGCACGGTCTACAATAACAGTATCGCCCACCGGAGTAGATACATGAACATGTGAAACAAGGGACTCACAGGGCGTATCTAAATAATAAGCAAAGTATGATAACACATAAGAAAAGGTGGAATACAGCAACATCTCTGTGGCAGACTGAAACAATACCTGTGATAACAACATCGGAGCAATAACATTGGGTCTAGCTAGAAGTGCATAGAAACGGGCCTGACCACCACCTAATCGACCTCCCCCTCTAGGGCGACACCTAGTTGACTGACCTCCACCCCTAGCTGGGTGGGTGGGTGGTGGTGAAGTAACTGGTGCTGAAGCAGATGGCTAACTCCTCTACTAAGATAAACCCGCAAGACGATGAGGACACTGCCTCCACTTATGACCCATCTATCCACACTCATAGCAACTCTTGGGTGTTGGAGACGAGGATTGAAGGGAACCCCTAGCACCGGAATGACTAGCAGATGCACCTGGCATAGAAGAGCCCTGAACTGATGGAACACGGGACAAACTCTAAGTTGGAAAGGCACTAAGTGATGACTGGCCCGGACAAGAACTGTAAGAACCATGACCCGATGACGCCCCAGGATAACCTAGGCGAGCTGGCTGAGCAGGCCTGAATGGACGGCCTCTGCCGTGCTAAAACTGACCTCTAGAAGGAACACCACCATAACCACCAGATCCTCAAGGCCTATTGGCCTCCCTCTCATCTCGCTCCTGGCGATGAACTGACTCAATCTCACGAGCAATATCCACAACCTCCTCAAAAGTAGCACCAGACACCCTCTCCCCGGTCATGAGAATATGAAGCTGATAAGTGAGGCCATCCACAAACCTCCTAATCCTCTCTCTATCTGTTAGAACCAACCAAATAACATGACGAGCTAACTCGAAGAACCTTATCTCATACTGCATCATAGTCATCTCTCCCTAACGCAACCACTCAAACTGCTTGCATAGCTCCTCTCTACGAGACTGCGGCACATACTTCTCTAGAAAGAGAACGGAAAACTGTTGCCAGGTAAGGGGTGCTGCACCAACAGGCCTACGCCTCTCATACGACTCCCACCAAGTGAAAGCAGCTCCAGAAAATTGAAAAGTAGTGAAAGCGACCCCGCTAGTCTCCAGAATACCCATTGTGCGAAGAATCCACTGATACTTGTCCAAGAAACCCTGGGCATCCTTGCTCTCTACACCACTGAAAGTCCGAGGCTGAAGTCTACCAAACCTCTCCAACCTATGTTGCTCATCCTCTAACATGGCAGGAGCTATATAGTCCTGAGCAGCTGCAATCGACTGGGCTAGATGTGCCCCCGGTGTCAAAAGTCCCTGCACGACCTACTTAGGTGTGCAAGCGGCGGGAGTTTGAGTGCCTCCCCCGGCCTGAGAAGTAGCTACGACTGTAGTAACTAAGACTGCCTAAGCTAGGACAATGCAAACTGATAAAATCTGAGCCAAGGCCTCCTGAAGACTCGAGATCACAATAGGCATAACTAGTGCCTGAGCTGGTGCTGCTGGAGAATCTACAATTGGGACTTGATCCTGAACTAGGGCGGCTGGTGGATCTGCAGGTGTTGCCTTAGCTACTGTGCGGGCCACACCCCTGCCCCTACTACGACCACGACCACGACCGCGTCCTCGGCCTCTAGTGGCCACAACTGGTGGTACTGATGGTCATCCATCCAGACCGGTAGCACGTATGCTCACCATCTGTGAGAGTATAGAATAACAATAGTTTAGTACCCAGATCAACAAATTCGTACGACAAGAATTTCAAGAATATGAAGTTTTTCCTAAAGGTTCCACAGACTCTCGAGGATATATATAGACGTCTCCGTACCGATCCGCAAGACTCTACTAAACCTGCTCATGACTCGTGAGACCTATGTAACCTAGGCTCTGATACCAACTTGTCACGACCCGAAACCCGGACCTGGTCGTGATGGCGTCTCTCATGAAGACAAGGCCAACCGACACACTCCCAATTCATTCTTTTAAGCAATTAAATAATAAAAACTAAGTCTTTAACACAATAATAATAACCCCAAAATTAGGTGAATAATACAGTTGCGGAATAAACATAACCCGACATTGGGGTGTCACTAGTCATAAGCATCTATCATAAAAACCACAAGTCTGAAAGAGTCTACACAACTAATACATAACTAAAATAGGAGAAAATAAGATAGAGGGAGAAACACTGGGCTGCGAACGCCGGGCAACTACCTAGTGAATCCTCGGAATCTGCTGGAAGCTCTCTCAACCCTCGCAAACAGGACCTGAAGCGCCCGAATCTGCACACGGGGTGTAGGGAGTAAAGTGAGTTCTCCAACTCTGTGAGTAATAATAATAAATGAAGACTGAGCGATAAGAAATCACCTAAAAACACATCAACATACAATAAAGAAGCAGTATAAAACCAGTAAAAGCAATGAAACAGTGAAAACATGTAAAAACACTTAGTTCAGAAGAAGCTTCTTTAAAACATCTTTTTAACAGTTAAACAATTAAATGAGAAGCAGCTAGAACATATAAAACACATAAAAATCCGCCCCTCGGGCATAATGTCAACAGAAATCAGCCCCGCGGGCAACACATGGAACAATACCAGCCCCTCGGGCTATATCTCATAACACAATGGGCACCCGCGCTCACTGGGGGGTACAGACTCTGGGAGGGGCCCCTTATCGCCCATGAGCAATATCAAGCCATCTCGTGGCATAATCAGTAGGCTTTCGGCCTCATAATCATGAATCAGCTCAATAACCTCACAACACAGGTCCTCGGCCTTACTCAGTCAGAATCTCATAAGCCACTCAGGCAACAGTAAAACGTGATGCTCAGCTCAAATTATCATTTTAGAATATCATTTAATGTGTTAAAACAGAGTAAACATGGCTGAGTTATGATAACAGTAGAATATAACATGACTGAGTACAAGTATAAAGTCAAAACAATGAGGAAATATCAGTAAAAATCCCCTAAGGGCCCAAATAGTTGGCACGAGGCCCAAATATGGCATTCAATCCAAAA
Source organism: Nicotiana sylvestris (assembly GCF_000393655.2). Classification (NCBI taxonomy): domain Eukaryota; kingdom Viridiplantae; phylum Streptophyta; class Magnoliopsida; order Solanales; family Solanaceae; genus Nicotiana; species Nicotiana sylvestris. Next base: position 83,761,759 of record NC_091066.1, on the reverse strand, counting down.
CATGATGATAGCAAATAGTTTTCAATCAAATATGCGGTAAAATAGTCATTCAGGATGGACTAAGTCGCAATCCCCAATGGTGCATGACCCCACGATCGTCATCTAGTGTGTGTGTCACCTCAATATAGCACAACGATGTGCAATCTGAGGTTTCATACCCTCAGGACAACATTTACAATCATTACTCACCTCTACCCGGTCCAAAGCTCTAGGTCGCGATGTCTTTGCCTCTCGAATCTGCCTCCGGATGCTCCAAATCTAACCAAAATCAATGCAAAACCATCAAAATATGCTAAGGGAACAAAGCCCACTCGAAATAAATCAAATTACAATACAAATCCCGAAATTGGCCAAACCCGACCCCCGGGACCACATCTCGGAATTCGATAAAATTTACATCAATAAACTCCTTATCACTCCCTGAGTTCATTCATTTCAACAACATCAAAATCCAACCACAAATGACCCCTCAAATCCCAAATTCTTGGTCTCCAATTACAAGCCTTAGTTCTTCAATGTTAGGCTTAAATTCCATGATTAATTAGGTAGAATTCACATAAGAATTGAGTATTATACTATGACAAGAACAAGGCAAGTGTCAAGTGCCACAGGGTTGATTTATGTCACTCAAATTCTACCCGAGGTTCACCACTGCGCGGTAGTCAAGCCCAGCCTTGACTTCAGCCTTCCAACGATCTCTAGCAATCCAGCCTGCAGTGCTAGGAAAGAATTGATCCTTCAACTTTTTTTTCAGCCCTTCCTAAGAGTCAATTTTTAGCCTACCAACACTTACATCGACTTCCATGCGTGTCCGTCACCAAAGCTTTGCATCTTCCACCAAGTACATATTAGTAATGATGACTTTATCTTCATCTCGCACATGGGCAGCATGAAAGTACTGCTTCATATCCCACAGGAAATTTTCGAGTTTCTTGGCACTGCTTGCACCATTAAACTCTTTAGGCTAAGGAATTTTGACCTTGGTACGATCTGCCCCGCGCTGGAAATCATCATTACCAACTGCCCGATGCAGCAACCCATTTTCTACTTTCAGATATGTGCACTCTTGGCTCGGCCTATTTATTTCTGCCTCAAAATAGGCAAGACGAGTCACAATAGTCAGAAATTGATCACTATTAACAGTTTCGACGAGTGCCTCATATGCAGCAACTTTTTCCCTTAGTTTTGCGTTGCCACTAGCCATCTTTCACGAAATTCAACCAATGAATATCGTGTCTTCGCCCCGATATAATCGGGCTCTGATACCAGTTGTCACAGTGGTGATTTATGTCACTCGAATTCTGCCTGAGGTCCACCACTGCGCGGCAGTCAAGCCTAGCCTTGACTTCAGCCTTCCAACACTTGGAAGTTTTGGACTTAGAATGATTTTGGCAGCAAGTAAAGTAAGTAAAGGCATACACAAATTTACAGGAATTTCTTCTCAACTCGTATTAATATGAATACAAGAACACAATAAGCCAACACTATGGCGAAGAACAAAGAACTCTCTAGTTCCCTGCGCCAAAACGATTTTCCCACCCTTAGGAATTACTTAGACAAAATTTGGCTAACACTTATGCCACAAGACTAAGTTCTTCCCATTTGGGACAGCCTTATTCACATATTTATAGTGCAGGCTGCCCAATTACACATGGTAGTATTTTAGACAATTAGTTGACAAGCCCCAGCTGATGAGCAAACATAGAGATCATGCTAAAAACGTGTATCACTAAGCAATACAATCAGCCATGATCTAAAAACGTGCCTCCACTTAGCCCCATAATCAGTCATGCTTGAATGGGCCAGTTGTAACCGCTCAACCGCCTTGTCATGTGCACTACATGCTTGTTTTGGCCAACTTCTGCATGCCCAAGGCTGACATTGCGCCCAGCCTTGCCCTTTGATACTGCTCTGCCCCAATGCCATGACCATAGCTTACTGCATATTGACTTAGCCATACACACCCATTGCCACAGCTGTCCGCCTATGTCAAGTCGCTCTCAACTTGATCAAATATGCCCACATTAATGTCATTGCTTTTCCCGTATTGCCTTGCCCTGTCTTGCCTTGTCTTGCCATGTCTTGGCCCCTGCTTTGACATGGCTTTGCCTTTCCATTGTTATTCCAACTCGCTCGTCCATGTGAAATGCGCCTTGCTTCCATTGTGCGTTTGTCAACCCCGCGTAGTCCGTCATACTGAGCTTCCCGTCATGATATTGCCCCATTTTTCAGGTTGTGTGTCAAGGCCATCATGAAAATCCTTGTAACTACTCACGCCTACCGAGGAACTTTGTCAAGGGGCTAACATTAAGCTTGAGGATTGATTGTGCGCAGAATCAATGTCAGGCCGGCTAAGGACGAGCTTGTCATTCGCAGTCCCTAGCTGTGCACATACACAATACACGCCAAGAGTACGCTAGCTAGCTAGCCAAGGTTGAAGGCTTGACATGAAACGGGCGGCACAGTTGAAGGTTAAAGACTAAGACAAGATGTCGGCATAGGTGCCAAGAAGCATGGGATAAAAAAAGGTTAGCTTGGGGTCAAGTGGGACTTTGAGCGTCAAACGAGCTACTTGGGTGCGGTTATCGCTATGGAGGAGTCGGCCCGTGACAAAACTCACGTCCGTTATTACCCTTTTTTCTAATCTTGCAACAACCCTTGTTTTCATTGTCGTCATACGATCCAAATATAGTTGAGTCTTAATTGCCCTTCTTTTTGATCAATTTCAACTCTACTTTCTACTACATTATAGCTAAGTCTTGTATTGTGTAGCATATTCAGACGATAGGGCAGTCCAATCAAGGCAACAATAATTTGTTTAATTTATTACATGTAAAAAAATGCCATGGGAGATTGGGCAACAGGATCCATACAAGAGCAATAGTAGTAGTTTCAGCCTTAGGGAAGAACTTAGGCATATACCTTCTGCATATCCATATTTAATTTAATCGATAGCGATTTGAAATATGTTCATGAAATACACATGCTTGAAGTTATGTTACTCATGACAAAGCATTTCTTTGTAATATGAATATCGGTTTTTATGTAGAGAAATTTCCACTAAAGTGAACACAGAATTATAGGCTATAAGTTCACTGTTGCAATAATCTTCTATGTAAAACATGCTGCTGGCTGTAACCCAGAATTATACTGATAGCAATATGGTAATGGACTTTAGATGTATAATGTCCCATGATAAATTAATTCAAACTCTCTACATCCCATAGAAAGAAGAAAAACAAAACAGACTTAAGGGTTGGAACACAATTCCCCACCCCCACCCCCACCCCAAAAAAAATTACAACAAGAAGAATGAAAAGAAACACTCTTTGTGTTTTTAGGTTTGGACTATTAAAACTAAAAAGTAAAAAGAAAACGAAATTTGTAGTAATTTTGTAATTCTACCTTCTACTACATTGACTTTGTTTCTCGCCCTTCATATCCATCAAGTATACCATGCATTAATCTCATCTTCCCGCGGTCAAAACAAGACTTATCGATAACAATCAGACTTTATCGATCAGGGACAGAGACCAGACTATAGAGTCTAATATCAGAGAAACAACTTATAGAGACCTGCTAAAGAAGCCATTCACGAGGCACCTGGAGGAGTATCATGCCCCATTCCAGGGCTATGCCCTGGAGTAACCGTTGGCGTATCTTTTATTTCATACTTGTTGAAACTGTTAAATGAAATCTCCCTGTGTATAATCTCAACTGGAGGAGGTGGAGAAAAACTTGAAAACCTTGATGCATCTGCCAACTCAAATTGTTGAAGTGCAAGGGAAAGAAATATGTACAAAACAAGCATAAAAATGAATTTGTGATGTGGTGATGCCATTGAACAAAATGATTTTAGCTTGATAGAGAAGTGAAAAAGGCACTAAACAAGATATATTGTCTAGCTTAAATTACTTTTTGGCATGAAGAAATGAAATTTTTTGATGTTAGCGCAAAACTAATATGGCTGCTATTTAAGCTTGTCAAAAAAGGTCCCACATGGCCTGGTGGTTACTTTTTAAATTTAGTATGAAAATTGATGCACATGAGGATGCTTGTCAGATATATTAATGTAATCAAAATACCAAAAAGAAGCTTAAGCATAGGAATATTTTCCAACTTTGTATTTCCAATTTTGGCAAGGATAACATTTGTTGAGTCATTTCATATTTGAAAGAGTACAGGCACTGCCACTGCCACTCATTTAAGAAAGAGCATTAGAGCAAGGGGGCTTTGATTAGACATCAAAACAGAACAATTTGCTTTGCATTTGTTTAAGCATTGGGGGAGGCCTCATCTCTGTTGCCAGATATATACAAAGTAAGCTTTATTTTCCTATGGAAAATGCCCCCTCCACTATGATTTTTAAGAATTTGCTGCTGTTATTTAGTAGAAGCTTTTTCATCATTTTCTTCTCCAGAACTTGAATCTCTGCATGTATGTGTCAGTTTCTTAGAAATGTAACCTTTTAAATTTATCTTTTGTTGAAACATTAACATGTACTATATAACATGAATACCCTCTAAATTTACTAATCTAAGAAAACAATTGTACTAAAATGTTTAGGCAGAATACCTAAAAATACCCTTAAACTTGACTTGGATTATTAGTTCCTCCTCAAACTATGCCTAGTCTTAATTACCTTGCTGAATTTAGCTTCTTGATAGACTTTATCCCCTTGAGTGTTGATGTGACAAAGAGCATAAATACACTCTCTTTTTAGGTGCGTAGGAGCTAAGAAAAAAAAAAACAGCTCCCGGGTGAGGTATTTTCTATCCATTAATAGCCACATAGTCATCTAAATAATTTGGTGGTTCCAATTGTGTTTTTATTCTTGCTTCAGCTTAATTTACCATGCATATTTTAACCCAACTTTGCATTCTTTTTAATTTCTTATCGTTGATGCAATGACTATTTGTTTCTTTTTGGGGCCAAATTTATAAAACAAAACTTGGCCGGAACTACATTTAGATAAATAAAAAAAGTAGCCACAATAATGGAGTGCCAACAATGTATTTCTCGTATTTTTTCTTTAGATGCAATAATTATTTATTTAAATCGTATATTTTTCTTTTTGCTGGCCAAATTAGAAAAAAAAATTGGCTAGATCTCTATTATATTTATCTAAATAAAAAGTTTTAGCCAATTTTAAAAAGTTTCAATTGTGTATTTATTTTTATATCCTTTTTAAATGAAATAACTATTTGTTTCAACTGTGGTTTTCTTTGGGGCCAAATTTATTAAATATATTGCATGCTATCATTTTTAGCCAAATTTAAAAAAAAAAAAAAAAAAAAAAAAAACAGTTTAAATAATGGAATTCGGCCAATTGTTTCACAAGTTTGACCCGAAAAAGATGATTTAAAAAATTAGACAATTTAAAAAGGTACAATAGTATATTTTATTTTTAAAAACTGTCAAGTGGATAAAAAATACATATTGCAGCAGAGGCGGATCTAAGATTCAAGTTTTATGGGTTCAACCTTTAAAGTTTTAGCATTAAACTCATTGTATTTTTAAAGTTATGGATTCACATTGTTATATATTATAATATTAGTGAATTATTACACATAAATTTATACTTCACACTAAAAGTACTAGTTCAGTTAAACTCGGTGTCGATACATTGCATTTGCCTCTGCATAGCAGGCGAGTGTATACCACTTCTGTAACACGAGACCATGGGGGTGGGTGGGGGCTGGGGGGTATATGCTTGCAAATATCCAAGTGTAGGGGGTAAAAGTCTAGGCATAGTATGAGAAGGGAACTAATAATTCGAGCTAAGTTTACAGGGTTTCAGGTATTCTGCCAAATATTTAAGACATGTTAGATAATGTTTTGGTTTTCTTCAAAACTTTTTCCTTTGGCAAAGTATCTCATTCCATTCTGTAATTCATGTCAACCTCATTATGTGAGGAAATATTATATGGGGTTGAAACTAACTTATCCCTCTAGTAATTTTATATATAATTTTACTTTTTATGTAGTTGTAACTTAATCTAGTAATATTCGTCATATCCCTTTCTCCTGATCAAACAAATTCCATTGATGATCGGAAAGGAAAATAATGGGGCTTCCACTCCTAAGTTGATAGAGTTTCATTTAATTATATCAGGGTTTAACAGTCGAGCATATGAAACTCACTAGTTCATCTAATTCCAATTTGCATCACATATGATCCATTTAATGGGAAACATTTTACTAAAAAAAATTCATTCTCAAGAATCGAAGCCAAGATAATATGAAGAGATTGCATCACATCTCTCCCACCACATCTCTTGGTGTGGCATCTCATTTCATCTACATTGCCCTTTTCTTCACACTAAAGAAGCATTTCCACCTCCAATGAGGGGCAGGTGCAGCATAGGAGTACTATGTTCAACTGAATTCAGTACTTTCGAAGCAGAATATAAATTTATATGTAAAAAATTATTATTATTATTATTATTATAGATAATAAATATGAATCAATAAAAATACAATGTGTTCAATACTAAGAACTTTAAAAGTTGAACTCATGAACAACAACAACAACCCAGTGAAATCTCACAAGTGAGGTCTGGGGAGGGTAGTGAGTACGCAGACTTTACCCCTACTCTAAGTAAGCAGAGATATTGTCTTCGAAAAATCTTCAACTCAAGAAAACGAAAAGTTAAAGTCATAAAGTTTAAATTCTAGAACTGCTGCTATGTCTCTCAGGTGAGATGGCATCATCAAGTATTTGTTTTTTTTTTTTTAATCAAATAAGCGATAGTCTTGCAACCAATCACAGGAGATTATAGAGAAAGGAAAAGAAAGAGAAAGAGGTCCTCGATCGTGTGCATAAATGCCTTTACCAATTTGCTTACTTTTATGCACTTTTTCCTACTTTACAAAGTTTATAAAAATAGTTGTAAAAGACGACAATAAAGAGATGATTCCACCTTGAAATCACTTGAGTCAACATCAAAGTTAGCTCTTTTTTGTTTAAGGAAATCCTGTCCCTGCGGAACTGCCTGAGTGCTAGGTCTAGTCTATTAATTAGGTCAAATTTTGATTATACTTGCCTTTACAAAAATGACCAATCCCAGCCCCCAAACAACTCATGCAACTCCATATGATTTTCTGACTCATTCCCTGCGCTATAAAATTGCCATGTTTATACCACATTACTAAGCATAAAATATTTGACTTTCATATTGTACATATTTTTAACTTTATTATTATTGTTAATTGATATGCATTATACCTCACTTTAACTTTTAAATGTTAAAATTAATATGTTTTGAATTGATATAGAACACATGATACCGATAAGTATTTATCTTCCCTACATTACCAACAAGAGAAAACTTTCTTGATTTGATTTTATAGGATATTTTTATTCTTTTTTACTCCTAAAAACTGAGAGGTAAATGATATGTTATATTAACTCACAATTTGAATAAAAAGTTACATAACCCACAAAGATTTCTTATGTTTTATTTGAATATTTTCTTAATCTACTTTTTACTGATTTCTTGTAAAAGAAGTCATATAACAAAACTAACATTTGTTTTCGACTACAAAAATAGTTAAATCTTATTATTTGAAAATTCTTAATTTGAGAATTTTTTTCATTTTGGTTTAATGACATTCTTTTATAGCATAGAAATGACATGTCATATACTCTCGCGCGAAAAGGGGCAAGCATACTTTAATATTGCTTAGTGTTCTTAAAGTATCTGTTCATTTGTTGCTTTTGAAGCCAACTTTTTAACTTCATTTTCTCCTAGCTATGATGAACAGGAACCCCACTACGATTTGTAGGCCAGTGTTAAGTCTCTTGCCAAATATCTTAAACCTTTCTCTCCTTAATTTTCACTTTACAACGAGGCCTTTGATTCTTTGTGTTAGGGAAAAACAAATTAAACTTAACTATCTTCTCCTTGATGTAATATCTTGTCTTTTTCAAAAAAAGAAAAAAACTTTTGAAAAACTAAATGAAAAACAACTCTGTGGCAAAAGTTTTGTTCAAATTTTAAATTTTTTAGCAAACGCCATTTTCGAGAGGTGTAATGGCTTTTTGGCCACTTAAACTTGTACTGGATTTTAAAGCCGATATACAAACTTTCATTATTTCCATGTGAACACTCGAACTTGACAGACTAAGTACAAATAAATACATTCAGTAGTGCGTATATATCAATTGTGCTGACATGTACAACACGTCATATACTAGACTAGTTATTACTTGACATGTGTTATTTGTGGGCCCTATTATTAAATACTAAATAAGCAAAAAAAGTCACAAATTAAAAATAAAAAAAAAAAAAGAAAGGGAGAAAAAGACCTGACATTTCCCTCCATTCACCCACCTCCATTCCTTTCCTTAATTTTTTGTTTTTTTTTTCCTTTTCTTCAGTGTTCTTTCTCTCTCTTATTTCTAAATCAAGTATTGTTTGCTACTGAATTGCTTGCCATTACAATCCTCATCACTATCTGCACAATCATATTATATTTTCCATCGGTATCATGTGCAGTTTTCTCTTTTTCACTTTCATCCAATTGGTATTCAGCAACACCTATATATTAAGGAGTAGGGTAAAAAGTTATTACGTTCCTTAAATATTTTGAAACGAAGACAAGAGCTTTCATTGAATGGAACAACGAAAACAAACTTTTGTTTCCATAGCAGCTTGGTCCTGATCGCGATGTTAGTCTTAGTTGTTTTGATTTGGTTGTTTATGTGTAAAAACTTTCGCATATGCGCCTGACATAATATATAAAGGTAGATTATTTTCTCGATTAGGTTTTGTGTCCGAGAAATTTCTTGGGGGAGGACGACAATGGGGGAAAAGAACACTAGGGTGAAGGGAATTTTAATGGGGATAGGGAAGTGGGCCTGGTTTATTTTTTTTCTTTTTAATTTGTATTTTTTTTTGTTTTAGATTTTTTTACATCAAAATTATTGTAGTCACGCGCGTAATTTTCGTGACTTGCACACACTTTGTCCACATCATCTCTGTCATTGTCACATGTGCATGGTCAACGGTCAAATAGGTTTATTAGTTACCGGATATGTGAGTTTAAGTGTTCAAATGGGAATAATGTAAGTTTGTATATCGGCTTTAAAATTCGGTACAAGTTTAAGTGGCCATGAAGCCATTACGCCTTTTCGAAAAAAGATTAACTTCAATTTTTGTAAAAGTGTTTGATTGATTTACATTGATAGCTTAAAAAAATTTACATACTATAATATTTCTTTAGAGCCTCGTTCAACCAGCTAGGAGGCCTTGTTTGCTAAGACATTAAATACATGAGGTATTTTATAGGACTGGGTTAAAAGCTTTTGTCACGATCCAAAATCCAACTAGTCGTCATGGCACTTTACCCAATCCGCTAGGTAAGTCAATTAACAACTATTCAATTTCAATTAAACTTAATAAGGCAAATAAGTAAAAGAAAATATCTGAATCTTATACATTTCCCAAGAATTGGTAGTACAAATCATGAGCTTCTAAGATTAGAATTTAAAAAACTGGTATGGAATAAATACATCATCTGTTCGAAAAGTACACAAACAGATTTAAATATTCTAAGGCTACCATGAACAAGAGGCAGCTACAACCGGAACGCTGGTATGCCTTCAATCCCAGGTTCCGTCTATCACAGCAACATCAACAGTCAATATCTACACGCAAGGTGCAGAAGTGTAGTATGAGTAAAACCGACCACTTGTACTCAATAAGTAACAAACCTCACCTTAGGTTTAAAGTAGTGACGAGCTAGAACAAAGGTGGAGTCCGACACCAATGGCTAATAACAGTTCATAACAATGTAAAGCAAGTAATAAAAGGAGTAACTCACAGATAAAAAGGCCAATTTTTTCATAGTTTCCTAAAAAAAATAGCTCCGCTTTTCAAGTATATCAGTGAAAACCCAAGTCTTTTACCGAAATTGCCAAAAAATATAAGTACGTTTGAAAAATGTAATTTTTCTCAAAAGCTTTCCACGATAAATGCTTTATTTTCAAATGGCATGAGGAAAATACATCTCAATGCCTATATGTCAATATGCGTAAGAAGCCATGAATGAAGTGATACCATAAAACATGGGAAAAATACATATTTATGCATGTATGTCAAGTGTGCATGTCAAATGCATTGCAACTCAGTGATAAAACCATATGCATACTCTCATAGTATCAATTTACTCAGTCCTCCCAATCACTCAGTCCTCCCAGTCACTCAATCCACACAGCCACTCAGTCCTCACAATCACGCAGTCCTTACAGTCATTCAGACCTTCCAAGCACTCGACACTCGCACTCAGTAGGTACCTATGCTCACTAGGGGTGTGTATAGACTCTGGAGAGACTCCTTCAACCCGAGCGTTATAACAAGCCAATCATGGTATAAATCAGTAAAACATGATGCGGCGTGCTTCCCGCTCCCATCATGAATCAATAAAATATGTTGCGACGTGCAGCCCGATCCCATAAATATTCTCACTATCAGGCCTTCGGCCTCACTCAGTCATCAATCTCTCTAGTCTCTCGGGCTCTCAATGTCATGAAAAATTAGCCCAAAATAATTATGTGATGTATCGTTAAATGATAACAGAGATTGAGATATGATATGTATATGAATGCGTATGACTGAGTATGTAATGCAATGAAAGCAGATAGCTCAACAACAGAAATGACCTCAATGGGTCCCAACAGGATACGCGTGTAGCCTAGACATGGTTTCTAAGACGGATCACAGCTCAAGTGCTCTAACACGTAGAGTACAATAGAATATTCAGATAAGATAGCTACACAGTTTCCGTGGAATCGACTAAATCATAGTCACTACGGTGCACGCCCACACGCCCCTCACCTAGCATGTGCGTCACATCAACATCAATCACATAACATATAATTCGGGATTTCATACCCTCAACACCAAGTTTAAAAGTGTAACTTACCTTGAACAAGCCAAATCCAATATCGAGCAAGCCAAACGATGCTCCAAAAATGCCATACCACGCGTTCCAACCTTCGAACGGCTCGAAACTAGCCAAAAGCAACTCAAATACATCAAATAAAGCCTAAGGAAACAATTTCAAGTGATAAAGGTCGAATACTTAATCAAAAGCCAAAAATCAGCTTAAAATTCAACCCGGGCCTGCCCTTCGCAACTCGAAAAAACTTACAAAATCTGACAACCCATTCAATTACGAGTCCAACCATACTAGTTTTATTCAAATCCGACTCCGAATCGATGTTCAAAACTGAAAAACTCACTCTATGAAACTTTATGCTAAAACCCCCAATTTCCTCTTTAAAATTCATCAACCAATTGCCAAAAATGAAGATAGATTCATGAAATAAAATTAAAACCAAGTGTAGAAAACTTACCCCAATCCTTGTGGTAAAATTCGCCTCCAAAATCGCTCCATTCCAAAGCCCATAGCTCAATATGTGATAAAAATGGCCAACCCTCGAACTTAAAGCATTCTGCCCAGCATTTTCCGCATTTGCGGACAGTAGGTCACACCTGCGACCTTCGCTTCTGCTGTGAAAACTTTGCTTCTGCGAAAATGGCCTTGCCCAGCAACCCTCGCACCTGTTGTATCAAACTCCGCTTCTACGAAGACTTTTGCACCTGCGATTCCATTTACTCGCACCTGCACATCGGCACCTGTGCTCATTTCGCCACTTCTTCCTCACCTAGCCTCTTCTCGCTTCTACGACTCCTCTGACGTTTTTGCGACTAATGCACCTACACAAACCATCCGCAGGTGCGATCACGCCAGACCTGCCACCAACAACTTGGCCAAAAATGATCCAAACAAATCTGAACCTCATCTGAAACTCACCCGAGCCCCTCGGGATCACGTCTAAACATGCCAATAAGTCCCATAACATAACGGACTTACTCGAGGACTCAAATCACGCATAACAACATCGAAACGAGGAATAACACCTCAAATAGAACTTAAAGAGCTTTCAACTTTCAACTTCCAAAACTCGCGCCGAAACATACCAAATCATCTCGGAATGAAACCAGATTTTGCACACAAGTCCCAAATGACGTAATAAAGCTATTCCAATTCCCAAGACCACAATCCGAACCCGATATTACCAAAGTCAACTCTCGGTCAAACTTATGAACTTTCTAAACCATCAAATTTTTAATTTTCGCCAATATCTGTCAAAACCTTCTAGAAACATCTAAATGCAAATCCGGGCATACGCCCGAGTCCAAAATTACCATCCGGACTTAAAGGAACCATCAAAACTCCAATCCGAGGTCAAATGGTAAAAAGTCAAACTTGGTCAACTCTTTCAACCTAAAGCTTTAATCATGAGAGTCATTCTTCCAAATCAATTCCGAATAACCTGAAAATCGAAACCGATGATTCATTTAAGTCATAATATATCATACGGAGATACTCGTGCCCTCAAACTACCAAGTGAAGTGCAATTGACCGGTCGGGTCGTTACATTCTCTCCCACTTAAACATACATTCGTCCTCGAATGTGCCAGGAGTCGTTCTAAGCCATCAAATCTCCGTGTAATCTTACCATGCATGTACTCGGGGGTGATCCCACGTTACCCTAATCCATATAGGCCCAACAACACAACATACTGAAGCTCATCATTTTAACCTTAGCCCGTAAGCCACATAATCCAATTTCCAACATCCAAAATTTCCTACAAGACCCGAAACCTTGCAATCTACACACTGTTTGTCTGAACAAGCTATATCAAGCCATAAGCCTAACCCAAGACACAATCACGGGATATACCACATAACTCAAATACCCACAAAAAAATTCCACTCACAATAGCTACTCAAAACAACCCAATTCCGATAATGAACATCATATTAAACAAAACCTTGTTCTAAAACCTTCGTACACTGCCGATGATGAAAGAAACACGAAGAACTCATAGTCATTCATCAGATCAACAAGCCATGGAGCTCCCTCTCCTTCGACAAGAACTATAACAAATTTCTAAGCCGACTTTCGATATTATCCTTCCAAATATACCGCAATTAGATCTGATAGCACTCATTCTAATGCCCTCATCTCGTCAAACACAACTATTCTTAGTGGCATGCAACACCAGTACGACCCAAATCCACAATACGTGCAATCAATGCACCAATACGCCACAGTTCAAATGTACTCAAACATGGAAAATGACTCAAATGAGAGAACTGCCCCGCAAAATCAACAAGTACCACCACCAATGCAATGCTATGACCCATCACACATGGTAGAACTAAGACACACGAATCAATCACCAAGGATCATATCGCAACATAACTTTGATGTAATGTGTGACCCTATCCAAACATCGGTCTATATGAAATACCTCAAGCCACCTACTCAAAACCAATAATCATGCGCAATTCGACATCAAGCACCCAAGGTGCATGACCATAACCACGGAGAAGCAATTAACACAACACCACATCCCGAAAGGACCATAACCAAGGCGCAATCAACTATTCCACACCTCAATCACCAAATCACACGAAGTCCGCTATAAGGCCCAAACCGAACCACATCATGCATGCATATAACCACAAATCGCAAACTCTCGTAGCATAGAAGGATCACACATAGAATATATCAGAACACCAATAAGCTCAACTCTAAGCGAATGTCACATCCCTCAACAACAGCAGTACGAAGTCCACAAATTCGACCCGATATAGAATACACATCCTCATTAGGCCTACCATTAATAGACCTCAAATCAACTCTGGTCAAACAAAAATAGATAAATAACCCTTCGAAAGTCCACAATGACCAAACCATAAAACATACTATCTTCTAGCTAGATTTGGCCATATTTTCACAGTCCACCACCGCAAAACAATCTGCTTCTGAGAATTCCCGATCTCCAAATCCATAGAGCACGTGAATCACCATATCTGATCCTAACTCTACTGCCCGAATGTCTAACACATCTCTCATTCACGATCATCCCATGAGGAATACTTCTTTAATTCTTTCGTGCCACATGGCAATATTTGAAAATCAGCAACCGATTAACCAGGCAAGCACCGAAATACAAATGAAGCATCTGCAAGTTAAAATACAATGCGCCTTCTAAAATGTGCACCCTTCTCAAGCAATACCAAGTAGTTATAGCCTTCATCTAAACATCGAAAATCGTCCATGCTGTCTAAGAATTCATGACCTTCCTTTAAAAACTCAATTATGACCTTGCACATGCAAATCTCCATCCCACACAACACACCACATCTATAATGCCATCATATGAAAAGTACAAGAATCTCATAATTAACTCTGAGTCACAAGCAGAATACACACCCGATTAGTCAAAAACCTTCCATTTGATCTCATCTAGAAGAGGATCCCAATACACAACCTGCTCCTCACGCCGATAGGAAATATCCATCTCAAACCATGGTAGAAACCATCGAGAACTCTTTGAAGCCCATTTGCACCTAACCAAGCCGACATAACTAAATCTCATTAACTCAACCAAGCCACGCAGGTTGCCAAACCCAAGAGTATTGCCACAAACACTTGTATAGACTCACCACATCACAAGTACCCAAAGAACCGATCGTAGCCATTACCATGCTAATCCCACCAATTACCAAGCTGTCCTAATTCTCTGAGTTCCTTTCGAATTACTCTCAAGTTGACATTTCTCCTTGACACAACACCAAAATCCTTCCCCAAAGCTCACCACAAGAGATCCTAGAATAAAATCACGCCGCCCTAAGGCCCATAAGCCATAGCATTTCCTCTAAAGCACCCCAAAAGTGCCACAATCGAGACACCCACTCTGAAGAGACCTTCTATGAATCTAAAGTCGTTTCTTTCACCTTCCTAATACTAAAATGTAGAATCCATAATGACATAGAAGTATCGCGAGTCTCGACACCACCCAATGTAAATCTCAAGTTCTATCCATATACAAATCCAGAAAACTCTCGATTGCTACATATAAATCTTGAACCCATTAGAACCTTCTCAAGAGTCTCCCACTCTGCTCAATTCTCAATTGCACCACCCAAACGGGTCGAATGACATGTGCCCCATTAGCATGACAATGCCCAAAGAAGTAAACCCACCTTAACGCAACCAAGTAAATTCATACTCCATGCACACTACATCCTTCACGAATAACCACTCAATCATTCCATGATTCTCATATATTTATAAAGTGTAATACAACCCATATCTAGAAATTCCCTTACTCGAGTCATCCTCGATCTCAACCTCTGCAAGTCATAACTGATCCACAAGTATACCTCAAACTGAAACCATTACAACACATAATCGTGCAATCAACTCATCGATAGCAGGCTCCCCCACTTGGCTCAAAGTCATGGAATAAAACATCTAATAACATATTATTGTCATAATACTGCAGTGAGATTCAACTAAATCCTTCATAAGCTCATGTAACACAAACCCTTTAATGCCTCAAATCATCTGCAAATCTCGCATTCATCATCGTAACGATCAAGTCAACTATTACAACCTATCCAAACTCAAATCGCACAAGTATAACCCATTGGTAGATAAGAAAGTCTCCACACAACATCATAAAAATCACACATATGTAGATTACCTTCCAGGTTATAACCCACCTGCTTAGCCTCAAACTGACATCTCTTTATACCCTTTCACATCTACAACTACTACGCCATCACTTAATCTTCTTGAGTCTGAACTCATAACAACACATGAAAATCTAGTTCACTCCACAATTAAGCAACATGAAATATCCTTCAACACACCCATAACTCGAGACTATACATCAAATCACAACAGAAACCATGCACCCAATAGTCCTTTTACATCTCAAGCAACTCTTCTCAACACCTTCGAACCATCCGAACACATCCCGCAGTGACATCATACTTATCATATAGCCATCCAACCACTCATCGAGCCATGAATTCCACTAATAGGGACACTACAGGACTTATAAGACCAAAAGCACGTGCTCACATAACCAAAATCCCCGTGCTCAAGCTACGGTCAAAACCAGGCCTCAAGTCTTCCAGACTGGCCCATCATCAACATAAAAAATCACATCTAGCACCTCATCCATAGAATCGCAAGCCGTCGATGCACAACTGATACCGACCGCTCACATGCGCATACGAATGAGTGGAAGGAATTCAAAAAGTTATGTTTCAAGTTGAATCAATTCCTCGCGATAAGGAAAGAAAGATGAGCAGTATATCCTAAATGTTATGTAGCCTCTCGAAGATAGGTATGGACGTCATCATACCGATCCGCAAGACCTCACTAGACACTTGCTCGTGACTTGTAGAACCTATGAACCTAGAGCTCTGATACCAACTTGTCACGACCCAAAATCCAACTAGTTGTGATGACACCTAACCCAACCCGCTAGGTAAGCCAATTAACAAATAGCCAAGTCCAATGAAATTTAATAAGGCAAATAAGTAAAAGAAAATATCTGAATCTTATACATTTCCCAAGGACTGGTAGTACAAATCATGAGCTTCTAAGATTAGGATTTACATAACTGGTATGGAATAAATACATCATTTGCTCGAAAAGTACTTAAACAGATTTATATATTCTAAGGCTACTATGAACAAGAGGCAGCTACAACCGGAGCATAGGTACGTCTTCAATCCCAGCTTCCATCGATCACAACAACATCAGCAATCAACATCTGCATGCAAGGTGCAGAAGTGTAGTAAGAGTATAACCGACCCCATGTACTCCATAAGTAACAAACCTAATCTTAGGTTGAAAGTAGTGACGAGCTAGAACAAAAGTCGGGTCCGACACCAATGACCAATAACAGTTCATAACAACGTAAAGCAAGTAATAAAATGAGTAACTCAGAGATAAAAAGACCAATTTTTCATAGTTTCCCCAAAAAATAGTTCCACTTTTCAAGTATATCAGTAAAAACCCAAGTCTTTTACCGAAATTGCCAAAAAATATGAGTACGTTTCAAAACTATAATTTTTCCCAAAGGTTTTCCATGGCAAATGCTTCATTCTCAAATGGCATGAGGAAAATACATCTCAATGTCTATATATCAATATGTGTAAGAAGTCATGAATGACGTGATATCGTACAGCATGAGGAAAAATGCATCTCTATGCCTGTATGTCAAGTGTGCATGTCAAATGTGATGCAACTCAGTAAAACCATATGCATACTCTCAGAGTATTAATTTACTCAGTCCTCCCAGTCACTCAGTTCTCACACCCACTCAGTCCTCCCAATCACTCGGCACGGGCACTCAGTAGGTACTTGTGCTCATTGGGGGTATGTACAGACTCCCGAGGGGCTTCTTGAGCTCAAGTACTATAACAAGCCAATCATGGCATAAATTAGTAAAACATGTTGCGGCGTGCAACCCGCTCCCATCGTGATTCAATAAAATATGATACGGCATGCAACCCGATCCCATAAACATCCTCACCATCAGGCCTTCGGCCTCACTCAGTCATCAATCTTTCTAGTCTCTCGACTCTCAATGTCATAAAAAATTAGCCCAAACTAATGATGTGATGTTTCGTTAAATAGTAACAGAGACTGAGATATGATATGCATATAAATGCGTATGACTGAGTATGTAATGCAATAAAAGCAGATAGCTCAACAGCAGAAGTGACCTCAATAGGTCCCAACAGGATACGCATAGAGCCTAGACATGGTTTTTAACATGGATCACAGCTCAAATGCTCTAACACGTAGAGTACAATAAACTATTCAGATATGATAGCTACACAGTTTCTATGGAATCGACTAAATCACAATCATTACGGTGTATGCCCACACGCCCGCACCTAGCATGTGAATCACCTCAACATCAATCACATAACATGTAATTCAGGGTTTTATACCTTCAACACCAAGTTTAGAAGTGTTACTTACATCGAACAAGCCAAATCCAATACCGAGCAAGTCAAACGATGCTCAAAAAATTCTATCCCGCTCGTTCCAACCTCCGAACGGCTTGAAACTAGCCATAAGCAACTCAAATACATTGAATAAAGCCCAAGGAAATAATTCCAAATGATAAAGGTCGAATCCTTAATCAAAAGCCCAAAATCGGCAAAAATTTCAAGCCGGGCCCGCCAACAAAACTCGCAAAATCCGATAACCCATTCAATTATGAGTCCAACCATACTAATTTCATTCAAATCCGATTCCGAATCGATGTTTAAAACTGAAAAACTCACTCTATGAAACTTTAGGCTAAACCCTCCAATTTTCTCTTTAAAATTCATCAACCAATTGCCAAAATTGAAGATAGATTCATGAAATAAAATCAAAACCAAATGTAGAACGCTTACCCCAATCCTTGTGGTGAAATTTACCTCCAAAATGGCTTCATTCCGAAGCTCATAGCTCAATATGTGATAAAAATGGCCAACCCTCAGACTTAAAGCATTCTGCCTAGCGTTTTCCGCATTTGCGGACAGTAGGTCGCACCTGCGACCTTTGCTTCTGCGATGAAAAACTTTGCTTCTTCTAAACCATCAAATTTTTAATTTTCGCTAATTTGTGCTGAAACCTTCTAGAAACATCCAAATGCAAATCCGGGCATACGCCCGAGTTCAAAATTACCATCCGAATCTAACGGAACCATCAAAACTTCAATCTGAGGTCAAATGGTAAAAAGTCAAACTTGGTCAACTCTTCCAATTCTAAAGCTTCAATCATGAGAATCATTCTCCCAAATCAATTCCGGATAACCTGAAAACCAAAACCGACGATTCGTTCAAGTCATAATACATCATACAGAGATACTCGTGCCCTCAAACTACCGGGCGAAGTGCAATTACTCAAATCAATTGATTGGGTCGTTACAACTTTATTAGACTTGGTCCTGTTGTAGACCAACCTTATAACTTACATTCGAATTAGAATCACTATGATTTTGGAGTTATCCATACCATGTAGGAAAAGTAAAGGAAATTCCACTTGCCTATTAAATAAAAGAGGTTTTTACTTTATTCCGACGAACTAATTTTTTATTCACTAATATGACTAATCTAAACTAAGTTCAAATAAGTATAACACGATATAAATAAATAAATAAAAGCAAATGAGGTGTGGTCGTTACTTATTTATCATGTGTAACCATTTAAATACATTTATGCAGATATCAAATCCTGGTGACATAAAAAGAAAAGAAAAATAAAACTCAAGACTTTGAATGGAGACCACTCTTCCAAGACAGAATCCAATTCCCCCTTGAAGTGACGAAAAGAGAACCTGAAAATGCCCAAATAAAGTAATTAGAATTGCAGAGACGATTTGCTGAATAAGAATAATGGAAAGGTGATCCTAGGAATTTCTTAGAATGATTTACCCTACGAATCAGCAATTATAGTCTTACTAAAAGTTGCAATCGAACAGTTCAATAATAAAAGAATGCAACAAAGAACATTCCTTATACCAATAGTGTAACAAACGACAAAATTATTTCCTCATTTAATTGGTAAAAGAAAAGGGTTCACACTCTTAAAATAAAGTAGTCGTCATTGGAGTCGAATAACATATTAAAGAATTGGTGTAAACATTTAATTGATATATTGTAACATGTCATGTCCTAAGAGTAAACAATAACGAAAGAATGCAACAAAGAACATTTATTCAGCTATATTTTAAGGTAGAAAAAAGCGAGAAAGAAGATTTTGATGGAAGTTTCAGCATACTAGCCAGGGAAGTGGAAACCGAAATGAAGAACAATCCATCTGTTTCAATTTATATAACGTTATTACTATTTAGTGAGTTAACAAACAATTTCTTTGGTCATAATTTTTACTCTGTATTTTTTTAAGTAATTTACAAATATACAAATTTTATTTTAAGAACTTATTTCCGAATTCACATAAAAAGTTAAACAATTTGATACTAAGTAGTGTAAATTTTGGAATAGAAATAGAAGAAAGGAGTATCAAAAAATCGCAGTCCGGTGCATATTAAGCTCTCGTTATGCGTGGACCACAAGAGTCTATTGTACACAGCCTTACCCTGCATTTCTGCAAGAGGCAGTAGAAAGGAGTATCACAAACATTAATTTATAAATTAAAAAATTTAAATTATTTATAGCAAAAGATTGTGTGTGTGTGGGGGGGGGGGGGGGGCAATGCATTGCGCACTGCATGTACGTCCTATAGACTATAGTATTCAAAACCTTTACTTTCCACCTAAGTTCATAATTTCGATTTCCATTCATGAAGTTCCTTTTTGCATCTTTCCTTTTATTTTTTATTTCATCATTTGGTACATTTCATATGATCATACTGTACTTTATATTTATTTCATACAGGCATGATCTAGTTGTATATATCAACGAGAGAATAAAGTAATTTCATTTGAGATCTAATATCATGACATTTCTTGAATCCTCTGTCGAGCACATATATAGTGATATAATACAAAAAGAAGTTAAAGTCACTCATATAAATTGTGATTTGAACTATTTGTGTAATAGACAAGATATACAACAACATCTGGTAGGAAAAAAAACAAGAATTATAGGCTTAAATACTTCATTACAAGGAGCTACGTACTATGCAACTTATTTATTTAATGTGTCTTTTTCTTTTTTGTATCATTACTTTTAATCTTCGACTAGTCTTCCATCCTTGTGGTAATTAATTGCTCAAGTTAGGATTTCTTTAGGGATATCCAAGAACACATAATTACTACAGTAAGAAAGCGGCACCTAAGGTGTTTTCAGTTACTTATTTTTCCTTCTACGACCTTTTTACTTTTCAATAAAAAGTTTACTTAGACCTTTAATAATAAATTAAATTAATTAAAAACACAATGTGCATACATGTCAAAGAAGTGTAATGTCTTTCATTCGGTGTAATCCTTTTTAAAAAGTTCCATCTCATAATATTTGGTGTTTAAGTTATATAAGTGATAGTGTAAAAAAATTCTTTTATACTATTCCCTCCGTTTCAGTTTATGTGAACCTATTTCCTTTTGGTCCATTCCAAAAAGAATGACCCATTTCTAAATTTAAAATAATTTAGCTTAAACTTCCAATTCTACACTTAATGAGAAGTTTTTATAACCACACAAATACTTTGAACCCCTTTTTGACTTGTTTAGGACCACAAACTCTAAAAGTCTTCATTTTTCATAAACTTCGTGCCCAATCAAACAAGTTCACATAAATTAGAGTGGAGGGAGTATAAGTAAACTTTAATATGTGATAGGACGTTAATATTATTTCTATTTGATCACCAATTAATTTTTATCGAAAAAGTTATATATAAGTATCTAATAAGTGCTCTGATTATATGAATTATTCCCGCAAATTTTACAATAATATACGATAATTTCTTCGTCTCAAGCATATGACCATGACTAGGGGTGGAGGGAGAGTAGGAGATATGAGTTCGACCGAACCCAGTGGCTTTGGTGCAAATCGTGTATATGTCTTAAAAAATTTATTAAATATATATAAATTATTAATTTAGAACCCAATAAATTAAAGAATTTAGAATCTCAAATTCATAAACTTCAAATTTTGGTTTCACCTCCCACCATGTCTATACTTATTTGATCACAAAGAAAGGCTAAGTTCATTCGATGGTGATTTCAGACTTTTGAGATGAGACTTTAAAAAAAAATCGTATACTATTAGTAGTACGAGTAGTACGAATTTGAAGGTGGTGTCAGCATGGTGAGGGAACTTTATTATTTTTCAGTAATAATAACTCCTTTTTCTCTGTTACTTTTCTGCCCCTAAACATGACACATAGACACATGCTTTTGGTTTTTATTGGTTTAAAGATTCCCCGCGAAGTGGAAATGGCAGCGGCACCTCCTCATTGGTAACTTTTGCTTTAAAAATAAAGAAGTTGAATAATCGGAACTCAGAACCAAAGTGTGGTTCTTTTGGATTCAAACGACAAAAATGGGTGGAAAAACAAACTGACGATCATTTTATATATAACGCGATTATTCACTGCGCTATACCTTAACGACATATTTGTCCATTAAAATATAGCACGATAAATAATTGTGCTATATATAAATGTCTTGCCCCACCAATAGTTTATTTGTACTTAACTCACCCACCAATAATTCATATGGGTATAGCACATACATAATAGGCACTAAATATATAGCGCCTATTATGCATGCGCTGTACTTCAATTATTGCACCCCCCCGGACTGATTTTTTTCTTATTTAAGAAGTTTCAGAATTAGGTAAAAAATCTTTCTAGATCCTTCAGGCCTTCAAATAACTCAGTACGCTGTAGTTGTTCTCCACAGTGTCGTCATGTTAAGTTGCCACTTACAATAGAGTATGATAGATTGGTATCACTGTTATTACAAAAAGATGAGTATGATCAAACGTTCAGTGAATATTAAAGTTTCCGGAAGATATCCGTATTCTGTTACTCCGCAAGGGGTTGCTTATTATGCTGAGTTTAACACCAAAGACGATAAAACTCTGATAGATTTTTTGAGGACTCTGGATGAACGCCGGGAACTTCTTGTGATAAAAATGTTAAAAATGTACGTCAAGGCTAAAGACGCTCGCAATCACGAGGTTCCGTAAAATAGGGATATCCCTCAATCATCGGGTGGTTTTTCTTAGAGCAGTTTTATCAGAACATGTTCCGGGTGAAAGAGTTTGGCCAGATCTAAACTTATCTCCACTGGTGAATGCGCAGCGAGGACATAATTTCTCCCCAAGTTTACATAATCCACAAGCTGAGTGGTAAACTTCAATTTTCCTTGTGTTACAATATTTATTTTTATGTATTGAATTTGTATTAACACTCGTATATTCCACAGGGGGTACCGGCCAGATATGAATTTTACAAGTTATGAACCAACGGACAGTTGAAATATGCCTAGTTTTGGTGTGTTGGATCATGGTAGTCTATCCGGGAGTTATCATGAACAGGATAATGTGTATCATGGGATATCAACACATTATGATTTGCAAAATGAAGTGATAAGGTTTATAGGTAATGTTTGGATGAATTTGAGAAACTCATTATTTTATTGATTGTACAGTGAAAACGAGCAACTTGAAGGTCCTGTCCTTACTCAATTGCCCGAAAATGACATATTTTATTGGGATTTGGTAGATGCGCAGAGTCAAGAAGATGATACTGATTATGACAACAATGCTGATGAGTTTGGAGATGGCACGCCCTTCCCTGATGAGGGTGATGATGATGAGGATGAGAATGATGAACCTGATTTGACGAGGGAGCATGTTCCACCTCCCGTTAGACCAAGAGTGTACGAGTCTCATAGGTCGTTTCATTCAAGGGAGATCTCCTACCTTGATCAGTTGCCAAGTATGACGGATGTGGATGCCCTCACAAGGGATCTCGACAAAATTCGGACAACAATGTTGGATGAATCTATAGCAACGGTACTGTCAAAGGGCATGCCTTTTGCTGATAAAACGCACCTAAGTAGGGTGGTACGAATGTACATCATAAAAGAGTATCGTGAGATCGTGGTTCATGAGCCATCTCCGGAAGTATATAAGGTTATTTGTCGTTGATGATTGGATGCTGCGTCCGAGAAAGTTGAAAACAAATATGTGGATTGTGGGGAAATACATTAGCACCCACAATTGTGAAATAGACACATTTTGTGGGAATCATTTTAACTTGAATGTTGACTTGATTTCTCTTGTCTTGATTCCACACATTGAAGCGTCCATAAGGCACAAGATCAAAGAGTGTATAACATTTGTTCACCAGGTATATGGATGTTCTATTACCAAAAGAAAGACATTTCTCGGGCGTAAACGTGCGATTGAAATTGTTTATAGTAACTAGGATAAGTTCTTTCCCGTTTTACCCAGGTACATGGCTGCATTGAAATACTTTAACCACGGCACTGTTGTTGAATGGAAGCTTGAGCGGAGTCCGGGAATACCAGAATACATATTCAGATATGTATTTGTTGATACCCAATTTTTCCCTATAATATTTTTAAAATGTATATATGCTTGCAAAACTATGCATTGGCATCAATGGGCATTTTTCATAGTTTCTATATTTTTAAATTAATTTATTCTAGTATTTTATTTAAATAAATGATTATAAAATTATTTCACAAATGGCTCTATAACATTTCATTGATTTAATTTTGCTATTTATAGCCATAGTAAGTTCCAATTATTTCAAAAATGACCAGATTTATACCTTTTGGTTACAATTGCATTGATTTTGCAATTATAGCCCACGTACACATCACTACATGATTTTACCATAAATTGGTCCATTATATTTTTAAAATATTAAATAATTATTTTGAAGCACTTATATACATAAAAATTATTTTTTCTCATTTTTATTCAATTATTTGGGTATTTAACAAATAGCCTTTTAATTTAACTAATTTTTTCGGACCTAAAAAACTAGCCCAAGTCCCTAACCCAATTCACCCCAGGCCCAAATTAAATTAAACCCGACCCAGGCCCCCCTAATCCTGGCCGTTAATCTCTGAGATCAAGGGCCTGTATTTGTTGTTACCATAATTAACCTAACAACCCCCCCTTCTAACCTAATTCATTTCCCACCTCACTCCGCCGTCACCCTTTCCTTTCTCTCTCAAATGCTCTCTATCTGAACCCTAATCCTCAGGCACCGTCACCGCCTAAGCCCTCCATTCTATGATGTATCTTTGTCATCTCAGGCCTATATTGGCCTCCTACTTGCTATGGTTCATCAGTTTCTTAGATCCCTGAGAAGATCTCAAGGGACCTAGGCGGTCTGGTTTGCACCTTTGATTTCTTTGCCTGTTTCAGGCCGTTTGTTCGACCATGAGTAAGAAACCTTTCTTATTTTGCTGTGAATCCATGGTTTTCTAGATCTATGTTCTCGCCTCTGTTATGTTTTCTAAAAAACTCTAATTTATTATCTCCGATCTTCTCAGGTCTGTATAGATCTTAAATGAATCGAGCAACTCTTACATGATTTCCTTAAAAGTTTTCTGGTTTTCAACCGATTTCTCATTTTTCCTAAACTAGGGCTTACCCTAAGTCATCTTCTCAAAAGGTTTTCTGATTTTTGAATGTTTAATCGTTTGCTCGTAAGTGTTCTTGACTGATTTATGCTAAAGTTGCATAAGCCCTAGTTGATTTATGATAAAACTCTAACTGTCTGATGTTTTGCTTCGGTTCTGAGCTTTTCAAAGTTACTAGTCATATTGGTTCATTTTGTATTCTGATTTACACGTTTTTCCTTAGTCAAAATTCCTTGCTTTGTGATTTTTATCCTAATTAATCTCTATTAGGGTTTTTGAATTATTTTCTGCCTAATTTCTCTGTGTTCCTAAAGTTTTACTCAGCCTATTTTGTTAATGGAAATTGATATATTCTTTCCAAAATTGTTGAGTGATTTGCTCTGTTAAAATTCATGTGCATGACTCTTGATTATTACCTTGTTTATGACTTTAATTAGTCTTCTTGCCTTATTTAATTACATGTAGTATCTACTAATTCTTTGCATGATTATTTCCTTAATTAGATTCTTAATTATTCACTCTTTGCCTAAGTCTGATTTGAATTTCTTTCATTAAATATTTCTTATCCTTACCATTGGTTAATTACCCTTAATTAAGGGAAGACTATGCTGATTTCGTGTAGTTGATTCTGTGATCTTCCCTTGATTAACTGAAGTTGATTCCTTTACCTTATTTGCTCTACTTTTGAACTACTATATAAACTCCTTTGTTTTACTTCTTAACACATGAACATCAGTTCAGAATACACACACACACACATTCAAACGCTCTCTCTTCTCTCTTTGCTACTTGTGCTACTGTAGGTCTAGCTGGCTGAAAGCCAAGGCCAATTAGTGGAATTGCACATGTTTCTTTCATATTCTACATTTTCTTCCTTGGCTGGTATGTCTCTGTTAAATTTTGAAATCTAAATTCTTTGTGCTTCATTACGGTACTAGCTCATTAGTTATGAATTTAATTCATGTTCCTGTTTACTGCATTGCTTAGCATGTCTAATCTTGTTTTGTTCAATATGTAATTAGCATGTGTAAACTATAGTTGTCCATTTGATGTTTGTTCAGCATGTCTATTCACCTTTGTCTATTCTCCTTTACCGAGGAAATCATGTTAGTTACCTAATCTTTAAGGCATTCGACTAACTCTAGTTGTGTGCTTGATTTTGTTCAGTGTTTCTTTGCTTTCAACATGGCTCTATTACCTACCATCATGACTAACCTATTAATTCTATAAGCTCCTAAGTGCTCTATGTATTTTGTTGTCTATATGCCTCCCTGAGCCCTGTCATGCGTTCTCTTAATGTGAATTATATGTGTCCCCAATCCCTCTATCCCTGCGTGAGATCTGTTTGTTGAGTGTTTCTGAATCTGGGTTCTTTATGACCAATTGATTGTTTGTTGTTGTCAAAAGTTTTTGGGTACTCTTATCAAACTGTTTTTACTACCAAACTAGTTCCTATTTCAGAAAACCTTTTCATTCTTAGAGTCATCTCTATACTGTTTTCACTGAATCTTTCAAACTATGTCAAGCACTCTCACTTTACTCTTAGATTATTAAGTTCTGCCCTTCTGGTATGTGTACTGTTTAGGGATCCTTGAGATCTCTCTGAACTATGGCATACTAGGGCTAGCTCTTCCACACTACACATAACTAGTCCATATTCGAGAAAAGTCTTGGTGTGAGCACTGTCCGGGATCCTTGAGGTCCTTAGGGAACTCTGACACACCTGGACACAGATTGGATATGAGATTTCTGGGCATTTGAGACTACACTGAAGACCTGGTACTCCCAGGTTTACTTTGGGTCTGCTTCAGGATCCCTATACTATAAGTTTACATTTTATTTATGTAATTTATGCAATCCTGGTCTGTAATATTTTTTTTGTAAATAGATATTGGGTTAGTAAAAAGGGAGGGTAGCTATATGACTCTGTGGGTAAATTGGGTAGAAATCATGCTTTAGGTGTTACATTATGTTGATCTGTTGTAGAAATCATGTTCTAGGTTTGTGTGGTGGACTAGATATCACGCTTCAGGTTTGCTATGCTTATTTGCGTTAAACCATACTAAATTTGTGCATTAGATATCTTGTCTTAGGATATTCATGTTTATTGCTTTCGCCTATTGGAAATCCTATTGTAGTTCATCACCTTATCTCTGATTCTGCTCAAGTCATAATCACCTAGAAACTTGTTGATAAAATCACTGTTATAGTTATGCTTAGTCAAACGACCACCTATCTCTATACATTAGAAATCCTGCCTCAGGACAGTGATGATTACTTAATTCTTTGCATATTGAAAAACCTTCTATAGTTCGCCATTTCTGATTTCTGCCTAATCACCTAGCAATCATACTATTAGGTTATTACTAATACTGCCTGATAGAATGACCTTCTCCATATGCATTAGAGATCTTGTTTAAGAGTGCATGTGCATTTGCCTTGAAATATGTCGCTAAAATAAATAGGTTAAAACAGCTCCACGCATAGGTATCATGCTTTGGTATGAATCAGTATAAAATCACCTACTATAATATTCATCACTTAGATCAGCATGCCTATAGGATGAAATAACTTCAAATTGTTTAAGTAGTTCCCAGATTATGACTACATATAGACACACGACTAGGCAAGCCTTAGGCTATTAAATAACTGTGAAATCAGGTTCTGTGTGAAAATGTTCAGGCTTAACAGGTTATAAAACCAGTAGGCAAGCTAACTAAGGGTTCTGCCACTTCGATTTAATTGCTGCATATTATGTATCTATGATGTTCATCTAGATATCATGTTCCTAGGCTTCTCTGAATTCCTTCAAAATCTGTGTTTGAGACGTGTTGTTTATTTTCCTATATATATGTGGAGGTAAACATGAGCCTTCTATCTGCTTCCTATTTGACCGTCTTACGTGTTATTTATTATCCCCTAGATTTTTGCCTTTTAAACACCTTAGGATTGTCTACAACTGCCTAAGTCTAGAGGTCCTAAATGCCTCCGGGACCACAAGGAAGGGATGGGTAAAAGCACGCTTAGAGTCCGTTAATTAAACTCGCCTATATAACCACTAAGGGGAGGGTAATGGGTAGTAAGGGATATGATGACCTACGCGCTAATGTCACGTGTAGCCCCTCTAGTTAAGGAGGATTACCGGGCATTGTGCAGATTGATCCTATAGGCTAATCAACTTAGGACTTCCTTTTCCAATTCATATATGTGTGCTTAGATCGCCTAAACTTCTTTTACTTGTATATATGTTTAAACTGCCTGAGCTTCTTTTATTTACATGTTTAAACTGTCTAAATTTTCTTGATTGTATATATGTTTATACTGTGTAAACTACCTTTATTTGCAAATGTATGCTTAGACCGCTTACTTGACTAATTCACATAACTAAGTTTGGCCGGGACCCATCGTTGTGGACCGCGAGGGGTGCTTAACACCTTCCCCTCAAGGTTATTTCGAAACCTTATCCTAATCTCTGGTAATGCAAACTGGTTAATCGAGTTAATTGCTCTTGGTGCCCTAACGCACCTTAATCCATTAGGTGGCGACTCTTCAAATACCCAATTCCCAAAAGAAAACGAGTTGTTCCCCCATGAATGTCAAAACCCGGACTCTCACAAAGGAAAAAGGGGGCGCGACAGTGTTCTGGGCATTTAAACCAATCATTAATGGTTTTGTGCATTGTCAGACGGTAACATCTATAGACGACACTAACGTCCATGGAAAATATGATATTAAGTTGTTGATCGTTGTTGCAGTAAATGCTAATGGAAGTATATTTCCCCTAGCATTTGTTATTTGTGCCAATGAAAGCCAAGAGACGTGGACATTATTTTTGAACCACTTGAAGGAGTACGTTGTCATATAGTGTTTAGGTATTTATCTAATATCTGATCGGCATAGCGGTATTTTAAGTTCTGTACAGATTTTGCGTGCATGGCAGGAACCGTATGCCTACCACCGTTACTGTTTTAGACACTTGAAGGCCAACTTCTAGAGAGCTCATCCGAACAATGACTTACATAATTTAATGTGGATCGCTGCAATAGATCACCAAGAGTGTAAATTCAAGAGGCGAATGGAATTGATTAGGCAGGAAAACCCAGAAGCCTATCATCTGTTGATGCGACATGAGCTTGACAAGTGGAATTTGCATCGGATGGTGGTAGAAGATGGGAAATTCTGACTACAAGTTAGAGTCTTTCAATGGGTTATTGAAGTATGCACGTGGATTGCCTATCACTACCCTAGTGTGTACGTCATTCAAGCAGATGGCGGAGAAGTTTGTTGAAAGATCTAGAGGTGCATCATCATTGACGGAAAGGGGTGTTGAATTTATGCCACAACCAATGAAACTATTTGATAAATATAGGAAGCGAGCACAGTGGCAGTCATTTTTGTAGTATTCCAGCGAGCGAAATATTTTTAAAGTTCGCACTAGTCTGCATCATAACTACGAGAATAATACACACACCATCAATGAAGCCAGAAGATTATGCTCCTGTGGAAATTTATCAATTTATCACTTGTCATGCTTACATGCGATAAAGTGCTTTCAACATACAGATTTCACGGCAACGAGGTACGTTGATAAAGAAAATAGCGTTGTTGCATACTTAATCACCTATAGTGGATAGTTGCAACCAGTTGGTGCTAAGCATTATTGGCCACCAGAACCATTTAAAATAGTGTGTAGCAAGAATTACGCGCGTCAACGGCAAGTGCAAAAAGGAACGCGTATACAGAACCAAATGGATATTGGTGATACCGTTTATATGCGTAAATGTGGCTTATGTTCCCAAATAGGACACGACCACCATAAATGTCCTTCAGCTAGTTTGGGAAGCGGTGGTACTTCAGCTCCAGGTGGCAGTTCGTCCAATATGCCAAATTATCAATATATTACAATATCTTTTATATTAATATTTAATCGATATTTTTACTATATTATTACTTAGGTTGATATATTTTTTATATTATTATTATTTTATATGTTAGTTTATTATATTATTTTATATGTTATTTTATTATTTTATATGTTTGTTTCTTACTCAGCTATTTTTGGGTATAATAGAATTAAATAGTTAATTTTCATAACTATACATGATATAATTAGTAAGTATTCATATAAAATACTTAGTTTGACAAATGTTTTAATTGTTATTTTCTTACATTTGTTGAGTAAAATTTGAGGGAGTTTGTGTTTGAACTATCATTTTTTTTTCAAATATTTTTGGGGTTAACAGATAATTAAATAATTAATTTCAATAACTACAAAGATAATTTAGTAATTATTCATATAATAGATACTTAGGTTGATAAATTTTCTATATTAATATTTCATATGTAAGTTTCTAATATTTTTTCACTAAAGTAACACTACTCTAAATCGCCATGAAAAAGCCAACTACCATTAGCTAAAATTTATTATCAGTTTTATCTATTCTAAAGGGCACTACATCACAATTACGGACACTACATTACAATTACGGACACAACATAATACTAAAGGGCACTAAACAACAATAATGTCACATATTAATATATGTTCAACAATAAAATCCAAATAACATTAATTATTCATAAAATAACAATTTATCTATTTTACTAATTTTTAGCGCATAAATAATCTAATCCAGATAAAAAATAATAAATTAATTAAATCACAAAACAATCATGAGAAAACATAGACCACTGTAAAAAAACTAATAAGCATTTTATTTAACAACTAATAACATTAATTATTCATAAAATAACAATTTATCTATTTTACTATTTTTTTAGCACATAAATAATCTAATCCAAATAAAAAATAACAAATTAATTAAATCACAAAACAATCACGAAAAAACATAAACCACAGAAAAAATTAACAAATAAGCATTTTTATACATGAGTTTTGCCAAAAAGTAAGTTGGAATACCTCGATTAAAAAAATTTTGAAATGTGAAAATTTGATGATTTGGGGGCCGAAACGAGCAATCTACTACGCGATAACACCTTAGATCTGATGTTAGCTTGCTACAATACGGAGAAGATACACTTTTTGTGGGACGAGTGAGCTCCAATGGGTTTTTTTGGCTTTAAAAATGAGGGGGGAGGGACCGTTGAAATAGGGGTTTGGGGGTGTACACTGGTTTTCTGGTCGGGGAAGGAGATGACCGGCTTTTTTAAGTAGGTATAGCGCATGTCTATATTATAGCGCCCTGTATACATACGCTATACCTCCCGCCCTTTGAACCACACTTTAGTTCCAGAAGACATTAAAAAAGAAGCAAAAACAAAAAGAGTTCTATTCGTAATGTTAAGTGGGCGTTTGGACATAAGAATTGTGAAATTCCAAAAAAAAAAAGTAAAAAAAAAAATCAAGTGAAATTGGTAGTTGTGTTTGGACATGAATACAATTTGGAGTTCTACCAAAACCTCTGCTGAATAAAGATTTAGAGATCTATTTCGACGTATATGTCATGTAAATTATTTACTCGTTACATCCCATAGAAATACTTACTCCATAGGTGAATCGTTTCACGTTTCGAGATTCAATTATATAAACCTTGACTGATATTTTGAATATATTTTTTCCATCATATTGGTATGAGAATAATTGTAACTTATAGTACTTTTGTATAACTTTTG
Organism: Nicotiana sylvestris; assembly: GCF_000393655.2. Classification (NCBI taxonomy): domain Eukaryota; kingdom Viridiplantae; phylum Streptophyta; class Magnoliopsida; order Solanales; family Solanaceae; genus Nicotiana; species Nicotiana sylvestris. Next base: position 83,730,147 of record NC_091066.1, on the reverse strand, counting down.
AATATTTAAATTTTAAATTTTAAATATTTAGTTAATCTAATTCAATTTAGCTTTAAGTTAATTAAATTGACTCTTAAAAAGTAAAAAAAATCACATAGTGAACCTATTTCCTTTTTAATCCATTTTAAAAAGAATGACCCTTTCTAAATTTGAAAAGAATGTGATTTAAGCATCTTATTTTATCTTTAATGAGATGATTTATAATCACACAAATATCTATAGCCACAGGATTCAAAAGTTTTCTGTTCATTTTTAAACTTGTATATGGGTAAACTCGGGGTCAGCATACACCCCGAGTTCTCGGTGAGTCAAACGAAGTAAGAAGTATGAATGTATGAGATAGAGACCGAATCTGAGAACTCTTTGAATCGAGACTGGAACGGGGTGCTCGCCATTGGGCCTGACAAGACAACACCTCCCGAACCCGGGACGAGTTCCAAGACCTCGGAAAGCACTACAAACGATTGCACACGACTAACGGAGGGTCGTGATATCTATGCTCAACCGGATGTCATAGTGCGGATCTCGCCCGATGTTACTAGCGTATCAGTGATTGATGTACAAGGAGAATTTTTACCTTTTTAGAAATGTACTAGGAGTAAAACTCTCATACTATATAAAGGGAAAGTTTCTTATTCAATAGACACATTGTAATACGTATATCAAGGCAATACAAACTTATTTCCCTGCTTTCTAGCTATTGAAAGGTTCTTATTTTAGTAATAGTTCTCCATACACATTTGGCTTCGAATCAAGGGTCCGGTCGAGGGAAAAACTACTGTTAAGCTTAAATTTGAACTCGGGCTCAACGTCACAACTAGTTTGGTTATTTATTTTATCTTTAATTCGTTTATCTAACATTCTTGATTACTTGTGTTGAATCAATCCACATATCTTTAAAATCGCGTACAAATTTAATTGTTATCCGTTTTAAGGATAAATAGTTTGGCACCCACCGTGGGGCTAAGAAAAATAGTGGTGGTTTGATATATATCTCCATAACACACACTCTATTTTACACTTATTCTTTAACGTCTCAATTTCAGGTCAGTGTAAAAATGTCAAATTCTCAGTCTGCTTACTTGAACGTTGAGGCTGAGTCTGGCCATCATGGTGAAAACAACAATCTGGTGCCTATCAATGTGGTGCCCCCTGCTGATCCCAACGGAGTCTCAGTTGAAGACCCAATCGATGCTAACTTGCAGGTGTCCATTGACGCCAACATGCCTACCGATCCCGAGAACAATGTTGGCGGAGGAGCCCGACCAACGGCTCGATGAGCGTCCGAAGGCGAAGGCGACATGGTCAGTCTCGATTGATCTTCGAAATGTTGCAGGCTCAACAGGCAGCGATAGCGCAGCTGCAAAATTAAAGTTGTGTCACCAACAGAGTTGAGCTCGAACCATCCCAGAAAAATACCCGAAGAAATGAGCAGATCACCAAAAGGCCGGGTGAAATTGAGCCCGGTATTAGCCCCGAAATAATGAAAACGCTTGAAGCATTAATGAAATAGGTGGAATCAGGTAAAAAGAAAATTCAGGCAAACTACAAGATGGTGGAGACATATAATTCCTGGGTTGATCAAATCCCAGGAGCACCCCTGATATTGAAAGGCCCAGACTCCAAGAAATTTGTCCAAAAGACTTTACCTCTGAGCGCGGTACCAAAGCAAATCCCTAAGAGGTTTTGTATGCCCTATACTCCAAATACAATGGAACCACGGATCTGAATGAGCATGTGACCTCCTACACATACTCCATCAAAGGTAATAACTTGGAAGATGATGAAATCGAGTCCGTGCTATAAAGAAGTTTGGGGAAACTTTGTCAAAAGGAGCAAAGATATGGTACCACAACTTGCCCCCAAATTTCATTGATTCATCCGCTATGCTCGCGGATGCTTTTGTAAAGCCTTTTGCCTGGGCCATCAAGGTCGAGACCAAAAAATCGAACTTTTTCAAGGTTAAGTAAAGGGACAACGAGATGCTTAGGGAGTTCGTGTCAAGGTTTCAAATGGAACGGATAGACCTTCCTCCGGTTGTGGATGATTGGGTCGTTTAGGCATTCAATCAAGTACTTAACCCCCAAATATCCTTGGCTTTGCAGAAACTGAAATAAAATTTGGTAGAGTACCCAACGTTAACTTGGGTCGACATCTACAACAGGTACCTGTCAAAAATTAGAGTCGAGGACCACCAATTCGGAGCTCTTTCTGGGTCCGTTTATCCAATCAGAATCGACGACAGGCCTAAGAGAGTCGTCGATCATGAATCAAGGCTGGTTCAAGATTGGTATTAACCATACAGTGTAGATTGGAAGGAAAATGAGCCCGCGCATAACCCCATGAGAAACGAGAAGAGAAGCGACCGTGGGACCAATAGCCAAGGTTTGATGAGCAAGAATAATTTTGACATGACGCTCGGGGGTAGGGAAGCACCAAGATTATATGAGTATAACTTCAACATTGATGCAGCTAGCACAATATCGGCCATTGAGAGCATCAAGGAAACTCAGTGGCCTCGACCATTGTAGTCTGATCCTTCCCAGAAAGATCCTAACCTGATGTATAAGTATCATGGCACTCATGGCCATAGGATCAAGGACTGCCGGCAATTGAGAGAAGAAGTTTCCCGGTTGTTTAATAGCGAGCACCTCCAAGAGTTTCTAAGTGATCGAGCCAAAAATCGCTTTAGGAATAGGGACTCCGACAAACAGATCGAACAAGAAAAACTTCAGCATGTCATCAACATGATAATTGGAGGGGTTAATGTCCCCTAGGGTCCGATGATAAAGCACACTAAAGTATCCATCACGAGGGAAAATCGCACCCGAGATTACATCCCGAGGGAACCATTTCGTTTAGTGACGAAGATGTCGAGGGCATCGTACAACCTCATAATGATGCAATGGTGATGACTCTAGTGCTTCAGGACGCTCTAGTCTGCTTGGTGGGCCTTATGGAGTGTGGCATAGACCGGTGCATTTTCAGTGGTACCAGCCATCTCTCGGGCTGGGGGGAGCACAAACTCCCGCTACTCATACCCCGGAGGCTCCTCTATATCAAACTCCAGCAGTCCAGCCAGTTAGGGTAGTTCAACCGGTTGTTGAGGCATAGGCTGGGGATAGGCCCGCTATGTCTTCTGAGGCTTTGTTGAGGCTGGATAAGTTTACCAAGCTCTTTCATGTTCATTTTAGCGGTGCACCTTCTGAGGACCAACAAGATTACTTGGACCATTGCCATGAGGTGTTGCGCAACATGGGTATTATTGAGATCAATGGGGTCGATGTTGTAGTATTCCAGATGACCGGTTACCAAGAGATGGTGGAGATATTATGTGTTGACTAGACCAGCTGGTTCACCTTCACTTACCCGGGATCAATTTTCACAACTATTTCTAGAGAAGTTCATTCCTTTCACTCCGAAAGAGGATTAGCCTAGGCAATTTGAGCGCCTTCAACAGAGTAGCATGAATGCTACCCAGTATGAGACTCGATTTGTAGACCTAGCTCACCATGCTATTAACTTGCTCTGTACTGAGAGGGAGAGAGTGAGGAGATTCATTGATGGGCTCAATTTCAGTATCAAGCTACAGATGGCCAAGGAGACCGGAGATGATATTTATTTCCAGAGAGCTATAGAGATTGCTAGACGGATCTTCGTGGTCAGGAGAGGGGGCCGGTATCTGATAAGAGGCCTCATCATTTTAGTGGCTTCAGTGGTGCCTCATTTGGAGGCAGGGGTACTGTTACATCTCGCGTTTTCGTACGTTAGAAGTTTCGTCTTCAGTTAATTGACGTAGACTCGGGGATGAGATTATCTTGAGGTTAACGTATTTATGCTATTTATAACAAGTGATAAGTAAGTATCATGAAGGATAAAGGGTACACGAGTTAAAGAAAATGAGTTTTGTTGAAGATTTCCGATTTGGGATAAAATACGGGTCGAGTGATAATACCTGATATTTATGGACTAGTACCATACAAGATACCGTATGACTGTGATCGTATGATGTATCAAGTATATTAAAATGAATAACATTTTAGGTAATTTGAAATAATTCTTAATTATGCGAGTAATTAATTAATTACCGGATAACGCGACATTACCTAGTTAATTATTAAATTATGAGAATAAGATGTGGCAGCAAGGGAGCTAACAAAACCAATAACTAAGTAGTCATATGAGATTAGTGGCTATCTAACATCAGCGTGTAAAACACTCAAGGTATATATAAAGTTTGGTTTCTTCTAAAAATTTGGTCTCTTTTAAAGTTTGACTCATTTTGGTCAGAGAATAATAAACTGAAATATAAGTCTTTCTTCCTCATTCACAATATTCAAAAGCAGACGCTAAGCTCCATCCGAATAGAGGCTTCCAACGAAATTCTTTCAAACAATTCCAACGAGAATTGTTAGAGCCGTAGCAACATAAAATTTTACTGTTCTAAAGGAGTACGGTACAATCTTTTCCAAAAATATTGTATGGATTTTTGCCTGCTCCAGGTATGTTAAGGCTATCTCTTCTTTCTTTTTGGTATAATCCAAATAATACAAATGAAATGAGAAAAATACACAACTTTCATAAATGATTCTATTCATAGAAATACTAGGGTGTCTATATTCTCAATTCCCCATTTGAATTATTATTATATCTTCTGTTCATGGCTCTCAGAAAAATATGTATTTGATAAAGTTTATCCGAAAGATATATTGATTTTTATGGCATTCCGAGAAAATCCTATTAACGAATTTCTTATGCATTTCACGCATTGCATTCATTTATACTGACCCACTGTAAGCACGTGATTTTTGCCCTATATGAGAATTACTCCCAAAAAAATTCAAAAAATAAAATAATTTTCCTTGGTGTGCAATTTTTTGATATTTTGAATAATTATTTATATTTGTCTGTGCATGCTTATTTGCTAAATTAATAAAAAAATACAAAATATGTCGCATTTTGCATATAGGATTTAATTCTACAATTTGTTAGTAATTAAGTTTGTTTACAAAAAAATAAAAATTTACAAAAATAGGCATCGTTTGCATTTTTAGCATTTAATGTCCAAATATACAATTTTATGCTTAATTACTACTTAATTGTGTGTTAATTATTATTTGGAGTTAATTTGCGCTTTTATAACTTAATTTAGTTCTTAATAATAATTTAAGTATTTTTATAATTTAATTTTAGAGAAATAAAAGAAGAAAAGAGAGCGAAAATATAAAGAAAGTCGGAATTGGGCCTCTTCTTCGATTTCAAGCCACATGCCCAAAAAATGGCTCAATCTTCCCAAACGACCCAGTCCATTTCGAACTGGGTCGGCCCAGCCCATAACCCAACACCCCTATTATCTTACAAACAACACAAAAAAAAAGAAAAGAAAACCCTAAAAAATACTAACCCATCTGCCACCCCCCCTCTCTCTATCTCTCTTCTCCTTCACTATCTTCAAGCTCCATCCATGGCTTCCCTACCCCCAACGACCACCCCCTCCAGCCCTTCCCCCTCACCCCATCACACTCACACACACACGCACAACTCCTTCATCTTCTTTCTTCAATAAGAAAAAAAAATGCAGCCAACACTCCGTCGAACCCCGTCGCGCTGCTGCATCGTCTGCTTCTTCGTAGTTGCTGCTGCATCGTCTGCTTCTTCTACTGTTGCTGCCCGCTGCTGCATCTTCTCCTTCTTCTACTGCTGCTGCCCGTCGAGCAGCTGATTCGAAACCACCTCGTCGTCGCTGGACAGAAAACCAACGAGCAACATGAGGTGAAGAAGAAGAAGCAACAGTCTTGGAGATGTTGCTGTCCGCCACTGCTGCGTTTTGCTGCTACTATGTCGCGCTGCTGCCTGCTCCGACGTGTTGCTGCTGCTGTTCCATCGTGTTGAGCTGCTGCTCCTGGAACTGCTACTGTAGCTACTGCGTCGTCTTCAAATGACGCCAAACGACCATCTTCTTCGATCGTCGTTTCGATCCGGTTAGTGGGTTTAAGATTTGGGTTTAACATTCTTGTCTTGTTTATCGTTGAATTAATTTTTTTTTTAGTTTGTTCATGTGTTTTATTAGTTTAATTTTCAGATTCAAATGAAAATTTAATTAATTGTTTTTCATTTTGTTTCATGTTAATTTTATTTATTTTTGTAAAAAGGAATTGTTAGTTTAGTTTTAATATAGAAAGGTATTAGTTTAAATCGTTCAAATCCGTTGTTTGTTGTTAATATAGATTTAGTTAGTGTTCATCTTGTTTGAAGTTCGTTTTTAATTTAGTAATTTAATGAGAAGTTATGTTTTGGTTTTAATTTTTGGATCATGCATCTTTGTTATAAGTTTTGTTGGATTTAATTTAAGAAAGATTAGTTGATTATTTGAATATTAGTGATTTGAATATGTTTATTTGTTTTGTTTAAGTTTAATTCGAAGTTTGAACAAAGTTTGTTTGTTATTGTTATTGAATATTTTCATTCATGTTCATACTTTGTTTGGTTGATCTTGAATCCGAAATTTGTATAGTTTGATTTCTTGTTTATCATTTATGATTATTTCTTGAATTTGTCTCATAATCTTGTTTAAGTTTAGTATAGGAATTGTTGGTTGTAATGTTGTTAGGGTTGATTTTAAGTTCAATATTATTGAATTTAGAAATCTGAATATACTTGTTTGTTGTTGTTGTTGTTGAATCGGAAAATAGGTTTGTTTGTTGCTAAAATATTGTTCAATCAAATTTTAGTTGTTCTTTGTTGTTCAATTTGTGTTCATGTGATTTGTTGTTGAAATATTGAAGAAATCATGTTCATGTGATTCGTTGTTTGAACATTGTTAGAAATTGATCATATTGTCTATATTTTGGTTAAGTTTGATTAATTGATTTGTTATAGCTGATGGGGTAATTTGGTAAATCGCAGTACGTTTGGGGGTAAAATAGTAATTGCAATAAGGTCGGAGGGGTAGTTTAGGAATTGTACATTTTTGTAATTTTTTATGTGAAGCATGGGCGACAAAATGAAATGGGGTGGGTTGTGATATAGTTATTTAATATAAAGGGGGGACAAGACAAATTTTAGTGTGGGGGAATCTTGTATTTGTTTATGTTAGGCATGGGGAACAAAAAATAATGGGGTGGTGTGATATATTTATTTAATGTAATGGGGATAAGTGGGAAGATAATGAGTTTGGTAGAGAAAATGGATTGATTTTAATTGATTAAAGGGTTGGGATTATATATAGGAAGTCTTGAACACAAGACACGGGAGATAGGAAGAGAATACAGAAGAGAAAGAACGAATATGAACAGAAAGAAAATAAGAGAGAGAAAAAAAAGGCTGAACATTTAAGAGAGAGAAAATTCCGAAAAAATATTTAAACTTTCAAAAAAAAACTAAAAAAAAATCTTTTGCTTTCTTTCATTGTTTGAAATCAGAATTAATTGTTTTTCATCAAAGCTTGAAGCTTTTGTTTTGAGATTAATACTCCATCGGTTTGCAAACTCTGTTCCTGGGTTGTTACTGCTATTGGACTTTTGTTGCTGTGCTGTATTGTTATTACTGCGTGGCTGACTTTCTTCTTCTTATATTGGCAATACCAGGTACACAACTGTAATTTTGGCATTTTGTAAGCTGAAATGAAGAACGGAATGTTAAATTTTTAATTTAGTTTTAATTTTTTTTTGTATTGTATTTAGATTATTCATGTATTATTATTCTGTCAATCACTGTCATTTGGCATAATTAGACATGTTATAGCAATATATTAAATAACGCCTTAACCGGATTATTAGGAAATATATTCAAGACAGATTACTAATTAAAACTGTTTAATAATCAAAATAGAAGAAATAACGTAAAAATGGCGTTATTGAATCAGTTTGGCAAAAGTTGATTAATTCCTTATTCATAAGGTTTTTTTTTGTCAACATTAAGTTAATCGGAATCATGTAGTTAATTTCAGTTAAAACATGAATTAGTTTGCGAATCAAGTATTAGGACATGATGTGAATTAAAACAAAGTTAGTTAAGTTTAAATTGTTTAACTTTTAGAAATATGGTTTAGTAATCAAGTTTTTTTTTAATTTTCAGTATTTGTAAATAATTAATTTCAATAAGCTTAAGTCATACTAACAATATGTTTTAATCCAACTATGGGATAATTAGTTTTTTTTTACTTTTTGGGCAATTCCATGTTGTTCGTAATTATCATTTTAGTAATATTACTTTCCATTAATATTTGTTTTGAATTAGTAATTAATATGTTATTTTTAAGTATGTAGAGATTGACTTCATAATTATGGACAAACTTAGTAATAATAAAGATGTAGTCATTAAAGGGTATTCATAAAATAAGGGAGGATCTCGCTAACAAATAAATAAATAAATAATAAATAATACAAAAAATTGCAGTCCTCCAATCTTATTTATTTATTTTTTTATATAAGAAAATACCTAGATTTCAAGATGGGCGATTTAGTAAAATTCACGGTCTTACCTAATAATATCATAACGCGTAGTATTTTGGCGCATATTTAATAAGGTTATTTTCTTGAATACGGGTGTACATTTATGTAACCCAAATCACGATCTTGACGAAGTCAAAATGCATCAACAAATCACGCGTGCACTGGTTGTGGCGTGGCTCGAGATGCGTTTTCACGACGTTGCAATTTTGTATAAAATAAATAATGATAAAAGCGGTTTTTAAAAGTTAAATTTGCACATAAGTTTATAATACGTATTATATCAGATAGTCAAGCCAAATATAACAGTTGAGCGACCGTGCTAGAACCACGGAACTCGGGAATGCCTAACACCTTCTCCCGGGTTAACAGAATTCCTTATCCGGATTTCTGGTTCGCGGACTGTAATACAGAGTCATTCTTTTCCTCGATTCGGGATTAAAATTGGTGACTTGGGACACCCTAAATCTCCCAAGTGGCGACTCTGAAATAAATAAACAAATCCCGTTTCGACTGTCCTTTAATTGGAAAAAACTCCTTGTACCCTCGCGAGGCGGAAAAAGGAGGTGTGACAGCTCTGGCGACTCTGCTGGGGACTATTTATGGTAACCCAGAACCACTGGTTCGGGGTTAGAGATTCGAGCTTAGATAAATTGTTATATTTGGCTTTATCTGATTTTTACATGTTTGAGCCTAATGTGCTAAATGCTGCTTTTACCGCTTTGATATTATTTGACTGTATATATAAACTGTGCCGAACCCTTCTCTCTTCACCTCCGGGGATGTGCTTACTGGTTGAGACTCCCTATTCTGTTAGTGTTATACCCTGAAATAAGAAAGAGGTCGGACAAGTTACGAAGCCGGATGGCCTTTTGGTTCCCGGTAAGTTGCCCCCTCCTCGACTCGAGTTGTCCGCTCGGGTACACAGTCTAGTACACTGACCCAGGTTTTGAATATAGAATAACGTGACTTCATGCCAGATCCCTAGTAGGAACGCTTATTTGCATCACGTTGCATTTGACTTAGGGGACTCAACACAGGGGTTGGGTCCGTCTAGGACTAACAACCTGATATGAAAAGACCATCCTGATGCATCCTACTTGCTATGTACATATATTTGTTTCGAACCTCCATGTTGACCGGTTTCTGAATCTCGGGAATGTTGAAAAAAAGAGAAAAGAGAAAACAAAAAGAGAAATAACAGTTAAGGCGTTAATTGATCATTTTAGAAAATGAAAAAAAATAGAAAAAAAAAAGAAGTCTTTTATTTTTGGAAAGTCGTTTGTTGAAAAGAAAATGAAAAAGAGTCTTTATTTTAGTTTGGAAAAATAGGTTGTTTTATTTTTGTTGAAAATGAAAAAAGAGTCGTTATTTTGTCTTGTTTTCAAAAAATAGAAAAGGAAAATGGTTTGTCTTGCAATGAAAAATGAAAATCAAAAAGAGACTTGTTTTAAAATGGTTCGGTTAATTCGTCCGAACTACGCAAGGTCTGATTCATGCGGGGTCATGATACGTAGACAATCTCCATAAGATTCGACCACAACAAAAAAATGAAAAAAAAAGAAAGAAAAAAGAAATCGAAAAAAAAATCAAGAAAAAAAAGAAAAATGAAAAAAAAAGAAAAGATGTTGTTAATAATGAGGACCGACTGAGTCCATTTTAACCTGTTTTGTTTTGAATCACAAAGAAAGTTAAGGTGGTTGGTTTGTGGTAAGCCGGACAATGACACCCAGAATATCGCGCGGAATCCTTTACCTGCACATCATGATACACACTTTGCGGGGATCAGGCCTGATGACAGAAGCACTCGAATCCTATTGGGAAATTGTTGACTAAGGTTGATGATATCGAAGTTGGCAATGGTCTGGACAATACTGATGCGAAGCTCAGTGGCTAAGATGCCAATTTTGATAAAGTGGGAGGACGCTCCGTTCCTTGGTTAGCAAGAGAGAAGCTTGTGGTGGCTTATTTTGTTGTCATTTCTGTTGTTCGGATTATTAGGGTTGTAATTCGGATATTGTCTCGTGTCAAACTGTCTTATCTTTCCGTTTTGTCATAGCGGTTTGTTTAAGTTTGTCCAGGTTGTTTTAGGATTTTATTCTGGTTTGTTTTTGTTATTCAAACCATTTCACCGGTAGTCTAATGCAAAATCCGGTCTTTTATTATTTCCAGTCATCTTTTGTTTAGTCCTTTTATCATTTTGGTCAGCGCCGATTCTAGTGACATGACATGCGCACACAGTTTGGGCCTAGTCTTTAAAGTTAATCATAAAACCCCGGAAAGGCAATCAGAACATTTAAAGGAAATAAGAACGGTTTGAGATTATTTGAAGCCCGAGTCATGTGGAACTGGGACAAGTAAAACATAAACAAAATCGTTAAATGCAAGATTTGCCAAATTGGCATGAGGATCGTTCATAAGAGTGAGAGTGTCGCCCAACGGTGCTTTAGAAATGACAAATGAAAAAGCAAGTGTTTAACATAATTGTCAAGTCCAGCACCATCGGAAGAGACTATAAATCTATGATCAATTGTGTTGTTTGCATTTGGCATGTTTTGAAGACTGGAATGACGAAGGCATTTTGTTCTGCTATCTAAACACTTTATCCTTCGTTACCCCCCTTTGAGCCTTATTTATTTTCTTTCATACCCCTCGTTCGGAATCAATAGCAACGACTAGGAAATACGAGCCTGGAAGGTAAAGAAAAAAAAATCAAAAAAAACGAAAAAAAGAAGAGAAAAATGATAACAATAAAAAAACAAAAGAAAGTCAAATGAAAACAGAGGAATTGGGAACTAGGTTTGACCTGATTCCTCAAAGATGATACGTAGGCGCTTCACGGCTCGGTCATAGGGTGCATAATGGCCACAATGGTCATAGTGTACATGGTGTAATAAAAAAATATAATAATAAATAATCCCCAAGCAAGAAACTGGGGCAAGGGTTGCGCTTGTTGTAAACAAATATGATTTCGAAGGTTGTAATTTTGAACCCCAAATTTGATTTGTTTTTGAGCCTTTAATACCCTTTCTTTCTAGCTTGTCCAAAAACCCACATTACGGTCCAAAGAAAGACCTTCTGACCAGTCTGCAAAAGATGCCAAGTCAGACAAATGAGAGTCTTACCGGCGAACATAACATTCTGTTCCACAGCAGAAAGGACTCTAATCTCCAGCAGAGAGAGTCATACCGGCAACACTCCAAATCCCCAGCTGGAAAGTGATACAAATGAGAGAGTCTTATCGGTGAAAATCTTCACGGACACCATAAGGCGATGAAAGCTGAGAGAAAAACCAAAATGAGAGAGACTTGATAGTGAAAACCCTTCGGGCACTACAAGTCGAATAAGATTGAGAATCAGATGGGGAATTGCCAATTGAAGGTCTTGAAAGACGATTGACAGCGGAGGATAGGCCACATATGCATGTCATGACCATTAGAGTCGGTATCTGCATTTGATAGGTTTTTATCTATAGTTTCTTTTGTTAAAGAGCCATTTTTTCTTTGTCTTTTTATTCTGTTCCTTTTTTATCTTTTTCCTTTCATAGAAAAACTCCCCAATAGAGTCTGTCTGGTCAAAACAAGTGTGAATTGACTTCAAAATATGCCATCAGCTTTCCAATTATGCAAGATAAGATCTGACTAGTACATCCAAGTGGTATAGTCAGCGAGGAACAAACGCGAGGCCAGTGTCAAAAAAAGATATCCCCAGCAAAAGGGAATTGACAAAAGGATTGACAAGTGTCAAGAGGGATACCCTTGCCGAAATCAAAGGTTATAAACCTCAAGGCCAAGGCCCGTTGAACAAAGCAAGGAGAGCAGTGAGCATGATTTGGGGAAATTCATACTAGACTAAAAGGTCGGGGAAATGCCAGTTTCCGAGCTATGCCACAAAAGAAGAGGGATATCCCCAGCAGAAAGGGATTATCCCCAGCAAATAATATCATCCCCAACAAGTTGTGGAGCGCAGAGCAAGGAAGGAGAAAAGGAAAAGCCATCCCAGTAGGAGTATCACAACCAACCACCACGTTTTAAACTAACAAATTTTGTTTGATTTGAAACAGGTAAAGGAAATGGCATTGATGACAGAAATGCATGCCATAAGGGAGACTGTCAAACTGGGGCAGAAAATTTTCCTTTCATTTGGAAAATTTTCTGGAAGTCAGGTACCCATTCGAGGAAGAATAAAGATAGCACCAGTCTCAAGGGAAGTGGTGTTTGAACCAGTGTTGCCCCAACATAATAAGTTTCAATGGAGGAAGTATTCCCCAGCAGACAGAATAAAGGGATGACACTTGTGCTCAGAAAAGCAAAAAGCCATTATCATCCCCAACAACTTCCAGAAGAATGAAGCATCGATTTGAAGGGATAAAATTCCCCAGCAGCGTTATCCTCAACAACGTTATCCCGAGAAGATAACACTTTTATCCCCAGCAGTGTTGAAAAAAAACAAAAAAAAAAAGAAAAAAAATTGAATTTGAAGGAGGGGAAGAAAGGAGACTTCCCCAGTAGTATTATCCCCAGCAATCAGGCGTCCACCTGGAGAACAAGGAAGAGCAGTTGGAGTATTAGCAATCAGGCTTCCACCTGGAAAACAAGGAAGAGCAGTTGGAGTATTAGCAATCAGGCGTCCACCTGGAGAACAAGGAAGAGCAGTTGAAGTATCAGCAATCAGGAGCCCACCTGGAGAATAAGGGAATACAATGGAAGTATCAGCAATCAGGAGCCCACCTGGAGAATAAGGGAATACAATTCAAATTTTAAGTAATCAGGAGCCCCCCCTGAAAAATAGAATGGTGATTTGTTGGTTGAAGTTGGGAGCCTGCCCATATAACAGAGGAATACATTCAGTCTTTTCATTTAAAAAAAAAAGAAAGAAAAAAAAGAAAAAGGGGGAAGTAGTTTGCAGAGGAATGAAACATCCTACTCAAAAGGAAGTAATTTTGGAAGGAGTAAGATAACATATTTACTCAGCAGAGTTATCCACAGCAGTGTTATCCCCAGTGGATCATCGAGATGTAGAAGCATCCTCGACAGAGTTTCGGGCAACCCAGAGTGGGTAAGGAAGAAAAGGAAAAGTCATCCCCAGCAAAATAATCCCCAGCAGTTTCGAGGGAAGACAACACAGGTAAGTAAATAATTCAGGAAGAAGGAAATGGTTCACGCATAGGAGAGGCATTTCCTCCTAAGTCTAGTTTCACCCATAGGAGATGCATTTCCTCCTAAGTTTACTTTTACCCCATAGGAGATGCATTTCCTCCTAAGTTTAGTTTTTACCCATAGGAGATGCATTTCCTCCTAAGTTTGTTTTAGTTTCACCCATAGGAGATGCATTTCCTCCTAAGTTTGTTTTTACCCATAGGAGAGACATTTCCTCCTAAGTTGTTGTTGAACCAATAGGAGAGGCATTTCCTCCTAAGTTTAGTTTCACCCATAGGAGAGGCATTTCCTCCTAAGTTTGTTTTACCCATAGGAGAGGCATTTCCTCCTAAGTTTATTTTACCCATAGGAGATGCATTTCCTCCTAAGTTTCTTTTAGTTTCACCCCATAGGAGATGCATTTCCTCCTAAGTTTAGTCTTAACCTATAGGAGAGGCATTTCCTCATAAGTTTGTTTTTACCCGTAGGAGAGGCATTTCCTCCTAAGTTTAGTTTCACCCATAGGAGAGACATTTCCTCCTAAGTTTAGTTTCACCCATAGGAGAGGCATTTCCTCCTAAAGTTTAGTTTTACCCATAGGAGAGGCACTTCCTCCTAAGTTTGAAATCATGAGCCCGCCTGAAGAGAGGAATGGCGCTTATTTTAAAAGTTGTTTATTTGAAGTTGGGAGCCCGCCCAAATAACAGAGGCATACATTTCAGTCTTTACATTTCAAGCATTGAAGTTGGGAGCCCGCCCAGATAACAGAGGCATACATTTCAGTCTTTTTATTCCAAGTTTTGAAGTTGGGAGCCCGCCATTAGAACAGAGGCATACATTTCAGTCTTTACATTTCAAGCGTTGAAGTTGGGAGCCCGCCCATAGAACAGAGGCATACATTTCAGTCTTTTTATTCCAAGTTTTGAAGTTGGGAGTCTGCCCATAGAACAGAGGCATACATTTCAGTCTTTTCATTTCAAGTGTTGAAGTTGGGAGCCCGCCCATAGAACAGAGGCATACATTTCAGTCTTTTCATTTCAAGTGTTGAAGTTGGGAGCCCGCCCATATAACAGAGGAATACATTTCAGTCTTTTCATTTCAAGTATTGAAGTTGGGAGCCCGCCCATACAACAGAGAAATACATTTCAAGATCAAGTCAGGGGACAATAAAACAGAGGGTTACAACAGGAATCCCCAGCAGGAAACAATAAAAATCCCCAGCACCGGGAAGCAGAAGGTTGCAACAAGAGGTCCCAGCACTAACTCAAGTGCATGTGTCAAAAGGAAGAAAAACATCGGAAGAAAAGCACCGGAAGAAATGCAAGCAGACAAGAAAGCAAGGCAACACGAACAAATTGCAGTCTAGCCTAGCTTCTTGTTTTCTTTTAAGCACAGTGTAACAAGGAGATCGGTAAGCAGTGATAACAGCATGCAACAACAGTAACATTGCAGTCTCACGGTAGTCCCAGCTACCAAAACTTCCCGAACTACATTGACCTGATTCCTGTTTAGCCCAGGATATGTAGGAAACCTTTGAAGCAAAGGTTCGGTCAAATCTTTTTCATAAAAAAAATGTTTCACACGGAGTACTCAGATGGGCAAAAATCGCTCGCTTTATCTTTGCACGAAAACCCTTCGTGTCTTCAGGCAAAGAGGGGCAGCTGTAAGCACGTGATTTTTGCCCTATATGAGAATTACTCCCAAAAAAATTCAAAAAATAAAATAATTTTCCTTGGTGTGCAATTTTGTGATATTTTGAATAATTATTTGTATTTGTCTGTGCATGTTTATTTGCTAAATTAATAAAAAATACAAAAATATGTCGCATTTTGCATGTAGGATTTAATTCTACAATTTGTTAGTAATTAAGTTTGTTTACAAAAAAATAAAAATTTACAAAAATAGGCATCGTTTGCATTTTTAGCATTTAATGTCCAAATATACAATTTTATGCTTAATTACTACTTAATTGTGCGTTAATTGTTATTTGGAGTTAATTTGCGCTTTTATAACTTAATTTAGTTCTTAATAATAATTTAAGTATTTTTATAATTTAGTTTTAGAGAAATAAAAGAAGAAAAGAGAGCGAAAATATAAAGAAAGTCGGAATTGGGCCTCTTCTTCGATTTCAAGCCACAGGCCCAAAAAATGGCCCAATCTTCCCAAACGACCCAGTCCATTTCAAACTGGGTCGACCTAGCCCATAACCCAACACCCCTATTATCTTACAAACAACACAAAACAAAAAAAAAAGAAGAAAACCCTAAAAAATACTAACCCATCCGCCACCCCCCCCTCTCTCTTTCTCTCTTCTCCTTCACCATCTTCAAGCTCCATCCATGGCTGCCCTACCCCAATGACCACCCCCTCCAGCCCTTCCCCCTCACCCCATCACACTCACACACACACGCACAACTCCTTCATCTTCTTTCTTCAATAAGAAAAAAAACGCAGCCAACACTCCGTCGAACCCCTTCACGCTGCTGCATCGTCTGCTTCTTCGTAGTTGCTGCTGCATTCGTCTACTTCTTCTACTGTTGCTGCCCGCTGCAGCATCTTCTCCTTCTTCTACTGCTGCTGCCCGTCGAGCAGCTGATTCGAAACCACCTCGTCGTCGCTGGACAGAAAACCAACGAGCAACATGAGGTGAAGAAGAAGAAGCAACAGTCTTGGAGATGTTGCTGTCCGCCACTGCTGCGTTTTGCTGCTACTAT
The DNA here is from genome assembly GCF_000393655.2 of Nicotiana sylvestris. Taxonomy (NCBI): domain Eukaryota; kingdom Viridiplantae; phylum Streptophyta; class Magnoliopsida; order Solanales; family Solanaceae; genus Nicotiana; species Nicotiana sylvestris. Next base: position 83,713,845 of record NC_091066.1, on the reverse strand, counting down.
GTCGCGCTGCTGCCTGCTCCGACGTGTTGCTGCTGCTGTTCCATCGTGTTGAGCTGCTGCTCCTGGAACTGCTACTGTAGCTGCTGCGTCGTCTTCAAATGACGCCAAACGACCATCTTCTTCGATCGTCGTTTCGATCCGGTTAGTGGGTTTAAGATTTGGGTTTAACATTCTTGTCTTGTTCATCGTTGAATTAATTTTTTTTTAGTTTGTTCATGTGTTTTGTTGGTTTAATTTTCAGATTCAAATGAAAATTTAATTAATTGTTTTTCATTTTGTTTCATGTTAATTTTATTTATTTTTGTAAAAAGGAATTGTTAGTTTAGTTTTAATATAGAAAGGTATTAGTTTAAATCGTTCAAATCCGTTGTTTGTTGTTAATATAGATTTAGTTAGTGTTCATCTTGTTTGAAGTTCGTTTTTAATTTAGTAATTTAATGAGAAGTTATGTTTTGGTTTTAATTTTTGGATCATGCATCTTTGTTATAAGTTTTGTTGGATTTAATTTAAGAAAGATTAGTTGATTATTTGAATATTAGTGATTTGAATATGTTTATTTGTTTTGTTTAAAGTTTAATTCGAAGTTTGAACAAAGTTTGTTTGTTATTGTTATTGAATATTTTCATTCATGTTCATACTTTGTTTGGTTGATCTTGAATCCGAAATTTGTATAGTTTGATTTCTTGTTTATCATTTATGATTATTTCTTGAATTTGTCTCATAATCTTGTTTAAGTTTAGTATAGGAATTGTTGGTTGTAATGTTGTTAGGGTTGATTTTAAGTTCAATATTATTGAATTTAGAAATCTGAATATACTTGTTTGTTGTTGTTGTTGTTGAATCGGAAAATAGGTTTGTTTGTTGCTAAAATATTGTTCAATCAAATTTTAGTTGTTCTTTGTTGTTCAATTTGTGTTCATGTGATTTGTTGTTGAAATATTGAAGAAATCATGTTCATGTGATTCGTTGTTTGAACATTGTTAGAAATTGATCATATTGTCTATATTTTGGTTAAGTTTGATTAATTGATTTGTTATAGCTGATGGGGTAATTTGGTAAATCGCAGTACGTTTGGGGGTAAAATAGTAATTGCAATAAGGTCGGAGGGGTAGTTTAGGAATTGTACATTTTTGTAATTTTTTATGTGAAGCATGGGTGACAAAATGAAATGGGGTGGGTTGTGATATAGTTGTTTAATATAAAGGGGGGACAAGACAAAATTTAGTGGGGAGGAATCTTGTATTTATTTATGTTAGGCATGGGGGACAAAAAATAATGGGGTGGTGTGATATATTTATTTAATGTAATGGGGATAAGTGGGAAGATAATGGGTTTGGTAGAGAAAATGGATTGATTTTAATTGATTAAAGGGTTGGAATTATATATAGGAAGTCTTGAACACAAGACACGGGAGATAGGAAGAGAATACAGAAGAGAAAGAACGAATCTGAACAGAAAGAAAATAAGAGAGAGAAAAAAAAGGCTGAACATTTAAGAGAGAGAAAATTCCGAAAAAATATTTAAACTTTCAAAAAAAAAACTAAAAAAAAAATCTTTTGCTTTCTTTCATTGTTTGAAATCAGAATTAATTGTTTTTCATCAAAGCTTGAAGCTTTTGTTTTGAGATTAATACTCCACCGGTTTGCAAACTCTGTTCCTGGGTTGTTACTGCTATTGGACTTTTGTTGCTGTGCTGTATTGTTATTACTGCGTGGCTGACTTTCTTCTTCTTATATTGGCAATACCAGGTACACAACTGTAATTTTGGCATTTTGTAAGCTGAAATGAAGAACGGAATGTTAAATTTTTAATTTAGTTTTAATTTTTTTTGTATTGTATTTAGATTATTCATGTATTATTATTCTGTCAATCACTGTCATTTGGCATAATTAGACATGTTATAGCGATATATTAAATAACGCCTTAACCGGATTATTAGGAAATATATTCAAGACGGATTACTAATTAAAACTGTTTAATAATCAAAATAGAAGAAATAACGTAAAAAATGGCGTTATTGAATCAGTTTGGCAAAAATTGATTAATTCCTTATTCATAAGGTTTTTTGTCAACATTAAGTTAATCGGAATCATGTAGTTAATTTCAGTTAAAACATGAATTAGTTTGCGAATCAAGTATTAGGACATGATGTGAATTAAAACAAAGTTAGTTAAGTTTAAATTGTTTAACTTTTAGAAATATGGTTTAGTAATCAAGTTTTTTTTTTAATTTTCAGTATTTGTAAATAATTAATTTCAATAAGCTTAAGTCATACTAACAATATGTTTTAATCCAACTATGGGATAATTAGTTTTTTTTACTTTTTGGGCAATTCCATGTTGTTCGTAATTATCATTTTAGTAATATTACTTTCCATTAATATTTGTTTTGAATTAGTAATTAATATGTTATTTTTAAGTATGTAGAGATTGACTTCATAATTATGGACAAACTTAGTAATAATAAAGATGTAGTCATTAAAGGGTATTCATAAAATAAGGGAGGATCTCGCTAACAAATAAATAAATATAAATAATACAAAAAATTGCAGTCCTCCAATCTTATTTTTTTATTTTTTTATATAAGAAAATACCTAGATTTCAAGATGGGCGATTTAGTAAAATTCACGGTCTTACCTAATAATATCATAACGCGTAGTATTTTGGCGCATATTTAATAAGGTTATTTTCTTGAATACGGGTGTACATTTATGTAACCCAAATCACGATCTTGACGAAGTCAAAATGCATCAACAAATCACGCGTGCACTGGTTGTGGCGTGGCTCGAGATGCGTTTTCACGACGTTGCAATTTTGCATAAAATAAATAATGATAAAAGCGGTTTTTAAAAGTTAAATTTGCACATAAGTTTATAATACGTATTATATCAGATAGTCAAGCCAAATATAACAGTTGAGCGACCATGCTAGAACCACGGAACTCGGGAATTCCTAACACCTTCTCCCGGGTTAACAGAATTCCTTATCCAAATTTCTGCTTCGCGGACTGTAATACAGAGTCATTCTTTTCCTCGATTCGGGATTAAAATTGGTGACTTGGGACACCCTAAATCTCCCAAGTGGCGACTTTGAAATAAATAAACAAATCCCGTTTCGACTGTCCTTTAATTGGAAAAAACTCCTTGTACCCTCGCGGGGCGGAAAAATAAGGTGTGACACCCACGACCAGATGGCGTTATATACGCATATATATGTATATCATATTTATATGGGATATGGAAAAAGGTTATGGCGTTATATATGCACCACTATCTGATCAGTTGGTATATGTTAATGATGTTGCCCATAGTGGCCGAGACGATACGATGGGATGCCCTCAGAGGCTTGATGATAATAGGTACACCTATACATATGCATGACACGACATTTATATGCACGTGCATGACATTATAAATGTTTGAGAATTTACTAAGTTATTCAGATTTATAGATGGATTTCTTTATTCCGTGTTTCATCTATGTCTTTTACGTACTAATTTTCATGCCTTACATACTCAGTACATTTTTTGTACTGATGCCCTATTTCATGGGGCCTGCGTTTCATGCCCGCAGGTGTAGGTAGACAAGCTGACGGTCCCCCTTCTTAGGATCCTTGATCAGCGAGAGTTGGCGTGCTCCACTTGATCCGGAGCTGCTTTTTATTTTGGTATTATATGCTTGTATATATATATATATGGGTATGACGTGGCTCAGTCCCGTCTTTGTACGGTATGACGTGGCTCAGTCCCGTCTTTGTACAGTTGTATTTCTATTAGACGTCTATAGATAGTTATGTACAGTTGGATAGTATGTGGCCTTATCCGCTTTCAATTTTGGTTATATAGTTATCTATAGCGGCCTTGTCGGCTTACCCACTATAATCCGCACGTATATGTATATATGTCTTTTTGACAGGTTTTCCTCGCGCATGTTATTCTCGTAATTCAGCAGATATTATTCATATTTATATCTTAGTTGCATGCTTAAGGGTGTTCGAAAGGTAGGACTCGCGCACTCGTCGCGGCCTATCGGTTTGGGTCATGACAAAAGTGGTATCAGAGCATTTCTGTCCTAGGGTTGTCTGCAGACCGTTTCTAGTAGAGTCTTGTTTATGGGTGTATTATGCACGATACTTATAGATAGGAGGCTACATGACATATAGGATGTTATCCTCTCTTTTTATCTCAGATCGTGCGATATAAGAATTCATGTTCCTAACAATATGTTATGTTTTCAGCGATGCCTTCGAAGATTACAGCCACCCAGAAGGGAAAGTCGAGACTACTAGTTGACCGCCACGAGTTACCAGGGATCGGGGAGAGTCTCATAGTGAGATTCCATCTCATACTTCACATACCCCGCCCTTTCTAGAAGAGCTCCAAGGGGCACCAACTCTAGTGCCCGCTCTTTTACGTTCAGCCCCTCAGCCAGATGTACCGGGTCAGGAGAAGAGAGATGTTATTCAACTATTAACTCGATTAGTAGCCACACAGGCTCAGCATTAGGAAGTAGGTATTGGTCATACAGATAGGTTCGTCAGTGCAAGGGTTCGTGATTTCATTAATTTGGATCCTCCGGTATTCACTGGGGTAGATCCAAACGAAGACCTGCAAGTATTTATTGATAGAATGCAGAGGACGTTAAGGGTAATAAAGGCCACTGCGACTGAGTCAGTTGAGCTAGCTTCCTATAGACTCCAAGATATTACAGTTAATTGGTACGAGTCTTGGGAATTGTCCAGAGGTGAGGATGCCCTTGTAGTAGTATGTCAGGAGTTTACAGAAGATTTTCTTCATCATTATCTGCCACCAGAGCTTAGACGGGCCAGAGTTGATAGGTTTTTGACCCTTCGGCAGGGTAACATGAGTGTTCGGGAGTACAGTCTTCAGTTTGATTCATTGGCTAGGTATGCTCCCACTATTGTATCTAAGATGGAGGATCGAGTTCACTGTTTCGTGATAGGGTTAGAGCCGCACTTTCTCAACGATTGTATGTTGGTCTCACTTCAGCCAGGCATGGATATTTCTCGTATTCAGGCATACGCGCAGGGTGTAGAAGAGCGTAAACAGAAACAGAGGGTCAATCGTGAGCATGATAGTGCCTAGAATAAGAGAGCGAGGTCTTCAGGTCCTTCTGGTAATTTTCAAGGTAGTCAGAGGCAATAGTACCCGAGGTATCCAGCCCAGCCATCGACTAGCGCACCCCCTCAGTTTCGCGGTAAGAGATTTGATCGTTCCACATATTCAGGGTCTGGTTAAAATTCCAGGGCCTCAGGTTCTCAATATAGGGGTGAGTCAAGTTAGATAAGGTTGCCCTTGCCATGATGTGCTCAGTGTGGTAAGCAACATACAGGGCAGTGCCGTATGGGATTGGGTGTTTGTTATACTTGTGGTTATCCTGGCCACGTTATGAGGGATTGTTCGAAGAGAGGCAATGCAAGTATAGCTCAGCCAGCGGGATCTGTAGCTGGTTCGTCATCATCAGTACACCCCCATGGGAAAGGTTCATAAGCACCAATGAGTCGTGGTAGAGGTAGAGGCGGAGCATCTTGCTCGAGCGGTCCTCAGAACCGCATTTATGCATTGGTAGAACGACAGGATCAAGAGTCATCACCTGATGTTGTTACAGGTATATTATCAGTCTCCTCATATGATGTATATGCGCTGATTGACCTAGGTTCCACCTTATCATATGTTACTCTGTTGGTTGCTAGTAAGTTGGGAATAAAACCTGAATTGGTTAAACCTTTTGAGATGGCTACACCTGTTGGGGACTCAGTGATAGCTAAGAGAGTATATAGGGGTTGTATAATAGTAGTTCATAATCGATCTACTGTAGCAGACCTAATCGAGTTAGATACGGTAGAATTTGATGTTATAATGAGTATGGACTGGTTGGCTTCTTGTCATGCTAACATTGATTGTAGATCAAAGATAGTTTGATTTCAATTTCCAGGGGAGCTTGTTTTAAAGTGGAAAGGTAACACGGCATCACCGAGAGGTAGATTTATTTCCTATCTCAAGGCAAGGAAGATGATCAGAAATGGATGTATTTATCACTTAGTTCAGGTTCAGGATGTGGAAGTGGAGTTACCAATCATTCAGTCCATCTCTGTGGTTAATGTTTTTCCCGATGAGCTTCCAGGTCTTCCGCCAGAGCGAGAAATTAAGCTTGCTATTAACCTACTACCAGATACTCATCCAATATCTATTCCTCCTTATAGAATGACCCTCGCAGAGCTGAAAGAGTTAAAGGAATAACTAAATGACTTTTTTGAAAAAGACTTTATCAGACCTAGTACATCACCATGGGGAGAACCAGTGTTATTTGTGAGGAAGAAAGATGGTTCCTTACGAATGTGTATTGATTATAAATAATTAAATAAGGTGACGATCAAGAATAAATACTCGCTCCCGAGGATTGATGATTTATTTGATCAGTTGCAAGGTGCCAAGTGTTTTTCAAAGATATACTTGAGTTTCGTGTTATGTCGTTCGGTTTGACCAATGCCCCAGCAGTATTCATGGATTTGATGAACCATATGTTTAGGCCCTTTTTAGATCTGTTCGTAATTGTATTTATCAATGATATATTGGTGTATTCTCGTTTAGAGGCTGAGCATGCAGATCATTTGCATACTATGCTAAGAGTTCTATGAAAAGGGAAGTTGTATGCAAAATTCTCTAAATGTGAATTCTGATTGTACTCTGTAGCTTTCCTTGGGCATATCATTTAGGGTGAAGACATCCAGGTGGATACACAAAAGATTGAGGCAGTAAAGACTTGGCCTAGACCGACAACACCGACGGAGGTTCGTAGCTTTCTTGGTTTGGCAGGTTATTACAGGAGATTTGTAGAAGGATTTTCTTCCCTTTTAGCACCTTTGACAAAGTTGACTCAGAAGGGAGCAAAGTTTCAATGGACTGATGCTTGCGAATAGAGTTTCTATGCATTAAAGGATAGATTAACTTCAGCACCGGTTCTAACGCTCCTAGAAGGGACCGATGGTTACGTTATCTATTGTGATGCTTCAGGCATTAGATTGGGTTGTGTGCTGATGCAACATGGTAAGGTTATATCTTATGCTTCTAGACAACTAAGAAAGCACGAGAAGAACTACCCGACCCACGATTTAGAGTTAGTTGTTGTGATTCATGCACTAAAGATGTGGAGGCACTACTTGTATGGCATTCATGTTGATATATATAAGGATCATAAGAGCCTCCAATATATCTTCAAGCAAAAGGAATTGAATTTACATCAAAGAAGATGGTTGGAGCTACTTAAGGACTATGACGTTGATATTTTATACCATTTGGGGAAGGCGAACGTAGTAGTCGATGCCCTCAACCGTAGGTCTATAGGTAGCCTTACATATTTACAGCCAAAAAAGAGCGAAATAGCCTATGAGATTCATCAGGTAGCTAGTCTTGGAGTTCGGTTACTGGACTCAGGTGATATTGGAATTACTATTCAGGATACGACAACATCCTCGTTAGTAACTGAAGTGAAGAAACGCCAGTACGAGGATCTTGTGCTAGTTCATTATAGGGATACCACCTCTCAGAAAGAGAATACACCATTTGAAATTACAAGAGATGGGGTCCTCAGATATCGAGGACGATTATGTGTTCCTAATGTTGCAGGGCTGCATTGGCAGATTATGGGAGAAACTCACTATTCTCGTTATTCTATCCATCCCGGAACGACAAAGATGTATCATGATATCTGGGAAGTATATTGGTGGGACGGAATGAAAAAGGATATAACAGAGTTTGTTGCTCAGTGTCCTAACTGTCAGCAGGTGAAGATTGAGCTTCAAAAAACCAGTGGATTATTACAGGCTGTATATGGAAAAAATCGGTAGTTCGATTTTACGGTCACCAAGGTGCCTCGAAGGAACTGCCTCCCCTAAAGGATCGAAACTTAGGTCGGTCCCTGACCTCGAGGGTTGTCGGAAATCTACTTCGAGGTAGCGCAAACAACAGTCGGCCTTGAGGTGGGGTAAATCAGTGACGACGGTGGATCGGTATGAGGTTCCCAAGGCATGTGACTAGGGCTGACAAGGTCTATTAGGCTAGTCCAAACCCGTACCATGGCATTAAATGGTTGTACTAGCCCCATGTCTTTGTAATAAATGCATTTGTACTATGTTGGGATTCCCTCTCATGTATAAAGGGAATCCTTGTCATTTTGTAGGGATCTGATGCTTAATATTAAACATACAAGAACATTCTCTCTGATCTCTAACATATTCTGTTGATCTCATTACTTCCATTTATTTCCTGTATTCATTGTGTTCTATTTATTGTTCATCATTTATTGCTTATCATTGATCATAAAGAGCCATCATCGTAGCTCTCATAACTATTATTCCTCCCTCGATCGCTCTAAGCCGGCCATCTGACTCGACCTCGAGGCCCTATATGTGCCGGCTCAAGGCCCAGATTTTCAACCATTCGATTTGGTTATTACTTTGTTTTTCGAGCTACAATCGTGCTTTCTAATCTTTTACTTAAAACCCATTGCCTAACAACTAGCATAAAAGTAGATCACGTATTTTTAGAACCATAAAATCAAATTTAATTGTTATTACAATTTTCACAATAAATAGTTTGGCGCCCACCGTGGGGCTAAGAATAATAGTGATTATTTTCTTGTTGGTTTAACTACATAACACATGTTACCTTTCACACTTTTCTTGTCCAAGATCTTTGATTTCAGGTCAAAATGTCTAACTCAGTAAACAACAATCTTGAGGACTATGGAGAGAATGGTGTGGATGTTCCAAGTGTTTGTGTACCACCACGAAACCCTGAGAATGCACCAGAACCAATTCCCATGGACGCGGTCTCACGCGATGCCCAACACGTCGATATAAGCTCCCACGCTAATAGAAGCGTGCACCAAGGAGACCAACAAGAAGCTCAAAAAACCCCAACTAGGGAAGAACAAGAGGTTAGCCTTCACGTTATTTTTGAAATGTTACAGGCACAACAGCTAGCTATTGCTCAGCTGCAAAGTCACCAGAAAACTCCCAGCACGGTAGCACAAGGGACGGCTCCTCCAACCAAGCAGGTACCAGAGAGATCAAGCAACAACGGGTCGGCAGCCGACCCTACCATCGTAAAGATGCTTAAGGACCTCACAAAGAGAGTCGAGTCCGGCGAAAAGAAGTTAGAAGCCAACGACAAATAGGTAGAGACCTACAATTCCAGGGTCGATCAAATTTTGGGTGCACCCCCGATTCTGAAAGGTGTAGATTCGAAGAAGTTTGTGCAAAAGCCATTCCCACAGGAAGCAGCCCCAAAACCCATTCCAAAGAAGTTCAGAATGCCCGAGCTTCCGAAGTACAATGGAACCTCAGACCCCAACGAACACGTTACTACTTACACTTGCGTAGTAAAGGGCAACGACCTAAAGGATGACGAGATTGAGTTCGTCCTACTAAAAAGGTTCAGAGAAATGCTTTCAAAGGGGGCAATGATGTGGTATCACAACCTGGCCCCAAATTCGATAGATTCATTTGCCATACTGGGAGATTGTTTCATAAAAGCACATGCTGGTGCAATCAAAGTAGCAACAAGGAAATCCGATATCTTCAAGATCACGTAGAGGGATAATGAGATGCTGCGAGAGTTCGTATCTCTCTTTCAAATGGAACGAATGGAACTACCACCAGTTTTCGACAACTGGGCAATGCAAGTCTTCACTCAAGGTTTGAACTAACACAGCTCGGTGGCTTCAAAACAGCTGAAGAAAAATTTGGTTAAATACCCCGTTGTGACTTGGTCGGATGTTCACAACCGATATCAATCAAAAATTAGGGTCAAGAACAACTAATTAGGAGCCCCCTCGGGCTTGGTATACCCAAGTAGGTTTCTGGCGAACATACCCCGGAATGATAGAAGAACAGACCAAGGGTAAAACCCTCGGGGACTCTTTAGCAGAGCTGGGTTCGATAGGCACACAGGGCCAGCGGAGGCACCCTGCTTGTCGGAATACAACTACAACATTGATATTTCAGATATCGTGTTCACCATCAGTAAGATTAGAGACGCTAGGTGGCAGAGGCCTGTACGGTCAGATCCTTCGCAAAGGAACCATAACTTAACATGTGAATTTCATGTCACACACGGTCACAGGACCGAGGATTGCCGACAACTCCGGGAGGAAGTGGCCCAATTACTCAGCAAAGGTCACCTTCGGGAATTCCTCAGCGACCAAGCTAAAAATCAGTTTGGGAAAGAGAGGCGACCAAAAAGAACGAAGCAGATAAGCCGCAACATGTCATCCATACGATCTTTTGTGGTGTCAGGGCCCTATAGGAACCCGCAGTCAGGAGAACAAAAACATCCCTCGCCAGGGAAAAGCGAACCCGCGGCTCTATCTCAGCCCCATAATGACGCACTGGTAACTTCTTTTCTTGTGAATACATTTCAAATTAAATATGTATTTGTGGATGCAGGTGGCTCGACCAAATTATGCCTGCCTCACGAGTCCTCAACGGGTTCAATACGGCGAGCGAAACAGTGAAAGGGGAAACCACCCAAACCAGTCAATTTGGTTGGCACAACCCAAAACACCAATATCTCCACCATCAAAGGAGCTGAAGGATAAACAAATAGTGAAATAGCAACGACGAGACACGTTCACAACTATACCTAAAGGAACAAATAAAGTATCGTACCGTGTCCTCAGAGCAAATACCGAAGGCCTACCGAGGCTCAAAGCGCCATCACCACTAAGGTATAACCATCTACCTTTTAATTTACACTTCACACTAACCTTTATGTAGGTGTCCCATTGAGACAGCCAAAGCGCTATCCAACTCGAAGACCTTAAGGTTTCAAAGCATACATTGCACTCTTTTCCTTTGACCGGATTTTTATCCCGAAAAGGGTTTTACCGGTAAGGTTTTTACCGAGGCAACATCTATATGCTACCTAAGGAAAACTCAACAAGTATTCAAGGCTTCTTCTACAATCAACCTCGAATACTGGGGGCATTCCCCCGGAAGGTCACCTACTCGGAGAAGCCAAGATGCACTAAATGGGGTCTCGATAGGAAAATAATGTATTTGGCCAAACGGTCGAACGAACCGTGTCCGTATAGAATAACTGAGCCCTTAACAGCAAAAAACATGTATACTTGTACCAAGTAATCAAAGAATACTTTCCAAAAGCATCTTGCATTTCAAAGAAGCTTGGTATTTTTGCAAAAATGGATCCTCTGTCAAAAACGCCCCGAACACTTGGGGACTGGCATCAACAACTCAAAACAATGCGACCCACGGGTCGGAGCTTCAAACTCGTAAGCCCTCAATAAGGGACATTCAAGATCACAAAACATCTTCAGAGCCAAAAACATCCCGAACACTCGGGGAGTGGCATCGAAAACTCAAGGCCACATGACCTCCGGGTCGGAAACCCCAAAATCATAAGCCCTCAATGAGGCAATACCAAGTTTACAAGTAATGGATCCCGAGCCAAGAAACCCTCGATAACTCGGGGACTGCCGCCAATCGCTACCCCTATCGACTTATCAAAACCCAAGGCCATAAGACCACATGCGGGCAGCCTCGGTCTCGTATGACCTATATAAGGCAACATCTGTAAGACCTCAAGAAAGGCATGAACCACACTTGTACGAAGTGACAATATCTGTAAGACCTCAAGCAAGGCATGAACCATACTTGTACCAAGTAGCCAAAACTGTAAGACCTCAAAGGTATATAAAACTTGTAAGACCTTACTAAAGGCATAATCCCGATCTTAAAGTTAAGGCTATATATAGAACTTGTAAGACCCTTAAAAAGGCATACCCTCGATATAGACGCCGAAACTACTTCACTCGAGGACTGAGAGGCTCCGGCCAAACACAAATGACTACGGTCACAAAGGTGTACCAGCAAAACTAACGCGACTCGGGGACGCCCGACTATCGCTATAAACTCACAGGCCTTCAATTACTTCAAAAATACTTCAAAAAGAACCGGTTAAACAGGCTACCCTTAACATAGACAAAAGAGCTTCGACCATGTCAGCTCCAAAATATAGGTTTCAAGATACTCAGCCACCGAGCCAAACCTCCCGAGGTTCTCGATCATCGCCATATAACAACTCACAATCAAGGTTTTAATCGAACCATCTAAGAGTCAGGAGAACACAATTTCAAAAGTCCTTAACGAGGGAAAAATAAAGCCCATATAAAAGGTCGTACCGACACAATGTGTAAGAGCCACTGTCGCCAGCCCATACAAGAGGTCGTACCGACCCAATGCGTAAGACCCACTGTCGCCAGCGCATATAAGAGGTCGTACCGACCCAACTCATAAGAGCCTAAGGGTCAGCTTAAAATTCAAAAACTTAAGGGTCGAATGAGGTCGAGTCAATACCCGACTCGGAGACTGAACCCAAAACAGTTGATTAAATATGCCTAAGAGCAAAAGTATAAGAGCTTAAACGTCGGCTTATACTAAAAGGCTGTACCGACCAAGAACATAAGAGCTTACAGGCCAGCCCAATGATCCCCAGGACCATAACATAAATCTAAGGGTTCCTTTTAACTCGAAGACCAGTTCATCTGGCTAAAATCAAAGCAAAGAGAAATGCATGAAAAATCAAATCGCAAGGCTTCCTTTTATACATGTATGCGAAAAAATACAAGCTCCATTTACAAATGTTCTTTGAAAGCACTATACGCAGAAAAGGAAGGCCTAATCTACGTCCCATTTAGGGACTATGGCCCATTGGCCTCTTTCTCTCTATCCTTGGTATCAGACAGAAGGGACCTCGTGTCGTGTTCATCCGCCTTCGCCCGCTTTACCTCTTCCAAAAGATGAAACCCTATAGCATGGATCTCCTCGATGGTTTCCCGTCGAGATTTGCACCGAGCATATTCCTTGCTTCTGCTCTCACGGTCAAGAGCCCTCCTCATCTCAGCTCGAGCATCGACAGTGCCCTTCAAATAGACCGTCACTTTCTTGTCAGCCTTAGTTCAGCTAATTATGGTTTTGGCCCGGGCATCCACAACTTCGGCCTTCACCTTCAAAAGCTCAGACTCAAGCCTTGTAATCATACTCGCTCGGACAGAATTGTTTGCACGAGCATTCCGGAGTTGCACCTCGAGGGAAGAAGCCTTAGCCAAAACATCCTCCTTGGTCGCAACTTGGGCATCTACCTAAGCCTTCAGCTCGTTACATTCACGTTTAACCCGGCCAACTTCGCCCCAAAGTCGTTCCAGCTCCTCCGTTTTGTTCTTCAACTGAAATATCGGAATATTAATTCTAAAAGCGGAAGGGGGAGCATACATCGACACAAAGTGTAGGTAACATATCTTTTGAGTTGGCTTTCGTAGTTCCGACTTTGATTCGCCTCACACTGCAGGTATACCAGCTCGTCTTCCTTTTTCGTGCAAAGAAGCCTAAGGGACTTTTCCCCATCCAAAGTTTTCCGCAACCTGGCCTCACGGCGATGCAACTAGAACTTAAGCTTGTTAAAGGCCTGCAAAAGAAAGCTCAATAAGAAAGTCGCGAAACTAAAAGAAGCCTATACCATATACCAAAACATACCATAGAGCTAACCCGCTGAGCCTCACCAAAGGTCAAGCATACATCTGATGGCTTAGTTTTCCCCGAAGTGCCTTCGGTAGGTGAAAAGGGAGGTGTCAGATGAACCTTCTCCCTCGAAGTACCTTCGACGGGAACGGGAAATATTTTTCAAAAATAGAGGCCTCCAAAGTAGGAAGATTGGCCGACTCATGTCTTTTGAACCTTAGAAAAGACCTCGCCCCACCGTGAGCATCCTCACACCTCGAAGACTCTTTCCATTTATTATTGATCCTCGACCTCGAGGTCGACAATCTCTCCTCCTCCCCCAGGGGACACGGCCTCATCTCGGAAAAACCTCCAACACCTGCGGTGGCAGAGTTAGTGCACTAAAAAGAAAGTATCTTTCTGAGGAAACAGGCCACTAAACACCTACCATGATGCTTTGCCTCCCATCTCCCCTTAGACAGGTCTCGCCATTTGCACTTATCATAAGTCGAGCAAGCTGCCAGCTTACGAGACCATTTAGCCAGGTCAGGAACCTCGTTCAGAAACCAAGGAATCGCTAAAGAGAATGAAATGAAAAAAACATCTTTACAGAGCCCTCCTCCACTATGGACAAAGCGATAAAATACAAGTACACCATCCATTTCTCAGAAAATGTCAAAAACTTTCCAGGGATAATATCAACTGTCCGTGCTCGAACAAACCGGCTCATCCACCCTTGGTCCTCATCCTCTTCGTCGTTAACACTAGAGGACCTGGTGGATCGACATTGCAGAGTAATCAAGCCCCGGTAATGCAGAGGCCAATATAACCTAACGAGATGGCTAAGGGTGAATTCGAGCCCGGCCTTATCCACAAAGTACCTTATCATCAACACTATCTTCTGAAGGGATGGGTGAGCCTGCGCCAGGGTAACCTGATACCTCCTACAGAACTCAAGCACGACCCTGTCAGGGGAACCCAACGTAAAGGGGTACGTATATACATTCAAAAACCCCTCGACATGGGTCATTATGCTCTCCTCCGGGGAAGGTACCTGTAGTACCACTCCTTCTCCCCATCCACAGTCTTTCCTAATCATCTCGAGATGTTCCTCCCCTATTGAAGAGATGAACCCAATGCATGCTCCCGATGCCCCTGAACGTTGGGAGGTATCTCTAACGTAAAGTCTCTCCTCGAGACAAAGCACCTCAAGGTCAGCTCACCGAATACCAGCGGTGTACCACCGACCGAACGCGGAACAGAGGCAGAACTCTCCTCCCCTTGATGAACGGGTTTCGATGTACCAGCCATGGCTATGGTAAAATAGGAAGAGGGGGATGAAGATTTGGGCGAAGGATTTAAGTTGAGATAACGAGAGAACTAGCATAAAGAACAAAAGTTCAATGAGAGAGATAGTTACCCAGAATAGCAGAATCCCCAATTAAGAAATAAGCGAATGCATATATAGAGGCAAGCAACGACTGTTCGCCTATCAAGAAGAATAATTAGGTCTGACCATGACAGTACCACTTTTTGGGAAATGTACTGGTGGGACCACCCCGGGGGCCTCACTACCGTGTCACATGAATAATGTTGTCACGCAGTGCTCGGGAAATATTGAGACCCTGAGGATTTCTCCTATTACAAGCATCTGCCCCAAAGGAGCTGTCGACCTAATCTCGAGATGGTTCCTGATCTCGAAAGTGCCGATTTCCCCCAAATATGGACTCCTAAGAGTCGACATCTCGAAGACCGAATTCCGCATGATCGCTGAAAAATAAAGAATGCAAGGTTGGAAACAAAAAATCCTTTTTTACATTACAAAAAATATGTTTGTAAGGGGCACCTTTACAAGACCTATTTCCCCGGGAGTACATACACAACAAAAAATTAAAAAAGAGAAGGAAAATCGACACAGGCCTACTCTTCATCGCCACTGCCCTCTGAACCTTCTCCGGGATCTTTATCCAAAGTTACCAAGAGTGCTAATTCTTCCTCCAAATCTCGGGCCTCCTCGATCTCAGCCGAGAGATCGGCACCTTTAGAGCTGGCTTCCTCTAAGGCTTGCCTCCTTGCCTTTGCATGAGCGTAAGCGACAGTCCGAGTCAGCTTTTGCTCGTCCTCCTCTAATATCTCACGGGCTAGTTGATTCACAGTGGCGGCGTCCCTCGGATATGTAGCGGCATTTTCTTCAACCTCAGACTTGGCCGCAAATAGCACAATAACCTCTTCTCAAGCATTCTGGAGAAGACCCTGGGTCAATGCCAACTCCGAGGTCACAACCTCGTTTCGCCTCCTCAGCTCGAAGATCTCCACATCCTTCTTCCCGATATGCAAACGAAAAGATAAGTTGGTAAACATCGAATTATGATAATGGTAAATGAATTTATGAATAACAAGTTACTTGCTCAGCAAGGCTAGCCTTTTCTCAGAGTGCTCCCTCCAAATTCTCCTAAAGCTCGCTTAATGTTACAACCCATATCCACATGTGTTAGTTCATGCTATATATTAGTTAACATAAATCCAAGAAGGAATTATCTTTTAGATGATAAGAAGTCAATCCTATTGGTCTTAAGTGATACAAGAGTGTATAAGGGTGATTAACCAGTATTAGAAGTTAAACGAATCAAGGATGTTGTAACTCGTATTTTCAGGTAATCTAGCGGTGCTTAATACACTCAAGAGGTCATTTATTAAGGTATTTTAATCATATAATATCCGTATCATAAGTCTTGAAGTCAAACGAGTTATGAAACAAAAGTCGACAAAAGTTGTCGCAACTTAGGTTCATAATTTTACTTAAACATTGGGTCAAATGTTTCTAATCTTTTCTCATAATTTACAAGGAATTACGGGGTGATCTACCAACCAAATTAAAGATCTATGAGTCTAGTTTCCAACGCATTAAACCGTTCATCGATACGATCTCGGAGTAGAGAGATATTCGCGTTTTCGCGAGACTGCGCCAAGCACCTCTCTATGGGGCCCACTAAGTCGGTTTAAGATATTTGGACCTATATAGGATGACTACAACCCGTTTTAAGTCATTTATTTTCACTATTTTCAGACCTTAGAACCCTAGGAACATCATCTCAAGGTTCTCTCAAGATTCAAGACCCAAAAAAGGGCAAACAACACAAATCAAGTGTCGGGAATTCCGTGGCGCTAGTAAGTCTCTTGTTCTTCTTGTTGTTGCTCATTTTTGTGTCATTCCAGCCCGTGTGGGAGGTTGTTTTAAAGGGTTTATGTTCTGTAAATACTCCCTCATGTTCTTAATATCAATCCTAGGTGATTTCAAGCCTTCTAAAGTGATTCTAGTGCCGAAAAACACTAATTGATCGCTAGTTTCATTTTTTTTGTTGTGTGGCAGCATTGGAGGGATATTTCATGGAAATTTAAGGTCAAATTGGAGTTGTTCTTTCTGTATAAAGGTAAGGAACCTCTTACTCTATATGTATTTAAGATTATCCAAGTTGCGGCTAAGCCATTGAAGCTAGAACTTGTGAGATATATATCGAAAGGTTTGGTAGTAATGTTATTGTTTTGTGGACTGTTTTGCGTTGTTGTTGGGCTGCGTATTTTACTACTATCTTGTGGAGTTTTGGAGGAGGAAGGGTGTGGGGAAACACCATATATATGTAGGGTTATGGGCTGATAGTTATTCGTAACATTTCCAGATTGTTTGACACGACTATGGTGGTCGTCGTATGTATGGAGTGATTAGGCTGTGTGTGGACTATATTGGGAGGCTCAATATGTTTATTATTGATGTTGTTTGGGCTGTTTGGTGACTATTTTGAATGGTGTGAGGTCATATATATAGGGGAGGTGCTGTCCGTTTCATCGTAAAATAGGTTGTGGTCGATACATAATAGTTATGACGCTTAAATGATAACGATAGTATCGTTTCTCTTATTGTAGACTAAGGAGTTTTGACAATTGCATAGCTTGAGATTGGGGAAGTATATACAAGGTATGTGAGGCTATCCCTTTCCTTCTTTTGCACGACTCCGATTGCACATAATGTAATGAACGATCTTCCAAGATACTCTACTCTTAGAAGCTAGCAGTACTTACATTGTTTTCCCTCTTATGGAACGATTGATGTTAATGTTGCTTCTCTTAGTCTTATGTTATCAATGTTGTTGGTACTTCCTGATTCTTATAAGGTTCATAGTGAAGAGTTAGTCCTAATAACGTGTACAGAGGATACCGACCTTACGTCACTCCGAAAGGTTTAGAATGTGATTCCATGAGTCGAGCATGCATTATATATATGTATCTATTTTACTCTACCGAGCCACGCTATAGTTGGCCGGGTACGGCACCTATTGTGCAACCACTGATCAGTTGGGTTTTACCGAGCTCCACGTGGCCGGGTACGATTCTACCGAGCCTATTATGGCCGGGTACGATATGATGATAATGATGCCCACAGAGGCGAATGCTTTAAAGGTTTATGTATTTATACATATGTATCATGCATTTCATGTAAGTAGCCCTCAGAGGTACTAAGATGTTACAGGTTGTATATTCTCTATCCTTGCTTACATTACTGATCGTATTTATGGTTCCTTGCCTTACATACTCAGTACTTTATTCGTACTGACGTCCTTTTATTTGTGGACGCTGCATGTCGTGCTGCAGGTCCTGATAGACAGGCAGGGGCAGCTCCCCCACCACAGTAGACTGTCCAGTTCAGCGGTGATTGGCGAGATCCCTTCTCCGGACTTGCCTTGGTCTTGGTATGCAATTTTTGTTATAGACATTATGGGTATGTCGGGGCCCTGTTTCCGGCTATGTTGCAACACTTATGTTCTTTTAGAGGCTCATAGACAAGTGTCGGCTCATGTATAGTTTGGTATGCCTTGTCGGCTAGTTTTTGTTGTATAGTCTTTCATAGTAGCGTGGTAGCTCATACCTTATATGTAGTTTCTTGATTGTCTGGTCATCCCCTGCTATGTATGTTCATGCCGTCATATTTTATTGCTGGTTGTCCATGATCTAGGTCTACCATTTATATTGATCTCTTTAGCCTTAAAAGATAATAATGAAGGTTAGATGAAATGTACGTTGGTGCTCGGCAAGTGTGGTCGGGTGCTAGTCATGGCCCTTCAGTTTGGGTCGTGACAAACTTGGTATCAGAGCAAGTCTGTCCTAGGGGTTGTCTATGAGCCGTGTCTAGTAGAGTCTTGATTATGGATGTGTAGCGCGCCACATTTATAATCAGGAGGCTACATGACATCTAGGGTTGTTACCTTCTTCCTGAATCTAGATCGTGCGTAGAGTTGAGTCGTAAGTGTTCGTCTCTAATATTCACCTTTTTTTTCCAGTGATGCCTTCGACTAGGAAGCAAACGATTAGTAGACGGCTTGATACAGCAGCGGGAGAGGGTACCAGTCAGGTGCCCCAAGTCAGAGCAGGACAAAGTGAGGCTCAAAGTGAGATGCCCTCTCATACCTCATCTACTCCATCTCCTCCAGAGGATATTAGAAGGCACCCAGCGCCTCCAGTTCCTCCGTCTGGCACTCCAGACCAGGATATGCAGAGTGCTTTGCAGTTATTGACTAGCTTGGTAGCTGCTCAGGCTCAGAGGCAGAATACAGGTGCTGCTGAGAAACCAGTTAGTACAAGAGTTCGTGATTTTATTAATTTAGACCCTCCAGTGTTTACCGGATCAGACCCCAAGGAGGACCCACAGACTTTTATTGACCAGGTTCATCGTACACTTCGGGTTATGCATGTTAGTGATACAGAGGCAGTAGAGTTGGCTTCTTATCGGCTACGGGATTTAGCAGTTCTCTGGTATGATAGTTGGGAGAGATCCAGGGGTCCGAACCCTCCTCCAGCTGTGTGGAAGGAATTTTTCTGAGGCCTTTCTTCGTCACTACTTGCCAGTTGAGATACGACGAGCTAGAGCTGATAAGTTCTTGAACCTTAGACAAGGTAATATGAGTGTGCGAGAGTACAGTATGCAGTTTGATTCTTTGGCAAGGTATGCTCCCCATATGGTGGCCGAGATGAGTGATAGGGTGCATATGTTCGTGAATGGGTTGGGACCACATCTAATAAATGAGTGTACGACAGCCTCCTTGGTGGAGGGCATGGATATTTCCCGTATTCAAGCTTATGCCCAGACCCTAGAGGATCGTAAGCGCCAGCAGAGGGCAGTTAGGGAGCAGGATAGAGGCCAGCATAAGAGGGCGAGATTTGCAGGGTATTCTGATGACTTCAGAGGCCGCATCAGGCCACAGTTTTCGAGGAGTTCGGCGCCACCTGTAGCTAGTGCTCCTCCACAGTTTCAGAGGCCTCGATATGATCGATCCTATTCTGGTCCAGGTCAGAGTTCGCGGGCATCTGGCTCGCAACATCCCAGGGATACTAGTCAGATGAGACCCCCAACACCATATTGTGATCAGTGCGGTAAGGCCCACTTTGGACTGTGTCGTCGAGGTTCTGATGCATGCTATTCGTGCTGGTAGCCTGGCCATATGATGCGGGATTGTCCTAATAGAGGAGGTGATGGTATGGCTCAGCCGACTGGATCTGTGTCTGGTTCTTCCTCATCAGTTCGACCTCCAGCACGGGGTTTTCAGCAGTCGACAGGTCGTGGTAGGGGTAGAGGTGCAGTGCCGAGTTCGAGTGGTGCTCAAAATCGAACCTATGCTCTAGTAGGTCGACAGGATCTCGAGTCGTCTCCAGATGTTGTTACAGGTATTATATCTGTGTTTTCTTATGATGTATATGCGTTGATTGATCCGGGATCTACATTATCATATGTTACACCCTTTGTGGCTAATAAGTTTGGCATTGAACCTGAATTGATAAGTAAACCCCTCGCGGTATCTACTCCGATAGGAGATTCTGTGATTGCTAGAAGGGTATATAGAGGTTGCACTGTGATGATTTGTAGTCGTCAAACCTCGGCAAATTTATTTGAGTTAGAAATGGTTGATTTTGATGTGATAATGGGAATGGACTGGTTGGCCTCATGCTATGCAAATGTTGACTGTCGTACGAAGATGGTTAGGTTCCAATTTCCGGGTGAACCCGTCATTGAATGGAAAGGGAACATTGCTACACCGAAAGGTAGGTTTATTTCCTATCTTAAGGCAAGGAAAATGATCTCAAAAGGTTACATTTATCATCTCGTTCGCGTTAGGGATGCGGAGGCGAAACCGCCTACTTTACAATCAATCCCTGTGGTTAACGAATTCCCAGATGTTTTCCCAGATGAACTCTCGGGCCTTCCTCCTGAAAGGGAGATTGAGTTTAGCATTGATGTGTTGCCTGACACTCAACCGATCTCTATTCCTCCATACAGAATGGCCCCGGCAGAGTTGCGAGAGTTGAAGGTGCAGTTGAAGGACTTGCTGGATAAGGGCTTTATTAGGCCTAGCACTTCACCTTGGGGTGCACCAGTCCTATTCGTGCGGAAGAAAGATGGGTCGTTACGGATGTGTATCGACTATCGACAGTTGAATAAGTCTACTATAAAGAACAAGTATCCACTTCCAAGAATTGATGACCTGTTTGACCAACTCCAGGGTGCCAAGTATTTCTCTAAGATTGATTTACGTTCAGGGTATCATCAGGTGAGGGTTAGGGAGAAGGATATTCCAAAGACGGCCTTCCGGACAAGATATGGGCACTTTGAGTTCTTGGTGATGTCGTTCGGGCTAACAAATGCCCCAGCAGCTTTTATGGATCTCATGAATACTATATTCAGGCCCTATCTTGATGTGTTCGTGATTGTATTCATTGATGACATTCTAGTGTATTCTCGTTCGGAGGTGGAACATGCGGGCCACTTGCGGATAGTATTACAGACGCTTCAGGATCGTAAGTTATATGCTAAGCTCTCCAAATGTGAATTCTGGCTGAACTCAGTAGCATTCCTTGGCCATGTGATATCTGATGAGGGTATTAGTGTCGACACTCAGAAGATCGATGCAGTAAAGAATTGGCCGAGACCTACAACACCATCAGAAGTCCGCAGCTTCCTAGGGCTAGCAGGATATTATAGGCGGTTTGTAGAAGGATTTTCCTCTATATCATCACCATTGACTAAGTTAACACAAAAAGCTACCAAATTCCAGTGGTCTGACACTTGTGAACGTAGTTTTCAGGAGCTGAAGAATCGATTGACATCTGCACCAGTGCTCACTCTTCCTGAAGGAACAGAAGGTTATGTGGTATATTGTGATGCCTCAGGTATAGGTTTGGGGTGCGTATTGATGCAGCGTGGGAATGTGATTGCTTATGCATCAAGACAATTGAAGAAGCATGAAAAGAATTATCCAACCCATGATTTGGAATTGGCTGCAGTAATATATGCTTTGAAGATATGGCGGCACTACTTATACGGCGTCCATGTTGACATCTACACAGATCACAAGAGTTTACAATACATCTTCAAGCAGAAAGAGTTGAATTTGAGGCAGCGTAGGTGGCTTGAATTATTGAAAGACTACGACGTCGAGATATTGTATCATCCCGGTAAAGCCAATGTTGTGGCAGACGCTCTCAGCCGTAAATCAATGGGAAGCTTAGTACATATTGAGGCAGGTAGATGGGGGTTGATTAAAGAGATTCATCAGCTAGCCAATATGAGAATCAGATTGTTAGACTCTGATGACGGAGGTGTTACTGTACAGAATACATCAGAATCATCTTTGGTAGCCGAGGTAAAAGCACGACAATATGAAGATCCTATCTTAGTACGATTAAGAGAAAGCATTCAACAGTGTAAAAGTATGGCTTTTAGGATCGGAAAAGATGGGGCACTGAGATACCAGAGCCGATTGTGTGTGCCTAATGTGGCAGGGTTGCGAGAGAAGATTATGAATGAGATTCATCAATCCCGATATTCCATCCATCCCGGCTCGACAAAGATGTATCATGATGTCAAGGAGCAGTATTGGTGGGATAATATGAAGAAGTCTATTGCTGAATTTGTAGCCCAGTGTCCCAATTGTCAACAAGTAAAGATAGAACATCAGAAACCCGGTGGATTGCTTCAAAATATAGAGATTCCGACCTGGAAGTGGGAGGTGATTAATATGGACTTCATTATTAGATTACCTCGCTCTTATCATAAGTTTGACTCCATCTGGGTGATAATTGATCGACTTACAAAATGTGCCCATTTTCTGCCAGTAAAGACAACTTACACGGCTGAAGATTATGCGAAGTTGTATATCAAGGAGATTGTTAGGCTTCATGGTGTGCCCATATCTATTATATCAGACCGAGGAGCTCAATTTACGGCTAACTTTTGGAGGTCTTTCCAGAAGGGTTTAGGCACACAGGTAAATCTCAGCACTGCATTTCATCCGCAGACTGACGGACAGGCTGAACGTACCATTCAGACACTGGAAGATATGCTACGAGCATGTGTTCTAGATTTTAAGGGGAATTGGGATAATCATCTTCCACTCATAGAATTCGCCTATAACAATAGCTACCATTCCAGTATTAAAATGGCCCCATATGAGGCACTATACGGGAGGAGATGTAGATCACCAGTTGGATGGTTCGAAGTCGGTGAAACAGAATTATATGGGCCAGATTTGATTCACCAAGCTATTAAGAAGGTGAAAGTGATACAGGAGCGATTGAGGACGGCACAAAGCAGGCAAAAATCTTATTCTGATGTCCGACGTCGTGATCTAGAGTTTGAGGTTGGTGATTGGGTTTTCCTGAGGATCTCACCAATGAAGGGTATTATGCGTTTTGGGAAGAAAGGTAAGCTGAGTCCAAGGTATATCGGGCCGTATAAAATTCTTCGACGGATTGGACAGGTTGCTTATGAGTTAGAATTGCCATCCGAATTGGAATTTGTCCACCCGGTATTCCATGTATCTATGTTGAGAAAATGTATTGGAGACCCTTCTCGAGTCGTCCCTATCAAAGATGTACAAGTTACAGAGGACCTATCATATGAAGAAGTGCCAGTGGCGATATTAGATCGGCAAGTCCGCAAGCTGAGAACAAAAGATGTAGCTTCCGTCAAAGTATTGTGGAGGAACAAAAATATGGAAGAAATGACATGGGAAGCAGAAGAGGAGATGAAGTCTAAATACCCTTACTTATTCCAGAATAAAGATAACAAGGATGCTGGTGGAAGACAGAATACATTGGAAGGTGAAACGGCTCTATGAGGTAAGCAATAATTTGAGAATACTCCTCCTTAATACAAAATGGTGATATGTAGATAATGTAAATACGCATAATGCTTTGTGTAGCCTTGTGAAGCCATATGTTGGGATTAATTACTTGCAAGTTTTGCTAGTGACCATTTTATAGGGGAAAATTGATCGGAAATTTCCATTGGAATCCACGATGATTTAAACTCCCCATAAACCCTTACATTCGAGGACGAATGTTCCTAAGGGGGGGAGGGTGTTACAACCCATATCCACATGTGTTAGTTCATGCCATATATTAGTTAACATAAATCCAAGAAGGAATTATCTTTGAGATGATAAGAAGTCAATCCTATTGGTCTTAAGTGATACAAGAGTGTATAAGGGTGATTAACCAGTATTAGAAGTTAAACGAATCAAGGATGTTGTAACTCGTATTTTCAGGTAATCTAGCGGTGCTTAATACACTCAAGAGGTCATTTATTAAGGTATTTTAATCATATAATATCCGTATCATAAGTCTTGAAGTCAAACGAGTTATGAAACAAAAGTCGACAAAAGTTGTCGCAACTTAGGTTCATAATTTTACTTAAACATTGGGTCAAATGTTTCTAATCTTTTCTCATAATTTACAAGGAATTATGGGGTGATCTACCAACCAAATTAAAGATCTATGAGTCTAGTTTCCAACTCATTAAACCGTTCATCGATACGATCTCGGAGTAGAGAGATATTCGCGTTTTCGCGAGACTGCGCCAAGCACCTCTCTATGGGGCCCACTAAGTCGGTTTAAGATATTTGGACCTATATAGGATGACTACAACCCGTTTTAAGTCATTTATTTTCACTATTTTCAGACCTTAGAACCCTAGGAACATCATCTCAAGGTTCTCTCAAGATTCAAGACCCAAAAAAGGGCAAACAACACAAATCAAGTGTCGGGAATTCCGTGGCGCTAGTAAGTCTCTTGTTCTTCTTGTTGTTGCTCATTTTTGTGTCATTCCAGCCCGTGTGGGAGGTTGTTTTAAAGGGTTTATGTTCTGTAAATACTCCCTCATGTTCTTAATATCAATCCTAGGTGATTTCAAGCCTTCTAAAGTGATTCTAGTGCCGAAAAACACTAATTGATCGCTAGTTTCGTTTTTTTTGTTGTGTGGCAGCATTGGAGGGATATTTCATGGAAATTTAAGGTCAAATTGGAGTTGTTCTTTCTGTATAAAGGTAAGGAACCTCTTACTCTATATGTATTTAAGATTATCCAAGTTGCGGCTAAGCCATTGAAGCTAGAACTTGTGAGATATATATCGAAAGGTTTGGTAGTAATGTTATTGTTTTGTGGACTGTTTTGCGTTGTTGTTGGGCTGCGTATTTTACTACTATCTTGTGGAGTTTTGGAGGAGGAAGGGTGTGGGGAAACACCATATATATGTAGGGTTATGGGCTGATAGTTATTCGTAACATTTCCAGATTGTTTGACACGACTACGGTGGTCGTCGTATGTATGGAGTGATTAGGCTGTGTGTGGACTATATTGGGAGGCTCAATATGTTTATTATTGATGTTGTTTGGGCTGTTTGGTGACTATTTTGAATGGTGTGAGGTCATATATATAGGGGAGGTGTTGTCCGTTTCATCGTAAAATAGGTTGTGGTCGATACATAATAGTTATGACGCTTAAATGATAACGATAGTATCGTTTCTCTTATTGTAGACTAAGGAGTTTTGACAATTGCATAGCTTGAGATTGGGGAAGTATATACAAGGTATGTGAGGCTATCCCTTTCCTTCTTTTGCACGACTCCGATTGCACATAATGTAATGAACGATCTTCCAAGATACTCTACTCTTAGAAGCTAGCAGTACTTACATTGTTTTCCCTCTTATGGAACGATTGATGTTAATGTTGCTTCTCTTAGTCTTATGTTATCAATGTTGTTGGTACTTCCTGATTCTTATAAGGTTCATAGTGAAGAGTTAGTCCTAATAACGTGTACAGAGGATACCGACCTTACGTCACTCCGAAAGGTTTAGAATGTGATTCCATGAGTCGAGCATGCATTATATATATGTATCTATTTTACTCTACCGAGCCACGCTATAGTTGGCCGGGTACGGCACCTATTGTGCAACCACTGATCAGTTGGGTTTTACCGAGCTCCACGTGGCCGGGTACGATTCTACCGAGCCTATTATGGCCGGGTACGATATGATGATAATGATGCCCACAGAGGCGAATGCTTTAAAGGTTTATGTATTTATACATATGTATCATGCATTTCATGTAAGTAGCCCTCAGAGGTACTAAGATGTTACAGGTTGTATATTCTCTATCCTTGCTTACATTACTGATCGTATTTATGGTTCCTTGCCTTACATACTCAGTACTTTATTCGTACTGACGTCCTTTTATTTGTGGACGCTGCATGTCGTGCTGCAGGTCCTGATAGATAGACAGGTGCAGCTCCCCCACCACAGTAGACTGTCCAGTTCAGCGGTGATTGGCGAGATCCCTTCTCCGGACTTGCCTTGGTCTTGGTATGCAATTTTTGTTATAGACATTATGGGTATGTCGGGGCCCTGTTCCGGCTATGTTGCAACACTTATGTTCTTTTAGAGGCTCATAGACAAGTGTCGGCTCATGTATAGTTTGGTATGCCTTGTCGGCTAGTTTTTGTTGTATAGTCTTTCATAGTAGCGTGGTAGCTCATACCTTATATGTAGTTTCTTGATTGTCTGGTCATCCCCTGCTATGTATGTTCATGCCGTCATATTTTATTGCTGGTTGTCCATGATCTAGGTCTACCATTTATATTGATCTCTTTAGCCTTAAAAGATAATAATGAAGGTTAGATGAAATGTACGTTGGTGCTCGGCAAGTGTGGTCGGGTGCTAGTCATGGCCCTTCAGTTTGGGTCGTGACACTTAACTCCTCCTCCTTTCGGGCAGAGGAGGACTCCGACTCCTGCAGTCCCGAGGTGAGCTCTCGAGCTCCTTTATACGACATGAAAGCTCGTCTTGGAGCCTAGAGAAGGTGTGATCATACATTTTCTTAGCCTACAACGAAATAGAAGAATCATAAATACGGGGAAAGGTACTTGAGACTAGAAAAGTGTACATAAAAAGATATCACTTCTGCTGGAACTTCTACACTTCCACGATTGCGTTGGAAGCGTCAAGATCAATGTCCTTGCAGACATCATCAACGCCATCAAGGAATTTTTCAAGATCATCTCCCCCTTCGATAGGACCCTCCACGTTGGTAGCCTTTAGGTCCTGAGTGTCTCTGAATTCCCCGAGCGAGAACCAAGGACCTAAATTAAGGCCACCCAGGGCGTTGTTATCGCCAAGGGGAAAATTCCGTCCCTAATAAGCTCTGGGTCAGGGCCCTTTGGAACTAGCAGCAACGGTCTCCTCGGAAGGGGCTACATCATGTTCAGCTAGGTGCTTAGGGACCGTATCCGCGCCCTCCTCGAGATCCTCCGAAGTATGGGCTCGAGCCGAATCAGCCGTTCCCGACTTGGCAGCTATCGACACAAACACTTGGGGAGCATCCGAGCCTGACCTCCTCCTTTGTACCAAAGGGATATCGTCGCCATCTTTATCCTCATCATCGAAACCCGCTCCGAAAGCTGAAGACGAGACCTCGGCCTTAGCTCGAGGCTTGTGAGACTTGGGTTTCTTTGATATAGGGGATTCGGCAGCCGTCTCCTTTTTCCTCTTTTTACCCTTATCAGGTTTAGAGGACCATCCCTCATCGGTAGGAGGCGGTCTCATTTGCGCTGCATTGCCAAGGCCTGCACGAGCATAGTAATCAAAGTTTATCAGCACGGAGAATATGGGGAAGAAATATAAATCATGATAGAGGTGGCAAGGAGTTTACCATGATTCTTGGCCACCCACCACGTTTTAGCCAACTCTGGCCAAGAATGTTCGGGGTAGGGGAACGAGGTATTTAATCCCCTAATCCACCCCCAATAGATCCAAAACATATTTAGGATACCAAAGGACGGCTTCGTGATCAAAGGGAAAGTTAGCCTTTTGAGAAGAAAGTAAGAAGAAAATAAAGCATACTCAAAGAAGAGGCGCTTACGCTTCATGTTCCACTCCTCCGGGAACAGCATCCATCCAGCCAGAATAATGTCTGAGGTCCTTACTCGGACAAACCGGCTCATCCACCCACAATCCTTGTGCTCATCAATACTCGAGAAAAAGGGTTTCCAAGATCGAGGGTGAAGCTTAATCAAGCCTCGAAAAAAACGGGGGTTGTACAGCCTGATCAGATGATCAAGGGTAAAAGTTGTACTCTTGGATTTGCTGGAAAAGTAGTGAAGCATGTAAACTATCCTCCAGAAAGAAGGGTAAATCTGGCCAAGTGTCACCCGGTGCTTACAACAGAAGTCGAGAATGACCGGGTCTATCACTGGAAAATAAGGGTTTGAGGAGTCAACATGGTCCAAGGTGAACGGGTATGTGTACACATAAATAAAGTCGGCCTTATAGTCTGTTATTCTCTCCTTAGGGCTAGAAATATCGACCAGCACCGTTTTATCCCATTGGCAGTCCACTCGTACTTTGTCTATATCCTTCACAATGCTGATGAATCGGTACATGTGTTTGCATCGACCCGGTGTAGATGAAGGTCTCTTGATGGAAAAATCCTTCATGTTATTGAACCCGATGGGTGTACACTATTCGACGGTAGGAGCCACTTTGGGCTTCATTGGATTTATTCTTGGATGTTCGGGATGAAGAGTCGGCCTCATCTTTCTGAGGCACTGTCTTAGAGGTCTTGGCCATGACAACCAAAAAATTTCTTTTTCGAGAAGGAAACCAGGAAACCGAGAATAGAAGAAAGGGGAGTGTAGAGGAAGATGGATTTGGCTCTGGGAGTTTGAAGGAATTACAAAAGTGTGGGTCATTAGACAATTGGGGTATTTATAGAAGACGTATGGGCAGCGGAGAAACCAAACCAAAAAATGATTTGTGGGCTTCTCGATAGTCGTGCTGACGGCAACCCTTGTGCGACTTTTGGGTAATGGCATTTACTGCTCTGATAGGCTGACATCATAATGATGGTGCCTAAGGAGTAGGAGTTCAAAACCGTTTCATATCATTTTACTCTAAGAAACACGGGGACTATCTGTATACGACAAAAATTGGCGGTTTGATTTTACGGTCACCAAGGCACCTCGAAGGAACTGCCTCCCCTGAAGGATCGAAGCTTAGCTCGAGCCCTGGCCTCGAGGGTTCTTGGAAATCTACTTCGAGGTAGTGCAAGCAATAGTCGGCCTCGAGGCGGGGTAAATCAGTGACAACGGTAGATCGGTGTGAGGTTTCCAAGGCATGTGACTAGAGCTAACAATGTCTATTAGGCTAGTCCAAACCCTTACCATGACATTAAATAGTTGTACCAGCCCCATGTCTTTATAATAAATGCATTTGTATTATGTTGGGATTCCCCCTCATATATAAAGGGAATCCTTGTCATTTTGTAGGGATCTGATGCTCAATATTAAACATACAAGAACATTCTCTTTGCTCTCTAACATATTCTCTTGATCTCATTACTTCTATTTATTGCTTGTATTCACTGTGTTCTATTTATTGTTCATTATTTATTATTTATCATTGATCATAAAGAGCCATCATCATAGCTCTCATAACTGTTATTCCTCCCTCGATTGCTCTAAGCCGGTCATCTTACTCGACCTCGAGGCCCTATATGCGTCAGCTCGAGGCCCAGATTTTCAACCATTCAGTTTTGTTATTACTTTGTTTTTCAAGCTACAATATTGCTTTCTAATCTTTTACTTAACACCCATTGCCTAATAACTAGCATAAAGTAGATCACGTATTTTTAGAACCACAAAATTAAATTTAATTATTATTACCATTTTGACGATAAACACAGGCTATGGAGATTTCGACTTGGAAATGGGAAATAATCAATATGGATTTCATCGTAGGCTTACCTCGTACCCAGTGTAAGTTCGATTCGATATGGGTGATTGTTGATAGGCTTACAAAGTCAGCCCATTTTTTGCCCGTTAGGACTACATATTCCGCAGAGGATTATGTAAGGCTTTATATCAAGAAGATAGTACGACTGCATGGTGTCCCTGTATCTATTATCTCGGATAGAGGAGCTCAATTTACAGCCAATTTCTTAGTACAACATTTCATCCCCAGATAGACGGACAGGTTGAGCGTACTATTTAGACACTAGAAGATATGTTAAGGGCTTGTGTGATAGACTTCAAGGGTAGTTGGGATGATCGTCTGCCGCTTATCAAGTTCGCATATAATAATAGCTATCATTCCAGTATTCAGATGGCTCCATATGAAGCTCTTTACGGACGAAAGTGTAGGTCGCCTATATGGTGGTTTGATGTTGGGGAAGCTACTTTAGTAAGACCAGAGTTGGTACGGCAGGCAATCGAGAAAATTACGTTTATACAGGAAAGGCTATTAGTAGCTCAAAGCCGTTAGAAGTCTTATGCGGATAATCGACGGCGAGACTTGGAATTTCAGATTGACAATTGGGTGTTCCTAAAGGTATCACTGATGAAAGGCGTTATGAGGTTCGAAAAAAGGGGAAAACTTAGCCCTCGGTACATTGGACCATATAGGATCATGCGCAAGGTAGTACAGGTAGCATATGAGTTAGACTTACCTTTGGACTTGGAGTCTGTATATCCAGTCTTTCATGTGTCTATGCTTCGTAAATATATCGGAGATCCTTCCAGAATTGTGTCAGTTGACGACGTTCAGGTCACAGAGCAGCTACCATATGAAGAAACTCCCATTGCTATACTAGACAAACAGGTTCGGAGATTGAGGACTAAAGACGTAGCTTGGTAAAAGTACTTTGGAGAAACAACAATGTGGAAGAGATGACTTTGGAGGCCGAGAAAGACATGAAGTCTAGATATCCCTACTTATTTCCTCCTCCAGAGAAGGATCCGACCGAGACCTCATAACCTTAAGGTACGTGTATGGATTCTTGTGTCAGTTGTTGTCATTGGTCGTGTGAGGCCATTGTCGTTATTGATTATTGTGGTCCTATATGGCGTTGAATTTTTGAGTTTTTACAGGAAGAGTTGGTAGTAGTATTGTTACAAAGGCGACTCTGCCAAGGTTATATAGATCCCGGAGAGTTAAACATTCGAGGACGAATGTTTCTAAGGGGGGAAAGATGTTACATCTCACGTTTTCGTACGTTAAAATTTTTGTCTTTAGTTAATTGACGTAGACTCGGAGATGAGATTATCTTGAGGTTAACGTATTTATGATATTTATAGCAAGCGATAAGTAAGTATCATGAAGGATAAAGGGTACACGAATTAAAGAAAATGAGTTTCGTTGAAGGTTGCCATTTTGGAATAAAATATGGGTCGAGCGATAATACTCGATATTTATGGACTAGTATCATACAAGGTACCATATAACCGTGATAGTATGATCTATAAAGTATATTAAAAATAAGTAGTATTTTTAGGTAATTTGAAATAATTTTTAATTACACGGGTTATTGATTAGCTACCGAATAACGGGATATTACCTAGTTAATTATTAAATTATGAGAATAAGATGTGGCAGTAAGGGAGCTAACAAAACCAATGACTAAGTAGTCATATGATATTAGTGGCTATCTAACATCAACTGTAAAACACTCAAGGTGTATATAAAGTTTGGTCTCTTTTAAAGTTTAACTCATTTTGGTTAGAGAATAACAAACTGAAATATAAGTCTTTCTTCCTCATTCACAATATTCAAAAGCAGACGCTAAGATCCATCCGAATAGAGGCTTCCAACGAAATTCTTACAAACAATTCCAATGAGAATTGTTTGAACCGTAGCAATGTAAAATTTTACGGTTTTAAAGGAGTACGGTACAATTTTTTCCAAGAATATTGTATAAATTTTTGCCTACTCCAGATATGTTAAGGCTATTCCTTCTTTCTTTTTGGCATAATCCAAATAATACAAATGAAACGAGCAAAATACGCAACTTTCTTAAATGATTCTATTCATAAAAATACTAGGGGTGTCTATATTCTCGATTTCCCATGTGAATTATTATTATATCTTTTGTTCATGGGTCTCAGAAAAATACGTATTTGACAAAGCTTATCCGAAGGGTATATTGATTTTTATAGCATTCCGAGAAAATCTTATTAACGAATTTCTTATGCATTTTACGCATTGCATTCATTTATACTGACCCATGATCAGATGGTGTTATATACGCGTATATATGTATATTATATTTATATAGGATATGGAAAAAAGTTACGGCGTTATATACGTATTACCACCTGATCAGTTGGTATATGTTAATGATGTTTCCCACAATGGCCGAGACGATATGATGGGATGCTCTCAGAGGCTTGATGATATTATGCACACCTATACCTATGCATGACACG
Organism: Nicotiana sylvestris; assembly: GCF_000393655.2. Taxonomy (NCBI): domain Eukaryota; kingdom Viridiplantae; phylum Streptophyta; class Magnoliopsida; order Solanales; family Solanaceae; genus Nicotiana; species Nicotiana sylvestris. The sequence goes on along the minus strand of NC_091066.1, from coordinate 83,681,733 downwards.
ACATTTATATGCACGTGCATGGCATTATAAATGTTTCAGAATTTACAAAGTTATTCAGATTTACAGATGAATTTCTTTATTCCATGTTTCATTTATGTCTTTTACGTACTGATTTTCATGCCTTACATACTTAGTATATTTTTCATACTGATGCCCTATTTCACGGGGCCTGCGTTTTATGCCCGCAGGTAAGTAAGATGACGGTCCCCCTTCTTAGAATCCTTAATCAGCAAGAGTTGGCGTGCTCCACTTGATCTGAAGCTACTTTTGATTTTGGTATGATATGCTATATATATATATATGGGTATGACGTGGCTCAGTCCCGTCTTTGTACAATTGTATTTTTATTAGAGGTCTGTAAACAGTTATGTACAGTTGGATAGTATATGACCTTGTCGGCCTTCAGTTTTGGGTATATAGTTGTCTATAACGGCCTTATCGGCTCGCCCACTGTAATACGCACATATATGTATATATGTCTTTTGGACAGATTTTCCTCGCACATATTATTCTCATAATTCAACAGATATTATTTATGTTTATATCTTAGTCGCATGCTTAAGGGTATTCGACAGGTAGGACTCGGGTGCTCTTCGCGGCCAATCGGTTTGGGTGGGGATAGGTACTTTTGGTAGAGGCTATCCTCCCAGGCCGTTTCAGTCAGCGCTTCAGGAATCCCACGGTTGGGTAGTCGTGGTCCATATGTATCTCATCTTGAGCAGTTATCCTACAGTGCACCATCAACTCCTATTAGTGCACCTCCGATCCAAAGTTATCAGAGTGGTTATCCAGGTCCCCATGGCCAGTTCCAGGGTCAGCAGTCACAGCAGCCGATGGCTTGTTATGCTTGTGGAGATCTGAGGTACCTTTCTAGATTTTTCCCCAAAGCGCAGGGCGGCATGCACCAGCAGGGTTCTCATGCCATAGTTCTAGCATTGGTTGCTTCACCGCTAGCTCAGCCATCTAGAGGCAGGGGTCAGGCTGCCAGAGGTGGAGTCCAGGCCATTCAAGATTGAGGTCAGGTCGTTAGAGGTGGAGGCCAGCCAACTAGAGGTAGCCCGAAGGGCAGAGGTCAGAGTGGCGCGGCCCAGCCCCGTTTGTATGCATTCCCGATTAGGCCTGAGGCCGAGTCATCTGAAGTCGTTATCACATGTATTGTTCCAGTTTGTCATAGAGATGCTTTAGTTCTATTTGATCCGGGCTCTATTTATTCCTATGTGTCATCCTATTTTGCTTTATATCTGGTTGTGTCTCGTGATTCCAGATGACCAGTTCTGCCAAGAGATGGTGGAGATATTATGTGTTGACTAGACCAGCTGGTTCACCTTCACTTACCTCGGATCAACTTTCACAACTATTTCTAGAAAAGTTCATTCCTTTCACTCTGAGAGAGGATTAGCCCAGGCAGTTTGAGCGCATTCAACAGAGTAGCATGAATGTTACCTAGTATGAGACTCGATTTGTAGACCCCGTGATTCTTTGAGTTCTCCTGTATATGTGTCTATTCTTGTGGGAGATTCTATTATTGTATGCTCGTGTGTGATTACTATTGGGAGTCTTGAGACTAGTATAGATCTCCTACTTCTTGATATGGTAGACTTTGATATTATTTTGGGCATGGATTGACTGTCACCGTATCATGCTATATTGGACTATCATGCCAAGATGGTGACTTTAGTCATGCCAGGGGTTGCCTCAATTAGAGTGGAGAAGGGCTCCTGGTCATTCTACCAACAGGGTTATTTCTTATGTGAAGGTTCAGTGTATAGTTGAGAAGGGATGCTTAGCTTATTTGGCCTATATTCGTGATTCTAGTACGGAGGTTCCTTCCATGGATTCGGTACCAGTTGCACGAGAGTTTTCAGAAGTATTTCTTGCAGATCTGTCGGGGATGCCACCCGATAGAGATATTGAATTCTGTATTGATTTGGCTCCGGGCACTCAGCCCATTTGTACATGGATATTTTTTCCTTTTTTTGAATTTTTTTTCAAAAATGTGTATGTCCATGAAATTTTGCAAGTTTTTAAAAAAATTTCGAAATTGAGTTGTTCAAAACCACTTTTTCAAAATTTACTGTTTCTCCGCTCACAAAATTGCAACATTTTTTCAGGTGAAATGCATGTCCATACATAATTTGAAATTTCAAAAACCATTTTCAACTTAACTCCAAATACTAGTTTTTTCAAAAATTACAACTTTAGTCCAAACGCTACTTAGATTAATTGGGCGCTCGAGTTAGAAAGAAAAAGAAAAAAAAAACATTAATGTGAGGCCAGTATTATTCCACTTTGAAATTTGTGGTAATAAGATAACCAGACATTCCTTTCATGCACAAAACTTTAAGCTCTCAGTCTTCAGACACCATGAAAATACCAACCACTAGAGGCTTAGCTACAAACTCTGCAGCTCCATTCTTGAGCAGAATCTCAACATCAACTTCAGCACTTAAATGGGTTCCTCAATATCAGCCTTGTTGGGTCGAATTTCGGGTTTCTTTATCAAACGGGTCAGCTCGTTGCACTAATTCATCAGTTCATGCGTCATCCCCTGCTATTCAGCCGGACTTCGATTCAAACATACTGCATATTCCAAAAGCAAAATTACAACTTGTAGAGGAAACTGTAGAGAAGGTGAAATATGGTTTTTCGTTTGAATAAGTACATCCTTTTGACCATTTTATGTGATGAAGTTTGTCTGAAATACAGAGTTTAAACAAGAAATAACAAAAGTAAAATGAAAAGTTAAAAATATGGGTGTTTTTGGTACGGAGAAAAATGTTTTCCATAGAAAATATTTTCCTAGAAAATATTTTTTTGGAAAATGAATGGTTTTATCACTTATTTTCTTATATTTAGTTGGTGAGGGAATAACTTTTTTCCGAAAAATATTTTCTGTGTTTGTTTAAAGAATAGAAAATATGTTTTAGAAAAATAATTTTTTATGCTATTTTCCTTATCCCCTTTTCCAAATCTCCATAAAAAAAATATTTATTTTGTTGAAATGAAAAAAGAAAGTACTTTAAAAGAAAATATTCTTAATAATATTTCTATTTAGTGTGGGGTAGGGTAGGGTAGGGTGGGGGTTGGTGGGTTAGGGGTGGGGTGGGATAGGTATGGGGTTGGTGGAGATGGGGAATAGTGCGGGTAAGGTTGAAAAAGAGTTTTGAAAAATATTTTCCCTTCTAACATTTTTCTCCAATTGGAAGAAAATGAGTTCGTAAGTAAAATCTTTTCCAAAATATTTAAATCGACCAAACATGAAAAAATTGGAAAACGTTTTCCTTCGTACCAAACACACCCATTATTTTAAAATATAGAAATGTTATTCTTTTTTATACGACAAATTAAAAAGGAAAGTAGGTCACATAATTATCATCATTTTCTTTTGTTTTTTTCTTTTCCTTGTAGGTTATATACAGCAGTCGGTTTTTTGCTATTCTTGCAGTCTGGGGTTCATTGATTGGCTCATTTCTCTGTTTTATTAAGGTATTATTTTAATATTTCCATCATTTTATCCTTAATAATTGAAAATCTGATTCATTTGTTTTTGTTTGGTGAAAGTGGATATGTAGTTTGTGATTTTAAGAGTGATGCCTAAGCTGTACTTGCGAGCTAGTTCAAGCGGTTCAGTTTTTTCACCATTGTTGCAATTTGGAACCTTAGATATTCTCTTCTGTCGTGTAAATGCTGTCCTATTTTGTATATTCAGCAGCCTGGACTGATAACCTGTTTTAAAATACACAAAAGGGAAAAAAGAAGAAGGTAGTGATGACCTGGAAATCTGGTGTGGTTAATGAATCAAGAAAAGAATAAATTATTGTAAGATCATTGATTTGGATCAATCAAACTTGTCGCGGGACAAAAAAAAAGTAGAAAATTAATCTTGAGATTGTAACCTTTTAATACCCCAGCTCTATGGGTTAGAAATGAAATATTGGATGATCCTCACCTCATAAGCTAGCTTTTGGGATTAATTTAGGCCTAACAGAATCAGAGTGGTATCAAAGACAGACATATCAACTCTTGTTGTTGTGTTTCTCAATGTTGGGCCCCCATAATCCACTTTCCAGATGAGTCCCGAGTGTGTGTGTGTGGGGGGGGGGGGGGGAGTCCGACATTGGTTAAAGAAATGAGATGTGGTCTCCTTATATGGTCTTGGATATTTCTTAATGAACTAGCTTTTTGGGTTGAATGAGACCAACAGTCATATCTTAATTGGTTGATAATTTTGCAAGAATAGGCCAAGATCCGGATTATCTCATGCTTCTTTTCATAGCATTTTTAAAAGCCTGTCTGAAGAGCATAGAAATGCTACTCCTTATAGTTATACAATAGAGCACTATCGACCATACATTTCCCAGCTTTATTATTAGTTTATAGCAAAACTATAGGCGCTTTTTTCTGCAATAAATATCGAGAAGACTTTGCTACATGATTGAACTAACTTGTTTCGATATTTAGGGCTGCAGTTATGTAATATCATCATTCCAAGAATACTTTGCAATCCGAGCAAAAGTCATATTGTTTCTTGTTGAGGCTATAGGTAAGTTTGTAATTACTATTTGCATTTCTGACTCATGCATATAGCTTTCCTATGTTCTTTCTTTGTCATGTGAGTGCTGATTTCGTTACGATACATGAAAGCCACAGATCTCCTAATGGTGCTTGTTTCTTATTGTAATGACGGTCTCTTTAGAAGCATTAGTGAATGAGTTTTCATTTCATTTATGCAAGAAATTTGAGGCTTTTTTGTAATGCCATTGCATGTGGAGGTTCTTAATCAACTTTAAGAAGTGGCAGTGGAAAACACCCTCTAATAGAAGTTCAATTTTTATGCCTGACTGGTAAAACTATTGTTCATTCTTCTGTGTCCGTGATTTATGATTTTACTAACTGGTTTTCGATTTCTCAAGTAGATATATATCTCTTAGGGACAGTGATGTTAGTCTTTGGCATGGGTCTCTATGAACTCTTCATCAGCAACCTTGACAAGTCAAAATCAATGTCAGAGGAAAGAACTCCATATAGATCAAATCTATTCGGGATATTCACTCTAAAGGTTAGACTGAATCCGTCTCTTTAACAACTGCATATTGGTGCCAATTTTCCAATGCAAGATTCTGTTGCACAGATGACATTATCGTGTTTCTTGCGCACAACATCTGATTCATCTATTTTGTACAGGAACGGCCAAAATGGTTGGAGATAAAAACTGTTAGTGGGTTGAAGACCAAAGTTGGTCATGTAATCGTGATGCTTCTTCTCATTGGTTTCTTCGAGAAGAGTAAGAAGGCTGTCATACACACACCATTAGATCTGCTTTGCTTCTCAATTTCAGTGTTGCTTTGCTCTGGCTGCCTATTTCTGCTTTCGAGACTCACCGAGGAGAATTGATCGCTTCACAGTTTTGTACAGTCCAAAATATTTTAATATACTGGTGTTGGTAATCTTGCCTGAGCTTAACATGTATTTTTTTCGTGTCCATATGCATAGGTGCAGTATGTTTGCAACTGAGGAGTGATGTACAATAACAATCTCCTGCTTAATTTTTCCCATTTTTTTGGGTTCCTGTGCAGTTTATTCCTAGTCTGAGTTTATGATTCAGAGCCTGTATAATCTTGTAAAGACTTGTTTTCTTGTCTTTGGCAAACTTTGTATCCTTAACCATACAAAACAGGACTTTTTCTCCTTGCACCTATTAAGCAAGAAGTAACATTTTACTCCCTCCCTTCCAATTTATATGACACTTTTCGCTTTTCGAGATTTCAATTTTTAAATTTTGACCATATTTTTGATATATTGAATGATTTAGTATTCCAAAATAAAATTTACATATTTGAAAACTTTGTAAAAAGTACTATAAGCCACTAGGGGCTCGGGTTGCTGATCAGCTGATGAAGAGGTACGTGTTCTCGCCATCTACGAAAGAATAGAGTAGAGAGTTCAATTAGCATTCAGAGATCAAACCGCACAACAAAGATGAATAGAAGTGAAATTGTTCCTAACTCTGTAGCATCTGGAGGATAAACACATACGTCTCCATACCGATCCCTAAGACTCTACTAAGCTTGTTCGTGAATTGTGAGACCTAGAACACCTAGTGCTTTAATACCAATTTGTCACGACCCGAATTTCCCACCTTCGGGACCGTGATGGCGCCTAACATTGTACTCGCTAGGCAAGCCAACATTACAGATTATTACACCTCTTCCCTTTATCCTTTTATAATTAAAGTTTAACAAAACGAAATCAACAGAAATAAAAGCAGAAGTACATAATTTAGTTAATTACCCATATACTATTAACGAAAGCCGAATAGATACCGCCCTGAAACTGGTGTCACAACTCACGAAGATTCTATGAATACTACATGTAATGGTTTGAAAGAAAATACATCTGTCTCGAAGAAAGTAAAACAGAAATAAAGTAAAGATAGGAGGGGACGCTAGGGCCTGCGGACGCCTACATGTCTACCTTGGGTCTCCTGAATGTAGAATCAGCAACCGACCTCTCGATCAGCCACTACCAACTCCGAAATCTGCACAGAAACTGCAGAGTATAGCATCAGTATAACCGACTCCGTGTACTGGTAAGTGCCGAGCCTAACCTCGATGAAGTAGTGACGAGGCTACGGTGGGGCGTAACAATATATAACCTGCAACAGTTTATACTAAGACAGAAAGGAATCGCAGTATGAAATATGACAGTAACTTGCATTAAATAAATACGGAAACCAGACTTTCTACTGGTAATCAACTATTACCAATCCTTAAGAGATCTTCAACACTACAATAATGAATTTCAGCAGAAAAGAATACATAGATAACACTTGATGCGGCGCGCATCCCGTTCCCACCATATAATCAACAACAGTATAAGCATTCACCCTTATTGCTCCTTGTTATGGCGCGCAACCCGATCCTACTAGTCCACCCTTATTGCTCCTCAATACATATCACCCTTATTCATCCTGTTGCGGCGTGCAACCCGATCCCAACTGTCCACCCTTATTACTCCTTGTTGCGGCGTGCAACCCGATCCCACCAGACAATCACATTTCACCTTTATTACTTATGTTGCGGCATGCAACCCGATCCCAACATTTCAGTACCAATCACAGCACAAGAACAGGTATTTCACAATTTAACTTAAAACCTTCCGCAACATTTATACCTCAAATCATAACAACGAGAGGTCTATGTCATTATGAAACTTCAACAGTTAATACCACACAGCGAGACCAACCAAAGTATACCATGAAGCACCAACAAACCAACTTCAACCAACAAGGTAATAAAATGAAACTATGAAACAATTAATACTTCAATAGAGAAAACAACAGTTAATATGAAGCAATTAGACATGGAAACATTTATGAGCAAGTAGTAATTAAGACAAGAAAGAATATATTATAAAACGGGAAGGGAACATGCTAAAATGATAATTTGGTGGCGCATAGGTACTCGTCACCACACCTATACGCCACACACATGGAACTCCACATAGCAAATAAGTCGGGGATCCCTAATCCCTCAAGTCAAGGTTAGACCAAATACTTACCTTAAGCCAACAGGTATTTCAACGTTCAATTACTGTTTTACCTCTCGATTTCACCTCCAATCCACTCGTATCTAGTCATAATTAACTTAAAAACATCAATAAATGCTAAAGAAAACAATTCCAATGCATAACTATAGGTTTCCCAATATTTTTCCCAAAAAGTCAAAACCTGACCCCGGGCCTGCTTGGTCCAAACTCGAAATTCGGACCAAAATTCGATTACCCATTCTCCTCCGAGCCCGGATATACAATTGGTTTTGGAATCCAACTCCAAATCGTGGTCTAAATCCCCAATTAATAAAAATCCCTACTTCTACCCAAAACCCCAATTTCTATCATAAACATCTCAGATTTTTGGTTGAAAATCATGAAATGTGATGGGAAAGTGAAAGAAAGTGGTTTAGGATCACTTACCAAAGTTTTGGGAAAGATTTGGTCTTGGGTGAATCCCTCTAGGGTTCTAGGATTTGAAAAATGTTAAGAATGGGTGAAAATCCCGTCTAAGTTATGTTTTGAACAGTTGCAGATGACGCATTTGCGACATGAGCATCGCAAATGCAAACCTGTCGCATTTCTGCGACTGTCGCAAATGCGAACAATTGGTCGCAATTGCGATAATCCCCCCTTCCCTGACTACTTCGCAAATGCGAACATAGGCTGGCCCAGCTTCCTTCGCATTTCTGATGGAAGCCTCGTTAATGCGACCTCCACAGTGATCGCAAATGCGAACCATGACCTCGCATTTGCGAGGTCTGAGGCCTGCAACACAATTGAAGCATACCAGCTATTTTTCTAAGTTCCAATTCACTCTGTAGCTATCTAAAACTCACCCGAGCCCTCGGGGCTCCAAACCAACACATGCACACAAGTCTTAAAATATCATATGAACTTGCTCGCGCGATCAAATCGCGAAAATAATATCTAGAACTATGAATTCAACACCCAAACTCATGAAATTTTCAAGATAATTTCAAAATTCTCAACCAAAGGTCTGAATTACATCAAATCATTTCCGTTTTTTTCACCAAATTTCACATATAAGGTCTAAATATCATAACGACCTGTACCGATCACCGGAACCAAAATACAAGCCCGATACCAACAAGATCAAATCTTTTAAATTATTACATTTTCAGTCTTATCAATTTTTTCAAAAATTCATTTCTCAGGCTAGGGACCTCGGAATTCGATTCCGGGCATACTCCTAGGTCCCATATTTTACTACGGACCCTTCGGGACCATCAGAACATTGGTCCGGGTCCGTTTACCCAAAATGTTGACCGAAGTCAACAAAAATCATCTTTTTAAACCAAAAATCATCATTTCTTAAATTTTTTCACATAAAGCTTTCTGGATACACACCCGACGGCGCACGCAAATCGATGAGAGGTAAAATGAGATTTTCAAGGCCTCGAAACACAAAATCATATTCTAAAACAGAAGACAACCTTTTGGGTCATCACACGGAAAAAGTATTTGATTTGAGTAAGACTATGCATTATTAGTTTTAGCTCCTTACAACATTCATAAAGAAGTGAAGTTGAAAACATAAGTATTTAAAACTGAAGTTTAAAAGAGAATCATAAAGAAGTGAAGTCGAAAAGATGAATATTTGAAAAGAGTATGTGGAAGTTACTTCCTCTTTCTTTGCTTTTTCTTCAACCATTGATCATCCGATGATAGCCTTTAACCTATGCTATAGCCTATAGCCTCCTTGCCAACATAAACCCATGTCTCTTGAATTCTTTCTTCATGTTAAATATTCCAGAAGAGTTTTTTATACGACGGTATATATAAATTTAATCGGAAAAAGAAACAAACATTATTAAAAAAAATTGAAATTAGCTACAAACTTTGTCTCTAATCTATTGCTAAATCTCTTGTAGCTAAAAGAATTTTTTAATAATTATCGCTAAGTATGATTAGCGACGAATTTTATTGTTTAGCTACCGTATTTGTCCGTCACTAACTCTTATTTTTATAGTAGTAAAATAGATAGCCGGATTTAACTTCTGTGACTAATTGTTTTGTAGCTTTTTACTTCATCATAAAGTGATCTATAATAACATTATCTATAGTAATTCTGAATTGTGAACCTAAAAAGACCAGCTAACTAATTTAATTTCTTACAGCCATTAAAATACACTAGTGTAGATACTATTTACACCATAGGCATCATAGTTGGATAGAAGTTGAATCATACTTAACCATAAACCAACTCCCCCCTCTACAACAACGTGCCCCACGGTGCCACATCAGGTGGATCTGTTAGTTACGACTTCACGTGATATATATAGAGAGAGATCAACTGGAGATCATTTTATTTCAAATTTTGAATTCGTATTTGTGCTACATATATAAGTTATATCCCAACCCCCCACCCCTCTCAAGTCTCAACAACCGAAAGAAGCACTGTAACAATTAAAGAGATTGACAAGTCAAGGGTTTTGATCAAAGAGCTTTCTTTTAAGTAAAATAAAATAAAGAAATGATACCTCTCTGTTTCAAGAAAACCAATCCAAAGGCTTCTAAAAAAAGGTGAAGTAGCCCGAAACGAAAGTACGAACGAATTAGAGGTAGCACGCACCTAAACTATTTTGAGTAATCTTCAAACTGATTCTTCCTTTCCTCTTTCAACTTTCTTTATTGAAAGCCGCCCCTGCTGTACCAAAAGGAAAGAATTATCTCTCTTATGGAAAAACACCAAGTCATATTTCCGTTGATTGTCTTCTTTGGTTTTATCTCCTTCTCTCTTTGCATAGCTGCTGAATTCAAGAAATCAAAGGTATGTCTATTACATTCACTTTTCTTGGATCATTTTTTAATGAGAATTTCCGTATTATTAAATTATTGAAGACATAATTAAGCAAGTAAAAATTGTCTGTATCAGTTTAAGCTTTTAAATGAGATGGTCGTTTTGTCATGTTCAGAAGAAAGATCTGAGACTAGATGGGAAATACTGTTACTTCCTAGGAAGCGCGGCGTTCGGATTGGGAATTGCAGCTTTAACATGTTTATTCATTGCTCAATTCATTGGAAACTTGCTAATATGTAGAAAGTTATTCTCAAGGGATAAAACTGAAAACAGTTCCAAGGTTGAGAACAAGTCCATCATTGCTGGCCTCTTTTTGGCACTTTCTTGGTAGGTCCTTGTTCTCAAAAAACGTATTCGCAATTAGTGTTTACAATGTCTCGTATATAATTTTTTATCACTAAGTTAATGCATATTCTCACTTTTATAGTTGATTCATAATAAGGTTAAATTGCTAAATTTAGTGTGGGAACACATAATAAATTTTTCTTTACTTTCCTAGCTTTTATTGACCTTTTAATCACTCACGAAATCAAGGGATATATAGTCACTTGCATCGAGTTTTACGCTAATAAAACTGGAGAATTGTTCGATAATATTAAAGTATAAATCATGCTGCTTGACTAAAGTACATGTGTCAGAGAGGTGAACAAAAATAAATTCCTGTATTAGAATATCTCTGTTCTGAGATATCATTGCCCGCAAAATCTGCCAATTCTGAGATACTTTTCTTCTCAAATAATAATATTTAAAAGTAAGCATTATATATATATATATATATATAGAGATTTTTTTCTTTTTTTACCGTCTATTACAAGAGTCATTTACTATCTTTTGCAGATTACAGTTTCATGTTTGTTATTAAAAATTATTGTAATTTTGATTTTCAAATGACCTGAGAATGTAAAAAAAAGTTTAGTGTCCATGTATAGTAGCTAAACTCTAATTCATTTTCCTAGAAAAAATAATACTATATGCAAGGGTGTATCTACACCATTCGTTGGAGTATTCTCTCTATACCATGTATAATGTTATATTCTTAAAAATTACTTAAATATATATGTGTATTTAAACTCTTATGATTCAGTGATTATTGGGTGCACCTTTACAAGTGAAGTTAGCGGTTCGATTTTCAATTTTTAGGCATGTCTAGTGTCCCCTCTTGTATTTTAATTAAGTATATTTTTTTATTTGGTTTATTCATTCAAAATCGTCACATCTAACACATTGAAATCCTCGATCTCTCTTTGTCATTGCAAAATTTTATATTATTATATCTAATAGCTATGAATGATGTAGCATGGTTCAATGATCTCAATTTTTTAATGTGTGTGTGTATATATATATATATATATATATATATTAAAATTGTAAGAAATTTTTTAATTTTAACCTATAATTTCTAAATGATAATGGATTCATGCTAAGAGCCTAAAGGTTGAATCCCTTTGCACTATTATAAATATATTCCATCCATTTTCTCAAAATCTTGATCTGCGCCTGATATGTAATTACCTACTAATGAACATGGACAGCTACGAATTAAAATTTTTAAATGAATTGTTGAGTTCTCTGACATTTTGAGTAGTTGATTAATAAAAGGATCTTTATGAAAATAGCCATTAGATTCACTGTTTACTGTTCTTATTCTTCTGTGTACATAGACTATAAACTGATTATATACGGTTATACACATATATAGTTTAAGGAGTTAGGTAAATTTAGATTAATTCTTTGTAAACATAATATAATAAGCTAAACAAGTTGCAGAAATGGAATGGTGGGTGCAGGATCAGCTTTGGGATTGCTGTAATTTTAATAGGGGCATCCACAAGCATGAGCAGAAATCAGCACTTTGGTGAAGGATGGTTAGATGGAGAATGCTACATAGTCAAAGATGGTGTCTACACTGGCTCAGCAGTTTTGGTATTGGTCACTTTGAGTTCAACCCTTGGTTCAGCCATCATGAGAATAAGGAAGAGAAATCAAGTGGAACAAGATAGGAAAGTGCTTCAGCAAGTACTTCAATAGAAAAGATAGAAGATTGGAAAGGAAAATCTCAAACATTTTATAGTCTTTCTGGAGGTGAAGGTGTTTCTTTTTTTTCTTGTTTTATGATAAAAGGTCCAAATTCACCTTTCTATTATACGAAATATTGCAATTTCATTCCGGTTATACTTTCTGATCCTTTATATCTTTGTTATTAGATTGTCTTTTACTACAACGACACTCTAGCGCGCATGTGCGAAGCTACATTGTCTCCTAGCTAATTAAGGGTGGTCAATTAATCACCACTCATTAAAAAATTACGTTATGTATATAGTAAAATATATTTTGGAAGTATATAACATATATTAAACATCCTTTGCTGGAGAATTAATTCGTCTCTTTCAAATTCGAACACCCTTGGAACTACTGCTCTAGCGTTAAGTGTATAGATTCCAAGCGTCAAAATATTTTTTTAAAAATATATTCATATTTACCTTCCTACTTTTGCCAGTGCTTTAAAATTACCCTTTATAGTACTTCGTTAGAGCTCCGTTAAGTTTAAGTCAAATACTAAGGACCGGTTTGACTATAGATTTTGCCAAAATAAATTTGGGTTTTATTTGGCAAACACATGTTTGACCATAGATTTTGGCTACATTTTGGCAAAATTCCAAATCTCAATAGCTGGTTTTGGGCTAAAATATCACCATTATGTTTTTTAAAAATTGTCCCAAATTTTTGTATTTTATAAGAGAGCCCACCATTTATTATTTTGTAACAATGTTGTTTCGTCTTCTCGGTCAACTATGGCCAAACATGTGTTATTTATGTTCAGGCGTATAAAAGAGCCCACCATTTATTTTATGATAATGTACCAAATTTACTTATGTTCAGGACTATGGTTTGCGATAATATAATGAATGTTATTGATAAAGGTACTGTTGGGTATTTGTGATAGTTTTTAGAACTTGTGGATATAAGTCATGTTTCATGTTTTTCCAAAATAAATTTGGGAATTATGTTTTGAAAACTGATATCCAACTACATTTTCATCTTGAAACCAAACTTCACCCAAATCAAATTTTTCAAACCAAATTTGAAAATTTATGGTCAAACACTAGCTAAATCATTTGCTTAACGACAAGCATATGAATGGCAACAAATATGACGAAGGATAATATTTGTCACACCTCCTTTTTACCTACCCCCGGAAGGGCGTAAATGAGTTTTTCCAATTAAAGGACAATCGAAACGGAATTATTATTAAAAGATTCAGAGTTGCCACTTGGGAGATTTATGGTGTCCCAAGTCACCGGTTGAAATCCCGAATCGAGGAAAAGATTGACTATGTTTAATAGTCCGCGAACCAGAAATCCGGGTAAGGAATTCTGTTAACCCGGGAGAAGGTCTTAGGCACTCCCGAGTTCCGTGGTTCTAGCACTGTCGCTCAACTGTTGTATTCGGCCTATTTATCTGATTTTAACACATTTTGAACCTATGTGCAATTTTAACTTCACCGCTTTTATTCATTTTTAAAGAATATTGTAACGTTAGTAGAACACGTCTCGAACCACGTCACATAAATGCATCCGTGATTTTGACATATTTTAACATCGTTGAGAATTGGATTTGGGTCACATAAATGCGCACTCGAATTTAGGAATGTAATATTATTAAACTAACGCGCCTAAGCAATTACGATTTTGCAACTTTGTGAGGGCCATGGAAATTCAATTAGATGGCACGCCTCGAATTCTAAGGATTAAAACAAAATTAATTAAGCGACGGCCATGCAATTGTCAAATTGTTTGGCACGGCACACCCCAATTCTAATTTTTAAACAAAAGAAGGAATTTAAATTACCTTTGGAGGGCCACAATTATTTATGTTATTTAAATGGCTCACTTCAATTTATTTAAAAATAAAATCTAATTAATCTCGGGAGGGCCATGATTGGTTTTACTAATTAACACGGCACTACCCAAATGACTACAAAGACTTTGCTAAAAAAAAAACCCAATGAAACCAAAGTTGAAATTAATCGGGAGTTTAAAATTATGACTAAGTGAGGTCCAATGACGTAGTGGAATCACCATGGCACAAAGTGTTGGGCCCTGCAACAAATTTTGTTTGAGCCCAAGCGGAGAGCCCAGATCTCATGAGGCATGCTCAAGTCGAAGCTCGAATGGTCTCATTTCGAGCCCGGGTACTAGCAGTAAGCAATTTAGATTTGAAATATAGAGTGACAAGAAAGTCCAAACATCACAGATCCAAGAATTCGATATTGAAAAACCCCAAAATCCGAACTAACAATTACTAGACATCAAAACATTGATGATAATTAAACAGACAATTGTTCCAAGCCATTTTTAGTTCCAACACATTCATGTGCCAATCCATGAAATACTATGAATTAGCTATTACTGAAACTTGTAAGACTAAAAATAAACATGCTCATTTCTGAATTTCCACATTCAAGCCAATTGATTAAACATTTCAAACTTCTACACCATTTCTAAACTAAAATCACTCACATGCTATTTGACAATACATCAGCAATATCCTGATTACCCTTTGCATTTTTAACCCCCACTCAAACATGAGATTAACACCCAAAACAACGATTGCTCATCTTTAGCCAAGGATGAAACGACCTCACTACATTTTTAGCCTACTCGAAGCCCTTAATGCAACATTCCAACAGTCCAAAATTTAATTACAACATGAAAACTTGGCTAATCAAACAGAGACCAACTAAACGACATTATGAACAGATGACTAAACACATAAACATCATGAAAGATCAGCACTGCCTTTATTCCATGTTCAAATTGAAATCTACATCATGAAGAATTCAGAATTTGTACCTGGAGATTAAAAGGAAAGAGGTGAAGAAACAGTAACAACAACAGAACAACAGCCTCAGCAAACCAGTTCAAACCAAGAATTCGAGATGATATAGTAACAAAAGTAACCCCAATCAAGCTGGGACTACAGCAACTTCAAACCAAGCTTTTTAAAATCCAAATTCAAACCATTTCCACATCAACTGAATCAAAATTATCTCAGAAACTGAACAAATCAAAGCCTACTAAAAAAAATGCAATGGAACAGTGCAAGCACTCAGCCGTTTGTATTTTTCAGATTTTTTTCTCTTTCAAGTCCTTTAACTCTTGCAGTCTATGAAATAGTAAAATTATGCAACTTCTATATTTTCTGGATTTCCATCTCTCAAACTCTACCTTGAAAGGCAAGAAAAGCTGCCTTTATAGGCAAGGCACTAGGACAGCCTAAAGAAATCAGATTTTTCATTTTGACCCTTTTCATTTTTTCGTTTTTGCTCAAAAGCCCTTAGTTTAAAGCATCAGATTTCATATAAGTCCCCACCCCACTTTCCTAGAAGTTTCTGAATTCTGTTACCCAAGATTCCCTTTCCCAATTGCCAAAATTACCCTTTTAAAACCCCTATTTATTACCTCTGAAAACCAGACCCAAAAAAATGGGTTAATAACCCAAACCAATTTGGACGGGCCGCTCTTTGCCAAATGGACCAGAGACAACCCAAATCCCAAACGAACACTTATCTATTTGAAGAGAAAATTTGCAAGCCATGATAACATGAAATGATTTCAAAGCAAACCGACTTAAATTACTGATCAATTAACACGACTAGGCAGGGAATTAACTAAGTTGAAATAACCTAATTTAAACTAACTTGGGTGACTAAACAGAAAGGCAAGATCGGAGAATTAGCCACGCTATTAACATAATGGACTAAAGGAATCAGAAAACAGGCTTTCACGAAGAAGAGAAAACAGTGAATAAAAGACCAATTTAAACTCGAAAGATTAATCGAGTTTCATTCAGATTAGTATGAGAGAACTAAGCTAAAGAAAAGGGGAAGAAGAAAAAGAATAAGACAGTAAAAGAAAGAGAACACAAGAGGAGAAAGGAGCTTACCGATTCAGACTCGAAATCTATCGGAGACACAGGGCCTAACAAAACTAACGCCGATCGTTTGAATCCAAACTTCAAAACTCGAAGAACAGCCCTTATGACCATACATGCACCAAGTCCGATAGAAAAATGGCTTTTGAACTTTCAGGGCTCGAACTCAGATTTAGGATTCGAGAAGCTCCGGCAAGATTCGAGGAAAACGGAGTGAGGATTCGGCATGAGGGGGTCGTGGTGGCTATGTGGTGTTAATCTGGGGTCATTTGGGACCAGCGCCGCCGGGCTCGAGGTGGGGTAATGGAGGCGGCGCTTTAAGGTTTTGGGTGAGTTTCTGAAAGTTGGATGAGAGAAGTGAGACGAGTGAAAGAGAGGGGGTTGGAGTTCGGACAATTATATACGTGAAGCACCCCGGTTCCTGGCCGTTAGATTAAAGATCATAGATGGCTGAGATTCATTTCAGCCTAAACGGCACCGTTTGGTTGGGGTATGGGACGGACCGAGTTGGTTTAAGGTAGACGGGCGGCTAAGGCTGGAATTGGGTTGGGGCCTGGTCGGACTGGGTCGAAATTGTTTGGGTTGAATGGAATTTGGGCCTTGCATTTTAATCCATTACTCAACAGCCCTATTTTTCTTAATTCTCTATTTCCTTTTTTTTTCTTTCCCTTCTTAATTAATTAAAACTTAAATTAAAAACTCCTAAAAACAATTAATTTACTAAATTAAGCTAAATACCTAATATAATATTTACAAGAACTAATTACTTCTAAATTAAAGGAGAAATTATTGATTTAGAATTAAAAGGCTAGAAATGCAAAAGTAAGCCAATTTTGTGATTTTCATTTTAATGAAGCACCTAATTTAATAATTAACCTTAAAATGTGAAAATAAATCCTAAATGCTAACGCATGGTATTTGTTTTTTTATTTTTCATGAATTAAATAAAATAAATATGCACAGACAAATGCAAACAATCAACAAAAAATGCCACAAAAATCCACAAAATTGCAAACTGAAAGAAATTATTTTATTTTGAAGTTATGGGAGTAATTGATATATAGTGCAAAAATCACGTGCTCACAGCTTGACCTCTTTGCCCGGAAACACGAAGAGTTTTCGTGCAAAGATAAGTGAGCGGATACGAGCGATTTTTGCCCGTTTGAATACTCCGTATGAAGCATTTTTGAAAGATCTGACCGCACCCTGCTTCTGAGGTTGCCTACATATCCTTGGCTAAAAGGAATCAGGTCAGTGTAGTTTGGGACATTTTGGTAGCTGTGACTACCATGAAGCTGTGATTTCACTGTTGTTGTTGCTGCTGCTACTGCTTACTGCATCCCCTTATTACACCATGATAAAATAAAAAGTAACTAGACTATGCTATGATCTATACACTACAAAATCCTATCTGTAACTTCAGGCTTGCTCCTGTGGTTCTTGTTGCCTTGTTGACTTGTACTCTCCTGGTGGAATCCCCTTGTTGCCGCTTTGAATTGTAATCTGAGATGTTTTCCACTTCTCCAGGTGGATGCCTGACTGCCAACTACACTTTGATGATGTTTTTCCTTTCTATGATTGGACACTTGACTGCTGAACTTGAATGTATTCCCTGCTTTCCAGGCGGGGTCCTGACTGCTAACTTGAAATGTATTCCCTGCTCTCCAGGCGGGCTCCTGACTTCTAACTTGAAATGTATTTCCTGCTCTCCAGGCGGGCTCCTGACTTCTAACTTGAAATGTATTCCCCGCTCTCCAGGCGGGCTCCTGACTTCTAAACTGAAACGTATTCCCCGCTCTCCAGGCGGGCTCCTGATTTCTAAACTGAAACGTATTCCCTGCTCTCCAGGCGGGATCCTGATTGCTAAACTTGAAATGTATTCCCCGCTCTCCAGGCGGGCTCCTGACTTCTAAACTGAAACGTATTCCATACTCTCCAGGCGGGCTCCTGATTGCTAAACTTAAATGTATTCCCATGCTCTCCAGGCGGGCTCCTGACTTCAACTTGAAATATATTTCCTGCTCTCCAAGAGAGCTCCTGATTGCTAAACTTGAATGTATTCCCTTCTCTCCAGGCGGGCTCCTGATTGCTAACTTGAATGTATTCCCTACTCTCCAGGAGGGCTCCTGATTGCTAAACTTGAATGTATTCCCATGCTCTCCAGGCGGGCTCCTGACTTCAACTTGAAACGTATTCCCTGCTCTCCAGGAGGGCTCCTGATTGCTAAACTTGAATATATTCCCTGCTCTCCAGGTGGGCTCCTGATTGCTAACTTGAATGTATTCCCTGCTCTCCAGGCGGGCTCCTGACTTCAACTTGAAACGTATTCCCTGCTCTCCAGGCGGGCTCCTGATTGCTAAACTTGAATGTATTCCTTGCTCTTGAGGCGGGCTCCTGACTTCAACTTGAAACGTATTCCCTGCTCTCCAGGCGGGCTCCTGACTTCAATGAAATAGATAAAACAAAGAAAATTTTCTACCCCAGTTTGGAGGTTGGGCATAGATGTGAGTGTTAAACTGAATCATATTACTAAATATTACTAAGAATTCGAAAGCTAGGTCCCATTATCTAGGAGGGTCCTGACAATTCTTATCTAAACGACAATTTTAAATCTAAGTTATATCTTCTAAAGGTGTGACTTCCCCTAAATCTTGTTATCTAAGAAGGTCTTAAAGCTACATCCCATTATCTAGGACGGTCCTGAAACTCAAAATCAAATCTTGTCCTAAAAAATACACTTTTACGACTGAATTATATTACCCTACGGCAGAGCTTACGATACATCTTGTGATCTAATGAAAATCTTAAAACTATCTTGTCCTAAAAAATACACTTTTACGACTGAATTATATTACCCTACGGCAGAGCTTACGATACATCTTGTGATCTAATGAAAATCTTAAAACTAAGTCCCATTATTCATGAGGGTCCTGGAAACTCCTAATTGAATCTTATCTCAAACATGCAAACTCATAAGCTAACTTATATTCCTTTTGGGGTACATTTATGCTAGATTATGCTATTTCTAAACTTTAAACTAGGTCCCATTTTCCAGGAGGGTCCTGAAAATCAAAAATCAAACTTGTTTGGTGACCGCCTTTCTCCGCGAAGGGTTTCTCCGAAACAACCGAAATTTCCTGCCCCTGTTTTAATCAAAGAAAAATTTTGTTAGTTTAAAATGTGGTGGTTAGTTGATGGCATTCTTTACGGAAGGTCTCTCTTCTGCATTGTTTTGTTTTGACTGGCTTCTCTGAACTGGCCCTGAACCGCTTGACTTTCTGACTGACTTTCAAAAACCCATAACTTGAATGACCCGAGTGTTCTATCCCCGAACCGTTGTTTCACATCTCTGACCCCCTTTAACTAAACCTCTGCATCTCCCATGAAATTACCAAATCATTTTGCCGATGGAACTCTTGCTGATATTTTATCCCCTTTTACATCATGCTATCTTTGGTATGCTCTGGCCGCACTGTGCTTTGCAATCTTGAAGCTGGTAGTGAACTTTGAAATTCCTTTTTATTTGCTTAAACAGAACTGACATTGGGAACATATTAGAGAAATAAACCCAAAGAAATGAAATGCAATAACTTTCAGAGTTAAGGATAAGGAAGTCCAAAACTGGAAGACTATCTGAAGAGAAAAGAAAAGAGACTTATCTGAGTGGAACAGCTCGCACCAATGATCATGACATGCAATTTGGATTAATCGGCCCAATCTGTCCAACCAATAAACTTTCATTTGCCGTACTTTGTTGCCCCAGAATTTCCATAACCTGATTTCTTCACCTCAAATCCCGACCTTGTTCACCCTGCGGCGTCTTGGAGGGTTTCTACCAGCAAACCTCTCTCATCCGTTCGTCTCTCAACTCACTTTCGCGTTACGATACCCGTGAGGGTTTTCACCCATAAGACTCTCTCATTTTGATTTCTCTCAGCTCCCGTCACCTTACGATGCCCGTTAGGGTTTTCACCAATAATACTCTCTCGTTTTGACTTTTTTTTTCTTTGGACCAGAGTGTTGCCCCTGATGTGAATCACCGCTACCTGCTTGACTTGGCATTTCCCGAAGACTGATCGGAAGCTCTTTCTTTGGACCGTAATGTGGCTTTCGGATGGATTTAGAAAGGAAGGGTATAAAAAGCTCAAAACAATTTGATTGTGTTCAAATTTACAACCTTCGAAATCAGATTTCTGATAACAACCACAACTTCTGCCCCAATTTCTTGTTTGGCGACTTTTGGATTTTTACTTTGTTGGAATCGAACCGTGAGGCTGCCTTAATATCCTTCAAAGGAATCAGGTCGAACGTAGTTCATGACATAGGAATTACTTTATTTGTTGTGATTTTTCTTCTCTTTTTCTTTCTCTTCTTTTCCTCTTTTATTTTTCCTTTTGTTGTTTTTTTTTCTTTTTTTCTTTTCTTTCTCTTTCCATTCTTTTCTTTCTCTTTTCTTTTTCCTTTCTCTTTTTCTCTCTTTTCTTTACTTACCTTTACACTTGTGTTTCCGATATTTGCCATTGATTCCGAAGGAGGGGTATGAATGAAAATAAATGAGGCTCAAAGGGGTAACGAGGGATAAAGTATTTAGATTGCAGAACAAAATGCCTTCGTCATTTCAATATTCGAGACATGCCAAATACAAACAAGTACAATCAAAGAAAGAAATCATACATAGTATCTCTTGACTGCGTCAGAATTGATAGTCATTTCTACACATTTGCCTTCTACATCTGTCAAATACAATGCACCATTGGACAATAATCTAGTCACAACGAACGACCCCTGCCAATTTGGGGCGAATTTTCCTTTTGCTTCAACCTGATGAGGAAGAATGCGTTTCAATACTAACTGCCCCACTTCAAACTTCCATGGGCGCACCTTCTTGTTGTATGCTCTTGCCATTCTCTGTTGATATAACTGGCCATGACACACTGCTACCAGTCTCTTCTCATCGATCAAACTCAATTGTTCTAAGCGGGTTTTGACCCATTCCTCATCATCGATCTCAGCCTCCGTGACAATTTGAAGGGATGGAATTTCCACTTTTGCGGGTATCACTACTTCAGTGCCATACACCAACGAATAAGGAGTCGCCCCTACTGAAGTACGGACAGTAGTGCGATAACCTAGCAATGCAAACGGCAACTTCTCATGCCACTGCCTAGAACCTTCCACCATTTTTCGAGGTATCTTCTTTATATTCTTGTTGGTCGCCTCAACTACTCCGTTTGTCTTAGGCGGTATGGGGTAGAATTGCGATGTGTTATCTTGAACTGCTGACATACCTCTTTCATCAGATGACTATTGAGATTAGCCCCATTGTCTGTAATGATCACCTTCTGTATCCCAAACCGGCAAATGATATTTGAATGCACAAAATCAATCACCGCCTTCTTGGTTACAGACTTGAATGTTTTAGCCTCTACCCACTTGGTGAAATAATCGATGGCCACTAGAATAAACATGTGCCCGTTGGACGCTGCTGGCTCGATTGGTCCAATGACATCCATTCCCCAAGCAACAAAAGGCCATGGTGCAGACATTGTATGTAATTCAGATGGTGGAGAATGAATCAAATCTCCATGCACTTGGCACTGATGACATTTACGCACGAAACTGATACAATCTCGCTCCATAATGAGCCAATAATAACCTGCCCGGAGAATCTTCTTTGCCAGCACATACCCACTTATGTGCGGTCCACAGACTCCAGAATGTACTTCGGTCATGATAGCCACGGCCTGTCTGGCATCTACACATCTCAATAACCTAAGATCTGGAGTTCTTTTGTACAAAACTCCTCCACTGAAGAAAATCCACTTGCCAAGTGATGGATTGTTCTCTTTTGACCACATGTGGCTTGTACCGGATATACTCCCCTTCGGATGTATTCCTTGATGTCGTGAAACTAAGGCTCCCCATCGATCTCTTCCTCCACCATGTTACAATAAGCATGCCGATCGCAGACCTGAATATGCAACGGGTCTACATAAGCCTTATTTGGATGATGTAACATTGACGCCAAAGTAGCCAAAGCATCAGCGACCTCATTGTGGATCCTCAGAATATGCCTGAACTCTATTGATTGAAACCGTTGGCAGAGATCATGCAAGCACTGCCGGTACGGTATGAGTTTTAAATCCCGTGTTTCCCATTCTCCCTGAATCTGGTGTACTAGAAGGTCCGAGTCACCCAAGACCAGGACTTCCTAGACACCCATATCCACAACCATCCTTAAACCCAAAATTCATGCCTCGTATTCCGCCATGTTGTTAGTACAGTAGAACCGAAGTTGAGCCGTAACATGGTAATGATGCCCTGTTTCAGAAACAAGTACTGCTCTTATCCCAACGCCTTTCATGTTAGCAGCCCCATCAAAGAAAAGTTTCCATCTTGGCCTTTCAATCTATTCCAAGTCATCAATGTGCATTACCTCTTCATTAGGGAAGTAAGTCTTCAAAGGTTTGTATTCTTCATCCATAGGATTCTCAGCCAAGTGGTCGGCCAATGCTTGTGCTTTCATCGCGGTCCGAGTCACGTAGACAATGTCAAATTCTGTGAGCAAGATCTACCACTTTGCGAGCCTTCCCGTTGGCATAGGTTTCTGGAAGATATACTTCAACGGATCCAAACGAGAGATGAGGTAAGTAGTATAATATGATAAATAATGTTTCAACTTCTGGGCTACCCAAGTTAAGGCGCAACACGTCCTCTCAAGATGAGTGTACTTAACCTCATAAGATGTGAATTTCTTACTGAGATAATATATGGCCTGCTCCTTCCTACCGGTGATGTCATGCTGCCCCAACACACATCCAAAGGAATTGTCCAAGACTGTCAAATACAGAATCAAAGGTCTCCCTAGTTCTGGTGGGACCAACACCGGTGGGTTTGACAAGTACCCCTTTATCTTATCAAATGCTTCCTGACATTCATCTGTCCACTTGACTGCAACATCTTTCTTTAACAGTTTGAAAATGGGCTCACAAATTATCGTGAGCTGAGTAATAAACCGGCTAATATTATTTAATCTTCCCAACAGACTCATCACTTCAGTCTTGTTCTTTGGAGGTGGCAATTCCTGGATGGCTTTGATTTTTGACGGGTCTAATTCAATACCTCGTCGGCTGACTATGAATCCCAACAACTTTCCAGACAGAACACCGAAAGCGCATTTCGCAAGATTGAGCTTGAGATTGTACCTGCGAAGCCTTTGGAAGAACTTCCTCAGATCTCTGACATGGTCAGACTGCTTTCTAGACTTTACAATCACATCATCCATATAAACCTCGATCTCCTTGTGTATCATGTCGTGGAATATGGTCGTCATTGCCCTCATGTAGGTTGCCCCCGCATTTTTCAAACCAAATGGCATGACTCGATAACAGTACGTTCCCCATGGCGTGATGAATGCTGTCTTTTTTGCGTCTTCTTCATCCATTAAGATCTGGTGATAGCCCGCATAACAATCCACAAAAGAACCAATCTCATATTTGGTACAATTATCGATCAATATATGGATGTTCGGCAATGGAAAATTATCTTTGGGACTCGCCTTGTTGAGGTCTCGATAATCAACACACACTCTGGTCTTGCTATCCTTCTTCGGTACAGGCACTACATTGGCTAACCAAGTGGGATATCGAGTGACCCGAATGACCTTGGCCTCAAACTGTTTGGTGACCTCTTCCTTGATTTTCACACTCATATCAGTTTTAAATTTCCTCAGCTTCTACTTGATAGGGGGAATGCCTGATCAGTGGGCAATTTGTGAACCACCAAACCAGTGCTTATACCTGGCATGTCATCATAGGATCATGCAAAAACATATTTATACTCGAATAGTGTTTTAATTATCTCCTCTCTGAGTTGTGGTTCAAGATGGACAATTATTTTAGTTTTTCGAACATTATCTTGGTCCCCTAAATTGATTGCTTCTGTATCACTCAGGTTAGGCTTGAGTATTTCTTTAAAATGACTTAATTCTTTACTAATCTCTTCAAAAGCTTCATCCTCGTCATATTCCGATTCAACATCACATTCTATTTCTTGAATTACTATTTTAGAACTAGATTGGCTTTTAAGACTGGGCCGGAGATTTCGCATGCATGTCATATCATTGAGGTCATCATAAAAGAACTGTACAAGGAAAAAAGGAAAACAAAAATAAAACTATCAGGAAGAAAGAAAAAGAGAAATTGAATTTCATTGAAATTAAAGACAACAGGGTTTATATATCCAAACGGACGAAACATAGAATCCGAATTACAACCCTGGAATAATCCAGATAAATTGAAAGAAAATCAAAGCAAACTTCCAAAATTCCCTCCTGGTGGGGAGAGGAGTAGTTTCCCAATTGTTAATCTTTGCACTGGGCCCAACAAATTGCACATCTGCCTTGCTAGAACCCTCTCAAACTTCCAACACGTTCACATCGGCGAATATCCTCTCGAACCTTTCCATTAAATCTCCATCCACATCAACCACCGAACTGAGGACCGTCATCACTGAGCGCTTTTGGGTACCAGGCTTGACAAATGATCGGGAGAGATACGGGACTGGCTTTGGAAGGGCCCATGCCCTCTGTTTCATTTTTCTGGCTCTTATCACGTCTGCGGTTGTGGGCTTGAAACCCAAACCAAATGTATCCAAGTTCTTAGGAAGAGAAACCGGCTGTACGATACCTTGCAGAGATGCACCCAAACCTTTGCCCAGTACGAAACAATTTTTCAACATTTCAACAGCTACCATGACTGATGCAGCAGCTACCCTTGGAGTCGGCACGCACTTCCCTTCAGGAATTTTCTCTACCGATACCGTGTCAAAAAACTGATAAACCCATGGTCCCTTATCGCCTTCAACCTCTATGAGCGGAACGATGGCATCATTGGGAACACACAAATTATCTTCGCCATGCACAACAATTTCCTGTCAATCCCATTCAAACTTGACTATTTGATGTAGAGTAGACGGGACCGTTGTGGCAGCATGAATCCAGGGTCGTCCTAACAGCAGATTGTAAGAAACAGCTACATCGAGTACCTGGAATTCCATAGTAAATTCAACCGGCCCTATTGTAAGCTCGAGCACTATGTCCTCGACCGAATCTTTCCCTCCCCCGTCGAATCCCCGAACGCAGATATTGTTCTTGTGAATTCTTTCACCATCCACCTTCAACTTGTTCAGAGTGGAAAGAGGGAAAATATTTGCACTAGAACTGTTGTCAACTAGTACCCGAGTAACCACAGAATCTTCACATTTCACCGTCAGATAGAGGGCTCTATTGTGCTCAGTACCCTCCACGGGCAACTCATCATCAGAAAAAGTGACTCTGTTTACCTCTCATATCTTGTTAGCTATCTTTTACAAGTGGTTTACTAAGATTTTGTCAGGAACGTGGGCTTTGTTCAAGATCTTCATCAAAGCCCGACGGTGTTCATCTGAATGGATCAATAATTACAAGAGCGAGATCTGAGCTGGTGTCTTCCTTAACTACTCCACAATGGAATAGTCCTGTACTTTCATCTTTCTCAAAAATTCTTCTACTTCTTCCTTGGTCGCCTCTTTCTTCACGAACACTGGATTATCTTTTGAGGTCTTAGCTTTTCTCAACTCTTCGGGGGCAAAGCATCTCCCCGATCGAGTCAAACCATGAGTCTCACACACTTCTTCTTTAATCTCTTTCCCCTTGTAAGTCACTGTCACTCGCTCATAATTCCATGGGACTGCCTTGCTGTTGACTATCGGTAATTGAGTTACCGATTTGATAACGACAGGATCTGTGCAGGCGCCCTTCGCAATTACCACAAACGTGTTCGTCACTCCTGGCACAACCACTTTTGCTCTTTCATGTTTTCCTGCAACGTCACTTAAGGACCCCTTCTTGACCTCCACGTATGGTTTGTTATTTGCCCCGTTCAACTTGACCACAAACTTCTCATTTGTTGACTTTTCGAACGACTTGGCTTCACTAGCCCGAATCATCATGACGGTTTGCGAAGGCTTCTTAGGCTCCCCTCCCTTATGCACTATCTCAATAATATTAGTCTCATAATGGGCCGGCAACGGGTTCTGGTTGATGTTGGGTGCCTCCGGGGCTTGGACCTCAATTCGATTAGTATCAATGAGCTCTTGAATAGCTATTTTCAACTTCCAGCATTTCTCTGTATTGTGACCCGGGGTCCCTGAACAATACTCACAACTCACCGAGCGGTCAAGATTTCTGGGAGGGGGATTCGGCAGTTTAGCCTCGATCGTATTCAACATACCCAATTGTCTCAGTCGGTGGAATAGACTAGCATATGATTCTCCCAATAGAGTGAAAGTCTTCTGCTTCTACAACCTCTCATTCTTAAAGGCTTGATTTGGCCAAAAACCTATTCAAGGGGGATTTCTGTAGGTTTTTGGGGGTGGATGGGCATTTTGTGGAGCTAGGTATGGACTTGGTGGAGCCGGCGTATGCCATTGTGCGTGAGCGGGAGGTTGGGTATAAGTTTGTGCGTGATGGACGGAAACATGGGGATTGGGTGGTGGGTAGTAGTGTTGTGGTGGACTATATGAAGTGTGGGGGTAAGTTTGGTGGTATGGTAGAGGCGGGTTGTAGTAACGTGGAAGGTTCCTGGATCCAACCCAAGCTCCCGACTCAATTGTAGCAACATCCTCTTTCTTCTTCTTCCTGAGTACACCTCCAGTACCGTTTTGAATGGCCTGGGTAGTTGCTTTGATTGCTGAATAACTCATGATCTTGTTGGACTTGAGTCCCTCCTCAACCATGCCTCCCATTTTTACAACTTCATTAAAGGACTTGCCTACTGCTGACACCAAGTGACCAAAATAAGTGGGTTCCAAAGCCTGCAAGAAATAATCAACCATCTCACTTTCTTTTATCAGAGGGTCAACCCTCCCTTCTTGCTCTCTCCAACAGAATCCATATTCCCTGAAGCTCTCACCGGGCTTCTTCTCAATCTTTGTCAATGACTGCCGGACTGGGATAATTTCGAGGTTGTACTGAAAATGGCAGGCAAAGGCTTGGGCCAAATCGTCCCATGTGTACCACCTGCTGTGATCTTGTCTGGTATACCATTCTAATGCCAATCCACTCAGACTTTGGCTGAAATATGCCATCAGCAATTCATCTCTTCCACCTGCTCATCTTATCTTGCTACAAAATCCTCTTAAGTGTGTTACTGGGTCACCATGCCTGTCGTACAAATCAAACTTGGGCATTTTGAACCCTGCTGGTAACTGAACATCTGGGAACATACATAAATCTTTATAGGCCACACTTACTTGACCACCCAACCTCCTCATATCTTGGAACAATTGTTATAAGCTTTTGACCTTTTTGATCATCTCTTCATGCTCGGGATTTTTGGGTGGCTTCTCGGTCTCTGCCAGGAGATCAAGATGAGGGGTGTAAGAATATGGTTCTAGAACTTTGAAGGTGGGTTCGGGGGGATAGTACTGGTTGTCGTGAGTTTGGAACAAAGGTTCACTGGAAGATCGGTGTAATGTAGCAAGTGGAGGTGCTACAAAAACGGGTGTAATTGGTGGGGGAAGGTATGGGACTTGTTTGGGTGGTAGAGCTTGAGAAGTATGGGAAGCGGTGCCATAGCACTGTTGGTAGAGGGGGAAGGCTGGAGATGAGTTCACAGTGGGAGACTCCTGAGGTTGGGACGATGGTGGGATATAAGAAGGGTTGGCGAGATAAACCGGTGGTGGATGACCCTTTGCCCAGGCTTGGTACATTTCATCCATTTGTTTCTTTAACTTATACATCTCTTCCCTCATTGCATTAACATCCAGTTCTTCCACCTCTTTTGACGGGTCCACAATACTTGTCTCCGATTCTTGGTTGGCCATATTCAGCCTGTCTTTTGATCGGGTGTTGTATGAGTGAGTTGCCAGAATGCCAATCAACTAACCACCTGCCTGGACTCGACACATCAAACAACAACCTTGTTAGCAATTAGGCTTTAACAGATTGGTAACCGCACATTGGGCATGAATGCACCTAATCAGTTAACCGTCTCTATTATTTATTTGATCGGTTGCATGCGTCATCCTGGCCTTTTCTTACTTTCAATTGAAAACTTCCCCCTTTTCTTTTCTTTTCTTTTCCTTCCTTTCACTCTTGCCTCTATTCTCTCTTTGTTTTTATTCTCTCTTGATTTCTTATTTTCTCTTTTTTCTTTCTTGTTTTTCCGCTCTTTTTCTTTTCTTTACTCTCTTGTTTTTCCTCTTATTTTCTTTCTCTCTTTTTCATTTGGTTATGGTCGAATCCTATGGAGATTGCCTACGTATCATGACCCCACATGAATCAGACCAAGCATAGTTCTTGGAGATAAAAAAAATTAATAAAACATTTTTGGAATTTTCAAATTTTTTCATAACAAAAAACTAACATACTCTAATGAAAGATGAAATACAGACTTGACAAACAAACAACCCACATACTCTAATAAAATAAATACAGACTCCAAGACAAACTGGCAGACCTTAACGGAAAGAAAATACAGACTCAAGAAATCACGAATACATCAGTGCCTCAATTGCCCTCAGGACCCGCGGGGCATCATTCGGCCTCGCCGCGGGCCGACTCTCTAAATCCCCTTGGAGGTGGTAGAGATCTTCCATTACCCGATGAACAAAAATTATCACAGTAGCGAAGAACATAGATCTAGTCATATCCTCACAACTACTGCACTTCATCGCGATGTAGTTTGCGACCCTTTTGACTCGCTATCTTATGACACCCTTCTCTTGCAACAAACGCCCAATCTGTTCGGTTCTGGCTTCCAAAGTTTGTTCGGCTACCTGGTTCTGCTCTTGGAGTTGTTGCAAGTCTCTTTCTAGCCGTGCCATTGCCGTATAACACTGTTCCCTTTCCGCCTTGAAGTCTTTCGCCTGTCTGATTGTTTTATTCTCCGTGGTGATGACCCTTTTCTTTAGTTCTGCGACCTCATTGTCGTACTTTTCTTTTAACTGCTTAACCAGGTGCGCTTGTTCATCTGCATTTTTAGCCAATTTCTTTCGAGCCCTGGCTAGTTCACTTTCTGTTTTGTTTAAATCGAAACTGTAGTCATTCACTTTCTGCCTCAGGTTATTTATGAGCTTTTCATCTTTGGCACTTCGGGCGGGGTTTTCTACTACTATTTTCATTTTCTGAATTTGGGCTCGAAGGACCTCATTTTCTTTGGCTAACCTTTTCTTTTCTCCTTCGTCCGCCGCGACTTGCAATCCACTCTTGAATTGAATCTCTCTAACTTGCTTTTCCAATTTTCCTATTGTGGCCCTGTACTCATTCTCCTTAGCCAACCAAGCCCACTGTTCTTGCGACGCCTCAACAAATTCCTGAATGTGAGGCTTTTTGGCTGGTCTTTCTGGTTCGGCCCTTGCAGTGTTCTTCTTTCTATACCAGGCAAGATAGGCGGGTGAGACTTCGCCTCTAGATAGGTCACGCACTCGAGTGTTCACCGTCAAATACTGGCAGTCATTCCAAATAGAACGAACTGTTTCTTGATGAAATTGGCCGTCAGAACTAACCTCGACCGCATAAACGCTAAGATCTTCATCTGGGTGCATCACCTGACATCTTCCCAACTGTCTCATCACCCGGTAAAGAGCGTAGGGCTGAATACCTCGCAGACCCATTAGGATGAAGTAAGGACCAGTGGCAGGCATATACACAATCTCTTCAACAAGAAGCCAACCCAATGTCCATTCTATTTGTCCTACAGTAATGGAACGGAGGCGGGATACCCAATCTCCAAACCCCTCTG
Organism: Nicotiana sylvestris; assembly: GCF_000393655.2. Classification (NCBI taxonomy): domain Eukaryota; kingdom Viridiplantae; phylum Streptophyta; class Magnoliopsida; order Solanales; family Solanaceae; genus Nicotiana; species Nicotiana sylvestris. Next base: position 83,651,640 of record NC_091066.1, on the reverse strand, counting down.
GCAGCTTGAACCCTGAAATCCTTGTGTCAAACTCTTCAACGCAACTTTTCTTTGTAGATCCATAACTCATATACTGAGGGCGATGACACAGGTGCTCGATCATTCACATTTGTAACAGCAAATTGCATCCCTCAAAGAAATCTGCCCCAGCTTTACATGCTGTGAGAGCTCGGTATATCTCAGACACTATCATAGGGGCAAGAATGCTTTTGGCATTGGTAATCAGGACCTTGACGACTTCGGCCACCCGCAAATCGATATTCCCGTCTTTTCGGGGGAACACCACAAGGACTAGGAAAGCTACCATGAAGGCGAAACGCCTATGCTCATCCCATTTTTTTCGGTTTTCTTTACTACAAACCCCTCTTGCCGGATCGTTGAACCCTCCTACATGCATGTACCTTCGATATATAAAACGTAGAGTAGCAAAACCATCCTCCAACTCGGAATACGGGACTCCCTTGCTTATCTTTAGCAAATCCATGAACTTGTGAGAGTTAACGGCTCTTGTAGCGATCAGATACTTATGTCTCAGCCCTTCAGTACTTCCCATACAGCCTGCTATCTCTTCCAAGGTTGGGGTGAGTTCAAAATCCGAAATGTGAAATACATTATGGGTCGGGTCCCAAAACGTAACCAAAGTCTTTATGACATCTCTTCTGGGTTTGATCTTTAACAACCCGGTGAGACCTCCCAAATGTAGATTGACTTTATTTTGCTCCGATTTTCCCAGATCCTCCCACTACATATGCAACTCCAAAGGGATCTTGTTCATGACTGTTATCGGCAAACTTGGACTCGTACTCATTCTGCACATTTATTAGGGTGATTAAGCAAAAATAAAGACTCATTTGACTCAAATACAAAATTGACACTTTTCTTCCTCTTTTTTTTATTTAAAAATAAAATCTGGTTTTGCAAGTACGGCCTTTCAGCACCTCGAAGACGAAGATTTTAAGGTTGTGTTGGCTAACCGGTGAAAACCTTGAAAAAATGACCACAGGCAGCTGTTCTTGCAAAAACAGCCTTTTGGCGCCCTTTTAGAGACATTCGGCTATTTCTGACAAGAATGGCACCACCCTAATTATTTTTTAAAATAAAAGTAAATTTTTTGTTCTTTTGGGCTATTTTTGCAAAAAAGGAAGTTGGACCCGATGGTGGTTGCCTACCTATTCCACATCCGGTGTGAATCAAACAGGCATAGTTCGGACAAATAAACGAACTATTTTCGAAAACAAAACTCCTTTCTCATTTTTCAATTCGTTTTCTCTTCTTCTTTTTTTTTTAAAAATTCGGCAGAGTTTCAGCGCTATTTGGACACTGGTTTTTCTTTAAATAGGTAATTCACTCCCTTAACCCTCTACACTGTTATTTATTTCCCAAATTCTCTCCTTTCATTCCAAAGCCGGTCAACATGCAAATCCGAAGCAAATAAATGCGCAAATAGCAAGTAAGATGCATCAGGATGGTCTTTTTATTTCGGGTGCACCTGTCCTAGACAGACCCAACCCCTGTGTTGAGTCTCTAATGTCAAAATACACATGATGCAAACAAACGTTCCTACTAGGGATCTGGTATGAAGTATTGTTATACTAGGTTTAAAACCTAGGTTTATTGTTCTAGACCTGGCTTACCCGAGCGGAGACCTTGAGCCGAGGGGGCCCGCGTACCGGTAACCAAAAGATCATCCGGCTTTGCAACTTGTCTGAACCTTGTTCTATTTGGGATTTGACACTAACAGAAAGAAGTCACGACCAACGTTCACTCCTCAGGAGGGAGAAGAGGAAGGTTTCGTAGCAATTTATATACAGTTCAGATAATATCAAAGCGGTAAAAGCATCACTTAGCACATTAGGCCCAAACATGTAGCAAAATCAAATAAAGTCAAATATAATAATTTATCTAAGCTCGAATTCTGAAACCTGAACCAAAGATTCTGGGTTCGATCCCCAGCAAAGTCGTCAGAGCTGTCACACCTTTTTACCTACCCCCGGAAGGGCGTAAAGGAGTTTTTCCAATTAAAGGACAATCGAAACGGAATTATTATTAAAAGATTCAAAGTCGCCACTTGGGAGATTTATGGTGTCCCAAGTCACCAGTTGAAATCCTGAATCGAGGAAAAGATTGACTCTATTTAACAGTCCGCGAACCAAAAATTCGGGTAAGGAATTCTGTTAACTCGGGAGAAGGTGTTAGGCACTCCTGAGTTCCGTGGGTTCTAGCACGGTCGCTCAACTGTTGTATTCGGCCTATTTATCTGATTTTAACACATTTTGAACCTATGTGCAATTTTAACTTCACCGTTTTTATTCATTTTTAAAGAAAATTGCAACGTTATTAGAATATGCCTCGAACCACGTCACATAAATGCACCCGTAATTTTGACATATTTTAACATCGTTGAGAATTGGATTTGGGTCACATAAATGCGCACCCGAATTTAGGAATGTAATATTATTAAACTAACGCGCCTAAGCAATTACGATTTTACAACTTTGCGAGGGCCATGGAAATTCAATTAGATGGCACGCCACGAATTCTAAGGATTAAAACAAAATTAATTAAGCGAGGGCCATGAAATTGTCAAACTATTTGGCACGGCGCACCCCAATTCTAATTTTTAAACAAAAGAAGGAATTCAAATTACCTTTGGAGGGCCACAACTATTTATGTTATTTAAATGGCTCACCTCAATTTATTTAAAAATAAAATCTAATTAAGCTCGGGAGGGCCATGATTGGTTTTACTAATTAACACGGCACAACCCAAATGACTACAAAGACTTTGCTAAAAAAAACCAATGAAACCAAAGTTGAAATTAATCGGGAGTTTAAAATTATGACTAAGTGAGGTCCAATGACGTAGTGGAATCACCATGGCACAAAGTGCTGGGCCCTGCAACAAATTTTGTTTGAGCCCAAGCGGAGAGCCCATATCTCATGAGGCATGCTCAAGTCGAAGCTCGAATGGTCTCATTTCGAGCCCGGGTACTAGCAGTAAGCAATTTAGATTTCCAGCTCTCAAACTCTGCCTTGAAAGGCAAGAAAAGTTGTCTTTATAGGCAAGGCACTAGGGCAGCCTAAAGAAATCAGATTTTTCATTTTGACCCGTTTCATATTTTAGTTTTTGCTCAAAAGCCCTTAGTTTAAAACATCAGATTTCATATAAGTCCCCACCCCACTTTCCTAGAAGTTTCTGAATTCTGTTACCCAAGATTCCCTTCCCTGATTGCCAAAATTACCCTTTTAAAACCCTTGTTTATTACCTCTGAAAACCAGACCCAAAAAATGGGTTAATAACCCAAACCAATTTGGACGGGCTGGTCTTTGCCAAATGGACCAGAGACAACCCAAAGCCCAAACGAACACTTATCTATTTGAAGAGAAAATCTGCAAGCCATGAAAACATGAAATGATTTCAAAGCAAACCGACTTAAATTACTGATCAATTAACACGACTAGGCAGGGAATTAACTAAGTTGAAATAACCTAATTTAAACTAACTTGGGTGACTAAACAGAAAGGCAAGATCGGAGAATTGGCCACGCTATTAACACAATGGACTAAAGGAATCAGAAAACAGGCTTTCACGAAAGAAGAGAAAAATAGTAAATAGAAGACCAATTTAAACTCGAAAGATTAATCGAATTTCAGCCAGATTAGTATGAGAGAACTAAGCAAAAGAAAAGGGGAAGAAGAAAGAGAATAAAACAGTAAAAAAAAAAAAGACAAGAGGAGAAAGGAGCTTACCGATTCAGACTCGAAATCTATCGGAGACACAGGGCCTAACAAAACTAACGCCGATCATTTGAATCCAAACTTCAAAACTTGAAGAACAGCCCTTATGACCATGCATGCACCAGGTCCGATAGAAAAATGGCTTTTGAACTTTCAGGGCTCGAACTCAGATTTAGGATTCGAGAAGCTCTGGCAAGATTCGAGGGAAACGGAGTAAGGATTCGGCATGAGGGGGTCGTGGTGGCTATGTGGTGTTAATCTGGGGTCATTTGGGACCGCCGCCGTCGGGCTCGAGGTGGGGGAATGGAGGCGGAGCTTTAGGGTTTTGGGTGAGTTTCTGAAGGTTGGATGAGAGAGGTGAGACGAGTGAAAAAGGGGGGTTAGAGTTCGGACAATTATATACGTGAAGCACCCCGGTTCCTGGCCGTTAGATTAAAGATCATAGACGACTGAGATTCATTTCAGCTTAAACGGCATCGTTTGGTTGGGGTATGGGACATACCAAGTTGGTTTAAGGCAGACGGGCGGGTAAGGCTGGAATTGGGTTGGGGCCTGGGCGAACTGGGTCGAAATTGTTTGGATTGAATGGAATTTGGGCCTGGCATTTTAATCCATTACTCAACAGCCCTATTTTTCTTAATTCTCTTTTTCCTTTTTTTTTCTTTCCCTTCTTAATTAATTAAAACTTAAATTAAAAACTCCTAAAAATAATTAATTTACTAAATTAAGCTAAATACCTAATATAATATTTACAAGAACTAATTACTTCTAAATTAAAGGAGAAATTATTGATTTAGAATTAAAAGGCTAGAAATACAAAAGTAAGCCAATTTTGTGATTTTCATTTTAATGAAGCATCTAATTTAATAATTAACCTTAAAATGTGAAAATAAATCCTAAATACTAACGCATGGTATTTTTTTGTGTATTTTTCATGAATTAAATAAAATAAACGTGCACAGACAAATGCAAACAGTCGACAAAAAATGCCACAAAAATCCACAAAATTGCAAACTGAAAGAAATTATTTTATTTTAAAGTTATGGGAGTAATTGATATATAGGGCAAAAATCACGTGCTCACAATATTCAATATTTTTTAACCTTTTATCTTGACGGTAGAACGGTGCAACTATTCTTTCTTTTATCATCGTTAGGAACGTGAAGGAGAATAAAGTGAAGCTCTAAGTTTCTTCTTTGGTTCCCTGCTAGCTGAAGAAGAACATAAAAGTGATGGAGAAAGAAAAGAATATTGGTAGCTTTATGGCAATATAGGCATATGGAGTGTTGTTTTCTATTTAACATGTTGGTGGTGTGTTACTAATCTAGTCTGGCAGTTGGTCTTCTTTCTTGAAGTTTACTCTTTATCTTTATTCTCCGGACCTTCCATGCTGAAATTCAAAATTAGTTTAGGGTTTTTATCCGCACATTTCGTAGTGATAATGCCCTAGAATATTTGTCTTCCCCATTTCAGCAGTTTATGAACTCTCATAGGATTATTCATCAAATATCTTGTCTATACACATCTCAACAAAATGGGATAGCTGAAAGAAATAATAAATATCTTATTGAAACTTCTCGTACCATACTCATACAATCTCATGTTCCATTGCATTTTTGGGGGTATGCAGTTCTTACATCTTGCTATCTTATTAATCGTATACCATCTTCAACTATCCAGAATCAAGTTCCATTCTCTATCCTGTTTAACCACTTACTTTTGTTCTTTCTTCCATCCCGTGTCTTTGGAAGCACGTGTTTTGTAAACCCTACTCCAGGAAAAGATAAGTTAGTTCCTCGTGATCTTAAGTGCATATTTCTGGGTTACTCGAGAAGGCAAAAGGTGTATCGATACTATTCTCCTGACCTCCAGCGGTACCTTATGTTCGCTGATGTTACCTTCTTTGAAATCCAATCATACTTCACAGATCCAGTAATCACTTAGATATTTCTGAGGTACTACCGGCTTTATCTTTTGGAGACTCCATCACTATCTCCCATTCATCTTCCTCTACAACTTCAGCTCCACCACCTACAACTCCAGTTGCAGCTCCACCACCTCTAGTTCCAGTTCTACCATCTATGGCTCTAGTTCCACCACCTAGTCCAGTTCAACCTTTTGCAGCTCCACCACTCTTGACTGATCATCGCCATCCATGTCCAGCATCAGGCCCAGGTGATTAACATCCTGCATCAGATTCTACACCTACTGTGGACTTGTCTCCTCTTAGTCAACTAATTGCACTCCGAAAAGGTGTACGATCCACACTTAATCCTAATCCTCATTATATCAGTTTAAGTTATCATCATTTGTCATCACTCTCATTATGATTTTATATCATCTTTGTCCACCGTTTCTATCCCTAAGTCTACAGGTGAGGCATTATCTCATCCAGGATGGCTATGATTGACGAGATGTCTCTTTTACATGCGAGTGACACTTGGGAGCTTGTTCCTCTTCCTTCGGGTAAATCTACTGTTGGTTGTCATTGGATTTATGCAGTCAAAGTCGGCCCGGATGGATAGGTTGATCGGCTTAAGGCTTGTCTTGTTGCAAAAGGATACACTCAGATTTTTGGGCTTGATTATAGTGACATTTTCTCTCCAATGGCTAAAGTAGCATTTGTTCGTCTCTTTTTGTCCATGGTTGTTATACGTCATTGGCCTCTTTATCAGTTAGACATTAAAAATGTTTTTCTCCACGGTGATATTGAGGAAGAAGTTTATATGGAGCAACCATCTGGTTTTGTTGCTCAGGGGGAGTCTAGTGGTCTTGTATGTCGATTGCACATGTCCCTATATGGTTTGAAACAGTCCCCTCGAGCTTGGTTTGTCAAGTTCAGGACAGTTATTCAGGAGATCGGCATGACTCGTAGTGAAGCTGATCACTCTCTGTTTTATCGACATTATGCTCCTAATCTGTGTATTTATCTAGTGGTTTATGTTGATGATATTATTATTACAGCTGGCAATGATCAGGATGATATTACTAATCTGAAGCAGCATCTCTTTCAGCACTTCCAGACTAAGGATATGGCAGATTGAAGTATTTTCTAGGTATTGAGGTTGCTCAGTCTAGCTCAGGTATTATTATTTCACAGCGAAAGTATATCTTAAACATTTTTTAGGAGACTGGAATGATGGGCTGCAGATCTGTTGACACTCCTATGGATCCGAACGTTAAGCTTCTGCTTGGACAGGGGGAGTCTCTTAGAGATCCTACAGATATAGGAGGTTGGTTGGCAAATTGAATTACCTCACAGTGACTCGACCTGCCATTTCTTTTCCGGTGAGTGTTGTAAGTCAGTTTATATATTCTCCCTATGATAGTCACTAGGATGCAGTTGTTCGCATTCTTCGGTATATAAAGTCAGCTCTAGGCAAAGGATTACTATTCGAGGATCGAGGCCATGAGCAGATTGTTGGGTACACAGATGCTGATTGGGCAGGATCACCTTCTGATAGACATTCTAGTCTGGATATTGTGTTCTAGTAGGAGGTAATTTGGTCTCTTAGAAGAGCAAGAAACAGAATGTAGTTGCTCGATCTAGCACCGAAGCCGAATATCGGGCCATGGCTATGGCAACGTGTGAGCTAGTTTGGGTCAAGCAGTTGCTCAAGGAGTTGAAGTTCGGAGAAATCAGCAAGATGGAACTGGTGTGTGATAATCAAACTGCTCTTCATATTGCGTCAAATCCGGTATTCCATGAGAGTAAAACACATTGAGATCGACTATCACTTTGTCAGAGAAAAGATACTCTCAAGAGATATTATTACAAAGTTTGTGAAGTCGAACGATCAGCTAGCAGATATTTTCACTAAGTCTCTTGCTGGTTCTCGTATTAGTTACATCTATAACAAGCTCGGTACATATGATTTATATGCACCGGCTTGAGGGGGAGTGTTAAGTAGTTAGTCATATATAGTGTCCCGCATCGGAAAGTAGATACCTATTATTATGTAATCATTGTATATATATAGGGCGTTGCACAACACTTTAGATAATTAATAATATTTTCTCCCGTGCTTTCTCGTTATAGTGCTATTTCAAAGTATTATTCCATGTTTACTAGTGAACTTATAGAACTTTGAGGAGCTTGTCATTATTGAACATATATGAGTTGACTATATCAAATATATTAGTTGTTAGATTTTGTTATTCTCTCCTTTAATTGGAAGGGCAATGTTGAATTGTCTGTTTCAAATGTTGCAGGGTGAATTTGAGTCTTTATGCAAGGAGACACAGGTACATATCATATGCTTCTTATTTTATTAAAGTTATTCTGGTGCATCCTATTTCTGGAGAAGTAAAAATTGAATAAACCTTACATAATAAATACTCCCTTTGCTGCTTCAAAACTAAGCATTCTGCAAGATCTACTCTACCTTCTACTTCTACTAAAACATCTCTTAACTTCTAATAAAATATAATTGAAAGTAAAATTCCAAAAATCATGATTAAGTTAATTTAAACGTGAAATTTCGTTTTCTGTCCTTCAAGAGCGTACTTATCTGTTTACGTGACTGCTAAATTAGATTCTCCTGGCGTCCATATTGTAAGGTGAATGAACGAATAAAGATTTGCAAAAGTTACACCCCCAGTCTATGAGGACTGCCAAGTGCCAACTGGTCTTTAGTTGACCACGCTGCACTAGTAACTTTTCAGTATGTGTACTTTTCGACCTAGATATAAGTTCTTCTTGCACTTGCTCCTCTTCTGGACAAATTCTGAAGATAATAGAGCATTACTGAGGATTGTATATTGTAGAAGAGAAGTTCTTGGAAAATATCTACCAATTTACGTCTAGATTATCAAATGTGCTTTCCTAGAAGTCTCTCTCATTGTAATGTTGAGAATTTTAGATAAAGCACCCACTATTGTTTTAGAAAAAGCTTTCTGGAACCTTCTATTTTTCTGTTTTGGTCACATCACGTGAAGGAGATGATAACTGGACCTGGACCTGTGCATGCATATGTGCTAAAAAACTGTGACGAACATTACTATACTAGTCTTTCTTGTTACAAGCGACGTAGAGTACTAAGTTTTTGAGTCCTCCTCAAACCCTATGCAGCATATATCCTGTGGTGTAACAAGAAAAATGACCTTCTACCAAAGGATTTGTGCTGTAGGTGTATCTGAAGAACAGGCACTTGTACACTATAATTTGCATCAAAATTGACTAGATATTTTATACTTGTGCTTCTCTGGTTTTGATTACTTTTCTCATCTTATTCTTCCTGTGCTACCTCTTAACTGTCTTGTTAGCTTTTATACTTTGCCAAGTGCAGTACAATCCACTAGCGCAGCTTCTATAATCTTTAGTTTTTTTCCTTTCTCCCTCTCGTTTTTGTCCGAATTCCTCTGTCCTCTTTTTCTCTATGAAAATGATAAAAAGACATAAAAGAATACTTCTGTAAAATTTTCAATTAAGATTGGCAAAGTATCTACGGAGCAATATTTTGTTGATTTCAATTTTACGAAAAGCTAAAGTAAAAACTCAGATTTTTTTCTCAGCAAATATCTTCTTCTTTAGTACTCTCTTTCTCACTCTTGAATGTCATGGAAATTTATCTGGGTTAAGCTTTCTCAAAACTTCAAGGAGTGAGTGAGAGAGACTCACAGTGTCCCAATTTTAAAAAGAACACAAGTAGTCCATTGAATCTAAAGCTCAGAGTCACACACCCATCGAATAGGTCTATTAGGAGGAAGTTGAAGTGTTAAAGAAAAAAGAAAAGAACTGAAGAAACGACATTGAAGGAGAAAAAGTTGAACAGCTGGGACCACAAATTACAGATGTCATTAAATAATAGCCTCACATAAGTATTACATGGCATATGAGACACAGTAAAATTTCTCGAGAAAAGAACAGGAAAAAGCATTCTTGTTTCACTACCAATAGGTATAAATAGTACTCCTAATATGTAATTCTATGTAAAGGTATCGTTAATTAATCTGGATACATATCCTTAATCTGGATACTGAATTCTTAATTAGTAAAACTAAAACATACAATTCAGTTTATATCTGTCTATTATGCAAACTTCTTCATGGTTCTTTAAATGGTTGTTGATGCTTTGGATACTATTGAACAAGACTTCTATCTTTTTAAGTGTTACTAGTATATTTACTTTCGGTCCTAATGCTTCGTGGAGTATTATATGCCAGTGAAAATATAGAGAACTTCTAGTAATAGCTAGTCATTTTGCAGGAGTAATACTGAAGAAGTCATGAGGCACTACCTATCTGAAGCCAAAAAGGACGAGATCAGTTACTTGATGCCTATGTTAGAGAAGGTTATCTCAGTTATTTTCTTACAACTCTTTTGTAAATGAAGAGCTAATGCATCATTTTTCACAAGTTGTGCATATCATCTTTTTTTCCTCGACTGATTGGTTGACGTCCTAAAATGATTTGTTAGGCAGAAGAACAGAAACGTGCCGTCACTTCTCTTCTTGAAGCCCTGAAGAAAGAAAGGCATAGTGCTATTGCAGAATTTAGAGAGCCAAATACCTATGAGAAGCCTGTTTAGGCTGTTTGATAAAGTAAAGTCTTTCTGGAATAAACCGTGGACCATGCACCCTTTTTGTCCCTTGATTCAAAGAATTGAGCCTTTGCCCTGTGCTCGAGTACAATCTTTTGTGGAGTTACTAAGGTGAAAAGAAAGATATCAAGTGTCCAAGAACTTAAAAAAAAAAAACCAAATACACTACTAGAATTCCGAAAAAAAGCGACCAAGGTTGATCGCTAATTTAGTCAAACTGTTGACTGGACTGGTCAGACTTGCTTGGTCAAAGGTATACTGAGATTAGTGACCAATGTTGGTCGCTAAAGTGGGACTCACCTACAAAATTTTAATAATTATATTATTATTTTAAAAAAATTATAAAATATAAATATATATAATTTAAAATTTGCGACCAACGTTGGTCGCTAATTAAACGATCAGCAGAGAGCGACCAACTTTGGTCGCTAAAATGGGACCCAGTTATAAAATTTTAATAAATATATTTTTATTTAAAAAAAATTATAAAATATAAATAAATATAATAACTTAGCAACCAAAGTTGGTCACTTAATGGAATAGAGACCAACTTTGGTCGCTAATCTGGGGCCCAGTTCTAACGTTTAACAATTATATTATTAATTTAAATATTATATAAAATATAAATAAATCTGATTTTAAATTTAGCGACCAACTTTGGTCGCTAAATTAAATTCATGTATAATTAGCGACCAAAGTTGGTCTCTATTCAGGTCAACAATGGTCAAAATTAAAAATCACTTTTGTATTTACTATCTAAATAATATAAATGTAAGCCGGTAATACTTTTGTAATACAAGGGATGAATAGTATTATACTAAGTATATATATATATATAATATATATACTTACACTATACTAAGTGTGAGTGCATTAGCTAATATTATATTGAATATAGCTTATATATATATACAATATATATATATATATATATATATATATATATATATATATATATATACTTACACTATACTATACACTAAGTATCAGTGCATTAGCTAATATTATATTGAATATAACTTATATATATATATATATATAATATATATACTTACACTATACTATGCACTAAGTATGAGTGCATTAGCTAATATTATATCGAATATAGCTTATATATATATATACTTACACTAGACTAAGTATAAGTGCATTCGCTAATATTATATCGAATATAGCTTTTATATATATAATATATATACTTACACTATACTAAGTATAAGTGCATTAGCTAATATTTAATCGAATATAGCTTATATATATAATATATATACTTACACTATACTATGCACTAAGTATGAGTGCATTAGCTAATATTATATCGAATATAGCTTATATATATAATATATATATATATAATATCGAATATAGCTTATATATATACACACACTTACACTATACTATGCACTAAGTATCAGTGCATTAGCTAATATTATATCGAATATAGCTTATATATATATAATATATATATATACTTACACTATACTATGCACTAAGTATAAGTGCATTAGCTAATGTACTGATACTTAGTGCATAGTATAGTGTAAGTATATATATATAGACACACACGCACGCTTCGTAGTACTATTCATCCCTTGTATTACAAAAGTATAGTGTAAGTATATATATATTATATATATAAGCTATATTCGATATAATATTAGCTAATACACTAATACTTAGTGCAGAGTATAGTATAAGTATATATATTATATATATATAAGCTATATTCGATGTAATATTAGTTAATATTATATCGAATATAGCTTATATATATATATATATATATGTATATATATTTAATATCAAAATAGAAAAAAAAAGTAAATTTTTTTTTTTTTGTAAAATAGCGACCAACTTTGGTCGCTATTTTGGTCAAACGGTCAAATATAGTGACCAACTTTGGTCGCTATTTTGGTCAAACAGTCAATACTTATATAGCTACCAAAATAGCGACCAAAGTTGGTCGCTATTTTTAAATCCAGGAGTAAAAATCGGGTTTCCCCTCCCAATCTCTTATTTTCTCCCCAAAATTTTCTCAAACTCTCTCTCTCAGCATATTCTCCCCCTTCTCTATTTCCCTTACACAAATCAATCCCCCCACCCCTTGCCACTACTGTGACCGCGCGCCACCATGCCGGAGCCGCTGCTAAACCTGTCGCCGGAGCCGTTGTCCGCCACCACCACTGTCGCCGGAGCTGCTATCCCCCACCCCTTGCCACCACTGCTTTTATTCCTCCTTTTAATATACCAAGGTTAGTAATCTACCATATTAGCTTTTTAATTTTTAATTTTTGCTATATAATTTTATGTAATTTTTTAGAGTTTTTGTCTATTTAGTATAAGGGTTTTTGGTTTGAACTACATTAGATTTATGAACTTAAGGTAGAAATTATAATCTTTTAGTTCTTGTATTAATTTATATTGAGTTCAATTGTGAAAAGAAACAATTCATTGTCTTAGAAGAGGAGCAATACCTAAATAAGAGTACCTAAATTCATGCTTTAAACTATGCATTATACATTTATAAGATAAGAAAAAAGAATTAAAGGGAGGAGTTTATTAATGTATTAATTATGAACTTAAGGTCATATTGGACTTTTAGGATATGAATTGGACTTTTAGTTAACTAAAAAAAGATTAGTATATGAATTAACTAATTTAATTTATTCTTGCTTTATTTATATACATGGAACATCGTAATTGGATGTACAATAGGAATTATCTTAATCGGCGGGGATTGCGGGAGGATTTTGTAGAAGGGGTTGATGACTTTATTAGACATGCAATGTCACTTTTGCATACATAAATGAAGGAGTAATTAGGTGTCCTTGTGTTAGGTGCGGCTGTATAAAGTTTGGAAAATCGAAGGAAGTTAAGGTTCATCTTTATAGTAAGGGGTTTATAGCGAATTACTTTGTGTGGACTAATCATGGAGAGATCGATGGTAGCCATGGGATATTTCATAACATGATTGTTGGTGAAAGTAGTAGGTCGGTGAAGAATACAAATCATGATTCCAGAATTCATGATATGGTTGCGGATGCTTTTGGAATGCACTTAGGGGGTGAGCCCAATGAAAATGTTGAACAAACTCCTAATGATGAAGCAAAACATTTTTATGAACAGTTAGAGGAAACTAGTCGTCAACTACGTAAAGGAAGTCTGCACTCTGAGTTGTCTGTTGCACTTAGATTACTAAGTATCAAATCTGATTGGAATATTTCTCAAGGAGCCATGGACTCTGTCATTGACCTTATGCGTGAACTAGTTGACTCCGATATCGAATTACCTGGTGATTTCTATAAGGCAAAGAGATTAGTTTCTAAGTTAGGACTTTCGTCAATGAGAATTGATTGTTGTGAAGATGGTTGCATGTTATATTATAAAGATGATGCAAATTTAAGCAGTTGTAAATTTTGCGAAAAACCTCGTTTTAAGAGGCTTTCCAGCGGGAAGATGGTCTCTATCAAGGCGATGCATTATTTACCTCTTATACCTAGGCTAAAGAGGTTATATGCGTCGATGAGTTCTGCTCCTCATATGAGATGGCACTTTGAAAATAGAAGATCACCTGGTGTTATGTATCATCCTTCAGATGGAGAAGCTTGGAAGCACTTTGATAGGACATATCCAGATTTTGCTAGTGAACCAAGGAACATTCGGTTAGGTTTGTGTGCGGATGGATCACGCCTTTTTCTGTATCTGCGACACCGTATTCATGTTGGCCTGTCTTTCTTACACCTTATAATCTACCACCCGAGTTGTGCATGACTAGTCCATATATATTCTTAAATTGTATTATCCCCGGTCCACGTAATCCGAAAAGTTTGATAGATGTATATTTTCAACCTTTGATTAATGAGCTAAAACAATTGTGGTACGATGGTGTTGAAACATATGACATATCAACCAAGCAGAATTTCAATTTGCGTGCTAATTTAATGTGGACAATTAACGATTTTCATGCGTATGGAATGTAGTCTGGGTTGATGACTGCTGGGAAGCTAGCTTGTCCTTACTGCATGGAAAATAGTAAAGCGTTCACTTTGAAACATGGCCGAAAGCAATCGTGGTTTGATTGTCATCGTCAATTCTTGTCTGAGGGTCATGAGTTTAGAAGGATGAAAAATGCATTCAAAAAGAATAAAATGGAATATGATTATCCACCTCCGATACTTTCAGGTGAGGAAATTTGGGAGAGGATCCAGAACTTCAGTAAAGTTACTGAAGCTCCACCTTATAGATTCCCCGGATACGGTGTTACTCATAATTGGACCAAACAGAGTATATTTTAGGAGTTGCCTTATTGGATGGATAATTTTCTCCGTCACAACCTTGATGTCATGCATATTGAGAAGAATTATTTTGACAATTTGTTCAACACAGTGATGGATGTTAAAGGTAAGACAAAGGATAACCCGAAGGCTAGAATGTACTTACAAGAATATTGCAGACGGCCTGAATTACACCTGCAGACAGCAAACAATGGTAAGATATTCAAGCCCAAAGCAAGTTACACATTCACTTTGGAGGAAAGATGGCAGATTTGTGATTGGGTAACGAAATTGAAGATGCCTGGGGGTTATGCATCGAATTTTGAGGAAAAAGTTGATATGGAGGTAGGGAAGTTGAGCCATTTAAAAAGTCATGATTGTCATGTTTTCATGGAGACTTTAGTGCCTATTGCATTTTGTGGTTTGCCTGAAAGAATCTGGAAACTCATCACAGAGATTAGTTTGTTTTTCAAAGACTTGTGTTCTTCCACATTAAGGGAAGAAAACCTACACCTGATGGATCAGAACATTCGTGTAACTTCTTCTAAGATAGAAAAGATATTTCCATGTGGGTTTTTTGATGTGATGGAACACCTTCCAATCCACATTGTACACAAGGCACGACTTGGAGGGCCTGTTCAATGCAGATGGATGTATCCCTTTGAGAGGTAATATTATGTATTTGACGTAATTTTCTGTTTTATTTGAATGTTCTTGGCTAACCTGAAATTATGTAGGACAATTGGCAAATGCAAACAATTTATTAAGCAGAGGAATAGGATTGAAGGATCTATATGAGAAGCTTATCTTGCAAAGGAAACTGCTCATTTTTGTTCTTATTATTTTGAGAGTAATGTGCCATGTGCTAGGAATAGGCCCAACAGGCACACAGTCGACCTTAGGAATGATCCATTATATCCGCCTATGTCCATATTCAATCAACCAGGCAGATGTTCTAAGGATGTTAGAAAGAGAAGTTTGAGTGATATATAGTTCAAGTCAGCTACACTTCACGTGTTGCTAAATTGACCCGAAGTTGTACCATTTCTCAAGTAAGTATTGATTTAGTGGTTATCAAAATATAAAAATTACTGTGATTACATCTCAATGCAACTACTAAAAATATTTGATGTGTCACAGTCACTTCGTGGGTCAATTTGGCCATGATGTTGTATATACGAGATTTGATACGTGGTTCAAATAATTTGTAAGTTTCTCCTTAAAATATTCTAACACTATGTAGGTAAACAATGTTTGGAAGTTATGCTAACTTATGAATTTTTTTTTAACAATATGTAGGTAAATGATCCAAATAATGGTGTAAATCAGTTTTTAAAAGATATATCTTGGGGACCTGGGGTTGAGGTCACAACAATGTCTTAGTACGTTGTGAATGGTTATAAGTTTCATACAGAGGATTGCTCTAAAAATAAAAATAGCAACAACAGTAGGGTGTGGGTTCAAGGTGGTGATGGCAACCAAGATAGAGATATTGATTATTATGGTGTGCTCAAAGAAATAATAGAACTAGAATATACGGGTTGGCCATATAAGAAATTGATACTCTTTAGATGCAAGTGGTTTGACCCACATCCAACAAGAGGTACAAGAGTACATAATCAATACAACATAATAGAGGTTAATCATACGAGGGAGTATGATCGCTATGATCCTTTCATAATTGCACATAATAATAGGCAAGTGTATTATTTTCCTTATCCATTGCGGCGGAATAAGTCTGATTGGTGGGTTGTAATAAAAACTAAGCTTATGGGTAGGGTGGAAGTCGAGAATGTGTTAGATGTTGCATATCAAAATGATATCTCCAGTGTTGACCAAATAGTGGACGAAATTTTAGAAAATGATTTGGAACATCCTGAACACATATTGGAAGAAGTTGATATAAATGAAGTAAGAATTATAGAAAACGAGGAAGAAAAATCAACTGATGAAGCTCAAACTAGTGAGGAAGAAGAATTCTCGGACGAGGAACTATACGTCGATGAGCTTTAAAAAGTTGGTTTCTTTAATAACTCTCGTTTATAGCTAATTTCTTTATATGTTTCAATCTAAATATGTATTATATTATGCAGATGACATGCAAGGGTCGAGAAAAGGCTAAGAAACCAAAGAGGAGGGTAGAAGATAATCCTCCATCTTTTCCTGACTCTTCAGAGATGCATATGCCTATGCCTATGACTTTGCCTCCACCCCAGGGCTATTCTGAGCTGCCACAGCATCACTAGCCCTACACCTTCATGCAGACACCAGGTCTTTCGTCACAAGGCCATAGGACTGTACGTCCGACATACAGTCCAGTTGTCGCACGACCACGTAGATCGCAGCTATCTGCATCGCATGGATCGCATCGATCCATTTCACATCCACATGGATCACATGCATCAGTGTTACAGCCACTCAGGTCACAGCCACTCGGGTCATAGCTATCAGTGTCACGTCCACTTGCGGGCCATACAGCTATGTCGCAATCACAGGGCTCGCAGCCATCTTCATCTGAAACTCCACCTATTTCAGGCCTTTGCCTGCGAGATACTAGCTCTGACCCCCTACACCTTCCACACATGCCTCTGATATACATGCTTTGGACGGTGATGCTGATGATAACGAGGAGGTGTATTATGATCAGTATGGCAGGATCATCATAGTCCCTGAGGGTGATGGGTAAGAGTTATTTGTTATTTTTACGTTTATTGTTTTGTACAGTTTTACTAAGATATTAATGTATTTTTTTTATTAAATTGTAGGCTCATCCCTAGTAATATTACTACAAGGATTATCACCAAAGCCACTAGAAAGCTTTATGATGACCCTTATGCGTCTTGGAGTGATTTCCCATTCGCGCTGAAGGAGCAAATTTTCAATGACTTTAAGGTATAAATGTTCTTTTAAGCAGTACAATTATTTATATTTATGATATTTCCATCTAAATATGTATTATAGAATATAGCTTATATATATATATATATATATATATATATATATATATATATATATATATATATATTAGCTAATACACTAATATACTATATACTATATTATAAGCAGTTAATGCACTTAACTTTTGAATAATTATTAGCTAACAAAAGCTAAGTATAATATATCGAATATAGAATTTATGATATTTCCATATAATACTTAACTTTTGAAATACAGAGCAAGTGTGTATGGGAACACCGCTATAGCGCGGATGTGGCTGCAAGGAGACTCATATTGTAAAGAAGATGAAAGAGACGGATCAAGAAAGGTGGGTCGAGGGCCGAGCCTCGACTGTATATGTAAGTTTTCACTTTTCATTTAGTATTTTGATTTACTTTTATATGAATTTTGAAATACTAATTCAATGTAATTTTTCTTATAGGGTCGCTTCACAGCTGAAGTGGAGGAATTCATGCGCAGTCAGCCACCTAGTGAGTCGGGCGACCCAATCCAACCTTCGGACGAGGATGCTGAAAGAATCTGGATGCAGGCTACTGGAGGTCCAAAATGGGGGAAGGTATACGGGCTTCCTACTAAGAAATTCCATCGCTATAAGTGTGGAATACAAGGAATAGGGACTTCCTCGTAAGCCGAGCAACTTGATGGGGAGAGCCTCTCCTCTATGCGGGAGACTGTGACAAAGCTCACATCGGAGCTAGAAGCCGCCAATGAGAGAGAAAAGATTAGAGATGCTCAGTACATTGGCATGCTAGAGCAGATCAAATCTCTCCTAGCTTCTGGCAGTTTTCCGATTCCCCGGTCTCGTGACTCATCGCCAGAGGCTCGCCTTCCCCGTGCTCATTCCTCCCGTCCTCCCCGTGATTGTTCTTCCCATCCTAGACAAGTACACCCTTCTGGATACCGTCTTGGTGAAAGTTCATCAAACGGTGATGATAATGATGTACAAAACAATCCTTGACTTTTATACACTTTCAACTAGACAAATACAATCGGTTTTCGAATGGACTTGTAATAACAATTAACTTAGTTTGGTTAGCTTAATGTGTTACTTCTATTGAACTTTATAGTTTGTTAGTTTTAATGTTGTTGTTGTTCTTGGCATAAAATACATATTTAGGATTTTTGATAAGCTGACAGGTGGTGTAGCTGCCAATACAGGTATTTTCTGCCAAAAATATACCAAGAAAAGCGACCAACTTTGGTCGCAAGTTGGTCGCTTTTCCCTGGAAAAAAAACAAATTTCTGGTAAATGGCGACCAACTTTGGTCGCCATTGAACCTAGATTTCTCACTTTGGTCGCTATTCCATTTTAAAAAAAATTATTTCTGGAAATATAGCGACCAATGTTGGTCGCCTACAATTAAAAAATAATTAATTCTTGCATTTTGCGACCAACTTTGGTCGCTTAGTTTAAAACAAAATTAAAAAAATTAATACTAAAGCGACCAACTTTGGTCTCTAATATCCAGATTTTAAAAAGTAATATTTTCTTTTTAGACCAAAGTTGGTTGCTTTTTTTTGATTAATAATAAATAAAAAAAACGTAATGTACCTGTGGAAACCAACTTTGGTCGCCAAATTTATATTATTAAAATAATAAGGCGACCAAAGTTGGTCGCTTTTTTCTTTACCGGAATATTTGGTCATTTTACCTTAGAGACCAAAGTTGGTCGTTAATTGGCGACCAACTTTGGTCCCTAAGGTAAAGGGACCAGCTTAATATCGACAAGGCCTGTTTGGTCGCTTTTTGGCCAATAGGCGATCAAGTTTGGTCGCTTTTCCTGGTTGCAAATTAGCGAATTTCTAGTAGTGATAGTTGTCTCCGTGACATCTACGAAGTAATTGATCGACGATATTTGCAGTTCCAGCTTTCATTGGTTCTGCTTCCGATTTTGTCTAAGGTGCGAGTTAAATTAAATTCTGTGTCTGAACATTTTTTGTACTGTTTTCTGAACATGTTGTATATTTCTCACATGGTCTCCCCGCGATAAGATCTTGGTATTGAAGAGATAATTGGATTTTCTGTTGTGTTCTATCAGTTGTAAAGCAAAATGGACCAAGGTGTAGTGACTTCTTGTCAGTTATTTTCCCTTTTTTCCTTTCTGAAAATTGGTGATTTCTTTTGGAGTACTACAAATATGCTCTCGAACTAGGATTCAGAATCAGTTGTCACCCCAAACTATTAGTTGCAATTACTTAAGAGGCTTTTATTGTTGAGGATTGTTTTGGAGTTAGCTTATCATTGGCCTTTATTTAGAAGAAAAAGAAAGGGAAAGGGGAAACACGAGACATACACTTTCATCTCTGGAACAGCACTTATGATGTGAATGCGCAAGAAATATCGGTCCATTCATCCATGTTAAGATATAATCTGTTTGGGTCCAAATTTGGCAATTACGACGGTCACTGAATAGGACGAGGAACGAGGTTATCACGACGCAACGTCTGACGACGACCAAGAGCAGCCAGTCAAAATAAGATGTCAACGATAGTGTAAACTTAGTAGGAGACAGTAAGAAGATGCTTTTCGAATATTCTTTAAGATTGTACTTTTTAGGGGTTCATGGGGGATTGTCCCTTATAAATAGGAAGAGCTAGTAAAGAAAAGGATGAGCAAAAAATAAAAAAACACTTTGTAAAAGATTCATCTGAGAGTAAATACAAGAGCAGCCTTGTTCATTGATTACACAATCTAAACATATATCATTATACGGTATTGATAAGATTCAAAGATTCCACGATCATCTCATACTTATCTCCTTTCTGGCCGGCTGCATTCACTTAGATTGATTGCGCATTTGAGTTGTTGCATTTATGAGCATTTAATTGATTCCAACATATTAGCTAACATCATTCATCTTATTTATTTTCTTTATCACTCGATCTAGATTTTATTATTCTTAACTGAGATTCACCCTTCTTCTAACCATAAAATTGAGGGTTTAACATGTTTTGGTCAAACATAATTATTTATGTGGATTCACAAGGACCTAAGCCTAGTAAAGGGCTGAATACATATGCGGCCTCTTAAACTTGCCTGGGTAGACACATACATGTACTGAGTTTGACAATTCCACAAGTGTGCCTATTGAATACTTATTTGACAATTCCACACAAATCAAAGCGCGTGCATGCTGCTTGCTATTAACATATCAAAAAATACCAATCAAAAAAAGACACGTCAACTAAAAATAGAAAAGTCTCAAGAAAATAGAGAAAGAAAGAAACATTGACTGGAAAAGAAGACTTGTGGCGAATGTTCATCTTCTCCAATTTATTATTTCTCATTTTGTTGTCTTTCTTCTTCCTCTTGACATGAAAAATCAAATCTGTTGGGTCATGAAGAAGAAAGTTAGTGGGAATAAATTGCTACCGCCCGCCAATCCATTTTCAATTCTTCAACCACCTCTGCAAATTCTGGAATTTACAAAATGCATCTTCTGCAGATTTTTCTTGTACCTGCCAATGTTAACTTTAGATTCTTAAATATCCAACTAATAGTGATGCTACTGATTTGATTCTAACTTGTTCTTTACTTGATCAGTTACAAACTACCCTAAAGTATCCTAATTGCTCCCTTCGATTTGACTTATTTCTCTCGAGCTATGTTAAAAAATTTCTGTTCCATCTCTAATCTATGATATTCAGCTCGTTCAAGTGGCTTGATTTTCATTTCTCGTGGCCATAACACTAGGCTTAATTACTTTCTAAAGCAAAACCCTAAGATCTCACCAGAAAGTAAAGAGGGAAAGTACCCGGGCGTAGAATGGTGGCGACAGATAAGAAAGGAAAAAAATAGAAAAAATTATAAATGATAAATTGAGTCTTTTCACTCTCTCAATAAGAGGTGTGATAGTGTAATACTTTATATTTTAATAAGAATGTATTGGTCATTAGTAAAATAATAATAATAATAATAATAATAAAAATAATATAAGAAATTATCTATAAAAAAACTAAACAAATAAACAAGAAAAAGGGGGGAATTTAAAACAAGGGCCGAAGCCCATTAGAAAAGAATAAAAAAAAAAGGTGTTAAACAAAGCTCAAAAGCTTTCTGAAGCAAGAGCCGCATAAAGCAAAATGCAAGCAAAAAAAAAAAAAAAAAAAAAAAAAAAAACAGAGAAAGAGAAATGGGAAAAGAGAAAAGAAGAAGAAGAAAGCTTTGAGTAAAGGCCTTAAGAAGAATTGAGGGTTGAAATTGAATATATTAAACCTTTCCTTCGACTCAAGAGGTTAACTTCTTCTCCTCATCTGTTGAATTATTTCACTATATTTATGCAATTTCATGTGGTACAAAGGAATTCAATATCAACCTTCTTGTATATAAAAAGAAATATATAATTACTATGGAAATAACAAGGCTATAAGGGTTTGGTTTAAGCAATGATCGGTCTACTTCTAGAGGAATAAATTATATTAAATAGTTTGAAATTGATAGAATTATGGACTAGTTCTATGATTAATATAAATACCTTTTTATTTACAAGATTTTTGGACTAATTTAAATTACTCATAGCATGGGTAAGTATAAATCCACAAATTAAGATTCAAACATGAATCTCGATGATTGGGTTTTCTAAAATAGCTATGGATTAGCCTAAATAAGAAAATTAACATGAGATCGATATTATGTAATGATAGATTGATTGGAGGAATTTGTACGAATTGCTCGAGGTGAAGCATTTGGTATTTTGGCACGAGTACTGTGAGTAGTAATCTTACTGCAATTTGTGTTTTCATAACTTGCATGATTTACACATAAATTTTAATATGAATATGTTACCGATTATTTTGAGTTGCATGTGGGACAAGTCTTTTACTCGATATGATACCGAAATAGTTATTTGAGAAGATTACCGTGTTTTAAATATTTTCGTTGTCACTAGATCTGTTTTACTGTTACTTGAATTTACTGTTATCGAAAAGAAATTATATGATTTGATAAGAACCGAAATGCCCTATATTGGTTTAAAATATTTTCTATGAGTATATACGGATTACAGAGACAAGTATAAATGGGAGTAGACATTGAAGGATCCCGTAGCTAACGGCGGGTTCGTTAGACCTGGTGCACCTTGTAATTACAGATTACCGTTATAGCCCTCGCTAGTGGGAAGGTAAAACTAGCATACCATTACCGATTTCCCTCGAGTAGGGACTACCGTTATATTTGACTTCTTGCGAAGAAGTCCACAGTTATACCGATTACATGATCCGTACATTGAAACCTCCCAAATGTGAATATTGATATTGTACAGTGGTTACCGAGCTTATTACTAAATTATTATTTGTATTATACTGTAAGAAGAACATGATGAAACTGAAAATTTATTATTGTTTCTGAAGGGTATTTTTATGTTATCTTCTGTTTGAGATACTAACATATTTTCTGACTTGTCCCCAATAAAAACGGTTGTGGTTAAGTGTTATTACTCACTAAGCTAGCGACTCATTCCCCGCTAATTTTTTTTTTTACAGAGACAGCAGTTCACGCAGGTGAGGATTTTGTTAATTAGAGCGCACATGTTGATATTTCTCGGTGAGCCTCGCACTTGTTCGCGTGGGCAGAGATTTTATTTATTGTTATGGTCTTTTCATTGAACTCTTAGAGTCGCTCCATAGTCATTATTTTAGTGTCATGAGTATTCTTTTGTTATTATAGTCTTATGTTGAGTATCGTTCTCATTTATCAAAGTTGGAGATAAATTAGTATTTCTGGTGGTTAGTTGGTGGTTTAGTTATGGTGAAGACTTGTATTGGTTAATTGACAAGTTGTCAATTGTTTGGTATGATATTAGGATGTTTGGTTGTTGATTTGAGACTGGAAATTTTTTCTGATGGTCCAAAAACAGGGGAAACTTTGTCCGATTTTTTGTAAAATTTCCGATAAGGCTTAGTTGGGAGCACTTGCTCCTAAGTACCGGTCACAATCCTAAATTGGGTCGTGACAGATACACTCTGTCAAAGACATTGTTAATAAGGTATTATGCTACTACTTACTGATTATCTCATTCTAAGTAACGGTGTTATGAATATCTCAGCTTAAAGTACTCTCTTATTTTTCTTCCTTGAATCCGTGACGAAAACAGTTCATTATTTGTGCATTCAGACAAGGACGGTGAATCAACAATTTGGTACAGGCAATAATATCGGCTTCCATAATTAGTGACTAACTTTAGCTATTGTTGTATCGAGAACTTGGGTTAAACTAAAGACTGCAAGACCTGTGAATTTAGAGTACCTGTAAATCTAAAGGAAACTATTAGCAGTACTTTCAATTTCCAGCAAGAAACCATGCTCGTTTGTGTCTTGGATATCCTTTAATATGATAGCTTATGTTCCAATGACTATACAATACTTTTCCTCCTTGGTATCTTCTCGACTTTGTAATCTATGGGTTCGATATTCTATTAAGTTAATAATTAATAACTTAATACAAATTCATTGAATTTGTACATATCCAATAAACTTCTTAAACCCCCGCGCAATAGTGTGGGGCGGAACAAGGAATACTGCCCTTTTAAGTCTTTCATGTATTTGGCTTCCCCTGCATTGCCCTATTTAGCCTTGTCCTCCTCTTCACTGTTATATTAAATTTTAAAATTAACTATTTTTTCATTTATAGCTTCTTTACCTTTTTATTATTTTCAAAAAATTTCTCATATGTTTACCAATCAGTAGTCAAAGGTGACGAGAAAAGTTTTATTTTTTTTAAGTAAAACTTTTTATAAAATTATTACAATTCAACTCATCTCCTTCCACTAACAATGCAGAATGCAAAGAAATCATATAACCCTTCTACATCCACAATCTAACCCAGACGGCAAACCGGCAATTTTCATCTTTGGCTTTTAATCTTAGCAGTATATAATTTTCTCATACGTCGGCATAATATTATTTAATGATTATATTATTTGAGAAGAATTCAAGTTACGTTACAGAGTTTTAATTAGTCTTCTAAAGTTAAAAACAGAGAAAACAATATCGGTGGAACGTGGAACTTTCGTTGAAGCAACGTTTGGGCACCGATTGAGTATAGAAGTACGTACTAGCTAGTATGCTGCCGCGCGCCTAACATTGTAAGGTTTTCTTTTTTATTTCGCACCTCGACTAATTCGGATTCTTGTCGTGTAAGGTTCATTAAAATATAATAATATTTCATACAAGATTTTTCTATTTTCGGGACAGCATTATGGGTGTACATAGGCCGGGTTGATTCGAATTTTATAACTACCAAACCAAACCAAACCAATTGTATCAGATTATTAAAGCTAAAGACCAAACCAAACCAATAAAACACGGGTTTTTCAATCTCGGTTTTTCTCGGATTTTCGGGTTATTCGAGTTTTTTTGGATTTTTTTCCAGTAAAATCTTCGTAGAACAAAACATCTGACCTGTGCTCAAAGTATTTCTTTAATCTTGGTAAGATACAACTATATAAAGTATTTTTCAAGAAAATAATACAAAATATGAGATGTGTCATGGCATTATCCTAAAATATTCAACAATAAAGACAATAAAATTATGTAATATAAATATTGGTAATTAAAAAGCCATAACAAAAATAAACATAATCTAAAAGCAATAAGTCATGCTAAAATAAGTAGACTAATAAGGGAGTATTAATTACATGACGCAAAAGAAAAAATAAAAATATGTTATACATTTTATCTAAATTATTGCAAAATAAAAAATAGATATTCAATACATTGTCGTTCGTAGTATTGAATTGAATGTCTTTTGTTAGCATTAGTATTGATTTGATTTTGGTTTGTGTTGGCCCAAGTAAAGGTTTGTTTTGAAGATTGACAAAGGAAGCTCACACATGAACCAGGTCCATCCCTCAAGTTCATAAGAACCGGTAGATTCGAGCATGTGGGATGCATGTGAAGGAGATAAGTTTAAATTGGTGTATTTAGTATCTCCTAATTAAAAAAGTTGCATAATTAATAAGGAGAAGGACTCCTTACTCAAAGAGAATACTATCCAAGATAGGGAAGGAATTAGAAGTTGAGATCAACTAGAACTCTTCCACCAAGGAAGAGTAGCATTAGAACTCTAGTTGTTCTCTTCATCTACTAACTCTATAAATTGCAGGATGTTCTCACTTTATAGGCGTTGCACAAACGCAGAAGTTAAACGTGAATTGAGAGCAAAATAGCAAGGCAATTTTGCAAGCAGTTCATGCGTGATTCAAGTGTGCAAACCTGAAGCTACATGAACCAGATAGAAGAACCAGTTCCAAGTGTCTGTATTTTATTCTAGTTCAATTGTAGTAGGTGTTTTCATATTGTACCTTGCAGCTTTATCTAGAGGCAATTGTAATAGATACTCAGAGTTTTCAAGTTAGAGTTAACTTGAAGTTGTCGTAACAGTTAGAAGTTGTGTGCTACAACGGGATTAGAGTTAGTCCTAGGTTTACAAAAGAGTTTTTGTAGATGCAATTTTTGACTCAGTGATTTTAGTAGAGAGTTTGAAAAAATCCTACTGGAAAGTAGGTCGTGGGTTTTTCACCTTTTGAGCCAGGTGTTTTTCACGTAAAATACTTGTGTTCTTTAATTTCTGCATTTATTATTCCGCAACAGTAGTATAAGGAACACATAGAAGAACCAGGTCCTTTTGTAATTTGTGCACGCGAAAAATTGGACACCACACAAATCACCCCCATCCCCACTTGTGTGGTATTGAAGTATAAAATATTAATTGGTATCAGAGCAAGTTATCCTTGAAGAGCTAACACCTTAGGAACAGATCAAGATGAGCGCACCACCTGGAAATTGGGAAGGGCAATCTAATGATAGGCCTCCACTCTTTAATGGCCAGTACAACTCTTGGTGAAAAAACAGGATGAGAGATCACATCATCGGAGAAGACTATCAGTTGTGGGACATTGTCACTAATGGTCCCCTAGCTACCACGAAAAAGAATGCTGAAGGAGTAGATGTGCCAAAAATAAGATCTGACTGCAATGCTGAGGACTTGAGGAAATGGGAAAAGAATGCTAAGGCCAAGAAATGGCTTGTGTATGGACTTGGTCCAGACGAGTACAGTAGAATTCAAAGTTGTACCACTATTCAGGAAATCTGAGAAACTTTGCAAGTGGCTCATGAAGGAACACCTCAAGTGAAGATGTCCAGAGGAACACTGTTGTATTCTCAATATGAGAATTTCACCTGAGAAACCATCCAAGAAATGTATACAAGGTTCACCATACTAACAAATGAACTTAAGTCTCTTGAAAGGGTTATTCTTGAAGAAGACAAAGTTGAGAAAATTTTGACAAGGGTTCTATCAGTCTCTTGGGAAAGCAAAATCACTGCTATTCAGGAATGAAAGAACATTGCCACTCTTAGGTTGGATGAACTAATTGAAAATCTCACTGCCTATGAACTTAGAGGGTAAACCATGAAGATGGATGCACCCAAGAAGGAAAGGAGCCTGGCACTCAGAATCACTGAAGGTGCTGATTTAGAGGAGGATGAAATGATCATGATCACAAAGGACTTCAAGAAGTACCTAATGAGAGAAAAAGGTCCTTCAAGAAGTGGAAGCTACAACAAACCAAGGGTTCCTGAAAAACAAGCCAATGAGGGGTGTTACAAGTGTGGGAAAATTGATCACCACATCAAAAACTACCCTCAATGGGAAATTGAATGGAAGAAGGAAAGATTTAACGAAGGAACAGGAAGAAGGAACATGTTCAACCCAAAAAGAACAAAGGATCAACAAAGGTTATGGTTGCTGCCTGGGAAAAAAACTCAAATGAAGACTCAGAGGATGAAGATAGAGATGAACAAACATTTATGGCAATTGGAGAATCGGATGAGGAATCTGAGGTAAGTATAATTTATCTCAAAGACGAAGATTAAATTTTTGTCTAAAGAAAGACTATCTCAGTTACTCCTGGATTTCATTGATGAATCTGAGGATCTAAACAATGAAAAGAAATAGCTGTCTAAGCAGTGTGTGATTTTGAAAGCTAAGTGCAAAAATCTGAAACTTAGGGCTTGTGAAAGTGATAGTAAAAATGCGAGTTAAAGAACCAGGTTCATGAACTTGACACCATTGTCCTAGAGCTAAGATCTGAAAATCTAAAACTGAAATTAGGAACAGGTAAAAGGAAAGCTGATCACACACAACTCACATTAGAAGAAAACCTAGGAAAAATGAAAGACAAGTTGTACAAAAGAGATGAGCATATAAGAGTCCTTAAGAAGGATCTAAGTAATGTTAAGCACGAGCAAGACAGAACCTGTAAATGGAATAGGTCCTCCGATGCGCTTTCATGGCTACATGAACGCAGTAGCAATAAGAGAGGACTTGGCTACGGGACCCCTGCACCTAAATGGGATCCCAAAAGTAAGTACCTCACACTTCCTGAGAACAGAATCTGCACACACTGTGGTAAGACTGGTCACTATAAAAGTGAATGTAATGCAAAAAAAAAAAAGACTAGTCAAAAGAATAAAATATTTGTTCAAGGGAAAAGTAGGCTACCTGGATGGGCCAAAAAGAATTTGATTCACCCTTTTGCCTATAGAAAGAGACCCAAACTAGTTTGGGTTCCTAAGACTAACTCCTGATTTCCTTTTGCAAGTCCAAGTGAAAGGGAGCAACCAAATATGGTACATGGATAGTGGCTTCTCAAAGCATATGATAGGTAGCAAGAACCAGTTACTTTCACTTGATGACCTCAAAGGATGTAATGTCTCCTTTGGAAATGGGAAAAAAGGTGAGATCATTGGGGTTGAAAGGTAGGTAAGACTAATTCTCACTCTACTAAGAATGTCTACTTGATAGATGGCCTAAATATAGCTTAATCAGTGTATCACAATTGTGTGATAGAGGTAACTTGGTAGCATTCACCTCCACCAAATATTTTGTGATAAATCTTATCACTGACAAGATTATTTTGCAGAAAAAAAGAGTATTTAAATTGTAGATCTGTCCACACTTTCAGAAAATGAACTCACTTGCTTAAGTGTGTTGGATAATGATCCTCTCCTTTGGCACAAAATACTTGGACATGCCAGTGTCACACCTCCTTTTTACATACCCGCGAGGGTACAAGGGAGTTTTTTCCAATTAAAGAACAATCGAAACGGGATTCGTTTATTTATTTCAGAGTCGCCACTTGGGAGATTTAGGGTGTCCCAAGTCACCAATTTTAATCCCGAATCGAGGAAAAGAATGACTCCATATTACAGTCTGCGCACCAGAAATCCGGATAAGGAATTCTGTTAACCCGGGAGAAGGTGTTAGGCATTCCCGAGTTCCGTGGTTCTAGCACGGTCGCTCAACTGTTATATTCGGCTTGATTATCTGATTTTATACAAATATGAACTTATGTGCAAAATTTTATCTTTTTACCGCTTTCTTACTTATTGTTATTATTTTACGAGAATTGCAACGTCGTGGAAACATATCTCGAACCACGTTACATCAATGCACCCGTAGTTGTTTGGCATATCTCGACTCGGTTGAGATTTGGATTTGGGTCACATAAATGTGCACCCGAGTTAAGGAAAATAAATTATTAAAGGCGCGCCTAAAGCAACTAGCGTCTTGTTATTTTGGGGAAGGCCGTAAAATTCGCTAAACGGCCTGTCCTCGAATTCTAAGTATTTTAATATATACATTTAGAGGGCCCCGCAGCTTGTGCATTTTTTGTTTGTCGAGGCTCGTCTCATTCATTATTAAAAAGAATTTGCAATGTCATGGAAATACATCTCAGACCACGTCACAATCAATGTACCCGTGATTAGAGACACATTTCGATTTCGTTGAGATTTGGATTTGGGTCACATAAATGTGCACCCGAGTTTAAGGAGATAACATTATTAAATACGCGCCTAAAGCGACTAGCGCAGGGTTATTTTGAGAAAAGGCCGTGAAGTTCGCTAAGCGGCCGATCCCGAGTTCTAAGTAATTAACACATACATTTGTGAGGGCCCCACAATCTATATATTTTACTAGGCGAGGCTCATCTCATTTATTTTAAATGGACAAATCCTAAAGCGACTACATCTTTTCTATTAAAATTAGTCTCTAAAATAAATAAAGAAAATCTTAATTAATTACGAGCTTTTTTTTTATTTAAGAAAGCATGGCATACTAATTGCTATATTAATACAAATATTGATGAACAAGAATTTTACTAAAAAAATTCGAAATTATAAATAAAATAAAAATTTGACAACTAATATTCAAAAGAATCAAATATAGTTAGATTGAAGCTCGCATTGTTATATATAAAAAAAACTATTGGAATTAATTATTCACAACCATTTGAAACTGGATTTAACCATAATTACTAAAGCTTAATAGAAAGTTTATTAGACTTAAACGTTCTTCTAATTTTGTTTGAACTCAAATCATGCCTTAATACCTAATTCACGAAATTTAGTTCAAATTCATGCCTTAGCTAAATTTAAGTACTTGTTCACAATTAACCTACTGTTGATAATCTTAGAACCTTCATAGCTAGTGAATTAACCCGTTTTGCCAAGCCGATTCATTAAAGACTAACTTATGTTATTTTCTCTTATTCCAATTATTATTCAATAATACATAAAATAGCCTAAATACAATCAATAAAAGGAACAGAGAAAAAGCGAAATTAAAACTTCAAAATTCGATTCTTCATATGTATTCATGCTTCCACATTTTTAGCTTGCAATAACTAGTATTACATTCGTGTACCTGGTATTGGAAAACAAGAGAAGATGAAGCTGAGAAGCAGCAACAGTAGTAACAATGTAGCACAACAACGACAGTCCAGCAACACAGGAATAGACCAGTAACAGTAGGAATAGTAGAAAACCCAGGAGACTATAAACGACTCCAAGTATAGAGAAGAAGTAAAAGGCAGGAAGGTTCTGACTATTTCAGATCTTAAGCGAGGCAATGAAACAGTAACTATTCTTTTTCAACTTCAAAACTCTCCAAAATGAATTCTGCCCCTGTATATTCAGTGTATCCAGAATGTATATCGGGTGTATACTTCTCACTCCGCCCCCTCTTTTTTTCTTCTCTCTATCTAGTTTTTCCTCTCTTTTTTTCCACCCCTTCTTCCTAAATTTTCTCTTCTATTTATAGCAAAATTTTCGAAATTTTCAGATTTGTTTTTTTATTATTTTATTATTTTTTTAATTAAAAGAAATCCCACTTACAAATTGCTTTTATTTTTTTAGAAAAAGAAATCTCACCTTTATTTACTTTTATTTTTAAAATTCCAACTTTAATTACTTTATCTTATTTAAAATCCCACTTTTTATTTTTTTAAAAGAGAATCTCACTTTATTTAACTTTTCTTTAAAAAACAAACCACTATCTTTTCTTTTTCTTTTAAAAATGCTACTTTCAATTACTTTAAATTTTTTAAATTTTCAGATACCTTTATATTTATTTTTTAATTCCAACCTTATTTTACTTTTAAATTTTTTAAAACTTTTTACTTTTTTTTTAAATTTTCTACATTCTTTTACTTTTTTTTATTTTTTTATTTTTTATAATCATTTCCGAAATTACTATATATATATATTTTTTAAAATAAAAATAATAAATAAAATAAAATATTTTCGGATTTTTTTTATATATAAAAAAACAAAAAATAAAACTATTAATAGTGATAATTCACTTTTTATTTTTTATTTTTTCGGTTTTGTTTTGTGTTGGACAAAAATGAAGAAGGGGTGTTGGGTTAATGGAGCGGACCGGATCGACCCGGTTTGAAACGGACCGGGTCATGGGGAAAGTTGGGCAATTATTTGGGCCTGTGGTTTGAAATTGAAGAAGTGGCCCAATCCGATTTTTCTTTGTATTTTTGTTCTCTTTTCTTCTTTTATTTTTCTAAAACTAAATTATAAAAGTACTTAAATTATTATTAAGAACTAAATTAAGTTATAAAAGCGCAAATTAACTTCCAATAACAATTAACGCACAATTAAGTAATAATTAAGCATAAAATTGTTCATTTGGACATTAAATGCTAAAAATGCAAAAGATGCCTATTTTTGTATTTTTTATTAATTTAACAAATAAACATGCATAGACAAACATACAAATAGTTACACAAAATATCACAAAAATTGCACACCAAGAAAAATTATTTTATTTTTGAATTTTTTGGGAGTAATTCTCATATAGGGCAAAAATCACGTGCTTACAGCTGCCCCTCTTTGCCCGAAGACACGAATGATTTTCGTGCAAAGATAAAGTGAGCGATTTTTGCCCATCCGAGTACTCCGTGTGAAGCATTTTTTTTTATTTTTTTATTTTGAAAAAGATTTGACCGAACCTTTGCTTCAAAGGTTTCCTACATATCCTGGGCTAAACAGGAATCAGGTCAATGTAGTTCGGGAAGTTTTGGTAGCTGGGACTACCGTGGGACTGCAATGTTACTGTTGTTGCATGCTATTACCACTGCTTACCGATCTCTTTGTTACACCGTGCTTAAAAGAAAACAAGAAGCTAGGCTAGACTGCAACTTGTTCTTGTTGCCTTCCTTTCTTGTCGGCTTGTGTTTCCTCCGGTGCTTTTCTTCCGTGAATTTGGGGATGACACTGGCCCTTTGCTTTTCTGAATACCAGTTTTCATCATTTTGTTCGGTCCGCTGGGGACATGACTTCCTTCATTAAGCTTTTTGGCGGTTCCTCTGGGGATACGGCTCTCTTCATCAGATCTGTTATGCTGGGCATAATTTAATGTTCACAGGCCGCTTTTTTCAAGATGCGTCTTTTCTTCCTTTTGACTCATGCGCTTGAACTTGTTTTGGGACCTCTTGTTGCAACTTTCTGCTTTCCGGTGCTGGGGATTTTTATTGTTTCCTGCTGGGGATTCCTGTTGTAACCTTCTACCTTCCGGTGGGTTACTGATTTCAAGATTTGCAGTATAAGACTCAAAAGTATTCCTCTTGTTATACAGGTGGGTGCCTGAATGCAAAAATATGAAATGTATGCCCGCATTATACTGGTGGGCGACCTAGAACAGAAATGAAAAGACAGAAATGTATTCCCGCATTATACTGGTGGGCGACCTAGAATAGAAATGAAGAGACAGAAAATGTATTCCCGCATTATACTGGTGGGCGACCTAGAACTGAAAGTATTCCCGTATTTTACTGGTGGGAGACCTAGAGCTGAAAAGTATTCCCGCATTTTACTGGTGGGCGACCTAGAACTGAAAGTATTCCCGCATTTTACTGGTGGGCGACCTAGAGCTGAAAAGTATTCCCGCATTTTACTGGTGGGCGACCTAGAACTGAAAGTATTCCCGCATTTTACTGGTGGGCGACCTAGAACTGAAAAGTATTCCCGCATTTTACTGGTGGGCGACCTAGAACTGAAAGTATTCCCGCATTTTACTGGTGGGCGACCTAGAACTAAAAGTATTCCCGCATTTTACTGGTGGGCGACCTAGAGCTGAAAAGTATTCCCGCATTTTACTGGTGGGCGACCTAGAGCTGAAAAGTATTCCCGCATTTTACTGGTGGGCGACCTAGAGCTGAAAAGTATTCCCGCATTTTACTGGTGGGCGACCTAGAACTGAAAGTATTCCCGCATTTTACTGGTGGGCGACCTAGAACTGAAAAGTATTCCCGCATTTTACTGGTGGGCGACCTAGAACTGAAAGTATTCCCGCATTTTACTGGTGGGCGACCTAGATTTCCCTGGCATCGCGTCCTGCTGCCATCATCCATCCTTCGCTTTCCTGCAGCAGACAAAAGGATTTAGTTAGTTTTAATCATGGTGGGAGGAGGTGCCTTTCCGGTGGATGATTTTTCCTCTCTTTCCCTTTTCTTGCTCTGTGCCCCCATAACTGGTTGGTGGACAAAGTTGCTTGCTGGGGGTTTCCGGCCTGCTGGGGATTGGTTTTCAATTTATCCCCTTTTCTGCTTTCTCTTTACAGTACATGCCGTGGGAGTCTGCTTTTACTCCCGGAAACACTCCCTTTAGGAGTTTACTTCCTCCAAAACTGCAGGGCACAACATTGCATTGCCTGGGGCTAGCCTTTAGGACTGTTGGGGTTACCCTGCATCGGATGAATCCCTCTTCGGTCTTTGGTAGTAAGCTTTAAAAAATCCTTTTCAAGACAAATTTTTAGAAAGAGAAATAAAAAGATAGAAAAGGAGAAAATCTTTCTGAACCAATACTTGGCGGGAAAAGAAATTCAGAAGAACTTATCTGGATGACATGACTGGTCCCCGTGATCATGACGTGCACCATAGATTCCCGACCCAGTCTATTTGTATTAATCAACTTGCCCGATGGTCTTACTTGCTGGGGATAAATGAGTGTCCATTTCTTTGCGAATGTGGACCCTTTTGTTGATCTGTCTTGTCGCCTCATAGTGCCCTTCGAGGGGTTTTCACTAATGAGACTCTCTCTTTTCTCTCAACTCCCGGCGCCTTATGGTGCCTGTGAAGGTTTTCACCGATAAGACTCTCTCATTTTATATCTCTCATCTTATGTCGCCTTTCGGTGCCTATGAAGGTTTTCACCGATAAGACTCTCTCATTTTATTTCTTCATCGAGGAATCGGGGTGTTGTCGATGTGACTCTCTCTTCTGGAGATCCCTTTGGACTATCAATTCATTTCCAATTTCATGATCCTCTTCTTTGCTGGGGATCGGCGTATTATTCTCGGCTTTATTTGCATGACTTGGCACCTCTTGGATATTGATCGGGAGGTCTTTTGGACGTCGATGTTGGTTTTGGTGTGGGGCTAAAGCAAGGCTATCAAAATGAAATAATTTGATGGGTGATCTGCTACAACTTTTGGAATCTAACCTTTGTTGGAATTTTTAAAACATAACCTCTGCCCCAGTTTTCTTGCTTGGGGGATTTTATTTTTACTCTAGGTTGAGCTACGTGCGTTATGCACACTGTGCCTATTATGCATACTTATGGACATTATGCACACTATGACCGAGCCGTGAGGCGCCTACGTATCCTCTTCGAGGAATCAGGTCAAACGTAGTTCCCACGGTTTTGTATTTCTTATGATTTTTATCTTCTTTTTCTTTTCTTTCTCCTTTTTTTTTCATTTTCCTTTAATGATTTTTTCTC
The DNA here is from genome assembly GCF_000393655.2 of Nicotiana sylvestris. NCBI lineage: Eukaryota > Viridiplantae > Streptophyta > Magnoliopsida > Solanales > Solanaceae > Nicotiana > Nicotiana sylvestris. Next base: position 83,617,057 of record NC_091066.1, on the reverse strand, counting down.
TTTTTTTTCTTTTTCTTTCATATCTTTTCCATTAGTGATTCCAAAAGAGGGGTATGAAAGAATAACTTAAGGCTCAAAAGGGGGAAACAAGGGTTAAAAGTGTTTGGATAGAAGAAAGAACTGCCTCTGTCATTTCATTATCCAATAAGCACCAAGTACAAACAAACGAACCGATAATTGCCATAATTAAAGAAATTACGCATAATATCTCTTGACTGCATCAGAATTGATAGCCATGTCGACACATCTCCCCTCGATATCTGTCAAACACACAGCACCGTTGGACAACACTCTGGTCACAATATAAGGCCCTTGCCAATTTGGGGCGAACTTGCCTTTTGCCTCGACCTGATGCGGGAGGATCTTCTTTAACACCTGCTGCCCTACTTCAAACTTCCTGGGGCGTACCTTCTTATTGTATGTTCTCGCCATTCTCTTCTGATACAGCTGACCATGGCACACTGCTGCCAATCTTTTCTCATCTATCAAGCTCAACTGTTCCAATCGAGCTCTGACCCATTCATCATCATCAATCTCGGCTTCAGCGACAATCCGGAGGGACGGAATTTCGACCTCCGCCGGTATTACGGCCTCAGTTCCGTACACCAACAAATAAGGAGTTGCACCTATGGAGGTCCGGACGGTAGTGCGATAACCCAACAGAGCAAAGGGTAATCTCTCGTGCCATTGTCTAGATCCTTCCACCATCTTTCGCAGTATCTTCTTGATGTTTTTATTGGCTGCTTCGACCGCTCCATTCGCCTTGGGACGATATGGGGTGGAATTGCGGTGTGTAATCTTGAATTGTTGGCATACCTCTCTCATCAGGCTGCTGTTAAGATTCGCACCGTTATCCGTGATGATTACTTTTGGGATCCCAAATCTGCAGATGATATGGGAGTGCACAAAATCCACCACCGCCTTTTTAGTTACCGACTTGAAGGTTTTAGCCTCAACCCATTTGGTGAAGTAGTCAATGGTTACTAAAATGAACCTATGACCGTTGGACGCTGCTGGCTCGATAGGTCCAATGACATCCATGCCCCATGCCACAAACGGCCAGGGTGCTGACATCGTATGTAACTCTGTTGGCGGAGAATGAATCAGATCTCCATGTATCTGACACTGATGGCATTTCCTTACGAAAGTGATACAGTCGTGTTCCATGGTGAGCCAATGATACCCTGCCCTGAGGATCTTCCTTGCCAATACATATCCGCTCATATGTGGCCCGCAAACTCCAGCATGTACCTCTGCCATAACCGTCGTGGCTTGACCGGCATCTATACATCTCAACAATCCCAAATCCGGGGTTCTTTTGTACAAAACTCCTCCGTTGAGGAAGAAACCATTCGACAAACGCCGAAGGGCTCTTTTTTGGTCTCCAGTGGCCTGTTCCGGATATATCCCCATTCTGAGGTATTCCTTGATATCATGAAACCAGGGCTCGCCATCTACCTCCTTTTCTATGGCGTTACAATAAGCGTGCTGATCACGAACCTGGATGTGCAAAGGATCAACATACATTTTGTCAGGGTGGTGCAACATTGATGCTAAGGTGCCCAATGCATCCGCTACCTCGTTATGAATTCTCGGGATATGTTTGAATTTCACCGATCGAAATCGCTTGCTCAAATCGTGCAAGCATTGTCGATAGGGTATGAGTTTCAGATCCCGTATTTCCCATTCACCCTGAATCTGATGTACCAAGAGGTCCGAGTCTCCCAAGACCAAAACGTCTTGGACATCCATGTCCGCAGCCAATCGCAGACCCAAAATGCAAGCTTCATACTCAGCCATATTGTTGGTGCAATAGAAGCGTAGTTGAGCCGTAACAGGGTAATGACGTCCTGTTTCAGAAATGAGTACTGCTCCTATTCCAACCCCTTTGGCGTTTGCAGCTCCATCGAAGAAAAGCTTCCAACCTGGTTCCTCGGGTAACTCCAGCTCATTTGTATGCATTACCTCTTCGTCGGGAAAATATGTTCTTAAAGGCTCGTATTTTTCATCAACTGGATTCTCTGCCAAATGGTCGGCCAGCGCCTGGGCTTTCATGGCTGTCCTGGTCACATAGACAATATCAAACTCTGTGAGCAGAATTTGCCATTTGGCCAACCTTCCTGTGGGCATAGGTTTCTGAAAGATATACTTCAATGGGTCCAAACGGGATATGAGATAAGTAGTATATGACGACAGGTAGTGTTTCAACTTCTGAGCTACCCAAGTTAGGGCGCAACATGTTTTCTCGAGTTGAGTGTACTTGACTTCATATACTGTGAATTTCTTGCTAAGATAGTAGATGGCCTGCTCCTTCCTTCCTGTGTCATCATGTTGCCCTAGTACACAACCAAATGAATTTTCCAGGACCGTCAGATAAAGAATCAAGGGCTTCCCTGGCTTAGGCGGGACCAATACAGGTGGATTAGACAGATACCCTTTGATTTGGTCGAAAGCCTCTTGACACTCTGCCGTCCAACTTACCGCAGCATCCTTTCTCAGCAGCCGAAATATGGGCTCACAAGTTGCTGTGAGTTGAGCGATGAACCTGCTGATGTAATTGAGTCTACCCAGCAAACTCATTACCTCTGTTTTGTTCTTTGGCGGTGGCAAATCTCGGATGGATTCGATTTTGGATGGGTCTAACTCAATCCCCCGTTCGACTGACGATGAATCCTAACAGCTTTCCTGACGGAACCCCGAATGCGCATTTGGCCGGGTTAAGCTTGATATCATACCTTCGGAGTCTTTGGAAGAATCTCCTTAGGTCTGCTATATGGTCTTCCTGACGCCAAGACTTTATGATCACATCATCTACGTACACCTCAATTTCTTTGTGTATCATGTCGTGAAACACAGCAGTCATTGCTCGCATGTACGTTGCCCCGACATTCTTCAGTCTGAACGGCATTACCCGATAGCAGTAAGTTCCCCATGGCGTGATAAATGTTGTCTTTTCCGCATCTTCCTCGTCCATTAGGATCTGATGATATCCCGCATAGAAATCCACAAAGGATTCGATCTCGCGCCCAGCGCAATTATCGATCAGGATATGAATGTTAGGCAACGGAAAATTGTCCTTGGGACTTGCTTTGTTGAGGTTGCGGTAGTCGACGCACACCCTGATTTTTCCATCCTTCTTTGGAACTGGTACCACATTGGCTAACCACTCGGGATATCGAGTGACCCGAATGACCTTCGCCTGCAACTGTTTAATCACCTCTTCTTTGATCTTTACACGCATTTCTATTTTAAATTTCCTTAGCTTTTGCTTGACCGGAGGGTATGCCGGGTCAGTGGGCAATTTGTGAACCACTAGATTGGTGCTTAATCCCGGCATATCGTCGTATGACCATGCAAAAACATCTTTGAATTCCACGAGGGTTTTGATCAATTCTTCCCTGACATTCGGCTCAATATGGATGCTGATTTTGGTTTCTCGGACATTATCAGCGTCTCCTAGATTCACAGCCTCAGTGTCATTTAGGTTAGGTTTGGGTTTTTCTTCAAATTGGCACAGTTCTCGGTTTATCTCTTCGAAGGCTTTATCTTCGTCATATTCAGATTCATCGTCACAAACGACCTCTTGCATCATTGAGTCGGATTCAGATTGATTTATTAGACTAGGTCGAAGATCCGCTGTGCATGCCATGTCATTAGAACCAGTAAAAAGAGAACTGTTCAGAAAGAAAAAGAACAAAACAAAATTAAAATGGGACAAAAGAAGAGAACTTTATTAAACTTGCGGGATAAAAGGGTTCACACTTTTACAAAACAAAAGTAAAATTTGGATTACACCCTGGAATAATCCGAACAAAACAAAACAAACAAAACATAAATCAAAGCCTACTACCAAGACTCCCCTCGGACAGGAAGAGGAGTAACTGTCCAATTGTTGGTTTTGGCCTCAGGCCCCACAAACTGTATCTCTGCTCTGCTGGAACCTTCTCCAGCTTCTACCATACTGACATCAGCGAATAGCCGCTCGAAACTCTGATTCAGGTCCCCATCCATACCAATCAATGGTCCTAGAATCTTTGGGACCGGTGGCCTTTTGGCGCTTGCTCTGACAAAAGATCTTGAGAGACGTGGCACGGGTTTGGGAAGATACCAGACTTTCTTCTTCATTTTTCCGCGCTTGCTTTACATCTGCTGCGGTTGGTTTGAACCCCAATCCGAAAGTTTCTAGATTTTTAGGCAGGGAGACAGGTTGGACAATCCCCTGAAGCTCGACTCCCAGGCCCTTTCCCGGCACAAATCCATTACCCAGCATTTCCGAGACCATCATGACTGTCGCGGCGGCTACCCTAGGGTGCGGGATGATTTCTCCTTCAGAAATTTTGTTTGCCGACACTGTATCGAAAATCTGGTAGACCCAAGGACCTTTGTCATCATAGGTCTCTATGAAGGGCACAATGGCGCCACCCATGGTGCATGCCGTGTCCTCGCCGTGTAGTACGACCTCCTGCCTATCCCACTCGAACTTCACCATCTGATGTAGGGTGGAGGGCACTGCTTTGGCTGCATGAATCCATGGTCGTCCTAACAGAAGGTTATAAGATACTGTGGCATCTAATACCTGGAACTCCATGGTGAACAGGACAGGACCGATGGTCAATTCAAGTACAACATCCCCTACAGTAGCTGTTCCATTTCCGTCAAATCCTCGGACACAAATGCTATTCTTGTGGATTCTTCCGTGGTCGATCTTTAGCTGGTTCAGGGTGGATAATGGACAAATATTGGCACTTGACCCGTTATCCACTAATACCCGAGTAACTACCGCGTTTTCACATTTGACAGTCAGATAGAGAGCTTTATTATGCTCCGTACCTTCCACTGGCAGATCATCATCTGAGAATGTTACCCTGTTCACTTCGAAAATCTTGTTGGCAATGGTTTCCAGGTGGTTTACAGAAATCTCGTTGGGTACATGAGCTTCGTTCAGTATTTTCATCAGTGCCCGGCAATGTTCCTCAGAATGGATCAGTAATGATAGCAGCGAGATCTGTGCTGGTGTTTTCCTCAACTGCTCGACCACGGAGTAGTCCTGCACTTTCATCTTCCTCAAGAACTCCTCAACCTCTTCTTCGGACACAGGTTTCTTGGTTGTAGCGGGGTTGGTTCTTCTTAGCTCCACCGGAGCAAAACACCGACCTGATCGAGTCAGTCCTTGCGCTTCACAACTAACTTCCTCCACTTGTTTTCCTTTGTACATCACCACTGCCCTCTCGTATTTCCAAGGCACAGCCTTACTATCAACCATCGGCAACTGAACTGCGGGCTTTATTGTGACCAGTTCCCTGTATACCCCTTTTAACACAACTGCAGGTGTGGGCGGAGTCCCTGATATTACCAACTTGTTTGGCTCGGGTTTGCTTGTTATGGCGGACGGTCTCTTCCCCAATATCACTATCGGCTTGACGCCTTCTCCCTGGGACTGTACCCCTGTTCCTCCACTGGTCGGTCCTTCTTTCGGAGCGGCCTGGATCATCATCACTGTTTGTGAGGGTTTTCTCAATTCTCCTCCCTCATACACCAACTCAATCATGTGAGTCTCGTGGTGCGCTGGCAATGGGTTCTGGTTGATGTTAGGAGCTTCCGGTGTCTGGACCTCGATCTTATTGGTATCAATAAGATCCTGTATGGCATGCCTCAATTTCCAACACTTTTCGGTATCATGCCCCAGCATCCCTGAGCAGTACTCACAACTTATTGATCGGTCCAAATTCTGGGGTGGGGGATTTGGTTCTCGAGTCTGGACAGGACTAACCAAACCCAACTGCCTCAATTTGTGGAACAAAACGGTGTAGGTTTCTCCCAACTCTGTGAAAGTTCTGTGCTTCCGCAGCCTGTCATTCCTAGCATCTGGATTTCCCCGAAAGCCTGCCCCTGGAGGGTTTCTATATGCCCTTGGTGGAGGATAAGTGTTTTGGGGTGGTGCATATGTGTTCTGGGGAGGCGGCGTGCGCCATTGCGGGCGAACTGGAGGCTGAGTGTATGTCTGGGCTTGGTGTATGGAGAAATGTGGTTCTCGGTGTGGATAGTAGTGCTGTGGTAGGCTGTATGGGTAGTTTGGCCCGTGGGGCCTAGGTTGATTGTAGTGGGGTTTGCCAGACCTGGCCCAACTGCTTGCCTCAATCGTGGCAATTTCTTCTTTCTTTCTTCTTCCCAACGCACCTCCCGTGCCGCTCTGAATAGCCTGGGTCGTAGCCTTGAGTGCCGAGTAATTCAGGATTTTGTCAGACCTCAGACCCTCTTCTATCATGACCCCTATCTTCACTACCTCGTTGAAGGATTTTCCGACTGTTGTCACCAAGTGACCAAAGTAGGTTGGATCAAGTGTTTGCAAGAAGTAGTCCACCATTTCTCCCTCTCTCATGGGAGGATCCACTCTAGCTGCTTGCTCTCTCCAGCGGAAACCGTACTCGCGAAAACTTTCCCCGGGCTTCTTCCCGGTCCTCAATAATGTGAGACGGTCAGGGACTATCTCGAGATTGTATTGGAAATGACCTGCGAAAGCCTGCGCCAGGTCATCCCAAGTGTACCATCTGCTGGAATCCTGCCTGGTATACCATTCTAGCGCAGATCCGCTCAGACTTTGGCCGAAATAAGCTATCAGCAGCTCATCTTTGCCGCCTGCCCCTCTCATTTTGCTACAGAATCCCCGCAAATGCGCCATGGGATCACCGTGCCCTTCATATAAATCAAACTTAGGCATCTTGAACCCAGCCGGGAGTTGGACGTCCGGGAAAGGGCATAGATCTTTGTAAGCCACGCTGACTTGGTTGCCCAATCCGTGTAGGTTCCTGAAGGACTGCTCCAGGCTTTTGAACTTCCTCAATACCTCATCCTGTTCAGGGGCTTTAACCGGCTTTTCAATCTCTGCCGGTACCTCCAAGTGCGGGTTGTAGGCCTGTGGTTCGGGGGCATGGAATGTAGGCTCAGGGGGATAGTATTGCGTATCGGGAGCCTGAAACAATGGCTCGCTGGTTGATCTTTGCAGGGTGGCTGATGTGGGTCCCATAAAAGTGGGAACATTTGGTGTTGGGAGAGGTTGATGGGGTGGTGGAGCTTGGGAATCATGTGGGCTTCTTTCCTGATGATAACGGGGATTCGGGAGGCTTGTTGAAGGGCCGGAGTGAGGGTATTCCGGCATGTGCCCCAGTGGCTCAGGGCTCTTTTGTGCTTTGGCTAGAGCTAGCTGCATTGCATTCATCTCTAGTCCCATCCTTTCAATCTTTTCCATTGCTTCTTTTAACAACTGGCTCATCGGCCTTTCTTCCTCGTTACTATTCTCTGAAGTAGTCATGCTTGTTGCTACTGGTCCTTTGGATCTGGTTTGGTAAGAGTGTGTTGCCAGAATTCTTTAACAACTAACTTGTCTGGAAACAGACAACAACAAACTTTGTTAGCGTTAGATTTTAACAGATTTGATCACAACACATAGAGGATGCAATGTTCCTAGGCAGTTAACCGTTTCTACATGCTTTGCTTCAAACAACATGCGTCATCCCGGCTTACTCATTTGTCCCTTTTTTAAAGTACTTTGGGAAACCCTGTATTTTATTTTATTTCTCCTTTTTTTCTTTCTTAAAAGCGGTCGAATCTTATGGGGATTGCCTACGTATCACGTCCCCGCGCGAATCAGACCAGGCGTAGTTCTGCCATAAGGTAAAGACACACAAAATTCTTTTTGGAATCATTAAGTTCATCATCAAAATTTGCTATTACAAATTACTTCCAATAAAGAATAGCAACAGTACAGACTCCACAGTTTTTAACTTGATTTGGCTAAAAGAAAAGAAAACAACACATGGGAAAGCACAAAGCCTGAACAGGACTCGACCGAAGATTAATTTCCCAACTTAGGGGCCCACGAGGCATCATTCGGCCTTTTCGCGGCTCTAGGTGTGAGGTCTCTCTGCAAGCTTTTCAATTCATTCATGATCCGATGGACGCAGCCCATGATGGAAACAAGGAGGGTTTTTCGAGGCATTTGCTCACATGCTAGGCATCTCATATAGATGTAGTGCCCAATCTCGTCGATCCTTCCTCGAATGTTGTCCCTTTCAACGAACAATTGCCTTATTTGTCGGTTTTTTAATCCTAGTGCTTGCGCATTGTCGGCAAGCTGATCCTGGAACATCTCCATTTGTCTTTCCATGCAGGCCATTGCATCGTAACAACGTCTTCTGTCAGCCTGGGCATCTCGTGCTTGTTTGCTGATCCGATCATGCAGAGTGGAGTTCGTTTTCCTTAATATCCCGATGCTCATTTCATAATCCCTTATGACTTGTTGCAGGTGCTGCCTCCGGGCCATGGTACTTTTTGCCCACTTGGTTCGTAATCTTGCTGTGCTAGCCTTGGCTCTTTCCATGTCTTCCTGGCTTTCCGCAACCTGATTTTTTAACCCTGCTATCAATCTTTTATCCGCCCGGCTTCTCAGTTGGTTGTCGGCCTCCCTTTTCATCTTTCGGATCTGAGCTTTGAGGATCTCGCCTTCTCTGATTAATCTGTTCTTTTCTCCCTTGTGGGTAGCAGACTATAATTGGCTTTCAAACTTCATATCCTGAACTTGTTGCTTCAGTTTGCCTGTCTCGGCAAGATATTCCCGCTCTTTGGCCAACCAGTCCCACTGCTCTTGTGAGGATCTGGAAAACTCTTGCAGGTGCGGTCTTTTAGCCGGCCTTGCGGATGACGTTTCCCCTTTGTACCAAGCCTGATATCCGGGCGAAACTTCCCCTTTTGTCCGATTCAATACACAAGTATTTGCCTCTAAGTATTGGCATTGGCCCCACATTTGGCGAACCCTTGCTTCAGGAAACTGGCCATCGGGACTGATCTCAATCACCTGGGTGCTTAAATCCTCGTCTTTTGGCACTATTTGACATCTCCCAAGTTGCCTTAAAACCCGATGCGGCGCATAAGGTTGAATGCTCTTAAGTCCCATTAAGAGAAAATGGGGCCTGGCTGCTGGCATGTATATAACTTCGTCGATCGGTAACCAACCCAGCGTCCACTGTATTTGACTGGCGTTGAGGGCACGGAAATATGAGGTCCATGCCGAAACTCCTTTAGGTAGGTAGGCCTCATTAACTCTGGTATAGAACTCCTCTATGCAGGTCCTGTCAGCGGATCCATGGCTCAGAAACTGAGCTCGGTGACATAGGTGTTCAGTCATCCACATTTGCAACAACAAGTTGCAACCTTCGAAAAAGTTTCCTCCGGCCTTGCAGGACGTGAGAGCCCGGAATATTATCGGATACAATCATGGGCGCCAGCGTGCTATCTTTCTGTGTGAGCAAAGTACTGACGACCCCCGCTATCTTTATGTCGATATTCCCGTCTTTTCTTGGGAACACTAAGAGCCCTAAGAAAGTTATCATAAAAGCAACCCGTCTATGTTCATCCCACTTTCGACGGTTACTTTTGCTGCACAACTGGTTTTCTGGTTTGTCGAATCCTCCTATGTGACCATATCTTTGGTATATGAAACTCACAGTGCAAAAACCTTTTGCCAAGTCAGGGTTACGAATTGTTCTGACTATCTTTAATGAGTCCAGAAACCGGTGTACTGCCACAGCTCTTGGAGCAACCAGGTATTTATGCCTCAATGGAGCCTCAGCACTGCCGATATACCCTGCTATTTCTTCTAAAGTTGGGGTAAGTTCAAAGTCCGAGAAGTGGAAGACATTGTGCGCAGGATCCCAGTGAGGGACTAGTGCCCTTATGATATCTCCCCGTGGCCTGATATCCAACAAACTCGTGAGGCCTTTCAGATATTTCTTGATTTCGTCATGCCCTTCTTTGCCTAAATCATTCCACCAAAGCCGCAATTGGAGGGGAATTTTATTCATGATTGCAAAGGGTTCATTTGGAGTCGTGCTCATTCTGCACATTTATTAATAAGATTTTAACAAACAAAACTTATTTTGATCAAAACAAAAAAACATATGCTCACTTTCCTCAAGAGGATTTCTGAACACGACCTCTCAGCACTTCAGGGATGAAGATTTTTAAGGTTGTGTGAAAAAACAAGAGGTGGCCGTTTGTACAAAGGCAGCCTTCCGGGTTCCTTTAGGGAACATTTGGCTGTTTTGATATAAATGGCGTCACCCGACCCTATGAAAGAAAAATACACTTTTGGCGTTTTTGCTACTTTATTAATTTTCAAAAAAAATGGGAGGTTGGACCCGGCGGGGGTTGCCTACGTATCTCACATCCGGTGAGAATCAAACCCGCGTAGTTCGGGCAATCAAGAATAAGTAGATGAACTAACTTCCTTTTTTGAATTTGTGAAAGAACTACTTTAAAAGGAGAAAGGAAATATTTTTGATTGATTTTCTTTTTAAAAGAAATACTTCTAAGATATATATATATTTTTTAATTTCCATTTGTTTTTTTTCTTATTCTAAAGGAAGAAGAAAATATTTTTCGGAATTTTACCTTTAATAAAAGAAATGCTTCTAAAAAAATATTTTTTCTTTTGAATTTTGAATTTTCTTTTCAATTTTGAAAGAAGAAAAATATTTTCGGATTTTTTTCTATCTTATTATACATTTTGTTTTTAAAAAAAATAGTTAAAAGACTTTCTAAAGAAGTTAATAATGGAAAATATTTTAGGATTTTTTTTTTGTTTTTGAAAATTGGGGGTCTAAAAACCTTTCTAGACTTTTTGGCAAGACAAATATTTTTGCAACAAATAAAGACATATATATATTTTTTGGAAATAAAAACTTTTGGATATATATATATATATATACATGTATATATTTGTGACAAATAATGAAAGACTCTTTTATTATTATTATTATTATTATTATTATTTTTTGAATTTTCATAAAAAAACCATTTTAAAAAAGTAAGACTCTTTTTAATTTTTATTTTTATGACAAGACAAACTATATATTTCTATATATATATTTTTTGAAAAACAAAACAGAACAACGATTTTTTTTTCTATTTTTCCTTTGCTTTTAATAAAACAAACTAATAAGACGTTTTTTTTTCTTTCCAAAATTTCGGCAGAGTTTTGACAGTATTTGGGTATTGGGTTTTTTCAAAAATAAACAATCAATTCCCTAACCGCTATTTCCTTTTTTTCAATTTCACAATATTCATAATATTCAAACACCGGTCAGCATGCGGGCACGAGACAAATAAATGCACGGAAAACAAATAGGATGCATCAGGATGACCTTTTCATATCAGGTTGCTAGTCCTAGACGGACCCAACCCCTGTGTTGAGTCCCCTAAGTCAAATGCAACGTGATGCAAATAAGCGTTCCTACTAGGGATCCGGCATGAAGTCACGTTATTCTATGTTCAAAACCTGGGTCGGTGTTCTAGACAGTGTACCCGAGCGGACCACTCGAGTTGAGGAAGGAGCTCCTGTCCGGGAACCAAAAGGCCAACCGGCTTAGAAACTTTCCGAGCCTCTTTTATTTAGGGTATGACACTAACAGAATAGGGAGTCTTAACCAGTAAGCACATCCCCGGAGGTAAGAAGAGTAGGTTTCGGCACAGTTTATATACAGTTCAGATAATATCAAAGCGGTAAAGGCAACATTTAGCACATTAGGCTCAAAACATGTAAAAATCAGATAAAGCCAAATATAACAATTTATCTAAGCTCAAATTTCTAACCCTGAACCAGAGGTTCTGGGTCAACCAATCTCCAGCAGAGTCGCCAGAGCTGTCACACCTCCTTTTTACATACCCGCGAGGGTACAAGGGAGTTTTTTCCAATTAAAGGACAATCGAAACGGGATTCGTTTATTTATTTCAGAGTCGCCACTTGGGAGATTTAGGGTGTCCCAAGTCACCAATTTTAATCCCGAATCGAGGAAAAGAATGACTCCATATTACAGTCTGCGCACCAGAAATCCGGATAAGGAATTCTGTTAACCCGGGAGAAGGTGTTAGGCATTCCCGAGTTCCGTGGTTCTAGCACGGTCGCTCAACTGTTATATTCGGCTTGATTATCTGATTTTATACAAATATGAACTTATGTGCAAAATTTTATCTTTTTACCGCTTTCTTACTTATTGTTATTATTTTACGAGAATTGCAACGTCGTGGAAACATATCTCGAACCACGTTACATCAATGCACCCGTAGTTGTTTGGCATATCTCGACTCGGTTGAGATTTGGATTTGGGTCACATAAATGTGCACCCGAGTTAAGGAAAATAAATTATTAAAGGCGCGCCTAAAGCAACTAGCGTCTTGTTATTTTGGGGAAGGCCGTAAAATTCGCTAAACGGCCTGTCCTCGAATTCTAAGTATTTTAATATATACATTTAGAGGGCCCCGCAGCTTGTGCATTTTTTGTTTGTCGAGGCTCGTCTCATTCATTATTAAAAAGAATTTGCAATGTCATGGAAATACATCTCAGACCACGTCACAATCAATGTACCCGTGATTAGAGACACATTTCGATTTCGTTGAGATTTGGATTTGGGTCACATAAATGTGCACCCGAGTTTAAGGAGATAACATTATTAAATACGCGCCTAAAGCGACTAGCGCAGGGTTATTTTGAGAAAAGGCCGTGAAGTTCGCTAAGCGGCCGATCCCGAGTTCTAAGTAATTAACACATACATTTGTGAGGGCCCCGCAATCTATATATTTTACTAGGCGAGGCTCATCTCATTTATTTTAAATGGACAAATCCTAAAGCGACTACATCTTTTCTATTAAAATTAGTCTCTAAAATAAATAAAGAAAATCCTAATTAATTACGAGCTTTTTTTTATTTAAGAAAGCATGGCATACTAATTGCTATATTAATACAAATATTGATGAACAAGAATTTTACTAAAAAAATTCGAAATTATAAATAAAATAAAAATTTGACAACTAATATTCAAAAGAATCAAATATAGTTAGATTGAAGCTCGCATTGTTATATATATAAAAAAACTATTGGAATTAATTATTCACAACCATTTGAAACTGGATTTAACCATAATTACTAAAGCTTAATAGAAAGTTTATTAGACTTAAACGTTCTTCTAATTTTGTTTGAACTCAAATCATGCCTTAATACCTAATTCACGAAATTTAGTTCAAATTCATGCCTTAGCTAAATTTAAGTACTTGTTCACAATTAACCTACTGTTGATAATCTTAGAACCTTCATAGCTAGTGAATTAACCCGTTTTGCCAAGCCGATTCATTAAAGACTAACTTATGTTATTTTCTCTTATTCCAATTATTATTCAATAATACATAAAATAGCCTAAATACAATCAATAAAAGGAACAGAGAAAAAGCGAAATTAAAACTTCAAAATTCGATTCTTCATATGTATTCATGCTTCCACATTTTTAGCTTGCAATAACTAGTATTACATTCGTGTACCTGGTATTGGAAAACAAGAGAAGATGAAGCTGAGAAGCAGCAACAGTAGTAACAATGTAGCACAACAACGACAGTCCAGCAACACAGGAATAGACCAGTAACAGTAGGAATAGTAGAAAACCCAGGAGACTATAAACGACTCCAAGTATAGAGAAGAAGTAAAAGGCAGGAAGGTTCTGACTATTTCAGATCTTAAGCGAGGCAATGAAACAGTAACTATTCTTTTTCAACTTCAAAACTCTCCAAAATGAATTCTGCCCCTGTATATTCAGTGTATCCAGAATGTATATCGGGTGTATACTTCTCACTCCGCCCCCTCTTTTTTTCTTCTCTCTATCTAGTTTTTCCTCTTTTTTTTCCACCCCTTCTTCCTAAATTTTCTCTTCTATTTATAGCAAAATTTTCGAAATTTTCAGATTTGTTTTTTTATTTTTTTATTATTTTATTATTTTTTTAATTAAAAGAAATCCCACTTACAAATTGCTTTTATTTTTTTAGAAAAAGAAATCCCACCTTTATTTACTTTTATTTTTAAAATTCCAACTTTAATTACTTTATCTTATTTAAAATCCCACTTTTTATTTTTTTAAAAGAGAATCTCACTTTATTTAACTTTTCTTTAAAAAACAAACCACTATCTTTTCTTTTTCTTTTAAAAATGCTACTTTCAATTACTTTAAATTTTTTAAATTTTCAGATACCTTTATATTTATTTTTTAATTCCAACCTTATTTTACTTTTAAATTTTTTAAAACTTTTTACTTTTTTTTTAAATTTTCTACATTCTTTTACTTTTTTATTTTTTTATTTTTTATTTTTTTAAAATCATTTCCGAAATTACTATATATATATATTTTTTAAAATAAAAATAATAAATAAAATAAATATTTTCGGATTTTTTTATATATAAAAAAAACAAAAAATAAAACTATTAATAGTGATAATTCACTTTTTATTTTTTATTTTTTCGGTTTTGTTTTGTGTTGGACAAAAATGAAGAAGGGGTGTTGGGTTAATGGAGCGGACCGGATCGACCCGGTTTGAAACGGACCGGGTCATGGGGAAAGTTGGGCAATTATTTGGGCCTGTGGTTTGAAATTGAAGAAGTGGCCCAATCCGATTTTTCTTTGTATTTTTGTTCTCTTTTCTTCTTTTATTTTTCTAAAACTAAATTATAAAAGTACTTAAATTATTATTAAGAACTAAATTAAGTTATAAAAGCGCAAATTAACTTCCAATAACAATTAACGCACAATTAAGTAATAATTAAGCATAAAATTGTTCATTTGGACATTAAATGCTAAAAATGCAAAAGATGCCTATTTTTGTATTTTTTATTAATTTAACAAATAAACATGCATAGACAAACATACAAATAGTTATACAAAATATCACAAAAATTGCACACCAAGAAAAATTATTTTATTTTTGAATTTTTTGGGAGTAATTCTCATATAGGGCAAAAATCACGTGCTTACAGCCAGTCTAAGTCAACTCAACAAACTAGTCTCCAAGGACTTGATGACAGGACTACCTATGTAGACATGTAATTTTTGACCCTCCCCAAGATTTTATACATTTTAGCGTAAATATTTAATTTAGGTTTAGTATCGCTATTCTAAATAGTTTTGACTCTTTTACTTTATTTTTATCACAAAAAATAAAAATTATAAAAAAAATATTTTCATCTTTAGGTTAAAGTCAATTAGTATATTTATATTTATAGTTTTATAATATTTGAAAATACAAAAATTAGTTTTACTTTTAGTATTTAGTTTTATATTAGTTTATTTTAGTTTAGAGTGATTTTTACATTTTATAGATACATTGTACTATTTGGTCTTCCTAGCCTAGATTCAAACCCAAAAGACATGGTCCAACCCAATTTCCTAAATCCAAGCTCAATTATACTTAGCCCATAGATCCAAGCCCAATACCCATAAAACCTTAACACTTTAAAAGGACCATTCTTCTTCTTCACAACCTAGACCTAGACATAGACTAAAACAAAAGCACGGTAGCATTCCAAAAATGGAAAATAGGAACACCCATCCAAACAATTGAACAAGCTGTTAGTGAGTAGCCAAAAGCTAATTTTGTATCTCCGTTCGTGTGGTGCACCCTGCGAAAGAAGCTATTGCAAATCTTCCTTAAATTTCAGTTCTGAGCGGTGAAAAATTGTGCGACGTGGAAGACGATACATTCAATAATCTTACGTGGTTTAAATAAAGGGAATTGAGAAGAGCACATTTCAAATTAAACCTGGAAAAACTGTAGTCTAGAAATGGCCATGTCCATGTCTCTGCGACTTTGTTGCCGACCCTCTTTTTTTGGACTCAGAAAACAATACAAAGAAAAGCAGTTCCCAATGCAAAGCTGTGACTCTTTTGAGCGATTTCATTTTATTTCGTCAATAATTACGACACCTCATTCATTCGTCCACATTCTGTAATCATTTGTTAGATATTTGAGGTTTTAGTTTATCACTTGACTGAGGTCGACTTGGGTTTCGAGCTTTTCGGTGTCAATTCGAGGTTTCGATTTGTAATTTCGGTATTTCGATCTAAGGAATGTTGCTTTGTTTAGCCTGATTGATTTGAAATTCTCAACTTTGTTCATTAATAAAAGGTCTATTTCTCAATTTTCATTCTCATTTTATTGTGTTATGATAGCTTGGTGCATGTGTTGGTTGATTTGTGATTCTACGTTGTTTGAGTAGTATGTCTTAGTTTTCATTTAAATTGTTTTAATTAGTTTTATTTCGATTGTGATGTATGTAGTCTTGGTTCTTGAATAAATGCTTTTAATCGGGTAGATGGAAAAATTGGAGTTGTTTCTTTCTTGGCAAGGAATAAGAATGGGCTATAAGGTGGGTTTTGGACCATAAGGAATCTCGCCAGGTAATAGATCATGTTGGCTAGCCTATTTGTCCCCCAATAATATTTTGTTCATAAATTTGGCCTTACAACAATCTCGAACTTAGGAAATGATTTTTGAATAGTGTAGCTTGCTTTAGGCGCGATTAATAATAAATCATCGTGACCGTGGGTACGGTTCCCGTGGCATGGTCACAATACATAATTCCCAAATTCGGGTGTGCATTTCATGTGACCTGATCATAACAACTTTGAGTAATAATAATAAAATAAAGATGTTGTAGATCGCGGGTGCATTTCATGCGATGTGGTTTGCAATGTGTACCGAAACGATAAGTATACGACAATCGGGACTTATTCAAGAATAATTCCATATATAATTAAAAGAGGTTAAAAGGTTAAAATGCACATTAGGTTTTAAATATATAGTTAATCAGATAATTAGGTCATTTAATAATAGTTGAGCGATCGTACTAAAACCACAGAATCCGAGAATGCCTAACACCTTCTCCTGGATTAACAAAATTCCTTACCCGAATTTTTGCGTTTTGCGGACCATAAATAAGAGTCAACTTTCCTTGATTCGGAATTTTAAACCGGTGATTTGGGACACCATAAATTATTCCAAGTGGTGAATCTGAAATTAAATAAATAATATCGTTTCGATTATTGTCACTTTAATTGGAAAAACTCCTTTATACCCCCTTTCGGGTAAAAAAAAGGAGATGTGACAGCTCTGGTGACTCTGCTGGGGAAAAGAACCCAGAACTTCTGGTTCAGGGTTCAGAATTCGAGCTTAGAATAACTGTTATAGTTGGCTTTTGTTCATTATCTAATTTTCTACGTGTTTGGGACTAATGTGCTAAATGCCTCTTTTTACCGCTTTGATATTATTTAAACTGTATATAAACTGATGCAAAACCCCTCTCTTCAAATCTTCTGGGAAGTGCACGCCGGCGTGACTTCTTTTCGGTTAGTGTCATACCCTAATTTAGAATGAGGGTCGGATCAGTTACAAAGCCTGATGTCCTTTTGATAATCGGTACATTCCCCCCCCCCTCCCGGCTCGAGTTGTCCGCTCGGGTAAGTCAGGTCTAGAACAATACACCCAGGTTTTAAACCTACAATAACATAGCCTCATGCTGAATCCCTAGTAGGAACGCTTGTGTTTGCATCACGTGCATTTGACTTTGGGGACTCAACACAGGGGTTGGGTCCATATAGGACAGGTGTACCTAAATTAAAAGACCATCTTGATGCATCTTACGTGCTACTTGCGTATCTGTCTATTTCGGCTTGCATGTTAACTGGCTTCTAGAATAGGGAAAGAAAATGAAAAAAAGAGAAAAAAACAAGAAAGAAGAAAAAGGAAAAGAGAGTGAGAGGTAGGTATTTGAATTATCCTGAAACTCTGTCAAAATTTTGAAAAAAAGAGGGAAAAGTCATTTCAAAATAAGTCATATTTTCCTGTTGCGTCAAAACTGGCCGAACTACGCAGGTCTGATTCTCACCGGATGTGAGATACGTAGGCAAACCTCATCGGTTTTGGCCCCAATTTTCAAAAATCCAAAAATATTTTCCTTTACTTCTTTAGAAAAGTCTTTCTTTGAGACCCTAATTTTTTTTAAAAAAAAAATCCAAAAATATTTTCTTTTAATTTCTTCTAAAAATCCAAAAATATTTTCATTCTTCTTTAGCAGTTTTTCTTTCGAAAAATTGAAAAGAAAATTCAAGATTCAGAAACATTTTCTTTAGAAGTTTTTCTTTCATAATTTTCACATAAAAGCCCAAAAATTCAAAAATATTTTCTTTCTTATTTAGAAGTTTTTCTTTCGAAATTCCCAACAAAAAATAAAAATTGAAATCGAAAAATATTTTAGTTCTTCTTTATAAGTCTTTCTTTCAAAAAAGAAAAAAAATAATTCAAAATCAAAAGAGATCTAGTTTATTTCCTAATTTTCTCGAACTACGCAAGATCTGATTCATATTCCCACATGATACAAAGGCAACCCACATCAGGTTCGATCAAATGATTTTGAAAAAAAAGAAAGAAAAAAAGAGAAGAAAAATGATAATAATAATAATAATAAGGACCGACTGAGTCCATTCTAACATGTTTTTGTTTTGAATTGTGAAGAAAATTGAGGTGGTCAGTTTGCGGTAAGCTGGCAACACAAGATCCAAAGGAAAAATGCCATTGACAACTGACATCGCTAGTGCTCAAGAGACTCAAAGTCAGAGGGTTCAACAAGAGTCTACTGTGGTTGAGGAAAATAGAATACAAAAACAGCAAATGACTGAAATGTGTCAAGCATAGGCCAATGGTCAAAGGCCGCCCTTTTCTATTCATGGTTTCCCAGAGTTCACACCCATCTCGACTACTACCATTACGGTCTCATTATCTGATCAATCCTATCCACCTGGGCTCAGTCTTTATCCCAACTGTATGACTAGAGTTGTAAATTCTGTTGCGCGCTCCCAAGGTATGCCATTGACAACCAATTAGACAACCACTACTGTTATGCCCGTCTTCACCATCCCACAACCGACGGCGGCGCAGAGGAAAACTCATGAGTCACAATATGCTACCCAGCAAGAACAGTACCACTCTCCTGAGTACCACTCGTACCTATTTGATCTTCCTGCAAAGATTGAGAAGCATGCCCAAAAGATGGGATAGGAAGAAATGACCCAAATAGTGAAAAGCTTAGAACAATAGTTGAAAAATATGCAAGGGTTAGTAGGTCAAAAGAGTATTGCCTTCAAGGATCTATGTATGTTCCCCAATGTCCACTTGCCACTTGGTTTCAAGATCCCCAAATTTGAGAAGTATAATGGACATGGAGACCCAATAGCCTACCTGAAAAGGTATTGCTATCAGCTAATAGGTGCAGGAAGAAGTGAAGAATTGCTAGTAGCTTATTTTGGGGAAAGCCTTACGGGAGCAACCTCCGAATGGTATATGGATCAAAATACCTCTCATTGGCATGTCTGGGATGACATGGCTTGGGCCTTTGTCAAATAGTTCCAATACAACATTGACATTGCCCCAGACCGCAATTCCCTTTCAAACCTGAAGAAGAAACCAAGTGAGAGAGCAAACAGCTAGAGTTAAGCCACCCATGAATGACCACTAGCTAATCAATGTCTTCTTTCAGGCGCAAGAGCCAAATTACTTTCAAAACATGATGTTCGCAGTTGACGAATCCTTTTTAGAAGCAATCAAAATAGGAGAAATGGTAGATAATTGCCTTAAGACAAGCAGAATTATAAGTCAAGCAGCTCTCAAAGCTGCAACTCAGGCTATCCAAATTGAATCTGGTGACATTAATGAGATGGATGAAGACATCATGATGACATCAAGGTCAAGAAGAGGTCCTAGGAGAACGTCTCGAAGGTATGACCAGCCTCGTCTATTTTCCGATAACTCCCCTGAGCATTACTATCCCCCTCAGAACCCACAATACTCTGTCGCTCCACCTCAGTATGTTGTCCAACTACTAAAACACCCCAGAAGGCGAGCAACAGCAGCTCAAAAACTCCAGCAGCCTCCACAAAATATTCAAGTACCCTATTACCCACATCCAAGCCAGGGGTATAGAGGGGAACAAAGGTTGAAAGATAATTTTACGCCAATAGGAGAGTTATATGCAAGCTTATTTGAGAAGTTAAAGCATCATGACATGAGTGCACCTATTCCTCCAAATCATGTGGACCCACGTGCAAGAAGCTTTGACCCTTCTAAAAGGTGTGAGTACATTCTAATGCCCAGGGGCACAATATTGAAAGTTGTCGGGATTTGAAAAGAGAAATAAAAAGGATGATCCAGGAAAACCTGATTGTGATCCAAGATACTGACACCCAGAATATCACGCAGAATCCTTTACCTGCACATGATGATGCACACTTTGTGGGGATGATGCATGGTGACATGGAGCTTGAGAATCCTCTCGGGAACTTGCCGGCTGAAATTGGAGAAAGCCAAGGTGATTCTGATAAGCAAATTTGTGGCTAAATGTCAAGCCTAGCAATTGAAAAGTCATTTCCTCCTTACTAGGAAGGAATCTTGGTAGCTTGTTTTGATATTTTTTTCTACTATCTGGGTTATTTCAAGGTTGTCATCCAGATTTTATTTGTTTTATTGAGTCAAACCCTTCTATTCCTCCATTCTGTTTGTGTGAGTCTTGTCTGTCTGTTCTGTTGCTATTTTCGTTATTCGGGTTATTTTAGGGTTGTAACTCGGATTTTAGGTTGTTTGTCTTGTTGTCGAACCCTTTCATCATTTACTCAATAAAATACAGTTTGTCCTTTTGTGTCATTTTGTTCCTAGTTCTTTTCTCGCTAGATCTAATGACATGACATGCATGCAGAATTTTGGCCAGATCTTAGAAACTGATTTAATCTGGAAGTGGATAACTGAAAAAAATACTTTTGAGGATGAATAAAGAGTTGAAATACTTTGGAATTAAGGTCGAGTAAAATTCACCTTCAAATCATTGTGAAATTCGAGCTTGAGGATGTTTAATCAATTGAAGTTTGTTAGAAAGTTTTACACTAAGAGATGGAAAGTGTCTTGTGACCACGACATACCAGACATTTTCGTCAATGCTGTGATCGCAAAAAGATACTATGTTTGGTGTTTTCGAGGTTGGGAGGCCCTTTTTCTACTACCCAAACACTTTATACCCTTTGTCACCCCTTTGAGCCTATGTTATTTTCTTTGACTACCCTCTTTTGGAATCAAGTTTAGAGTTAAAAGTCAAAAAAATGAAAAAAAAGTCCATGTCCCAAGAATACAAACTAGGGCAACTCTTAGAAAGTTCAAGTGAAAAAAAAGAAAAAACAGTCAAAGGTCCATGCCCCCTGAAAATAGAAGCTGGGGCAACTTGAAAAGAAAAAAAACAAAGAAACAGAAAGAAAGATAAAACAATAGTTAGGTCAGATGTTTGAACTACGTTCGACCTGATTTCTTAAAAATAAGGATACGTAGGCAGCCTCACGGTTCGGTCCAACCAAATAAGAATTTAGAAGAAAAAGAAAAAGAAAAAAAATAGAAAAATCCAAAAATCCCCAGTAGCTAAAACTGGGGCAAAGATTTTATTTCATTTTTGAAAGAGTCGATTCCAAGAGTTGTAAGTCTACGACCCCTCATTTTGAGTTTAGTTTGAGCTTTCATGCAGACATTTCTTTCCAACCCTATCCAAAAACCTTCCAAATAAAGACCTCCTGATATGCCTTCAAGAATGCCAAGAGACGTATGCAATGAGCAACAGTTGTCACACGACGTAGAACACCGTCGAGTTGCTCACAAAAAAGAGGGAAAGAAAAAGAAGAATAAAAATGAGAGAGTCTTATTAGTGAAAACTCTCACTGGCACTGTAAGATAACGGTAAGCAGAAATGAATAAATGAGAGAGAATTGTTGGTGAAAACTCCTCAGGCACTACTTGTGGAAAGTGAGTCATAAAGCTGATACGAAGAATTGGCATAAACAAGCCCGACTTCAAAGGTCATAAGAATGGTAAAAAGGAAGATTGGATTAGTTTGGTAGATCGGCTGTTAAGTCCAAAATGCATGTCATGATCATTAAGGCTAGTTATTGAAAAAAAACGAAAAAAAAACTCTTCCCCTGTCCTTCTCGACAGAGGAATTTCTTGTTAATATTGTTTCTTTGCATCATTTTGCCCTTCATTCTGAGTCAGTCCTTGTCAAAACAAGCAAGAAAAGATTTCAAAATCTGCTACCAGTTTTTCGGTTTCATAAAGTAAATTTGGTCATCACACTCAGTTGTTACTGTCAATATACCTTGAGGATTCATGCAAAAGCTCCCCCAAAAGGCTCTTGTCAACCTACTTGGCACAAGCAAAGATAACTTGTAATTCTCTCTGACAGACAAATTGCTTAAAAAACAGGAAGTCATTCAAGATATCAGAAAAGGTCACCTGAGCAAAGATCTCCAGTTGGGATAAGGCTGATTGAGCCACAAATACAAATGGTACTGGGTGTGAAACAATTAGGGTTGATTCAGAGCAAAAGTCTCTTGAAACCGACTCAAGCTGATTAAGCAAAAGCCAAGTTGCCCAAGATTCAATGCCACAAACCGACCACCATTTTCAAAACTGACAATTGTTTTTGTGTGAAACAGGAACAAAGCAATGCAAGGAAAGTGGTTCAAAAAAACAAAAAAAAAGAAGAAAAAGAAAAGAAGAGAAGAGCCGACAAAGGGAAGTTTCTCAAATCTTTGCCTTTATTTGTCTTGTTATTGTGTATAAAATCTTGCCATTGATCTTCACATTTTTTCCTCCTAGGATAAAAAGTCCTAGTCTGATGGATTTTCCTCCCAATAAAAATCTTAGTCTGATGATTTTTTCTCCTAAGATAGGAAACCTAGTCTGATGAATTTTCTCCTAGGATAGAAATCTTAGTCTGATGAATCTTGCTCCTAAGATAACAAAAAAAGAGGACCTAGTCTGATGAATTTTCTCTTAGGATCGAAATCTTAGTCTAATGAATTTTTCTTCTAAGATAGGAAACCTAGTCTAATGAATTTTCTCCTATGATAGAAATCTTAGTTTGATGAATCTTTCTCCTAAGATTAAAAAAAAAGACCTAATCTGATGAATTTTCTCCTAGGATCAAAATCTTAGTCTGATGAATCTTTCTCCTAAGATAGAAGACCTAGTCTGATAAATTTTCTCATAGGATAGAAATCTTAGTCTGATAAATTTTTCTCCTAAGATAAGAGCCCTATTCTGATGAATTTTCTCTTAGGACAAGAAATCTTAGTCTGATGAATCTTTCTCCTAAGATAGAAAACCTAGTCTGATGAACCTTCTCCTAGGATAAATGTCGTAGTCTGATGAATTTTTCTCCTAAGATATAAAAGCCTATTCTAATGAATTTCCTCCTAGGAAATTAAAAAAAAATCCTTCTTGGTTCATTTTAGCATAGGTACATAATTCAGTAGTCTCACTTTTCCAACATAGGGTCCCACTCCCTCGCTGATGCCAGCATAACCTGGTATCTTTTCCAATATAGGGCCTCACTCCCTAGATGATGCCAGCATAACCTGGAAATCTTTTCCAATATAGGGTCTCACTTCTTAGTTGATGCCAGCATAACCTGATAATCTTTCCAACTTAGGGTCTCCAATCCCCAGTTGATTTTATTTTAGATATAGGATCTCCACTCCTTAATCTTTTTTTCTCAAGGATACAAAATCCTGACTTTTATTGTTTTTAATAAAGAAGTAGTTTAGAATTTTTGGTACAATAACTCACGAAATTTCCCTAGGAAAAACTAGGGCAGAAAATTTTTGTTTGTTTGTTTGTTTTGGTGTCTAAGCAGGTTTTACCTCGAGGCACAGGGTTCGAGACGACCAAAAAAAGAAGTCTCAATCCAGAATTAAAAAAAAAGAAGAAAAGAGAAAGAAGTGAACTCGAAGTGCAGAAGCAGAGAAAAAATGTGGAATGATCAAGACGTGATTGAAGTCACAATCTTTGCATGTCCTGCCTTGATCCGAGAAGTTGAAAAAGGAATGAACCAGTACCTGCAGCTAACAAGGGTCAAGATTCAGATCAGAGTCCGCATGAAGAACCAACCAAGACTCAAGATCGAGCTTCAGAAGATTCATAGATAGGAATCTTGTAACTCGTAGCTGGTAGGCTTAGTTAGTCTTTTAAATTTTGATTTTGATGTAATAACAGGAACCGTGGACCGGAACCTCAATGACACCTCAATCGGCTCTCCATATCGGTACTCCATCACTTTTCCTAATTCTGAATTTCACGTGGTCTGATTCCTTTATAGCCAAGGATATGTAGGTAGCCAGATACCAGGGCTCGGTCACATCCTTCTTTCTCTTAGTTTTTGGTCTCTCTAAATAAGGGTCGGGTCAAAAAACATGTCTCGTTGTTCTTTGTCTGAAAACTCTTCGTGTTTCCAGTCAAAGAGGGACAGTTGTAGACATGTAATTTTTGACCCTCCCCAAGATTTTACACATTTTAGCGTAAATATTTAATTTAGGTTTAGTATCGCTATTCTAAATAGTTTTTACTCTTTTACTTTATTTTTATCACAAAAAATAAAAATAATATTTTCATCTTTAAGTTAAAGTTAATTAGTATATTTATATTTATTGTACTATAACATTTGAAAATATAAAAATTAGTTTCCCTTTTAGTATTTAGTCTTATATTAGTTTCTTTTAATTTAGAGTGATTTTTACATTTTATAGATACATTGTACTATTTGGTCTTTCTAGCCTAAATTCAAACCCAAAAGACGTGGTCCAACCCAATTTCTTAAATCCAAGCCCAATTACCTTTAGCCCATAGATCCAAGTCCAATACCCATAAAATCCTAACACTTTAAAAGGATCTTTCTTCTTCTTCTTCACAACCTAGACCTAGACCTAGACTAAAACAAAAGCACGGTAGCATTCCAAAAATGGAAAATAGGAACACCCATCCAAACAACTGAACAAGCTGTTAGTGAGAAGCCAAAAGCTAATTTTGTATCTCCGTTCGTGTGGTGCACCCTGCGAAAGAAGCTATTGCAAAACTTCCTTAAATTTCAGTTCTGAGCGGTGAAAAATTGTGCGACGTAGAAGACGATACATTCAATAATCTTACGTGGTTTAAATAAAGGGAATTGAGAAAAGCACATTTCAAATTAAACCTGGAAAAACTGTAGTCTAGAAATGGCCATGTCCATGTCTCTGCGACTTTGTTGCCGACCCTCTTTTTTTGGACTCAGAAAACAATACAAAGAAAAGCAGTTCCCAATGCAAAGCTGTGACTCTTTTGAGCGGTTTCATTTTCATTCGTCAAAAATTACGACAGCTCATTCATTCGTCTGCATTCTGTAATTAGTTGTCAGATATTTGAGGTTTTAGTTTATCGCTTGACAGAGGTTGACTTGGGTTTTGAGCTTTTTGGTGTCGATTCGAGGTTCCGCTTTGTAATTTTGGTGTTTCGGTCCAAGGATTGTTGCTTTGTTTAGCCCGATTGATTTGCAATTCTCAGCTTTGTTCATCAATAAAAGGTCCATTTTTCAATTTTCATTCTCATTTCATTATGTTATGATAGCTTGGTGCGCGTGTTAGTTGATTTGTGATTCTACGTTGTTTGAGTAGTATGTCTTAGTTTTCATTTAAATTGTTTTAATTAGTATTATTTCTATTGTGATTGTTACGCCCCGCAATATTACGATGATGTTATGTCCTATATTATTACATTACGATGATGTTACGCCCTGCAGTATTACATTACGATGATGTTACGCCTTGCAGTATTACATTATGGTGATATTACGCTTCGCAGTATTAAATTACGATGATGTTGTATCCTGTAGTATTATAGGTTGAATTTGTCATAAGGTAATTGACATTAGTCCAAGGAAAATATTATTTGGAGATTATAAGGATTATGCTATTTCAAGAAAGTGATGAGTAAATTCGTGAAGGTGAGAGGGGAAGCAAGTCAAAGAAAATGAATTTTCGTCCAAGTTTGACATGTTGGGATAAAATACGGCCGAGCGTTAATACCCGATATTTATGGACTAGTGCCATACAAGGTACTATATGACCATAATAGTAAGGTGTATAAGGTGTGTTAAAAGTGAATAGTATTTTAAGTAATTTGAGATAATTCTTAATTATGTGGGTAATTGGTTAAATATTGGATTAGTGGAGAATTAATAAGTGATTAAGGAATGGTGGATGGTTAATTGAGGTCTTTGGATAAAGACCAAGGAAAGCTAACGTGGCAGCAAAATCTTGTCCAAATGATGACTTTTATCTATGATTGAAAACGTGGCACATTTTAGTAGTAATGGCTAAGTCTTAGTCATACCATTTAAAGACCAAAACTTATCTAATTCAAAAGAAATATCCTACATCAAATTGTTAGGCAAGAGATTCACGTAAGAATGCTTATTAGTAAGGTATATGACTTTTCTAATACTAAGCGAAATAACTCCCTACATCATTAAAGAGAATGGAAAATATTTGCATTAAGGTGATGACTCCATAGAGAGCTATTGCAAACGTGACTTACAAAGCTTTACAAAGAATTCATGTGAACCTTTACAAAGCTTTTGGATTGTGAATTTTAAACTCTAAGGGAGCATGATACAATCTTTCTCAAGAATATCGTACGGATTTTTCCTTACTTCAATCCTCCATTACGTGTTTTGACAAAAGAGAATTGGTTCAGGTATGTTAAGGCTATCCCTTCTTACTTTTGGCATTATCCATACGATACAAACGAAACGTGCAAATGCACAATTTCCATACATGACTCTATTCATAGAAATATTAGAGATGCTTATGTTCTTGATTCCCCATGTGTCATATTATTTTATCATCTGTTCATGGGTCTCAGAAAAATACGTAAGTTGAAAAAGTTTACTTCATGATATTATTCAAAGGCATAATGGTCTTATGACACTCCAAGAGCTTTTATTGACGTACTTTTCATGCATTGCATTCATGTACATTGACCCATGACCAGATGGTATTATATACATATATATATCTATATATCTATATGTATATGGGATATGGGAAATGGTTACGGCGTTATATACGCACCACCACTTGATCACCTGGTATACGTTGATGATTTTGCTCACAGTGACCGAGATGATATGACGGGATGCCCTCAGAGGCTTGATGATATTATGAACACATGTACCTATGCACGATATGGCATTCATATATATGTGTATGACATTAAAAGTATCTCATGATTTACAGAGTTATCCAGAGTTCTAGGTTGAGTCATTTACTCTATATTTCTTCCATGTCTTTTATGTACTTATTTATGTGCCTTACATACTCGGTACATTATTCGTACTGATGTCCCTTTTACCTGGGGACACTACGTTCATGCCCGCAGGTCTCGATAGACAGGTCGAGGGTCCTCTAAGTAGGCGATTAGCTCAGCGAAAGATATTGGTGCACTCCATTTGCTTCGGAGTTGCTTGTTTGGTTAGTATTATTTAGATGTGTATCATTTGGTATGGCAGGGCTCTCTCCGGACCTTTATGACAATTATGTATCCTTAGAGGCTTATTGACAGATGTCATATACGTAAAAGATTGTATGGACTTGTTGGCCTATGTTCAGTATACGAGTAGTTATTTTGGTCTTAGAAGCCTGGATGTCTTATGTATAAGTTGGTATTACATGTTGTATTCTACCTATTTCACGGCAACCTCTCTGGCTCAATTATCTATGATAGTATGATAAGAAAATATACGTTATGTTGGTACTCGGTTGAGTAAGGTACCGAGTGCCCGTCGCGGCCCATCGGTTCGGGTCGTGACAAAAGTGGTATCAGAGCAGTTCTATCTTAGGGAGTCTACAAGTCGTGTCTAGTAGAGTCTTGTTTATGGGTGTGTCGTGCACCACACTTATAACCAGGAGGCTACAAGGCATTTAGGATGGTCACTACTTCTTTCTACTCTAGATCGTGTGGTAGAGCTCAATTGTAAGAACTCAATTTGCTTAACTCTATCTTACCTATAGTACAACGATACCTATATCTAGAAAGATGGTTGATAAGAGATATAACTGTGGAAGAGTTGAGTCAGAGAAACTCAATTTTTGCATCATGCTTATGATGGATAAATTTGAGGTATTCAGCAAATCATGTATATACTAAGATATATAAGCTTCTTGATAAGGATCCCTAAGGCAAGAATGCCTATCCACCCTTACGGTAAAAAAGAAATAAGGAGGGAGACACAAGTTTCAGCAAGTAAAAAAAATAATGTGAAGAAAGGTACGAGGCACCCAGTTAATAAAGATTATCCGTATTACAGTTCCGGCATAAAAATATAAGCATTGTGAGTTATTCTCAACAGTAACAGAGGTATGTATAATTGGCCACACTCATCTTAATTATACCCTAGTTAGGGCTAATAGGTATAGATTAAGAAAAGGACGGGATATCATGATCTGGCTGGGGTTAGAGTAACCCAAAATGGTGAATTGATTGTTTGTGTTAGTTGACATTTTCGAAGGATATTGCAAATGTGCTAATAGATCTCCTTGTAAGACACCCAGATGGCACACTCTAAAATAGTACAATTAGATATGAGTACTATAAAGATAGACACTGAAAGCCTTGAAGGAATAAATATTACCTTAATGTGGCTCCCGTCCCTAGTAGAGCGAAAACGTTAAGCAACCCGAAGACCACTAGATAGAGCAAAGGGAAGCTAAAAGCAAAAGAATGTCTTATTCGAGTTTTCAGAATAAAGTGATAGATATAAATGTTAGCGAGAAATAAGAAAAGAGTTAATGAAGCATTATGAGTAAGATGTGATACATGGATAACAACGGTAGATAAAAAAATGAATGTATTACAAAGTCTATAGTCATGTGAATGAAAAGAGGAGAGGTGACAGGCAGTAAGACAACGAAAGAGTATATGCCATACAGTCATATCCTTATATTGAGAAACAAGTCCATGACTCTAACATAATTACCAAAAAGAAAAGTTAGACCCCAAAGTAATACAAATCAGTATGGGCTGGTGAAAAAGATAAATTAAACATGAATTAGGGGCTGAGTGATTGATAAAAGTCGGCATCATGAGAATTTCAGATTTTGTTCCGGCGATAATAGAATGGACAACAGAAGAAGATTCATGAGAAATTTAGAGAATGGTCATTCAGGAAGACGCTTCCCTAAAGCAAGCAATGCGAGCAAAGTTCAGCTTAAGGGACTATATGTGCCCGTTATACTAAGTGTCACCCTCGTGAGTAAGGAATTTTGTTATCCTTAGTACAACAGGATTACCGCAAGGCGAGTACGGGTCATTGACGATGTGAAAGGACGCCAAAGATGAAGAGGAAAAACATCTTTAGGCAGGTCGTCATAGCTCCAAGTCGTAGTACTCCCCTAAAGGGGGGAATATGGAATGATAAAAGGAAGAATGCGATAAAAATGAGAAAGGGATGAGATTGCACTTATCCAAATGTTACAGATATGCTATGATTCCAGAACATTATGTAAGCACAACACCAAGAAAAGGAAGTAAGGGTTCCTGCCCGGGATGTTCTTGATATATAAGGAGCCGGTACAAGAGGCACGTTAAGACAAAGGAAATAACCCAAGAAATGTTACGCGAAATATCGATATGAGAATGGGCCAACGAGTAGTTAATAGCTGATTCAGGAAGAGCCTAGTTATGGCTAGACAAGAAGATACAGACAAATCATCAGATTGTGCAAGAGAAACATAGTGAACCCCAACATGGGAATTGAGTCTCACAGATATGACATTGTGATCCTTGAGAAATATTCATATAAGAGTTGGGATATTAAAAGGTACCATATGAGTATTACGGAATCACTAGGAAAACAATAGAAATATTAGTTTAGAAGTAACCCTATAAGCACAAAGGCGTGGAGGTAAATAACTACGGATAATTAGCGGCGAGGAAGAACATCAAAAATTCCATCGGGTATACAATGTAATATCACAGCTTTACAAGAGTCAGAGGGCCTTACCTAAGTACTACAAACAAAAGACTAGCTGAGGAAATAAGGAAAAAGGCTTCGACCTAAAGAGGAAATGGTCGTGTAACAACAGTCTCACAATAACATTGCAGGCACTCCAAAGGAAAGTGGCACCTACCGTGGCTAATGAACGGGAAGTAAAATTAAAAGTAATATTCGAGATCATATGAGTTGCTCGAAAACTCTGGCATGCGTGGGAAGTAAGATAAGCTAAGTATGCACGCAACAAGGGGGCAAAAAGACCAGGAAAAGTAATAGCTTACATTAAAGAAAGCTAAGAAGGAATGAAAGGAATTATTTGATCAATGATCCCGAGTTAGTGACATTATGAACGCACTTAAGAGTTTAAAATTTTATACCTGCAGCATATACAGCCGTAGAAGATACATTAAAGGAAATAATTGAGTTCAGGTCATAGACAAAAGATTGAATTATTAAAGGATTTTGTCATGAATATCCTTCAGCACCTATGAAAGGCTAAAGTAATAACTAATACTAGGAGCTGCAAATTGGAAGATAGCTTAAGCCTACATAAAGGCTGATTAGAAAGAAACAGAAACTAAAGAGTTACATCGACTAAGTAAAATATGAGTGGACTAACAGAATTATAGACCTCAATATCACTCTTAAATAGCAGAGGTATAAGAGACATAGTACAGTAGCCATATTTATAACAGCTTTACGATGAAGCCAACTGAAGAGTACCAACCTCATAAGAAGTCAGTATAAAGCTCCCACCGGATTGTGTATGCACTAGAGGTGCAAGTATTATAATAGAGCTTCAAGTTATGGACATGAATTACACCTAGGTGGAAGGGAGGTCATGAAAGAGATAGAAGATATGATGCGAGATTTTAAGGTAAGTAAGATAAATGTGAACAACGTACGAGATACTCAAAGGTAGAAGGTTGTGAATAGTCCATACTTCAGATAGAAGGCTAGAAGTGCGGGGATTCAGTATCTAAGAATAATAGCGGCATCTTCAGTAGCATATCTTCCAGCCTATGGTCTAGGTATCGAAAGCCTGACTAAGAGAGTAAAGAAGAGTTAGAGACGATATGATGTCTCGCTTGATGTTCCAAAATGACATAAGGAATTGAAAGGTTGCAAGTAATATAAATAGATATGTGTAGGCCGCAAGCTATTGTATAGTGAAGCGACAAGGTTCTATAAGACATGAGTAAGGATAAGAACGGGCGAGTGAGAAGGTAACAAAAATGGATAAGTCCTTAGGATTAAGACCATGATAACAAGAAGAGCATATGGTTCATATAAGTTATAGAAGGCTCAGTATATCCAGAATGAACTCAAAGGATTTTAAGACTAGTAGCATTTAGAAGAGTTGGAATGCTTCCCTAGTAGTGGAATAAGGGCGTAATTGTGATAGATAAAGGATGACGTTTGGGCCTTCGATTGAGTAATGACTTGAAGAGGATTTTATGAATTGCAAGGGGCTAAAATACCCATATAAGGTGAGTCACATTGGGATGCTATAAAGTACGGTTATGGAAGTATAGTATCACCCCTAGGTGGATCAATCTAATTACTCCAGATGTCCCCAATGAGATGTGAGCCCTAGCGGCGATGTCACATAAGAGATCCAGTTATCGATGATAGATGATGGATCAAACTTAAGGTGAATCAACAATATATGGATAAAAATTCAACAGTATGAGATAAGATTAGACCATCAGTCTTAAGGATAAGCAAAGAGAGTAACCTGGAGTGGGTTACACACCTTAGTAACGATAAATTGAAGTAAGAGTTATGGTATAGTATGACCTACGTAGATGAAATAAAGTCATATGAATGGATAACCAGGTCTATGAAATAAGATATAGCAATATTCGTAAGTTCGATAAAATACCGAGCGAAGAACTTCAGTAATGGCTAAAAAAATCGGAGGAAAAAGGAAAGAAGAGACACATAAGCGCACTGACAAGGTCAGTATCGTAGAGGCTGCATGGTAGGAGGTAGCAATAGTTACGAGATTAGAAGGAATTCGATCACAAGTCATGGCATGAGAAAGAAGCCTAAAGGGGGGAATGCCTTGGCCGTTGGAGTTATTCACAGAACAACTGCCTAAATGGCAAGGAGAGTATTAATGTATTCACAAAAGTTAACATTATGAAAATAATAAGAGCATCAGTCAACATTTAAGGACGAATGTTCTAAAGGGGTGAATGATGTTACGCCCCGCAATATTACGATGATGTTACGTCCTGCAGTATTACATTACAATGATGTTACGCCCTGCAGTATTACATTACGATGATGTTATACCTTGCAGTATTACATTATAGTGATGTTACGCTTTGTCGTATTAAATTACGATGATGTTGTATCATGTAGTATTGTACGTTGAATTTTTCATAAGGTAATTGACATTAGTCCAAGGAAAAGATTATTTGGAGATTATAAGGATTATGCTATTTCAAGAAAGTGATGAGTAAATTCGTGAAGGTGAGAGGGGAATCAAGTCAAAGAAAATGAATTTTCGTCCAAGTTTGGCATGTTGGGATAAAATACAGCCGAGCGTTAATACCCGATATTTATGGACTAGTGCCTTACAAGGTACTATATGACCATGATAGTAAGGTATATAAGGTGTGTTAAAAGTGAATAGTATTTTAAGTAATTTGAGATAATTCTTAATTATGTGAGTAATTGGTTAAATATTGGATTAGTGGAGAATTAATAAGTGATTAAGGAATGGTGGATGGTTAATTGAGGTCTTTGGATAAAGACCAAGGAAAGCTAACGTGGCAGCAAAATCTTGTCCAAATGATGACTATTATCTATGATTGAAAATGTGGCACATTTTAGTAGTATATGGTTAAGTCTTAGTCATACCATTTAAAGACCAAAACTTATCTAATTCAAAAGAAAGATCTTACATCAAATTGTTAGGCAAGAGATTCACGTAACAATGCTTATTAGTAAGGTATATGACTTTTCTAAGACTAAGCAAAATAACTCCCTACATCATTAAAAAGAATGAAAAATGTTTGCATTAAGGTGATGACTCCATAGAGAGCTATTGCAAACGTGACTTACAAATCTTTACAAAGAATTCATGTGAACCTTTACAAAGCTTTTGCAACGTGAATTACAAATTCTAAGGGAGCACGGTATAATCTTTCTCAAGAATATCGTACGAATTCTTCCCTACTTCCATACTCCGTTACGTATTTTCGCAAAAGAGAATCAGTTCAGGTATGTTAAGGCTATCCCTTCTTTCTTTTGGCATTATCCATACGATACAAACGAAACGTGCAAATGCACAATTTCCATACATGACTCTATTCATAGAAATATTAGAGATACTTATGTTCTTGATTCCCCATGTGTCATATTATTTTATCTTCTGTTCATGGGTCTCAGAAAAATACATAAGTTGAAAAAGTTTACTTCATGATATTATTCAAAGGAATAATTGTCTTATGACACTCCAAGAGATTTTATTGACGTATTTTTCATGCATTGCATTCATGTACATTGACCCATGACCAGATGGCGTTATATACGCGTATATATATATATATATATATATATATATATATATATATATATATATATATATATATATATATATATGTATATGGGATATGGAAAAAGGTTACTGCGTTATATACGCACCACTACCTGATCAACTGGTATACGTTGATAATTTTGCTCACAGTGTCCGAGATGATATGACGGGATGCCCTCAGAGGCTTGATGATGTTATGAACACACGTACCTATGCACGACATGACATTCATACATATATGCATAACACTAAAAGTATCTCATGATTTACAGAGTTATCCAGACTTACAGGTTGAGTCATTTACTCTATATTTCTTCCATGTCTTTTACGTACTTATTTATGTGCCTTACATACTCGATACATTATTCGTACTGATGTCCCTTTTACCTGGGGACGCTACGTTCATGCCCGCAGGTCTCGATAGACAGGTCGAGGGTCCTCCAAGTAGGCGATTAGCTCAGCGGAAGATATTGGTGCACTCCATTTTCTCTGGAGTTGCTTGTTTGGTCAGTATGATTAAGATGTGTATCATTTGGTATGGCGGGACTCTGTCCCGACCTTTATGACAATTATGTATCCTTAGATTCTTGTAGACAGATGTCATATACGTAAAAGATTGTATGTCCTTGTCGTCCTATGTTCAGTATACGAGTGGTTATGTTGGTTTTAGAGACCCATATGTCTTATGTATAAGTTGGTATTACATGTTGTATTCTACCTATTTCACGGAAGCCTCTCCGGCTCAGTTATCTATGATAGTATGATAAGAAAAGATACGTTATGTTGGTACTCGGTTGAGTAAGGTACCGAATGCCCATCACGGCCCATCGACTCAGGTCGTGACAGTAATGTATGTAGTCTTGGTTCTTGAATAAATGCTTTTAATCGGGTAAAAGGAAAAATTGGAGTTGTTTCTTTCTTGGCAAGGAATAAGAATGGGCCATAAGGTGAGTTTTGGACCATAAGGAATCTAGCCAAGTAATAGATCAAGTTGGCTAGACTATTTCCCCCCCCCAATAATATCTTGTTCCTTTGGCCTTACAATAATCTCGAACTTAGGAAATGACTTTTGAACACCGTAGCTTGCTTTAGGCGCGATTAATAATAAATCGTCATGACCATGGGTACGGTTCCCGTAGCATGGTCACGATACATAATTCCCAAATTTGGGTGTGCATTTCATGTGACCCGATCATAACAACTTTGAATAATAATAATAAAATAAACATATTGTAGATCGCGGGTGCATTCCATGCGATGCGGTTTGCAATGTGTACCGAAATGCTAAGTGTACGACTATCGTGACTTGTTCCAGAATAATTTCATAAATAATTAAAAGCGGTTAAAAGGTTAAAAATGCACATTAGGTTTTAAATATGTAATTAATCAGATAATTAGGCCAATTAATAATAGTTGAGTGGTCGTGCTAAAACCATAAAACTAGGGAATGCCTAACACCCTCTCCCGGGTTAACAGAATTTCTTACCCGGATTTCTACGTTTCGCGGACCATAAATAAGAGTCAACTTTTCTCAATTCAGGATTTTAAACTGGTGACTTGGGACACCATAAATTATTCCAAGTGGCGACACTGAAATTAAATAAATAATCCCATTTCGATTATTGTCACTTTAATTGGAAAAACTCCCTTATACCCCCTTTCGGGTAAAAAAGGAGGTGTGACAGCCTAACATTAAGTTCAAGGAAGACAAAGTTTATGAGGCTTGTGCAAGGGGGGAGCAGGTAAGATCCTCTTTCAAAAGCAAAAAAATGGTAAGTACCACCAAGGGAAAACCAATTGGTTGTGAAATCTTACAAGTTATCAAAGTTCTCATCCCATTGAGAATATAATCACTGCCCAACCTCTGGAATCAAAACCAGATCTTTATTAAAGAATCTTTGTGCTTTTGATGCTTTCTTATCTCTTATTGAACCTAAAAATGTTGATGAGTCTTTGCATGATGCAGACTGGGTAAATGCAATGCAAGATGAACTCAACCAATTCGAAAGGAGTCGAGTTTGGCATCAAGTACCAAGACCTAAGGACATATCAGTAATTGGTACAAAATGGGTCTTCAGAAACCCCAGCAGAGTCGCCAGAGCTGTCACACCTCCTTTTTCCGACCCCGCGAAGGGCGAAGGAGTTTTTTCCAATTAAAGGACAGTCGAAACGGGATTTGTTTATTTATTTCAGAGTCGCCACTTGGGAGATTTAGGGTGTCCCAAGTCACCAGTTTAATCCCGAATCGAGGAAAAGAATGACTCCATATTACAGTCCGCGAACCAGAAATCCGGATAAGGAATTCTGTTAACCCGGGAGAAGGTGTTAGGCATTCCCGAGTTCCGTGGTTCTAGCACGGTCGCTCAATTGTCATATTTGGCTTATTTATCTGATTTTAATACAATTATGAACCGATGTGCCAATTTTAACTCTTTACCACTTTATTATTATTATTTTTTAAAAAAAATTGTGAACATCGTTTAAAACATGTCTTTGGATTACGTCACATGAAATGCACCCGCAATCCGGAACACATTTTTATTCAATGTTTTAGGATTTAGATTTGGGTCGCATGAAATGCGCATCCGAGTTTAAGAAGGTAAAATTAATTAAATCGCGCCTAAAGAGTCTAGCGTATCATTATTTTGGGTAGGGCCGCGAAATTTGCTAAAACGGCTCCTCCCTAATTCTAAGCGATTAAATGTACATTTATTGAGGGCCCCGCAATCTATACATTTCATTAAGCGAGGCTCATCTCATTTATTTGGACAAATCTTAAAACGACTACATTTTTCTATAAAAATGAGTCTCTAAAATAAAGAAAGAAAATCCTAATTTATTACTAGCTTTTATTATTTTAAGAAGACATGACATGCTAATTGCTTGATTAATACAAATATTGATGAAAAAGGAATTTCACTCTTAATTTCGAAATTATAAATAAAATAAAAATTCAACAACTAATATTCAAAATAAACAAATATAGCTAGATTAAAACTCAGCATTGTTATTTTTTTAAAAAAAATTATTGAGATTAATTATTCACAATCATTTGAAACTAGATTTAACCATAATTACTAAAGCTTATTAGAAAGTTTATTAGACTTAAACGTTCTCTTAATCTTGCTTAAGCTCAAGTCATGCCTTAATGCCTAATTTACGATGTTTAATTTAAATTCGTGTCTTAGCTAAATTTAGCTACTTGTTCATGATCAACCTATAATCTTGAAGCCTTCATAACTAGTGAATTAACCTATTTTGCCGAACTGATTTATTACAGACTAACTTATGATATTATTTTCTTATTCCAGTTATTATTTAGTAATTCATGAAATAGCTTAAATACAATCAACAAAAGGAACAAAGAAATAAAAACGAAATTAAAACTTCAAATTTTCATTCTTCATATGTATTCACGCTTCATATTTCGGATTACAATAAACAGCTTTTCAGTTGTGTACCTGATATTGGAAGCAAAGAAAATGAATATGAGAATCAGCAACAGCAGTAAAATCAGTACAACACAGCAACAATAGCCCAGCAACAGTAACAACCCAGTAACAGACCGGTGGAGTAGTAATCCAAAAAAAAAAAAACTTCCAACTTTTATGAAACAACAATTAATTCTGATTTCAAACAACAAAAGAAAACAGAATATTTTTTTTAGTTTTTTTTTATATTTGAAAGCTTAAATATTTTTCGGAATTTTCTATCTCTTAAATGTTCAGCCCTTTTCTCTCTCTTATTTTCAGATTTGTTTCTCTCTCCCGTTTTTTTCCTGTCTGTGTATTTCTCTTGTCCTCCCTTTTTATTCTGATTTCAAGACTTCTTATAACCCCTCTCATAAAATCTTTCCATTAATTAAAATCAACCCATTTTCTCTACCAAACCCATTATCTTCCCACTCATTCCCATTACATTAAATAACATATCACACCACCCCATCTCATTTTGTCCCCCACGCTTTATTTAAAATAATGCAAGATTCCCCTTTAAATTAAATCTTGTCCCCCCTTTATATTAAATAATCATATCACAACCCACCCCATTTCATTTTGTCCCCCATGCTTCAAATAAATAATTACAAAATGTACAATTCCTAAACTACCCCTTCCGACCTTACTGAAATTACCAAACTACCCCTGAACGTATTACAAATTTACCAAACTACCCATCAGCTATAACACATCATTTAATCAAACATAACCAAAATATAGTCAATATGATCAATTTCTAACAATGTTCAAACAACAATATGAACATGGATGAACATCATAACAACAATATCACATGAACATGATTTTAACAACATTTCAACAACAAATCATATGAACATAAATTGAACAACCAAGAATAACTAAAATTTGATTGAACAATAGTTTAGCAACAAACAATCCTATTTTCGGATTCAACAACAACAACAAACAAAGTATGAAGATTTCTAAATTCAATCATATTGAACTTAAAATCAACTCTAACAACATTACAACAAACAATTCTTATATTAAACTTTAAACAAGATTATGAGAACAATTCAAGCAATAATCATAAATGGTAAACAAGAAATCAAACTATACAAAATTCGGATTCAAGATCATCCAAACAAAGTATGAACATGAATGAATCTATTTTAAGACAACAAACATGACGGATTAAACGATTAAAACAATATATTCCTTTAATACAACTAAATTCTTTAAACAAATAACAAGATCGACGAAGAAACAATTATGGACTTAAACTTGAACTTAACAATATTAACAATTTCTAACAATACATAAACACATGAAACAAATTGAAGAAATAGTTGATTAAATTTCAATTTGAATCTAACAAACATCAAACTAACAAATACTTACTTAAACAATAATACAAACATGAAATAAACATGAAAACAACTAATTAAACTTCTATTTTGAAATCTGAAAATTAATTTTAACAAAGCACATGAACATGAACAAACTAGAAAAAAATGATTTCAACGATCAACAACGAACAAAACAAGAATCAAATATTTAACGATTTTAACTTTTAGAAATATAAAAACGAAATATTGGACAAAATAAAACTCAAAACAACTAACCGGAGATGAATCAACGAAGAACTTTGATTGTAAACAAATCTGTCCGAGCCTCGACCCAAAGCTCGAACAAATGACGATGAAGACGAAGAGAAGATGAAGCAGCCCGTAGCTACTGCCGCGACGAGCAGCAGCAGCAGTCCGTCCAACACCTGCTGCGACGAGCAGCAACAACGCGACGTCAAGACAGCGGTCACGGCGATAGGCAGCAGCGATCCGGCAGCGAAGGCAGCAACACGTCGCGGACAGCCATGGACGACGACATGGTCGACGTCGAAGCTCGTCCATGGCTGTGTTCGTTTGGTCATTTGATTGAAACAGAAGCAGCAGCATCGGCAGCAGCACGATGGAGGGAGTAGCTGCGACAACCGGCGACGAAGAGAAGACGCAGTCGCGACAGCAGCCATGGCAACGAGCGGAGCTGTAGCGGCGACAAGGCATCGACTGCGTAGTTGTCCAGGAACTGAAGCACGGCCATGGCAATCACTGAAGCAGCAGATGTGTCGAGAAAAGGGTGCAGCAACAGTAAAAAAAACGACGCGACACGGCGAGAAGGATGAAGTCGCGTTGGTGGTTTTTGAGGTCGTTCATGGTTTCTGAGGTTGTTCATGGGAGGGCAGCTTGGAGACGACATGTGTGTGTGTGCAGTGAGGAGGATGGAAGGGAAGCCATTGATGCTAGGGAGAAACTTGGAGAAGAAGAAGCAAAGGTGGGGGGGCGGATGACTTAGGTCTTTTAGGGTTTTCTTCTCTTATTTTTTTTTTGTTTTGTTTTTGTTTTGTAAAAATGAAAGACAAATGGGGTTTGAGTCTTTTGGGTTATGGACTGGGTCGACCCAGTTCGAAATGGACTGGGTCGTAGGGAAGATTGGGCCATTTTTTGGGCTTGTGGCTTGAAATTGAAGAAGAGGCCTAATTCCGACTTTCTTTATATTTTTGCTTTCTTTTCTTCTTTTATTTCTCTAAAACTAAATTATAAAAATACTTAAACTATTATTAAGAATTAAATTAAGTTATAAAAGCGCAAATTAACTCCCAATAACAATTAACGCACAATTAAGTATTAATTAAGCATAAAATTGTATATTTGGACATTAAATGCTAAAAATGCAAACGATGCTTATTTTTGTAATTTTTAAATTTTTGTAAAACAAATTTAATTACTAACAACTATAGAATTAAATCCTACATGCAAAATGCGACATATTTTTGTATTTTTTATTAATTTATCAAATAAACACGCACAGACAAATACAAATAATTATTCAAAATATCACAAAATATCACAAAATTGCACACCAAAGAAAAATCATTTTATTTTTGGATTTTTTGGGAGTAATTCTCATATAGGGCAAAAATCACGTGCTTACAGCTGCCCCTCTTTGCCCGGATACACGAAGGGTTTTCGTGCAAAGATAAAGCGAGCGATTTTTGCCCATCCGAGTACTCCGTGTGAAGCATTTTTTGAAAAAGATTTGACCGAACCTTTGCTTCAAAGGTTTCCTACATATCCTGGGCTAAACAGGAATCAGGTCAATGTAGTTCGGGAAGTTTTTGGTAGCTGGGACTACCGTGAGACTGCGATGTTACTGCTGTTGCATGCTGTTATCACTGCTTACCGATCTCCTTGTTACACCGTGCTTAAAAGAAAACAAGAAGCTAGGCTAGACTAAAATTTGTTCTTGTTGCCTTGCTTTCTTGTCGGCTTGTGTTTCCTCCGGTGCTTTTCTTCCGATGCTTTTCTTCCTTTTGACACATGGACTTGAGTTTATGCTGGGACCTCTTGTTGCAACCTTCTGCTTCCCGGTGCTGGGGATTTTATTGTTTACTGCTAGGGATTCCTGTTGTAACCTTCCGCCTTCTGGTGGGGTTACTGATTCCAAACTCTGTAATACAAGACTAAAAAGTTGCTTCAATGCAAAATTATGAAATGTATGCCCGCATTATACTGGTGGGCGACCTAGAGCTGAAAGTATTCCCGCATTTTACTGGTGGGCGACCTAGAACATGAATGTATTCCCGCATTTTACTGGTGGATGACCTAGAACTGAAATGTATTCCCACATTTTACTGGTGGGCGACCTAGAACTGAAATGTATTCCCGCATTTTACTGGTGGGCGACCTAGAACAGAAAGTATTCCCGCATTTTACTGGTGGGCGACCTAGAACTGAAATGTATTCCCGCATTATACTGGTGGGCGACCTAGAACTTAAAAGTATTCCCGCATTCTACTGGTGGGCGACCTAGAACTGAAATGTATTCCCGCATTTTACTGGTGGGCGACCTAGAACTGAAATGTATTCCCGCATTTTACTGGTGGGCGACCTAGAACAGAAAGTATTCCCGCATTATACTGGTGGGCGACCTAGAACTTAAAAGTATTCCCGCATTCTACTGGTGGGCGACCTAGAACTGAAATGTATTCCCGCATTTTACTGGTGGGCGACCTAGAACTGAAATGTATTCCCGCATTTTACTGGTGGGCGACCTAGAACAGAAAGTATTCCCGCATTTTACTGGTGGGCGACCTAGAACTGAAATGTATTCCCGCATTTTACTGGTGGGCGACCTAGAACAGAAAGTATTCCCGCATTATACTGGTGGGCGACCTAGAACTTAAAAGTATTCCCGCATTTTACTGGTGGGCGACCTAGAACTGAAATGTATTCCCGCATTTTACTGGTGGGCGACCTAGAACAGAAAGTATTCCCGCATTATACTGGTGGGCGACCTAGAACTTAAAAGTATTCCCGCATTCTACTGGTGGGCGACCTAGAACTGAAATGTATTCCCGCATTCTACTGGTGGGCGACCTAGAACTGAAATGTATTCCCGCATTCTACTGGTGGGTGACCTAGAACTGAAATGTATTCCCGCATTCTACTGGTGGGCGACCTAGAACTGAAATGTATTCCCGCATTTTACTGGTGGGCGACCTAGAACTGAAATGTATTCCCGCATTTTACTGGTGGGCGACCTAGAACAGAAAGTATTCCCGCATTATACTGGTGGGCGACCTAGAACTTAAAAGTATTCCCGCATTTTACTGGTGGGCGACCTAGAACTGAAATGTATTCCCGCATTTTACTGGTGGGCGACCTAGAACAGAAAGTATTCCCGCATTATACTGGTGGGCGACCTAGAACTTAAAAGTATTCCCGCATTCTACTGGTGGGCGACCTAGAACTGAAATGTATTCCCGCATTCTACTGGTGGGCGACCTAGAACTGAAATGTATTCCCGCATTCTACTGGTGGGTGACCTAGAACTGAAATGTATTCCCGCATTCTACTGGTGGGCGACCTAGAACTGAAATGTATTCCCGCATTTTACTGGTGGGCGACCTAGAACTGAAATGTATTCCCGCATTTTACTGGTGGGCGACCTAGAACTGAAATGTATTCCCGCATTCTACTGGTGGGCGACCTAGAACTGAAATGTATTCCCGCATTTTACTGGTGGGCGACCTAGAACTGAAATGTATTCCCGCATTTTACTGGTGGGCGACCTAGAACTGAAATGTATTCCCGCATTTTACTGGTGGGCGACCTAGAACTGAAAGTAAAAGGACAGAAATGTATGCCTCTATTATATGGGCGGGCTCCCAACTTCAATGCTAACTTAGGAGGAAATGCGTCTCCTATGGGTAAACTAAACTTAGGAGGAAATGCGTCTCCTATGGGTAAAAGTAAATTTAGGAGGAAATACGTCTCCTATGGGTAAACTAAACTTAGGAGGAAATGCGTCTCCTATGGGTAAACTAAACTTAGGAGGAAATGCGTCTCCTATGGGTAAAACTAAACTTAGGAGGAAATGCGTCTCCTATGGGTAAAACTAAACTTAGGAGGAAATGCGTCTCCTGTGGGTAAAACTAAACTTAGGAGGAAATGCGTCTCCTGTGGGTAAAAGTAAATTTAGGACGAAATGCGTCTCCTATGGGTAAACTAAACTTAGGAGGAAATGCGTCTCCTATGGGTAAACTAAACTTAGGAGGAAATGCGTCTCCTATGGGTAAAAGTAAATTTAGGAGGAAATGCGTCTCCTATGGGTAAACTAAACTTAGGAGGAAATGCGTCTCCTATGGGTAAACTAAACTTAGGAGGAAATGAGTCTCCTATGGGTAAACTAAACTTAGGAGGAAATGCGTCTCCTATGGGTAAAACTAAACTTAGGAGGAAATGCGTCTCCTATGGGTGAAACTA
Source organism: Nicotiana sylvestris (assembly GCF_000393655.2). Lineage (NCBI taxonomy): Eukaryota > Viridiplantae > Streptophyta > Magnoliopsida > Solanales > Solanaceae > Nicotiana > Nicotiana sylvestris. The sequence continues at coordinate 83,574,469 of NC_091066.1, read as the reverse complement.
ACTTAGGAAGTGCGTCTCCTATTGGCAGAACTAGACTTAGGAAGTGCGTCTCCTATTGGCAAAGGCGTGGAATGTATTCCCTTGTTATACAGGTGGGCGCCTAAAATATGCAATGGACAGACAAGAAAAGTATTCCTTTCGTTATTCAGGTGGGCGCCTGGCTTCAACAACAACTTTGAAAATAAAATCCTATTCGAGGGCGGATGAACCCAAAATATCCTATTCGAGGGCGGATGAACCCAAAATATCCTATTCGAGGGCGGATGAACCCAAAATATCCTATTCGAGGGCGGATGAACCCAAAATATCCTGTTCGAGGGCGGATGAACCCAAAATATCCTGTTCGAGGGCGGATGAACCCAAAATATCCTGTTCGAGGGCGGATGAACCCAAAATATCCTATTCGAGGGCGGATGAACCCAAAATATCCTATTCGAGGGCGGATGAACCCAAAATATCCTATTCGAGGGCGGATGAACCCAAAATATCCTATTCGAGGGCGGATGAACCCACAATATCCTATTCGAGGGCGGATGAACCCAAAATATCCTATTCGAGGGCGGATGAACCCTAAATATCCTATTCGAGGGCGGATGAACCCAAAATATCCTTAAGACTTGAAAATGTCTTACCTCGAATACTTGCTGGGGATAACACTGTTGGGGAATTATTTACTTACCTGTTGGGGGGTAAAATGTTATCAGCTGGGGATAACGCTGTCGAGGCTAACACTGTTGGGGGATTCTGATTCTTTCAGAACTAGTGCTTCACTGAGCTCAAGTTTCATCCCTTTGCTGGGGAACAACTTCCTCCATAGAACTTATTATGTTGGGGGCAACACTGGTTCTAAGACCACTTCCCTTGAGACTGGCGTTATCTTTATTCTTTCCCGCATGGGTACCTGACTTCCAGAAAATTTTCTAAGCGGAAGGAAAATTTTCTGCCCCAGTTTGATAATATCCCTTGCGGCATGCATTTCTGGCATCAATGCCATTTCCTTTACCTGTTTCAAATCAAACAAAATTTGTTAGTTTAAAACATGGTGGTTGGTTGTGATACCCCTACTGGGATGGCTTTTCCCTTTCTCCTTCCTTGCTTTGCGTTCCACAGCTTGTTGGGGATGATATTATGTGCTGGGGATAATCCCTTCCTGCTGGGGATATCCGTCTTCTTTTGTGACATAACTCGGAAGCTGGCATTTCCCCGACCTTTTAGTCCTAGTATGAATTTCCCAAATCATGCTCATTGCTCTCCTTGATTTGCCCACTGGCTTTGGCCTTGAGGTTTATAACTTTGGTTTTGGCAAGGATATCCCTTTTGACACTCGTCAATCCTTTTGTCAATTCCCTTTTGCTGGGGATATTTTCTTGACACTGGCCTCGCGCTTGTTCCTCGCTGACTACACCATTTGGATGCACTAGTCAGATCTCATTTTGTATAATTGGGAAGCTGATGACATATTTTGAAGTCATTTCATACTTGTTCTGACCGGACAGACTCTATTGGGGAAAATTTTTTATGAAAGGAGAAAGATAAAAGATACAAAACAAAAGACAAAGGAAATGATGACTCTTTTACAAAAGAAACTATAAATAAAAACCTATCAAACGCAGATACCGACTCTAATGGCCATGACATGCGTATGTGGCCTATCCTCTACCGTCAATCATCTTTCAAGATCTTCAATTGGCGATTCCCCATTGGATTCTTAATCTTATTCGACTTGTAGTGCCCAAAGGGTTTTCACTATCAAGTCTCTCTCATTTTTTGTTCTTCTCTCAGCTTTCATCGCCTTATGGTGCCTGTGAAGGTTTTCACCGATATGACTCTCTCATTTGTATCACTTTCCAGCTGGGGATTTGGAGTGTTGCCGGTATGACTCTCTCTGCTGGAGATTAGAGTCCTTTCTGCTGTGGAACAGAATGTTATGTTCGCCGGTAAGACTCTCATTTGTCTGACTTGGCATCTTTTGAAGACTGGTCAGAAGGTCTTTCTTTGGACCGTAATGTGGGTTTTGGATAGGGCTAGAAAAAAAAGGGTATTAAAGGCTCAAAAATGCATTAATTCTGGGTTATTAGTTACAACTTTCGGAACTAGATTTATTTACCACAAACGCAACTTTTGCCCCAGTTTCTTGCTTGGGGATATTTTACTTGATTGATTTATATTTTTTCAAAACTATGACCGAGCCGTGAAGCGCCTACGTATCCTCTTTGAGGAATCAGGTCAAACGTAGTTCCCAATTCCTCTTTTTTCATTTGACTTTCTTTTGTTTTTTTTTTGTTACCATTTTTCTTTTCTTTTCTTTTTCGTTTTGTTGTTTTTTTTTTCATGTTTTCATGCCATGCTCGCGTTTTCTAGTCGTTTTTACTGATTCCGAACGAGGGGTATGAAAGAAAAATAAGTAAGGCTCAAAAAGGGGTAACGAAGGATAAAGTGTTTAGGTAGCAGAACAAAATGCCTTCGTCATTCCAGTCTTCAAAACATGCCAAATGCAAACAACACAACAAACAATAGATTTATAGTCTCTTCCGACGGTGCTGGGCTTGACAATTATGTTAAACATATGTTTGTTCATTTGTCACTTCTAAAGCACCGTTGGGCGACACTCTCATTCTCTTTTATTATGAACGACCCTCATGCCAATTTAGGCGAATCTTTATTTAACGGTTTTCTTTGTGTTTGCCCCAGTTCCACATGACTCGGGCTCCAAATAATCTCAAACCGTTCTTATTTCCTTTAAATGCTTTGATCACCTTCTCAGGGTTTTATGATTAACTTTTAAGACTAGGCCCAAACTGGGTGCGCATGTCATGTCCCTAGAATCGGCATTGAACAAAAATGATAAAAGGACTAAACAAAAAGATGACTGGAAATAATAAAAGACCGGATTTTGTATTAGACTACCGGTGAAATGGTTTAAATAACAAAACAAACAAAACAATCCAGAACAAAATCCTAAAACAAACTGGACAAGACAACATCCGACTTATAACCCTAATAATCCGAACAACAGAAATGACAACAAAATGAGCCACCACAAGCTTCTCTCTTGCTGACCAAGGAACAAAACGTCCTCCCACTTTATCAAAATTGGCATTTTAGCCACTGAGCTTTGCATCAATACTGCCGAGACCATTACCAGCTTCAATCTCATCAACCTCCGTCGGCAAGTTCTCGAGGGGGTTCGAGTGCTCCATGTCACTGTTATTAATCACAACCCGCCCTTCTCGGATCATTTTCTCTACTTCCCTTCTCCAACTATGACAGCTCTCAATGTTGTGCCCTATGACATTGGAGTGGTAGGCGCATCGCGCTGCCGGATCAAAGCTCCTTGCAAGTGGATTTGGAGTACATGCGGGGAGTGGTTCAATCGAGCCAGCATGCCTTAGCCTTTCAAACAGACTGGCATAAGATACCCCGATAGGGGTGAGAGCCTTTTCTCGTTTCAGCAACCTCTTCATTCTTGCATGTTGACAGGGCCGGAAACCTGATCCAGATGGCTTTTGGTAGGCTTGTATGGGTGGGTAAGCATTTCGTGGAGTCGGGTACCTGGGAAGTGAGGTATGGCTTTTGAGGTCACGGGGAAAGAAGTGGTGTTGGGGAGCGGAGAAACATTGAAGAGTGATGGAGCTACTCGGATAGCTGGGAAAGCTGCCATAAATGGGTTGGGATGGAGAGTATGGAGAATCTTCCATTATGGTGTTGGGTGCTTGGGAAATGACCGAGTTCAAGAGGCTTGGCGGTGGAGGGGGTGGTGCTTTTCCCGTTATCCATGCCTGATACATGTCTGCCACATGCTGTCTCAGCATTTTCACTTCTTCTACCAACCTGTTGTTCTGTTCGACCAATTGTTGTCGGTCATCAGTACCGATCCACTCGGTTCTGCGGTTCTGAGCCATTGTCCTTTGATTTTGCTTTGCAGGGAGGAGTTACCACAACCAACCACTTTCTATATATGGACACATCAAAGGGAAGCCATCACGTTAGTGTTAGGGCATTGGACAGACAATCATGTATCAGAGATACAATGTACCTAAGCAGTTAGACAATTGTGCCCCCCTGAAAATCTTCCACACTCTCTTTTATTTATTTATTATTATATTTTTTTATATTTTTTTTATTTTGGTGGTGGTCGAATCTTATGGAGATTGCCTACGTATCATGACCCCGCATGAATCAGACCGAGCGTAGTTCGGACCCAATAAAAGATAAACAATGCTAAACATTTTTTTTTCAATTTTCATGTTAAAACAAACTGAGTTTCAAAGGTTTGAAGATGACCTACAAGCTGGAAAATCAAACAACCCACATATTCTAATTAAAAGATTTACAAATGGCCAATTTCTTTCCCCGTTTGACAAATGCAACCAAACGGTTATTTTTGCAAATGTGGCCCCTTCCGACTTTCACATGAATTTGAGGCCGGGGAGGATTATTTTATGACACTTTACACACTTGTCCATTCTTTTACGAAAATAACCTTTCGACAACTGACAGATACTCTAAGGTTATTTCGGCAAGAACGGTTCAAGACGCGGCCGAAGTTGGCTCGGGTTATTTTGACTAAAAAAAAATCCAAACGGTATTCACCTGACCGCTGACTCTTTTTTTTTTCTTTTCAAATTATACTAAAAACCTGATGTTGCAAACACGGCCCTTCAGCGCCTCGGGGACGAAGATTTATAGGGCTGTGTGGGTCAACTAGACCAAAATCCTAAACAGGACCCAAAAAAAGTGGCTGTTTATGCAAAGTCAGCCTTCCGGCGTCCCTCTCGGGAACATTCGGCTATTTTTGACAAAACAGCATCACCCGACTTATTTATGACTCTTTTTATCATTTTTCGAATTAGAAAAGTCAATATTGCAAACACGGCCTTTCAACGCCTCGGGGACGAAGATTTTTAAGGCTGTGTGGGTCAACTGGTCAAAATCTTAAAAATGACCCAAAGGTGGCTGTTTATGCAAAGTCAGCCTCCCGGCGTCCCTTTCGGGAACATTCGGCTATGTCTTCATAAAACAGCGTCACCCGACTTCTCTATGACAAAATTAAAATTTTGACATGTTTTTTTTTTGGCTATTTTAGCAAAAGGGAAGGTTGGACACCACTAGACTTATTTATGACAAAACAAAAAAATTTGACACGTTTTTTATTTATTTTTTTGGTTTTTGACTATTTTAGCAAAAAGGGGGTTGGACCCGATGAGGGTTGCCTACGTATCTCACATCCGGTGAGAATCAAACCCGCGTAGTTCGGGCCTCGCGAATAAGTAAATGAACTAATATATTTTTTTTTTAATTGGAACTGTGAAAGAACTGCTTCAAAAGAAGAAAGGAAGTATATATATATATATTTTTTTTTGATTGATTTCTTTTTGAAAGAAAGACTTGTAAAAATTCCTTTTCTTTTGATTTGAACTTTTAGAATTTCAAAAGTAAAAGGAAGTTTTTTTTTTTTTTGAATTTCCATTTGTTTTTTTTTCTTATTCTAAAGAAAAAAAATATTTTTGGAATTTTACTTTTGATAAAAGAAATGTTTCTAAAAAATATTTTTTGAATTTTGAATTTTCTTTTCAATTTTGAAAGAAGTATCAAAATATTTTCGGATTTTTTATTTTTATTTTTTAAAAAAAACATTTTTATTATTTTTGTTTTATCAACAATGGAAAATAAAGATATTTATATTATTTTTTGCAAGACATATCTTTTTTGGAATTTTACTTTGAATTTTCTTGGCAAGACAAATACTCTTTGCAACAAATAAAGATATATATATCTTTTGGAAATAAAAAAACTTTTCAGATTTATATATATATTTGCGACAAATAATGAAAGACTTTTTTTTATTTTTTTTTATTTTTTGCATTTTCATAAGCAAATAAATAATAAAAAAACCCATTTTGAAAATAAGACTCTTTTCATTTTCATTTTCATGGCAAGACAAACTATATATTTTTTCTATTTTTTTTTTGAAAAACACAACAGAACAACGACTCTTTTTTTCTTTTCTTAGCTTTTAATAAAACAAACTAATAAGACATTTTTTTTCATTTTCTCAAAATTTCGGCAGAGTTTTGACAGTATTTGGGCATTTGTTTTCTTTTCAAAATAAACAATCAATTCCCTAACCGCTATTTCTTTTTTTCAATTTCAAAATATTATTCCTGATATTCACAAGTCAGTCAACACACAAGTCCGAATCAAATTAATGCGCAAGTAGTAACAAGTAAGATGCATCAGGATGGTCATTTTCATTTTTGGTGCACCTGTCCTAGACAGACCCAACCCCTGTGTTGAGCCTCCAAAGTCAGATGCACGTGATGCAAACAAACGTTCCTACTAGGGATCCGGCATGTGGCTTTGTTATACTAGGTTCAGAACCTGGGTGTTTGTTCTAGACCTGGCTTACCCGAGCGGACAGCTCGAGCCGAGGGGGGTAGCGTACCGGGAATACAGAAGCTTCACCGGCTTAGCAACTTGTCCGAACCTCGTTCTAAATTGGGATTTGACACTATACAGAAAAGAAGTCGTACGAAGTACACCCTTCTTCATGATTTAGAAGACTCAGAGAGGAGATGGGTTTCGGCACAGTTTATACACAGTTCACGTAATATCAAAGCGGTAAAAGCAGCATTTAGCACATTAGGCTCAAACATGTAAAAATCAGATAAAACCAAATATAACAATTTATATGAGCTCGAATTTCTAACCCTGAACCACTGGTTCTGGGCTAGTCCCCAGCAGAGTCGCCAGAGCTGTCACACCTCCTTTTTCCGACCCCGCGAAGGGCGAAGGAGTTTTTTCCAATTAAAGGACAGTCGAAACGGGATTTGTTTATTTATTTCAGAGTCGCCACTTGGGAGATTTAGGGTGTCCCAAGTCACCAGTTTAATCCCGAATCGAGGAAAAGAATGACTCCATATTACAGTCCGCGAACCAGAAATCCGGATAAGGAATTCTGTTAACCCGGGAGAAGGTGTTAGGCATTCCCGAGTTCCGTGGTTCTAGCACGGTCGCTCAATTGTCATATTTGGCTTATTTATCTGATTTTAATACAATTATGAACCGATGTGCCAATTTTAACTCTTTACCACTTTATTATTATTATTTTTTAAAAAAATTGTGAACATCGTTTAAAACATGTCTTTGGATTACGTCACATGAAATGCACCCGCAATCCGGAACACATTTTTATTCAATGTTTTAGGATTTAGATTTGGGTCGCATGAAATGCGCATCCGAGTTTAAGAAGGTAAAATTAATTAAATCGCGCCTAAAGAGTCTAGCGTATCATTATTTTGGGTAGGGCCGCGAAATTTGCTAAAACGGCTCCTCCCTAATTCTAAGCGATTAAATGTACATTTATTGAGGGCCCCGCAATCTATACATTTCATTAAGCGAGGCTCATCTCATTTATTTGGACAAATCTTAAAACGACTACATTTTTCTATAAAAATGAGTCTCTAAAATAAAGAAAGAAAATCCTAATTTATTACTAGCTTTTATTATTTTAAGAAGACATGACATGCTAATTGCTTGATTAATACAAATATTGATGAAAAAGGAATTTCACTCTTAATTTCGAAATTATAAATAAAATAAAAATTCAACAACTAATATTCAAAATAAACAAATATAGCTAGATTAAAACTCAGCATTGTTATTTTTTTAAAAAAAATTATTGAGATTAATTATTCACAATCATTTGAAACTAGATTTAACCATAATTACTAAAGCTTATTAGAAAGTTTATTAGACTTAAACGTTCTCTTAATCTTGCTTAAGCTCAAGTCATGCCTTAATGCCTAATTTACGATGTTTAATTTAAATTCGTGTCTTAGCTAAATTTAGCTACTTGTTCATGATCAACCTATAATCTTGAAGCCTTCATAACTAGTGAATTAACCTATTTTGCCGAACTGATTTATTACAGACTAACTTATGATATTATTTTCTTATTCCAGTTATTATTTAGTAATTCATGAAATAGCTTAAATACAATCAACAAAAGGAACAAAGAAATAAAAACGAAATTAAAACTTCAAATTTTCATTCTTCATATGTATTCACGCTTCATATTTCGGATTACAATAAAAAGCTTTTCAGTTGTGTACCTGATATTGGAAGCAAAGAAAATGAATATGAGAATCAGCAACAGCAGTAAAATCAGTACTGTGAGCACGTGATTTTTGCTTCACACGACAATCGCTCCAAAAAGAAATAAAAAAATATATAATTGGCCCCGCTGTACAATTTCGGATTTCTGTGCGGCACCTTGTGGATTTATTTGTGATTTTGGCCCATTCTTATTTATTTACTTTATTAAAATAAAATTCAAAAATATATATGTGTCCTGCGTAATTCAAACCATAATTCGGTCGTTAAATAGAAAATCGTGATTAGGCATTTTCGTCCGTGATTTTATTTGGTTTGACCTTACCTGTTTTGAAATATTTTAGTATGTGTGCAAATAATTGTATTTGAGTGTGTATTTTAATTTGATTTTTGGCTTAGTTTTGTTTTAAAATAAATAAGAAAAGAAATAAAAAAAAAAAAAAGAAAAAAGAAAGGGCCCTTCCGGACTTGGGCCAATTTGTTAAAATTGGCCCAACGAACTCAGCCCAAGCGGACAGCCCAAGCCACCAGTCCAAACAGCCCACCCCCAGGCCATGAAACGACGTAGTTTAACACCAAAGCTACGTCGTTTCGATGCCAACCCATCACAACCGTTTAAACCAAGCCGATCCAACGGTCCAAGATCAATCCCCATAACCCATCAACAAACCCGACCCGTTTACACCCGGACCAAACCCAAACCCTCAACACTTGAAACGACACCGTTTCACTTAAGACCATCAGATCCAAACCGTAGATCTAGATTGATCTAACGGTTGAGATCAACCCACCCACTAACTATATAAGCCCAAATCCTTACCCTACCCCCCCTATCCAATACCCCAGCCTCATCGTCTTCACCCAAACCCCCGAACCCTAGAGCCGCCCCTGCACACTCTCACCAGAAACCCGGCGGCCTGAACGCCGGTGACCTTCCCCTTAACACCCTAGAACCCCCTTGCCATCCTGAACATGGATCTGCTAACCATGTAGTCCGAACCATCCCCTAGGTCCTCGAATCTTCATTTGAAGATTCGAGTTAAAACTCGTTTTACACCAACCAACCCCAGCTTCACACCAGACACTCCCCAGACCCCCCTCATGACCAAACCATACTTGGTTTGGTCCGAATCTGACCAAGGAAGCCTGAATCCCGGATCTGAGCTTTGGAAATTTTTGTATTTCTTCGTCACTGGTTTATACCGGTTCAACCGAAGAGGTTAAGGTCTAATGGACTTTAATCAAAGTGTTTCTCATCTGAGAAACACTTCGATTAAAATCCATTCAGCCTTAAGAAAGGTCTGTCCAAATCCGAGTCGAGGTTTTGATTTTTCAAAGATTTGAGGTGAGTCTTGTTTTCTTTTCCTTTTTTTTTAGTCCGTGTGATTGGTCTTTGAAAGTTTGTTCATATTTGTTTTAATTTTATCAACTTTTGTTTGGCCACTTTGTTTGAGCCTCTGTGTTTGTCTGAATCCCTCCCCTCCTATTCTGATAAGGCGTACGTACTGGTGGTATTCCGAATTTGTACTGACTAACTGATTCCTCAAAATACAATTCTGTTTTAATCAGTATAAGTTGAGTCATGTGTCCCATACTTCTGAATGTTTGATTTTTGGCTACGATTGTGTATGTTAATGCTAATATAGTCGAGTCGACAAATGTCGTCAATTAGTTTCAGTAGTTCGAATGTTAACGATTGAACATTTTGCCTGCTGCAACTTTGTTTGAATCAAAGTAAGAATCAAGTAGGGTCATTTATAGTTGTATTTGAATCTGAAAGGATAGATTGTTAAGCTGCAATCTGAATTGAGGGCATGTGCACTTGTGCACAGCATGTGCATTGTGCACTTGTGCACAGCATGTGCATTGTGCACAGCCTGGTTCCTGCACAAAGGCCCCTTTTGAATTAAAAATAGTTTGACAGCGTGTGCTGTCAAAGCACACCCCTGCTGCCCATGCTCTACTTTAGTTTAAGAAGTATTAAACCTCACTTAAAAGAGTAAGACTGTCAGGGAATATCATGGGGGGATTTTGTTAATACTTAAATAACTAATGGGAATCTGAAATGGAAATGCACATGGGAGGGACTGGGGTATTCTGAAAAAAGGCTGTTTAAAAAAGATAGTTTTGAGGTTTATAAAAGGGGGGGAGATATACAGAATAGAAAAGAAAAAAAGGATAGACACTGGACCTTGAGGGCTGTAAAAGAAAATAAACACACACAGTGAGGAATTTCTGGGGAAAGAGAGCTGAATAGATAAGGGAAAAGAATATAGACATACTGTGAGGAGTTTGAAAAGGAGAGCTGAAATACATACAAAATAGATACACATAGATAGAGGGAGATTAAGGGATAGAAGGGATACAACCAATAATCAGAAACTTTCTTCCTCCTATTGTTATTGGGTTTTCAGTTGTTTCAATTTGTTCAAACCAATTCTGATCCTCTGAAATCCCAGTTGTGTCTATTAGTTGAGTGCTCTCATTGGTTTACTACTGTTTTGATCTATCTGGAATTCTGATTCTACTCCACTGGGTGCTGTTGTTATTTGGCCATTTGTTCTCTATTGGCCATAGTTGCATCACTGCATTCGAGCTTGTTTCTTGCTGCATTGCTTTGTCTGCTGCTATTCTGCCCTGCTGCTACTGATAGTGCTGTGATTGCTGCTGCATTTTTGTTGTCATCATACTCTGCTGACTTCCCCTTTTCCTTCAATTGTCAAATATTTCCAGGTACACAACCTCTGAAACTTTGTATGGTTGAAAGTTTGAAGTTGAAGCAGAAATAAAGAAAAGAACAGTTGTTCATGTTATAACATTGGTGTTAAAAAATAGGTCGAATGTTATTTGGGATTGTATATTTTACTGCAAACTGCAAACACTTTGTATAAACTAGCATACATTCTGTTTGAGATGGACTGTCAGATAGCATTGTTCAATAGTAATGACAGTATGACATAGACAACATGTTTTGATTTAGTATACATTCAGTTCAGTATAACACTTGTTTGGTTTAGTTATGACTGTATAACATAGAGTCATAGGCACTTGTATGTATTTTGCCTAGACCACTGAATCAACAAAATTGTGGTACTGGGTCCGGGATAAATGTATCCCAAACAAACTCCCATGCAGTCACATTAAGAGTCTGGCTATGAATGCCAGTTCTCCTGTCAGTTCATTCGCTCCAATGCAGGTTCGATACTGAGTTTCGGTATAGGTTGTTTGTCTCGAAATAATGTGATGATTGTTGAGAAAAACTAATAACCATTTTTTGAGTTCACTTAGTAGTAACTCCCCTGGTAAAACAGTCGATTTCGTTTATCAACTTCAAATAGGTTAAAGTGTTAAAAAATAGAACTTGGAGGTCATTAAACATAACTCAATGTATGTTGTTAGTTTGTTTGCAATCTCATTTAGCGAATTAATAAGTTATCCACTCGATGAAGACAAAGCATGCGGTAACCCTCACCTTATGAACAATCAATCAGGTAATCAAACAAGTTTAGTTCCGGCAAACATAATAAGGATTCAGTCCGTATTTGTCCAAACCCGCAAAATTCGGCATCATCCTTCTCTTTAAAGATAAATGTAGTAGAAATGTAGTCATTGTAGGGTACCCTTCTTAAATAATGAGACGAGCCTCGCCGAATAAAAAATGCAAACTGCGGGGCCCTCAATAATTGATCACGACAAATACTTAGAATTTGGGAGGGACTGTTTAGAGAATTCCACTACCTTCCCCAAAGATAATAACGCGTTTAGACTCTTTAGGCGCGACTTTAAGTTAAAATATATTCTTAAATTCGGGTGCACATTGATGTGACCCAAATCCAAATCTCAGCGAAGTCAAAATGTGTTGACGATCACGGGTGCATTGATTGTGACGTGGTTCGAGACGCATCTTCACGACGTTGCAATTCTATAAAAATAAATGATAATGATAAAAGCGGTTTAAACTTAATGGGAGCACGCAAGTCATAACATGTATTTAAATCAGATATTTAGCCATTATAACAATTTAAGCGACCGTGCTAGAACCACGGGATTCGAGGGTGCCTAACACCTTCCCTCGGGTCAACAGAATTCCTTACTTAGAATTTCTGGTTCGCAGACTTCATTTGGAAAAGTCGAATATTTTCCTCGATTTGGGATTCAAGATAAACCGGTGACTTGGGACACCAAAAGCCAAACTTTTCCCAAGTGGCGACTCTGAATTAAATAAATAATCCCATTTCGAATATTGTCACTTAAATTGGAAAAACTCCACCCGCGCATCTAACCCCTCGGGGCGGGCGCGCAAAAAGGAGGTGTGACAGCTCTGGCGACTCTGCTGGGGAGTGTGGACCCAGAACCACTGGTTCAGGGTTCAAGAATTCGAGCTTAGAATAATTGTTATATTTGGCTTTATTATCTGATCTTTATTACATGTTTTTGCATAATGTGCTAAATGCTGTCTTTTACCGCTTTGATATTATCTGAACTGTATATAAACTGTGCCGAAACCCTTCTCTTCTTACCTCCGGGGAGAAGCTCGCTGGTCGAGACTCCCTATTCTGTTAATGTCAATACCTAAAATAAGAAAGAGGACGGACAAGTTACAAAGCCGGACGATCTCGCGGGTCCCCGGTACGTAGCCCCTCCTCGACTCGAGTTGGTCCGCTCGGGTACACAGTCTAGAACAAATACCAAGGTTTAAACCTAGTATAACGAAACTTCATGCCGGATCCCTAGTAGGAACGTTTATTTGCATCACATTGCATTTGACTTAGGGGACTCAACACAGGGGTTGGGTCCGTCTAGGACAGGCAACCTGAAATGGAAAGACCATCATGCTGCATTCCTATCTGTGTTATGCATTTATTTGCTTCGATTCCGCATGTCGACCGGTTCCTAAAAAAAAGGGGGAAAGTAACAGCGTAGGGGAGATAATTACTTAATTTTGGAAAAATAAAACCAATGTCCAAGTAGTGTCAAAACCTTGCCGAAATTTTCTTAAAAAAAAAAAGAAAAAAAAAAACTGTCTTGTTCATTGAGAGTCATTAAAAAAAATTTATAAAAATCTTCTTTTATCACTTTCAAAATCAAAAAAAAAGAAAGGGTATTTATTTTTTAAAAAAAAAAAAAAATCAAAATTCATAATTCAAAAAAAATGTGTTGTTTCTTTCGTAGTACCCCTTTTATGAATTCAGACTAAAGGTCCAAATTTTTCCTAAAAAGAAATACAATATAATCTTTATCTCTTTTCAAAAATGTAAAAAATACGCATTCTTGATTTCTAGGTTTATTCGATTTTTTTCCCTATTTTACGATACCCCCGAACTACGCCGGTTTGATTCTCACCGGATGTGAGATACGTAGGCAACCCTCGTCGGGTTCAACCCCCATTTTGCGTGCGGGATCAAGCCAAAGGAGAAACGGCGCCAGGTTACCTTGCATGGTACAGAAGGGAACTCGAGCACGAAAGGCCAGCTAAGAGACCCCACATCCGGAATTTTACCGAATCATCACAAAAGCAGTGGGATTGGTTAGCAAAAGAAAGAGGCTATTGCACCGAAATCAGCGGGTTAAAGCAACAAGTGGAAAAATTGAAATATGAACACAACGTGCAAGTTGCTACCGATCTGGGAGAACGGAACAGGTTGATTCAAGAAAATGAAATGCTCAGAGCCCAGATCAAACAGATAAGGTTGGATGCAGATAGACAACCAAGGCGTCGATCGGACGAGCAGTTGATAAAAGGGCTAAAAGGTGAAGTCAGGGAATGGCGAGATGGTTTGGAGAAATCTGAAAACATCATAGCAGAGCTCAAAGCACAGTGGGGTACAAGAACAGACAAGCATCGCAGGTACCTGAATCGATTGGAAAGCGACCATGAGAAGACTGTTGCTAAGATAAAGAGAGAGATGGCTGCACTTGAGATCAAAACAGCTAATCAGGCCAAGGATTTCCAAATTGAGAGCAGATACTGGTATGACTCAATAGCCCAGATGAAGTTGGAAGTACGACGACTGAAGCATCAGCATGTACAAGATGCTCAAGTTTTCAAGATATGCAGCGATCAGACAAAACGCCTGCTCGTAGAGAAGAAGCAAACCAGAGATAGGATCAAGGCCATTGCCCATGCCATCACCAGACGATGCCTACGATGTGAGAACATGTCCAGCGCTACCGTCCTCTCGGCAGTAATGGGTTATGTCAAGCAGACTATGCACGAGCTAGAGCAACTTGAGAGGGATCTCACGCCTAGGACCGCGGCGAGGCCGAACGATGCCCCGCGGAAACCAATTTTTAAAACCATAATGCATTCATAGGTCAAATCTGTACCTTAGCATCTTCTGCCTGTTTTTCTTTCATCAGGGTGATTTTAGTCTATTTTTGAGTCTAGGTTTATTTTCAAAGTTTGCTTTTTCTTTTGCAAAATGTAGTTTGTAACAGACTGCTTCAATAATAAAGAGTTTGCTTCTTTCACGCTCATTTGTGTTTTCGAACTACGTAATGATCTGATTCACGTGAGTATCGTGATACGTAGGCAATCCTCATCGGATCCGATCGCATTTTATTTTGCTACAAAATATATATATATAAAAGAAAAATAAATGAAAATAAAATAAAAAAAAAAGAAGAAAAAAAGAGGGGGAAATAAGAGGAAAATACCGGAATGACGCATGCTCTCGTAGCAGACATATAGTAATCCACTTAACTGTATAGGTACATCATGCCCAACGTGAGATTAACTATCTGTTATCTGCTACAAATTAACCGTGCGCTTGTCATTGAGCATGTTTCCAGGGTTTTTGAAAAGACGGTTGGTTTGGTGAAAGTCTGGCCTCGCACTCATACTTCACGAGGTCAAGGAGAGGTGTTCAACTACCTATTGTTAGGACCAGAAACAGTACTCACACCTACTTCACCAGGTCAAAAGGAAGTGTGGAAATGTCTTCGGAAATTCCATTGCAAACAGTCCCCGTCTCTGAGGAGAGCTCAATCTCAGCCGTCCTCACGCCTGAATCCGCAACTGCAGAAGAAAATAGAATCCTGCGGCTCCGCATGTTGGAAATGCTGGATGATTGGAACAATGGGAAAGAGCCGCCAAGTGTCGTCCCCGGATTCCCTGAATTATTCTCCAGGTCAGGTGGGACTTCTAATGTCCCCATAAATTACCCTGCTACCCCATTCGGGTATCCAGCCAACTCCGTTTTCTCCGCCGGATCACCTTCTGAGCCTCATCCCCGAATGTCGGCCACCGATGCAAGCATGAATATCTTTACTGCATCGCCTTGCCCAGCTACGGCACAGCCTGCCACATACAAGCCAAGCTTCGACTCATCCTCTTTTACATTCCAAGCACCATCGTTCTCAATGGAACCAACCAGGTTCGCTACCAACAATAATCCTCTACCGCCTCAGTGCGAACTCGCACCGGGACAGGAACAGAACCCCAGGATTGCAGAACAAAATGAGATTGCTAAGAGAATGAGAAGCCTTGAACAAAGTTTGAAGAATATGCAAGGTTTGAGCGGGCAAAAGAGCGTCTCTTACGCCGACCTGTGCATGTTCCCTCACGTGCACCTGCCGACGGGCTTCAAGACCCCCAAGTTCGAGAAATACGATGGGCACGGTGACCCCATTGCACACCTTAAAAAATACTGCAACCAATTGCGGGGAGCCGGCGGAAAGGAAGAACTGCTAATGGCGTATTTTGGGGAAAGCTTAGTAGGGATAGCTTCGGAATGGTATATGGATCAGGAAATGTCCCGATGGCATATATGGGATGATCTCGCCAGAGATTTTGTAAAGCAATTCCAGTATAACATCGACATTGCGCCAGACCGAAACTCTCTGTCGAATTTGAAGAAGAAGCCTTCGGAAAGTTTTAGAGAGTATGCTATTAAGTGGCGTGAACAGGCGTCGAGAGTAAAGCCTCCCATGGATGAAGTGGAAATGGTCACTACCTTTCTCCAGGCTCAAGAGTCTGACTATTTCCAAAACATGATGTCGGCCATGGGTAAGCCATTCGCGGAAGCAATCAAGATAGGAGAAATGGTAGAGAATGGGCTGAAAACGGGTCGGATTCTGAGTCAAGCAGCCCTAAGGGCAACCTCTCAGGCCATCCAAAGCGGGTCTGGAGGGACGACAAGGGGGAAGAAGAAGGAAGAAACGGCTATGGCAGCCTCTGAAGCAAGGGAGTATCGTCATCACAGGCCCCATTTTCCGGAAAGGGCCTCACAACACTACTACCCCCACTCAAATGCGGCATATGCTCATCAACCTTATATGGTCATGAATGCCCAACCTTATAACCATTCACCACAACAAGCTAACCGAGGCCCAGCTCCACCTCCCAGAAATCAGCCTCCTTACCGCAACCACTATAACCCACAACCCCCGCAAAATAACTACCGCCCCCAAGAGCCACCTCGACGGCGGACTTTCACGCCCATCGGTGAGCCATACTCGACTTTGTTCCCAAAGTTGGTTCAGTTAGGTTTCCTACAACCCATCCCTCAAACAAGGCAAAACCCGACATCTCCTTCTTACAAAGCCGGAGTCAGATGCGCCTATCATTCAGGGGCCGAGGGGCATGATACAAACGACTGCTGGTCATTGAAAAGAGTGGTCGAAAATTTGATAGAGCAGGGGAAGATAGTGCTAAGGGACGAAGAGATCCCAAATGTAACTAACAATCCATTGCCCGCTCACAATAACGGGCCGCTGATCGGCATGATTTGTGAAGACAAAGAGTTCGACCCTGCCTTGAAAGCCATAATTGCCATTGTCGACACAGCGAGGAGGCCTGAAACAGACCAGAAATCAGAAAGGGGGGAGGAGGCCAAAGCTGCAGAAAGCAAGCCCGAAAAGAAGGTGGAGAAGAAAGTAGTACCAGCAAAGGGTGGAGTTCTTTACATACCACGAGGTCAAGCCAAGAAGACGCAGAACTTCGGGGTCAAAAAGACAAAACCTATGTATGTGCCAAAAGGGGCCTATGTGGTCCGGGGGACGATTCAACCACCTCGGCTGAATGAGCCAGTGGTTATCGGACGCGTGCCACAAAAGCCAATGACCAACCCGTCCACAGTGCCGTGGAATTATCAAAAGACTTTGGTAACATATAAAGGTAAGGAGGTCAGGGAAGAACTTCCAGAAAATACTTTCGTTGGAGGGTACTCAAATACCCAAGAACTGAACAACGCCACACAAAGGCGCTTCCCTCCAAAGGAGCCTGTGAGTGTTGAAGAAGCGGAAGTATTCTTCAAACAGATGAAGATGCCGGATTACGAAGTGATAGACCAGCTGCGCAAGCACCCTGAGCAAGTGTCCATGCTGTCACTATTAATGAGGTCAACCGAGCATCAAAAGATCCTGTTGAAAACCCTGAATGAAGCATACGTACCGGTCGAAACCTCGGTGGAGCAACTAGAGCGGATGACAGAAAGATTCTTCGCCATCAACCAAATCTCCTTCAGCAAGAACGATCTACCCCCGGAAGGAGCCGCACACAACAAGGCATTGCATTTAACAGTCAAATGTGAGGACTACTATGTCAAGCGGGTGATGCTGGATGGGGGATCAGGTGTTGACATCTGCCCGCTCTCCACGCTGCAAAGAATGGAAATTGAGACCGGAAGAATCCGACCCAACAACGTCTGCGTGAGAGCTTTCGATGGTATCAAGAGAGACACCATGGGAGAAATAGACCTGTTGCTGGTCATAGGACCAGTCGAATCTCGAGTCACTTTCCAGGTGATAGACATGGACACATCGTACAATTTCCTCCTTGGCAGGCCTTGGATCCATGCGGCAGGAGCCGTGCCTTCTACTCTTCACCAGATGGTGAAGTTCGAGTATGAAGACCAAGAGATCGTGGTCCATGGAGAAGATGAACATGCCATTTATCGGGACCCATCTATCCCGTATCTTGAACCAAGAGAAGGGAGTGAGCATACGGTCTATCAAGCTTTCGAGGTGGTATTGGCAGAGCAGCACGAAGAGGGAGTACCTTGCCCCCAGCCTTTCTTGTCTAACGCTTCGGTTATGGTGGCCAAAGAAATGATCCGACACGGATTTAGGCCAGGGAAGGGGCTTGGACGAAATCTTCAGGGAACGACGGAACCCATTACTTTACCAGTCGTCAAGAAACCTTTTGGACTAGGTTTCAAACCTACTCCAGCAGACGAAAAATGGGCAAAGAAAAGGAGAAGTGAGGGCTGGAAGTTGCCTCGACCACTGCCGGATTTACATGCGACTTTTGTCAGGCCAGGGTACACTGAAGAAGAAGAAGATGAGGTCTTCACAGTTGAGGAAATCGAGGAAATATGTGGGGCAATGAGGGAAATGCTCTACGAGGTCCACATGGTTCAACCAGGCGAAGGCACGAGCACTGCTGAGATGATATACATGGGGCCAAACGCCAAGCTCCAAAACTGGGAGATCACGCCAGTCCCAACTAGACGGAAGTCCGGGTAGACCTGTCCTGCCACCTTTCCTGTATCACAAGTTATCTCCGGGACATAACTTGAACGTTTTCTTCTTTTCGTTTGTTATTCCGAATTCCTAGTTGTAAACGTTGTTGTCTTCCAATTTTCAAAAGAAAATAATAAAAAAAAATCATCATTGCTTTCCTATTCTTTCTTTCGTCCTGATTTTATTACTTTTCCTCTTATCTTCCTTTTCAGTCCTAATAATGCGGCTTTAAATATGACATGCTTGCGGACTTCACGCCCAGGTCACAATGAGCTATTTAATTGCGAATTAATGAATCCAGAACCAGAATATGATGCGGAAGAGGCTTTTAGGGAGATAAACCGAGAGTTGGAATATTTCGAGAATAAACCTAAGCCGAATCTGAATGACACTGAACCGGTAAATTTAGGAACCCCGGAAGAAATCCGGGAGACCAAGATAAGCATTCACACGGACAAGAAAACGCGAGAGGCGATAATTCAACTTCTTCTTGAATTTAAAGACGTGTTTGCTTGGTCATATGATGACATGCCGGGACTAGGTGTCGATCTAGTGGTTCACAAATTGCCGATTCATCCTGATTGTCCTCCGGTTCAACAAAAGCAACGAAAGTTCAAAACCGAGGTCAGTGACAAAATTAAAGAGGAGATCACCAAGCAACTGAAAACAGGAGTGATCCGGGTAGTCCAATATACAACATGGTTGGCGAATGTGGTTCCAGTACCGAAAAAGGACGGGAAAACTCGAGTATGTGTAGATTACCGAGATCTGAACAGAGCAAGTCCTAAAGATAATTTCCCGCTGCCCAACATCCACATCCTCGTTGACAATTGCGCCAAGCACGAGATACAGTCTTTCGTAGATTGTTACGCTGGGTATCATCAGGTATTGATGGATGAAGAGGATGCCGAGAAAACTGCCTTCACCACGCCTTGGGGCACCTACTGTTATCGGGTCATGCCATTTGGTTTAAAGAATGCTGGGGCTACTTACATGAGGGCCATGACCGCCATTTTCCATGACATGATGCATCAGGAAATAGAGGTGTACGTGGACGATGTTATAGTCAAGTCCAGGACGCAGGATAACCACATCCAAGACTTGAGGAAATTCTTCGAGAGGCTAAGGAAGTATGACTTGAAGCTAAATCCAGCCAAATGCGCTTTCGGAGTTCCGTCAGGTAAACTTTTGGGTTTCATCGTAAGCAGGAGAGGTATCGAGCTAGATCCGACTAAGATAAAATCTATCAAAGATCTACCTCCCCCAAGAACGAAGAAAGACGTGATGAGTCTTTTGGGCAGGCTGAACTACATCAGTCGGTTTATTGCCCAGCTGACAAGCACGTGTGAGCCCATATTCAAGTTGTTAAGGAAGGATGCGGCGATTAAGTGGACAACGGAGTGTCAAGAAGCCTTTGATAAAGTCAAAGAGTACCTTTCGAATCCCCCAGTCTTGGTCCCTCCCGAACCAGGAAGGCCACTTTTCTTGTATCTGACAGTCTTGGAGAACTCCTTCGGCTGCGTCCTGGGGCAACACGACGTGACCGGGAAAAGGGAACAGGCGATCTACTACCTGAGCAAGAAATTCACCAGCTACGAGGCCAAATACACTCTGTTGGAGAAGACATGCTGCGCTCTCACATGGGTTGCTCAAAAGCTGAGGCATTATCTCCAAGCCCACACTACATTCCTCATAAGCAGGTTGGATCCCTTGAAATATATATTTCAGAAACCAATGCCTACTGGGAGACTGGCTAAATGGCAAATCTTGCTTACGGAGTTCGACATAGTTTATATCACTCGCACGGCAATGAAAGCCCAGGCGTTAGCAGATCATTTGGCCGAAAACCCGGTCGATGAGGAATACCAGCCATTGGATACCTATTTTCCGGATGAAGAGGTAAACACCGTAGAAGCGATCTCGGAGGAAGCTCATGTTTGGAAGATGTTCTTTGACGGAGCCGTGAATGCCAAGGGTATAGGGATCGGGGCAATTTTGATCTCACCTGCCGGTCAGCACTATCCCGCCACAGCTAGACTTCGTTTCTTCTGCACAAATAATACAGCTGAATATGAAGCCTGCATTATGGGCATACATATGGCAATCGATCAGGATGTCGAAGACTTACTGATTATGGGAGACTCTGACCTGATCATCCGGCAAGTTCAAGGCGAATGGGAAACTCGGGATGTCAAACTTATCCCATACCGACAACATGTGGAGGACCTCAGCAAGCGCTTTAACTCAATAGAATTCAGGTATATTCCGAGGTTTCACAATGAACTGGCAGATGCACTTGCTACTCTGGCTTCTATGCTACCCTACCCGGGCAACGCCCACGTCGATCCTTTGGAAATCCAAATCAAGGAAAGACACGGTTACTGCAGTGTAATCGAGGCGGGATCAAATACGCAGCCTTGGTACCATGACATCAAGAAATTCTTGAAGACACAAGAATACCCCGAGCATGCAACTGGAGATCAAAAGAGGACCATTAGGCGACATGCAAGTGGTTTCTTTTTGAGCAGTGAATTGTTATATAAGAGGACTCCGGACCTCAATCTCTTAAGATGTGTCGATATCGAGGAAGCAAGAAAGATCATGCACGAAGTACACGCAGGTGTATGTGGACCTCACATGAACGGGTATGTCTTAGCGAAGAAGATCCTTAGAGCAGGTTATTACTGGATGACCATGGAAAAGGATTGCTTTAGCTTTGTCCGGAAGTGTCATCAGTGTCAGGTGCACGGTAATTTGATTCATGCACCTCCCACAGAACTGCATCCCATGTCCGCACCTTGGCCATTTGTCGCTTGGGGCATGGACGTCATTGGACCAATTGAACCAAAGGCTTCGAATGGACACAGGTTTATACTGGTTGCCATCGATTACTTCACAAAGTGGGTAGAGGCTGTCACTCTCAAGTCGGTCACCAAGAAAGCTGTAGTGGATTTTGTACACTCAAATCTTATCTGTCGCTTCGGTATTCCTGCGACTATCATTACAGATAATGCAGCAAACTTGAACAGTCACTTGATGGGAGATGTGTGCGAGCAATTCAAGATAACACACAGGAATTCCACTCCTTATCGGCCAAAAGCCAATGGTGCTGTAGAAGCTGCAAATAAAAACATCAAGAAGATTTTGAGGAAAACAATACAAAGTTCCCGACAGTGGCATGAGCAGTTACCTTTTGCGTTATTGGGGTATCGCACTACGGTGCGCACATCGGTGGGAGCGACTCCTTATCTTTTGGTTTATGGAACCGAGGCCGTAATACCGGCAGAGATAGAGATTCCTTCACTTCGAATCATTGTCGAAGCAGAAATCGAGGACAGCGAGTGGGTTAAGACTCGACTGGAGCAATTGACGTTGATTGATGAAAAGCGGATGGCTGCAGTTTGTCACGGACAGTTATACCAACGAAGGATGGCCCGTGCTTACAACAAGAAAGTCCGACCTCGGAATTTCGAAGTAGGACAATTGGTACTGAGGCGTATTCTGCCGCATCATGAAGAAGCAAGAGGAAAGTTTGCCCCAAATTGGAAAGGCCCATACATTGTGAGGAAGATACTGCCGCGGGGAGCATTGTATTTAGGTGATATCGAAGGAAATGACCCCGACACAGCAGTAAATGCAGATGCAGTCAAGAGGTACTACGTCTAAATCATACTCCGGTGGTCCTGACACATTTGAAAATGGCAAAGGTTTTATTCCCCACTACTCCCTAAACACTACCCAATCCTCTCAAAAAAAAAAAAAAAAAAAAAAAAAAAAACATTGATTGAGGCCTGAACTACGTTTGACTTGATTCCGAAAGGATACGTAGGCAGCCTCTCCCTGAGGTTCAGTCACACCAACAACAAAATCCATTCACCCTGAAATTGAAAACCGGGGCATGTCAGGACACTTGAGAAGTTTAGTCTCAGCTACCTCTCTTCACCAGGTACAAGCCTTCAAATCAATTACCAAAGATGGTGGGAAACCAATAAGCATCACAAAAGGAAACCAGCACACCCTGAGTTGAGAGAAATAAAATGAGAGAGTCTCGGCGGTGAAAACCTTCGGGCACCACGAGGCGACGGGAGAAGAGAAACCAAAATGAGAGAGCTTGTTTAGTAAAAACTCGCAAAGAGTGCTATCAAGCGACGACAGGAAGAGAAATGAGAGAGGTCAGCCAGCGAAAACCCGCAAAGGGCGCTGTCGGCCGAAAAGGATGACGCCACCCCAAGAAAGTCTCGGCAGAATGCCACCAGTTTGGAATCACAGGTCCGTTTCTGGTTCAGGAAAACGCAAGCTCTTAGAAGGTCAGACGTCCAGTCCAAAGGGCATGTCATGTCATTTAAAGCCAACGTTATCTTCCTCAGATAAGTCTTTCTCTCCCCGAAAAGGGTATTTCTTTTCTGATTTGTTTTCCCCTGCTTTGTTTCTTTTCGAATCCCTTTTGCATTTTAACCCCGAGTTCAGGACACACCGGAAAGGGTAGGTGGCATGGTTTGTTTACACGGAATCCCGTCTCATGAAGGAAAGCACCTCATCTCGTTGATATGATTACCCAAGCATGATGAATCATGACGTTTGATGGTGTTCCGGAGAAAAGGAAAAGAGAGAAATCTTGAAATCTTCCCCAGCAAGTCCACCTTCGGACGAATCCCCACAGAGTCTCCCCCCTGTACAAATCCCAACAGAGTCTTGTACAATCTCCCACAGAATCCCCCCAAATTATAAAATTATAAAAAAAAAAAAAAAAAAAAAAGAAAGGAAAAAATGGAACCTCCCCAGCACATCCCAGCGGGTCCTTTTGTAGACATCCCCAACAAGCTTACCCCAACAAATCCTAGAAATCCCACTTTGAAATAAATCCCCAGCATGCCCATTGTACAAAATTCCCCACAAAGAATCCACTTTGTAAATATTCCCCACAAAGCTTCCCTTTTGTACAAATCCCCACAAAATACCTCCAATAAAATCCCCGTTGAGGACCTCCAAGCAAAACGAAAAAAAAAAGAGCCTTACGAGGCAAATCATCACAGAATCTGGAAATACAAGCCTAAGCGGTCTAAAAGGTTTCGCCATTCGAATCAAATCAATGGCGCGATTTCGCAACAGAAATAGAGATGCAACAAAGCAATCGGGAACGATCAAGGTCACCGAACCAACCGTCATTTCCGAACTAACAATTGTTCTTTATCTGAAAAGTTGAAACAGGTATAATCCAAGACAACCGTGCAAGAAGCAGGTGTCGCCCAAAGAGGAAGGTACAAGAAACATTTTGGCAATAAGGAATTCACTCGAAAGGTAAGCTTCCACGAAACTCCCTTTTATCTAAAACAAGAAAACTCAAAAATAGATCGTGTAGTATTCTCGAGCTTTATCCCCAGCCAGTCAGCATTAGGGTTTTAAACTCTAAACTGAACTTTTTCCTTTCAGCCAGCATTAGAGTTTTAAACTCTAAACTGAGCTCTTTCATGCAATCAGCATTAGGGTTTTAAACCCTAAACTGAATTTTCCTTTAGTCAGCATTAGGGTTTTAAACTCTAAACTGAATTTTCTTTTAGCCAGCATTAGAGTTTTAAACTCTAAACTGAGCTTTTCCAATGCAATCAGCATTAGGGTTTTAAACCCTAAACTGAATTTTCCTTTTAGTCAGCATTAGGGTTTTAAACTCTAAACTGAACTTTTTCCTTTCAGCCAGCATTAGAATTTTAAACTCTAAACTGAGCTCTTTCATGCAATCAGCATTAGGGTTTTAAACCCTAAACTGAATTTTCCAATGCAATCAGCATTAGGGTTTTAAACTCTAAACTGAACTTTTTCCTTTCAGCCAGCATTAGAATTTTAAACTCTAAACTGAGCTCTTTCATGCAATCAGCATTAGGGTTTTAAACCCTAAACTGAATTTTCCAATGCAATCAGCATTAGGGTTTTAAACTCTAAACTGAACTTTTTCCTTTCAGCCAGCATTAGAATTTTAAACTCTAAACTGAGCTCTTTCATGCAATCAGCATTAGGGTTTTAAACCCTAAACTGAATTTTCCAATGCAATCAGCATTAGGGTTTTAAACTCTAAACTGAACTTTTTCCTTTCAGCCAGCATTAGAATTTTAAACTCTAAACTGAGCTCTTTCATGCAATCAGCATTAGGGTTTTAAACCCTAAACTGAATTTTCCAATGCAATCAGCATTAGGGTTTTAAACCCTAAACTGAATTTTCCTTTTAGTCAGCATTAGGGTTTTAAACTCTAAACTGAACTTTTTCCTTTCAGCCAGCATTAGAGTTTTAAACTCTAAACTGAGCTCTTTCATGCAATCAGCATTAGGGTTTTAAACCCTAAACTGAATTTTCCAATGCAATCAGCATTAGGGTTTTAAACCCTAAACTGAATTTTCCTTTTAGTCAGCATTAGGGTTTTAAACTCTAAACTGAACTTTTTCCTTTCAGCCAGCATTAGAGTTTTAAACTCTAAACTGAGCTCTTTCATGCAATCAGCATTAGGGTTTTAAACCCTAAACTGAATTTTCCTTTAGTCAGCATTAGGGTTTTAAACTCTAAACTGAATTTTCTTTTAGCCAGCATTAGAGTTTTAAACTCTAAACTGAGCTTTTCAAATGCAATCAGCATTAGGGTTTTAAACCCTAAACTGAATTTTCCTTTTAGTCAGCATTAGGGTTTTAAACTCTAAACTGAACATTTTCTTTTAGCCAGCATTAGAGTTTTAAACTCTAAACTGAGCTTTTCAAATGCAATCAGCATTAGGGTTTTAAACCCTAAACTGAATTTTCCTTTTAGTCAGCATTAGGGTTTTAAACTCTAAACTGAACTTTTTCTTTTAGCCAGCATTAGAGTTTTAAACTCTAAACTGAGCTTTTCCAATGCAATCAGCATTAGGGTTTTAAACCCTAAACTGAATTTTCCTTTTAGTCAGCATTAGGGTTTTTAACTCTAAACTGAACTTTTTCCTTTCAGCCAGCATTAGAGTTTTAAACTCTAAACTGAGCTCTTTCATGCAATCAGCATTAGGGTTTTAAACCCTAAACTGAATTTTCCATGCAGTCAGCATTAGGGCTTTAAACCCTAAGACTGAACTTTTTCCTTTCAGCCAGCATTAGAGTTTTAGACTCTAAACTGAGCTTTTTCATGCAATCAGCATTAGGGTTTTAAACCCTAAACTGAATTTTCCTTTTAGCCAGCATTAGAGTTTTGAACTCTAAACTGAGCTTTTTAATGCAATCAGCATTAGGGTTTTAAACCCTGAACTGAATTTTCCTTTTAGTCAGCATTAGGGTTTTAAACCCTAAACTGAATTCTTCCTTTGTTCGGCGTTAGGGTTTTAAACCCTACACTGAACCTTTCCTCAGCTAGTCGATATTAGGGCTCCAACCCCGAACTGAGCACGCATATCCTCTTTCATCAATTTTATGAACTTCCTGGTGAATAATTAACGAAATTTTCCTAGTGAAACTGGGGCAGAAAATTTCGTTCGTTAGTTTTCTCCCGCAGGTCTGACCTCGAGCCACATGAATCGAAATGACCCACGAGATGAATCCCAGTTCGGAATCAAAGAAAAAAAAAGAAAAAAGAAAAAAAGATGATGTCCCGAGATATCAGAGTAAATGCAAGGAGGATTGACTCCAACGTTTAATTAAGGGCCTGAACCCTGCCAATCGCGTCTCACTCAGTATCCCAGAGGTTAAACAAGTCGCTGCAACTCGCAAGCATCAAGATTCAGATCGGAGTCTACAAGCAGAATCAGCTAAGACCCAAGATCAAGTCGCAAAAGAATCATAGATAGGAATCTTGTAACTAGCAGTTGACATGCATATAAGTAGTTAGTTCAGTTTCCAATTTTCCTTTGGTTGTAATAAGGCGGTCAGTAACGTAGCAGTGGCAACAGCAGCAGCAGTAGCAGCAAGCATTGCAATCCCATGTTAGTCCCAGCTACCAAAACCTCCCGAACTACATTGACCTGATTCCTGTTTAGCCCAGGATATGTAGGAAATCTTTGAAGCAAGATTCGGTCAGATCTTTCAAAAAGTGCTTCATACGGAGTGGTCTATAGGCAAAAATCGCTCATACACGCTCACTTGATCTTTGCACGAAAACCCTTCGTGTTTCCGAACAAAGAGGGGCAGCTGTGAGCACGTGATTTTTGCTTCACACGACAATCGCTCCAAAAAGAAATAAAAAAATATATAATTGGCCCCGCTGTACAATTTCGGATTTCTGTGCGGCACCTTGTGGATTTATTTGTGATTTTGGCCCATTCTTATTTATTTACTTTATTAAAATAAAATTCAAAAATATATATGTGTCCTGCGTAATTCAAACCATAATTCGGTCGTTAAATAGAAAATCGTGATTAGGCATTTTCGTCCGTGATTTTATTTGGTTTGACCTTACCTGTTTTGAAATATTTTAGTATGTGTGCAAATAATTGTATTTGAGTGTGTATTTTAATTTGATTTTTGGCTTAGTTTTGTTTTAAAATAAATAAGAAAAGAAATAAAAAAAAAAAAAAAAGGGAAAGGAAAGACCCCTTCCGGACTTGGGCCAATTTGTTAAAATTGGCCCAACAAACTCAGCCCAAACGGACAGCCCAAGCCACCAGTCCAAACAGCCCACCCCCAGGCCATGAAACGACGTAGTTTAACACCAAAGCTACGTCGTTTCGATGCCAACCCATCACAACCGTTTAAACCAAGCCGATCCAACGGTCCAAGATCAATCCCCATAACCCATCAACAAACCCGACCCGTTTACACCCGGACCAAACCCAAACCCTCAACACTTGAAACGACACCGTTTCACTTAAGACCATCAGATCCAAACCGTAGATCTAGATTGATCTAACGGTTGAGATCAACCCACCCACTAACTATATAAGCCCAAATCCTTACCCTACCCCCCCTATCCAATACCCCAGGCCTCATCGTCTTCACCCAAACCCCCGAACCCTAGAGCCGCCCCTGCACACTCTCACCAGAAACCCGGCGGCCTGAACGCCGGTGACCTTCCCCTTAACACCCTAGAACCCCCTTGCCATCCTGAACATGGATCTGCTAACCATGTAGTCCGAACCATCCCCTAGGTCCTCGAATCTTCATTTGAAGATTCGAGTTAAAACTCGTTTTACACCAACCAACCCCAGCTTCACACCAGACACTCCCCAGACCCCCCTCATGACCAAACCATACTTGGTTTGGTCCGAATCTGACCAAGGAAGCCTGAATCCCGGATCTGAGCTTTGGAAATTTTTGTATTTCTTCGTCACTGGTTTATACCGGTTCAACCGAAGAGGTTAAGGTCTAATGGACTTTAATCAAAGTGTTTCTCATCTGAGAAACACTTCGATTAAAATCCATTCAGCCTTAAGAAAGGTCTGTCCAAATCCGAGTCGAGGTTTTGATTTTTCAAAGATTTGAGGTGAGTCTTGTTTTCTTTTCCTTTTTTTTTAGTCCGTGTGATTGGTCTTTGAAAGTTTGTTCATATTTGTTTTAATTTTATCAACTTTTGTTTGGCCACTTTGTTTGAGCCTCTGTGTTTGTCTGAATCCCTCCCCTCCTATTCTGATAAGGCGTACGTACTGGTGGTATTCCGAATTTGTACTGACTAACTGATTCCTCAAAATACAATTCTGTTTTAATCAGTATAAGTTGAGTCATGTGTCCCATACTTCTGAATGTTTGATTTTTGGCTACGATTGTGTATGTTAATGCTAATATAGTCGAGTCGACAAATGTCGTCAATTAGTTTCAGTAGTTCGAATGTTAACGATTGAACATTTTGCCTGCTGCAACTTTGTTTGAATCAAAGTAAGAATCAAGTAGGGTCATTTATAGTTGTATTTGAATCTGAAAGGATAGATTGTTAAGCTGCAATCTGAATTGAGGGCATGTGCACTTGTGCACAGCATGTGCATTGTGCACTTGTGCACAGCATGTGCATTGTGCACAGCCTGGTTCCTGCACAAAGGCCCCTTTTGAATTAAAAATAGTTTGACAGCGTGTGCTGTCAAAGCACACCCCTGCTGCCCATGCTCTACTTTAGTTTAAGAAGTATTAAACCTCACTTAAAAGAGTAAGACTGTCAGGGAATATCATGGGGGGATTTTGTTAATACTTAAATAACTAATGGGAATCTGAAATGGAAATGCACATGGGAGGGACTGGGGTATTCTGAAAAAAGGCTGTTTAAAAAAGATAGTTTTGAGGTTTATAAAAGGGGGGGAGATATACAGAACAGGAGAAAAAAAAAAGGATAGACACTGGACCTTGAGGGCTGTAAAAGAAAATAAACACACACAGTGAGGAATTTCTGGGGAAAGAGAGCTGAATAGATAAGGGAAAAGAATATAGACATACTGTGAGGAGTTTGAAAAGGAGAGCTGAAATACATACAAAATAGATACACATAGATAGAGGGAGATTAAGGGATAGAAGGGATACAACCAATAATCAGAAACTTTCTTCCTCCTATTGTTATTGGGTTTTCAGTTGTTTCAATTTGTTCAAACCAATTCTGATCCTCTGAAATCCCAGTTGTGTCTATTAGTTGAGTGCTCTCATTGGTTTACTACTGTTTTGATCTATCTGGAATTCTGATTCTACTCCACTGGGTGCTGTTGTTATTTGGCCATTTGTTCTCTATTGGCCATAGTTGCATCACTGCATTCGAGCTTGTTTCTTGCTGCATTGCTTTGTCTGCTGCTATTCTGCCCTGCTGCTACTGATAGTGCTGTGATTGCTGCTGCATTTTTGTTGTCATCATACTCTGCTGACTTCCCCTTTTCCTTCAATTGTCAAATATTTCCAGGTACACAACCTCTGAAACTTTGTATGGTTGAAAGTTTGAAGTTGAAGCAGAAATAAAGAAAAGAACAGTTGTTCATGTTATAACATTGGTGTTAAAAAATAGGTCGAATGTTATTTGGGATTGTATATTTTACTGCAAACTGCAAACACTTTGTATAAACTAGCATACATTCTGTTTGAGATGGACTGTCAGATAGCATTGTTCAATAGTAATGACAGTATGACATAGACAACATGTTTTGATTTAGTATACATTCAGTTCAGTATAACACTTGTTTGGTTTAGTTATGACTGTATAACATAGAGTCATAGGCACTTGTATGTATTTTGCCTAGACCACTGAATCAACAAAATTGTGGTACTGGGTCCGGGATAAATGTATCCCAAACAAACTCCCATGCAGTCACATTAAGAGTCTGGCTATGAATGCCAGTTCTCCTGTCAGTTCATTCGCTCCAATGCAGGTTCGATACTGAGTTTCGGTATAGGTTGTTTGTCTCGAAATAATGTGATGATTGTTGAGAAAAACTAATAACCATTTTTTGAGTTCACTTAGTAGTAACTCCCCTGGTAAAACAGTCGATTTCGTTTATCAACTTCAAATAGGTTAAAGTGTTAAAAAATAGAACTTGGAGGTCATTAAACATAACTCAATGTATGTTGTTAGTTTGTTTGCAATCTCATTTAGCGAATTAATAAGTTATCCACTCGATGAAGACAAAGCATGCGGTAACCCTCACCTTATGAACAATCAATCAGGTAATCAAACAAGTTTAGTTCCGGCAAACATAATAAGGATTCAGTCCGTATTTGTCCAAACCCGCAAAATTCGGCATCATCCTTCTCTTTAAAGATAAATGTAGTAGAAATGTAGTCATTGTAGGGTACCCTTCTTAAATAATGAGACGAGCCTCGCCGAATAAAAATGCAAACTGCGGGGCCCTCAATAATTGATCACGACAAATACTTAGAATTTGGGAGGGACTGTTTAGAGAATTCCACTACCTTCCCCAAAGATAATAACGCGTTTAGACTCTTTAGGCGCGACTTTAAGTTAAAATATATTCTTAAATTCGGGTGCACATTGATGTGACCCAAATCCAAATCTCAGCGAAGTCAAAATGTGTTGACGATCACGGGTGCATTGATTGTGACGTGGTTCGAGACGCATCTTCACGACGTTGCAATTCTATAAAAATAAATGATAATGATAAAAGCGGTTTAAACTTAATGGGAGCACGCAAGTCATAACATGTATTTAAATCAGATATTTAGCCATTATAACAATTTAAGCGACCGTGCTAGAACCACGGGATTCGAGGGTGCCTAACACCTTCCCTCGGGTCAACAGAATTCCTTACTTAGAATTTCTGGTTCGCAGACTTCATTTGGAAAAGTCGAATATTTTCCTCGATTTGGGATTCAAGATAAACCGGTGACTTGGGACACCAAAAGCCAAACTTTTCCCAAGTGGCGACTCTGAATTAAATAAATAATCCCATTTCGAATATTGTCACTTAAATTGGAAAAACTCCACCCGCGCATCTAACCCCTCGGGGCGGGCGCGCAAAAAGGAGGTGTGACAAGTACAACACAGCAACAATAGCCCAGCAACAGTAACAACCCAGTAACAGACCGGTGGAGTAGTAATCCAAAAAAAAAAAAACTTCCAACTTTTATGAAACAACAATTAATTCTGATTTCAAACAACAAAAGAAAACAGAATATTTTTTTTAGTTTTTTTTTATATTTGAAAGCTTAAATATTTTTCGGAATTTTCTATCTCTTAAATGTTCAGCCCTTTTCTCTCTCTTATTTTCAGATTTGTTTCTCTCTCCCGTTTTTTTCCTGTCTGTGTATTTCTCTTGTCCTCCCTTTTTATTCTGATTTCAAGACTTCTTATAACCCCTCTCATAAAATCTTTCCATTAATTAAAATCAACCCATTTTCTCTACCAAACCCATTATCTTCCCACTCATTCCCATTACATTAAATAACATATCACACCACCCCATCTCATTTTGTCCCCCACGCTTTATTTAAAATAATGCAAGATTCCCCTTTAAATTAAATCTTGTCCCCCCTTTATATTAAATAATCATATCACAACCCACCCCATTTCATTTTGTCCCCCATGCTTCAAATAAATAATTACAAAATGTACAATTCCTAAACTACCCCTTCCGACCTTACTGAAATTACCAAACTACCCCTGAACGTATTACAAATTTACCAAACTACCCATCAGCTATAACACATCATTTAATCAAACATAACCAAAATATAGTCAATATGATCAATTTCTAACAATGTTCAAACAACAATATGAACATGGATGAACATCATAACAACAATATCACATGAACATGATTTTAACAACATTTCAACAACAAATCATATGAACATAAATTGAACAACCAAGAATAACTAAAATTTGATTGAACAATAGTTTAGCAACAAACAATCCTATTTTCGGATTCAACAACAACAACAAACAAAGTATGAAGATTTCTAAATTCAATCATATTGAACTTAAAATCAACTCTAACAACATTACAACAAACAATTCTTATATTAAACTTTAAACAAGATTATGAGAACAATTCAAGCAATAATCATAAATGGTAAACAAGAAATCAAACTATACAAAATTCGGATTCAAGATCATCCAAACAAAGTATGAACATGAATGAATCTATTTTAAGACAACAAACATGACGGATTAAACGATTAAAACAATATATTCCTTTAATACAACTAAATTCTTTAAACAAATAACAAGATCGACGAAGAAACAATTATGGACTTAAACTTGAACTTAACAATATTAACAATTTCTAACAATACATAAACACATGAAACAAATTGAAGAAATAGTTGATTAAATTTCAATTTGAATCTAACAAACATCAAACTAACAAATACTTACTTAAACAATAATACAAACATGAAATAAACATGAAAACAACTAATTAAACTTCTATTTTGAAATCTGAAAATTAATTTTAACAAAGCACATGAACATGAACAAACTAGAAAAAAAATGATTTCAACGATCAACAACGAACAAAACAAGAATCAAATATTTAACGATTTTAACTTTTAGAAATATAAAAACGAAATATTGGACAAAATAAAACTCAAAACAACTAACCGGAGATGAATCAACGAAGAACTTTGATTGTAAACAAATCTGTCCGAGCCTCGACCCAAAGCTCGAACAAATGACGATGAAGACGAAGAGAAGATGAAGCAGCCCGTAGCTACTGCCGCGACGAGCAGCAGCAGCAGTCCGTCCAACACCTGCTGCGACGAGCAGCAACAACGCGACGTCAAGACAGCGGTCACGGCGATAGGCAGCAGCGATCCGGCAGCGAAGGCAGCAACACGTCGCGGACAGCCATGGACGACGACATGGTCGACGTCGAAGCTCGTCCATGGCTGTGTTCGTTTGGTCATTTGATTGAAACAGAAGCAGCAGCATCGGCAGCAGCACGATGGAGGGAGTAGCTGCGACAACCGGCGACGAAGAGAAGACGCAGTCGCGACAGCAGCCATGGCAACGAGCGGAGCTGTAGCGGCGACAAGGCATCGACTGCGTAGTTGTCCAGGAACTGAAGCACGGCCATGGCAATCACTGAAGCAGCAGATGTGTCGAGAAAAGGGTGCAGCAACAGTAAAAAAACGACGCGACACGGCGAGAAGGATGAAGTCGCGTTGGTGGTTTTTGAGGTCGTTCATGGTTTCTGAGGTTGTTCATGGGAGGGCAGCTTGGAGACGACATGTGTGTGTGTGCAGTGAGGAGGATGGAAGGGAAGCCATTGATGCTAGGGAGAAACTTGGAGAAGAAGAAGCAAAGGTGGGGGGGGGGGCGGATGACTTAGGTCTTTTAGGGTTTTTTTCTTTCTTTTTTTTTTGTTTTGTTTTTGTTTTGTAAAAATGAAAGACAAATGGGGTTTGAGTCTTTTGGGTTATGGACTGGGTCGACCCAGTTCGAAATGGACTGGGTCGTAGGGAAGATTGGGCCATTTTTTGGGCTTGTGGCTTGAAATTGAAGAAGAGGCCTAATTCCGACTTTCTTTATATTTTTGCTTTCTTTTCTTCTTTTATTTCTCTAAAACTAAATTATAAAAATACTTAAACTATTATTAAGAATTAAATTAAGTTATAAAAGCGCAAATTAACTCCCAATAACAATTAACGCACAATTAAGTATTAATTAAGCATAAAATTGTATATTTGGACATTAAATGCTAAAAATGCAAACGATGCTTATTTTTGTAATTTTTAAATTTTTGTAAAACAAATTTAATTACTAACAACTATAGAATTAAATCCTACATGCAAAATGCGACATATTTTTGTATTTTTTATTAATTTATCAAATAAACACGCACAGACAAATACAAATAATTATTCAAAATATCACAAAATATCAAAAAATTGCACACCAAAGAAAAATCATTTTATTTTTGGATTTTTTGGGAGTAATTCTCATATAGGGCAAAAATCACGTGCTACAATCACTTTGAGTGAAACAAATTGGATTAGGAATGATTAAGATCACCTAAAAGACCAGTTCAAAGTTAAACGAAAAAAATGAAAAAATAAATAAATTATTTGATGAAAAAAAAATTTGGTTAGAAAGTGTGTAAATTGTACATAAGTAGACTAAATCTTGCTCAGTATCATACTTTCAATAGTATACTCTTGTTCCATGTGTTAAAATGACTCATTAATCTCTAATGATATTTTCTCTATTTTTGCAAATTTGGACTTACATAAGAGAATTATCAGTGAAGAACCTGGTTCATCGAGATAACACAGTATGTTTTCTACACTCTGCATAATTTGAAATAATAATATTTGGATCATGAGCAGAGTCCTACCTAAGCCAAACTCCTTTTGGACTTATCCATTACAAGTGAACCAGTTCCGTTCAAAAAAGTCCCAACCGAATGGAAGTACCTAGATTCAAGGGATACACTCCAACGTCTCTTCAAAACTGAATTTCAGTTTGATTAGACTTCTAAGAGTCTGAAAAGCTGTAGTTACCCCATTAATTATTCTTCTGTATATTGATCAGCTTTAGTGTATTCCTTACTTCATCTCTCTCAAGCCGTCAAAAACTCTCATTCTTCTTTCATCTTCCAAACACAATCTAATTCTCTTCTCTTCCATACCCTAGCCCAAATATGTCGAACATCTCTAAAAATCTTTCATCACCACCACAGGAAACCACTTCCACACCTTCTACCATTCCTTCAACCACACCAATCTCTAACAAAAGTATAGTAAAGATGATGGCTCGTGAGATTGTCGCTGAAGGAGAGCAGATCAAGAAAATAAACAAGCAACTGAAAGAAGGTAGGGAAGAAAAATCCCAAAAATATGAAGATTCATTTAAGTCGGTTACTGAGGGGGAAGAAAATGGTTCTTCCGAAACTGAACAGGTATCTTCTAGTCCTAAAGTTACTCCCGAGACAATTTCTGAAGTTGCTACAGATTTGGAGAATAGATTTGTACTGGTAGGGTCTATAGTAGGTGTTGAGACTACAGAATCTGAAGAAGTTGGTGGTAAAAATAAAAAGGGAAAAGAAAAAGAGAGCAAGGGTACTAGGAGTGCTGTGAGAGGAAAGGGTAAAAGAATGGTTGATTCTTCACCCACTCCCGCTGGTCTAACAAAAGAAACTAGTGCAATGGTTGTTTGGGGAGAGGAATTTACTAAAATAGAAGAGAGTGTGCAAAACAGGGGGAAGTGGGTCTGGCGAAGCTGCTGAGGGGTTGGTTCAACTTGGAAAAAAGATAGATGAACCTATTCCATCTGAACAGGAAGCCCTCGCGGACCTACTGATAGGGTTATCAATGGCACCAAAGCTCATGCCATTCTCTATGGCTTAATTCTCATAACTGTACTTGCACATTTCAAGGTACCTATGAAGAAGTGGGAGATTAGTACAAGCAAGGATCACTTTGGGGTTAATACTCTGCTTGCTTGCTACTATGAAGTCAATGCCACTCCTAAAGAAACTGGTTCATCCAAGAAGGTACCAATTAAAAGCAAAGTCAGAGCCTTGGTGCAAGAAAGTGGGGCAAAAGATGCTGAGATTGAGAGCCTGAAGAAGAGGTTGGTTGAGTTGGAGACTGAGAGAGATACTCTCATAACTGAGCTGGCAAGAGAAAAAGAGAAGAATAATGTCATTCTTCAAGATATGCTGAAACTCCTCCAAGTTAAAAACTAAGCACCTAGTTCTTCCCAGCCTTAAGCCTCCTAGCCTAGTGTAGATTAACCATTGACCCAGTTCAGGACTTTTTGTTTCTTTTGCTCATGTTTCCAGTATTTTATTTCTTCTTATGCATTGTGGTAGAATCTTATCAATCATCAATGAAATTTTTTTTGCTCTTACTATTTGTTTATATTTCTTTGATGGTTAAAATTCTTAGCTTGATCTATGATGATTAATCCATGATTGCATTTGAAGTAGCCCGGTGGCCATGAGTAAGCTTTAAAATCTGGTTATCTCACATTTTTAACAACTTTTCGATGATGCCAAAAGGGAGAAAAAGGTTGTGCTTTACATGCTTTCCACTTTGAATAGTGATGTTTATAACCTAATGTACCTGGTCCTTGATGATAAGTGATAAAAAGGAAAAATATTTCTAACATTGTGTTGATGTTGAGCTGAGTTGAAACAGGGCCTAAGCTTATGAAAAAGCACAAAGTTTGTCATCATCAAAAAGGGGGAAGTGTAAGCACGTGATTTTTTGCTTTACGAGCAATCGCTCCAAAAGAAAATAAAAATAGTGACAAATGATTTCGCTGTACAATTTTTCGATCTTTCCGTGACATGTGTTGTTAGTCGTTTGTGAGTCTGTCCATTTTGCATCTAGTCCTTATCAAACAAAAATACAAAAAATATATGTGGCGTTAAGAGAAAATTCAAAAAAAAATATAAATATACGTGCATCGTCCGTTTTAGGTTGTGATTTAACTTACTTGGTATGATAATTATGTTGAAATGCCATATTGTTATTTGTTTTAATTTCATTTGTTTTATTAATTATTTTTATTTTTATTTTTATTTTAAATTGGAAAACAAAAGAAGTTGAAATCAGTTGGGCCCAAAAAATAAGACAAAAACAGGCCCAAACCAACGATCTGACCCGGTCCAAACCCAGCCTGCCCAGGCACGGACTCAAACGACGTCGTATCGGCGTCCCCATTTGAAGCCGTTGATCTGATTCAAAGGAACGGTCCAGATCAGGTTGTCCAACTCACCTCAACGACGCCGTTTCAGGCAAGTTGAATCTGAGCCGTCCAACCTCATTGATCCAACGGTCCCTGGTTCCCTCATGACCCGACCTATTTAGCCGGTTTAACCCAACCCCTCACCTAAACCAAAACGACCCCGTTCCCATACCAAACGACCCCGTCCTGTTACCCACCAATAGATCTAAGCCGTTCAGATCACTTGATCTAACGGCTCCAATCTCTCTTCCCCTTCCATATATAAACTTGACCCTTTACCCCGCACCCCCTATCCGAACCCCCCCTTTCAGTCATCTCCTTCCCCGAACCCTGAAACCCCCAAACCCTAACGCCGCCCTGGTTTCCTTTCCACCAAAACCCGGCGGCACGAACGCCGGTGACCACCCCCTTCACACCCCTAAAGCATCCAACCACCCTGAACACGAATCCACTAACCACGAACCTCGAATCACTTTCGTTCGTCTCGAATCTTCATTTGAAGATTTGAGTCGAACCCGGATCTATGCCAAATCATCCCATCTTCATACCAGACACTCCCCTGACCTTCCTCGTGACCAAACCAAACTTGGTTTGGTCCGAATCTACCCACAACTCCCAAAAATCCAGATCTGGAAATCCAGACTTTAGAACACATGCACTTGGGGAATCCGGCCGGTTTGGACATAGGTTTGAGGTCTAATAGACCTTAATCAAGGTGTTCTCATGTGAGAACACCCTGATTAAAGTTTGTTCGGCCTCAAAAGTTCGAAGTCGAGTTTGATTTGAGTCCGTTTGATTTCAAACTTTTTCAGTAAGTTTCCTTTTCTCTTTGTTTGGTTCTAATTAAGTTGTCAGCATATTTCTTTGTGTTTGTTTGTTATTTTGTTATTTTTCATTCGGATTTCTTCCATCTCTGTTAAAGGCCTTTTATTTGGCCAATTGTCTTCTGTTTGTGTTCTGAATATACCCTGTGATATACGTGTTCATCAATTAGATTAATCGTCAAGCGAGTTTAATTCATATAAGTTCCCAGTGTTTGAACAAATTTATCTGAGGTCATTCGGGACTCTATACGTGTTGTTTATATGAACGATTGATTGTTATGTGTTACGATTAATATAGTCGAGTCGATATATGTCGTCAATTAGTTTCAATCGTTAATGGTAACAACTTGATTCGTATTGCTTATTTCTGCTGTGATCGTATTTGAGTCTCATTAGGAACTGAATTGTATTGCCTGTTGATTTTGTTCAAATTAAATTAAAAGAACATCTAGGGGAAAGGTTATAATGGCAGATTCAGATTTTGGTTTTTAAACACAATGCCATTTGGTTTGGACTGTGGGCAGCATGTGTATGGTTTGCTTTAAGGAATTAAAATAATCGGACAGCATGTGCTGTCAGATTATATTCCTACTGCCCATACTTTGTTTAAACAAACAAGTGATCAGTACACTTTAACAACCAAAAAGAGAGAGGGGCTGTCAGGGATTTCATGGGGGCTTGGTTATTTAAAACAAGTGAGTGGAAAAGCAACATGGGGGGGGGGCAATTTTGAGTTGTAAAACAGACTGTAAAGTGTTAAGGTTAGGCTATAAAAGAGGAGACCATCCGTTAGAAAAGGGGGTTGATTTTCGAGTCTTGAGAGAGTCTATGAGTAAGAAAACTGGAAAAGGAAAAAAACAGGAATAAATTTCAGAACATTGTGAATGAGTATTGCCTAGAAGAAACTGTGTAAGAATCCAGTTTGATCAGGTTGTCTTCGTGGCTTTGCTTTTTCTGTCGTTTGCCAAGTTTTCTTGTGGTCATTGGATTTCTGTTGCTGTTACATTCAACATTCTGGGCTGTTATTTCCTACTCTGTTTTACTGGGATTGTCCATTTGTTGTTCGACTCTTTGCTGAGCTTCATCATTATTGGCTGGTTGTTTGTTGCTGTGTTGTTGCTGTGAATCTGCTGATTGCTGTTGTTTGCTGTGTGCTACTCAGCTGACCCTTTTCCTTCTTCTTCTGTTCCTCTACATCAGGTACACAACCAAGGCACTATCAAATGTAATTAGAACATTGAGCATGAATGCAAAAGAAAGGAAAAAGACTTGAAGTTGATTTTCATATATATACTGTTATATTAGATATCATGTATTGTATGATAATTTTCATTCTTGTATTGACAATCGAAGCAGCCTATATGCCTAATGTATATTAATATAAGTTAGCTAAATGGTAGCTTACATATGTATGCTGATAGGTGATAATATGTTCAATGAGATATGTTGCATTTCAGATTCTAGTTTACTTTGCAGTATATGTTGATATGTATACCAAGTATGAACACTGTACATCCTGGATTAAGTTCTTCCTTTTTCGGATTGATGGTCTCATATAACTAGTAAACCACCTGTTAAGACAAAGAATACCAAACTTGCAATATCAACCCCGTAAAGGTCGAGTTCAGACCAAAACAGGCCTAGCCGGCCTGCTTCGAGCAAGCAGGGGCCCAGGTTTGGCCCATCACGCATGGGTCGAATTTGGGCCCATGACTACTTATTCGACTGACTGTGCGCGCAGCCTTGTTCCTGATTTTAGCATTTCCGAATTCTGTCATAAAATAACTTGCAAGCATTAATTAATTAGGATTATCTACTGCTTTCGATTGATAGAGACAAACACGACAAGAAACGTAGTTGCTATAGGATATCCTTTAAAAATAAGAATGAGATGAGCCTCGCCGAATAAAAACACAGATTGCGGGGCCCTCAGTAAATACTTGTTTTAAATTACTTAGAATTCAGGAGGGCCGCTTAGTGAATTCCGTGGCCTTTCCAAAAATAATAACGCGATAGTCTTTTTAGGCGCGTGTTTAATAATTTATTTTCTTAAGACTTAGGGTGTGCATTTCATGCGACCCAAATCCAAATCCCAAAACGTCAAGTAAGATATGTTCCGGATTGCGGGTGCATTTCATGTGACGCAATCCAAAGACATGTTTTAAGCGACGTTCACATTCCTAATAATGATAATTAATAAAGTGGTTAAAAGATAAAATTTGCACATGGTTCATAATTGTATTTAAAAATCAGAAAAATAAGCCGAATATAACAGCTGAGCGACCGTGCTAGAACCACGGAATTCGGGAATGCCTAACACCTTCTCCCGGGTTAACAGAATTCCTTATCCGGATTTCTGGTACGCAGACTGTAATATAGAGTCATTATTTTTTTCTCGATTCGGGATTAAAATTGGTGACTTGGGACACCCTAAATCTCCCAAGTGGCGACTCTGAAATAATTAAACCAATCCCGTTTCGATTGTCCTTTAATTGGAAAAAAACTCCCTCTGCGCCCTCCCGGGCGCGGAAAAAGGAGGTGTGACAGCTCTGGCGACTCTGCTGGGGACAGGACCCAGAACCACTGGTTCAGGGTTAAGAATTCGAGCTTAAAATAATTGTTATTATTTGGCTTTATCTATTATCTGATTTTTACATGTTTGAGCCTAATGTGTTAAATGCTGCTTTTACCGCTTTGATATTATTTGAACTGTATATAAACTGTGCCGAAACCCCTATACTTTCTGAGTCTTCTAAATCATGAAGAAGGGCATACTTCGTATGACTTCTTTTCTGTATAGTGTCAAATCCCAATTTAGAACGAGGTTCGGATAAGTTGCTAAGCCGGTGAAGCTTCTGTATTCCCGGTACGCTGCCCCCCCTCGGCTCGAGCTGTCCGCTCGGGTAAGCCAGGTCTAGAACAAACACCCAGGTTCTGAACCTAGTATAACAAAGCCACATGCCGGATCCCTAGTAGGAGCGTTTATTTGCATCACGTGCATTTGACTTAGGGGACTCAACACAGGGGTTGGGTCCGTCTAGGAATAGCAACCTGAAATAGAAAAGGGCCATCCTGATGCATCCTACTCACTGCTTGTGCATTTATTTGCTTCAAACATGCATGATGACCGGTTTTGAATGTTGGGAAAATTTTACAAAAAAATTATATATATATATATAAAAAAAAAAAAAAAAAAAGAAAAAAGAAAAAAGGTCACCCTAATAAATGTCGGGTCCAACTCTTTTTCCATTTTTACCAAAAATGATATACCATAAAGCATATATGTATATATGTATACACATGTATATAAATAATTTTTTTTTTTTGTCCAAAGATTTTGGTTAGAGGCAAAATAAAGGTTTTTGTTTTCACCTAAAAGGTCACCCTAATAAGTGTGCAGGATGAACACAGAGCAAAATGAACCATTCTCAGCCCTCAGCGAGGTCCCTCTACAACTCCACATGTGGTGGAATGACTTGGAAGCCGATAGCAAAGGGGTAATAGGAAGAATATTGGGAGGTTTTGTAAATTTGTTGGGTGTTGAGCCGAGGACAGATATTCTTGAAGCTCTAATACCATTTTGGGACCCCACCTGCAATGTATTCCGTTTTGCTGATTTCGAACTTTCACCGACACTTGAGGAAGTTGCCGGATATGCGGGACTGAATGAGAAGTTAAGAGGGCAATATTTGCTTTCGCCAAGGCCGGTGTCCCCGCATGCGTTTCTGGATCTACTAAGCATTAGTCGGAAGGTACAACATGACGATTTATCGAGAGGGTGTTGTGATCTCCATTTCTTGTATCAGCGGTACGGGACCCCGCAGGGTTTCGAGGAACCGAACCTTGGGCTAACTCACGGCGGGAACAGAAACAAATGGGAAGCAAGACGTACTTTGGCTTTTATCACAGCATTCTTGGGAGTCATGGTCTGCCCAAGGAAGGACAAAAAGATAGAGATAGGTCTGGTAGGGATGGCCGACGTGGCAATCAAAAGAACCAATAGTACCGTGGTTCCTTTAATTTTGTCCGAAATCTACCGGGCTCTGACTATATGCCGAGAAGGAGGCAAGTTCTTCCAAGGTTGCAACCTGTTACTTCAGCTATGGATGCAGGAACACCTCCATCACCGAGTAGGATACATGAACCACGGGTTGACCGAGAGGAACTGTATCAGCGGATTCAAGGAGCGCATGACAGGCGCCAGATTTCCTGAAGGTGTCGAAGAATGGTTTACACGGTTAAGGTCAACAACATCTGACCAAATTGAATGGGCATTTGGTTGGTTGACTGATACTGAGGTTATCTACATGTCGGCTGAAGAATGTCATGTTCTCTTAATGGGGCTTCGCAGCATCCAGCCATATGCCCCTCATCGGGTATTACGACAACTGGGCAGGTTTCAAGTAGTCCCTAATGATGAAAATCTGAGCAAGCATGCCTTGGAATTAAGCCCGGGAGTCATATTCCCCGAGGGGAAGATTAGAAAACTGTGGCATGAATGTAGATTCTTGGAGCCCAAAACCATGGTACGAGAGCTAGCTAAAGGTGAGGTAGACCCAAAGTACGATGCTTGGTTCGAAAGAAGGTTTCAGACTCGGCAAAGACCTGCTAAAAGGGCCCACGTCCAACACTTCACCAATGATTCACAAGAGCAATGGGGATGGTTAAAAAGGGAGAAAGGTTACCGGGTCGAAATCGGGAAGCTAAAGCAACAAGTTGAAAGGCTTGTATTTGAGAACAATGTGCAAGTCGCCTCGGAGCAGGCTGAAAGAAACAAGTTAGCCCAAGAAAACCAAACCTTGAAGGCCCGCCTTCGCCAAGCCAGTAAGAGTAACGTTGACCGACAGAAGCGTCGCTCTGATGAAAGATTGATAGCAAGTTTGAGAAATCAGGTCATCCAAGGCCAAGAAGAATTAGAACAATCAAGAGCTTGCATAACAAGGATGAAGGTCAGAGGGGCAAAGTACGCAATGGCCCGGAAGCAGCATTTGCAACAGGTCATAAGGGATTATGAAATGAGCGTCAGAATATTAAGGGAAACGAGCTCCACTCTACATGATCGGATCGTCAAACAAGCACGAGACGCCCAGGCCGACAGAAGACAGTGCTATGATGCAATGGCCTGCATGGAAAGACAAATGGGGTTGTTTCAGGATCGAATTGCTGACGATGCTCAGGCACTGGGGTTAAAAAACCAACAAATCAGGCAGTTGCTCAGTGAAAGAGATGACATCCGAGCAAGGATTGATGAAATAGGGCATTACATCTACATGAAATGCTTGGCATGTGAGCAAACACCTCGGAAGACCCTCCTTGTTTCCATCATGGGCTGCGTCCGCCGGATTATGAGCGAGTTGAAGAACCTGCAAAGAGACCTTACACCTAGAGCCGCGGAAAGGCCGAATGATGCCTCGCGGGCCCTTAAATTGGAGAATTAGTTTTGGTCGAGTCCTGTTTATTTGGCTTTGGTTGTTTTTCCATATGTTGTTTTCTTTTCATCAAACCAAGTTTAAAACCGTGGAGTCTGTACTTCTGCTATTTTTATTTTAAGTACTGTGTAATAGCAAATTTTGATAATGAAATTAAGTGACTCCAGAAGAATTACTGTGTGTCTTTGCTTTGAGGCAGAACTACGCCTGGTCTGATTCACGCGGGGACGTGATACGTAGGCAATCCCCATAAGATTCGACCGCTTTCAATAAATAAATAATAATAAAAAAAATGTAAATAGAATAAAACGCAGGGTTTCGCAAAATACTTTAAAGAGACGAATGAACAAACCGGGATGACGCATGTGGATTGAAGCAAAGCATGTAGAAACGGTTAACTGCTTAGGTGCATTGCATCCTCTATGTGTTATGATCAAATCTGTTAAGCTCTAACACTAACAAAGTTTGTTGTTGTCTGACATCAGACAGTTAGTTGTTAAAGAATT
This sequence comes from Nicotiana sylvestris, assembly GCF_000393655.2. Classification (NCBI taxonomy): domain Eukaryota; kingdom Viridiplantae; phylum Streptophyta; class Magnoliopsida; order Solanales; family Solanaceae; genus Nicotiana; species Nicotiana sylvestris. The sequence continues at coordinate 83,531,070 of NC_091066.1, read as the reverse complement.
CTGGCAACACATTCATACCAAACCAGATCCAAAGGACCGGTAGCAACAAGCATGACTACTTCAGAGAATAGTAATGAGGAAGAAAGGCCGATGAGCCAGTTGCTAAAAGAGGCAATGGAAAAGATTGAAAGGATGGGACTAGAGATGCATGCAATGCAGCTAGCCCTGGCCAAAACGCAAAAGAGCCCTGAGACAGTGGGACACGTGCCGGAGTACCCTCACTCTGGCCCTTCCACAAGCCGCCCAAATCCCCTCTATCATCAAGAAAGAAGCCCTCATGATTCCCAAGCTCCACCACCCCATCAACCTCTCCCAACACCCAATATTCCCATTTTTGTGGGACCTGCATCAGCCCCTTTGCAGCGAACGACCAGTGAGCCATTGTTTCAGGCTCACGATACACAATACTATCCCCCTGAGCCTACATTCCACGCACCGGAACCACAGGCTTACAATCCCCATTTGGAAATACCGGCAGAGGTTGAGAAGCCGGTTAAGGCCCCTGAACAGGATGAAGTGTTAAGAAAGTTCAAAAGCCTGGAGCAGTCCTTCAGGAACTTGCACGGGTTGGGCAATCAAGTCAGCGTGGCATACAAAGATCTGTGCCCTTTCCCAGATGTCCAACTCCCGGCTGGGTTCAAGATGCCCAAGTTTGATTTATATGAAGGGCACGGTGATCCCATGGCACATTTGCGGGGATTCTGTAGCAAAATGAGAGGGGCAGGAGGCAAGGATGAGCTTTTGATAGCTTATTTCGGCCAAAGTCTGAGCGGATCTGCACTGGAATGGTATACCAGGCAGGATTTCAGCAGGTGGTACACGTGGGATGACCTGGCGCAGGCTTTTGCAGGTCATTTCCAGTACAATCTGGAGATAGTTCCTGACCGTCTCACGTTACTGAGAACTGGGAAGAAACCCGGGGAAAGTTTTCGCGAGTTCGGGTTCCGCTGGAGAGAACAAGCAGCTAGGGTCGATCCTCCCATGAGAGAGGGAGAGATGGTAGACTACTTTTTGCAGACATTGGATCCAACCTACTTTGGTCACTTGGTGACAACGGTTGGAAAATCTTTCAACGAGGTGGTCAAAATAGGGGTCATGATAGAAGAAGGTTTGAGGTCGGACAAGATCTTAAACTATTCGGCACTTAAGGCCACAACCCAGGCTATTCAAAGCGGCACGGGAGGTGCGTTAAGAAGAAAGAAAGAAGAGGTTGCCACGATCGAGGCAGGCAGTTGGTCCAGGGCTGGCAGGCCACACTACAACCAACCCAGGCCTCACAGGTCAAACTACCCATACAACCCACCACAAAATTTCTATCCACCTCGAGAACCACATTGTTCCGTACACCAAGCCCAGGTATACACTCAGCCTCCGGTTCGCCCACAATGGCGCGCACCGGCTCCCCAGAACATATATGCACCACCACAAAACACTTACCCTCCACCAAGGGCATATAGAAATCCTTCAGGGGCAGGTTTCCGGGGAAATCCAGATGCCAGAAATGACAGGTTGCGGAAGCAAAGAACCTTCACCGAACTGGGAGAAACCTACACCGCTGTGTTCCACAAGCTGCGGCAATTAGGTTTGGTTAGTCCTGTCCATACTCGGGAACCAAATCCCCCGCCTCAGAATTTGGATCGTTCAATCAGTTGTGAATACTGTTCAGGGATGCTCGGGCACGACACCGAGAAGTGCTGGAAGTTAAGGCATGCCATACAGGATCTTATTGACACCAATAAGATCGAGGTCCAGACACCGGAGGCTCCTAACATCAACCAAAACCCACTGCCAGCACACCACGAAACTCACATGATTGAGTTGGTGTGTGAGGGAGGAGAATTAAGAAAACCCTCACAAACAGTGATGATGATCCAGGCTGCCCCAAAAGAAGTCTTAACCAGTGGAGGAACAAATGTACAGTCGCAGGAAGAAGGCGTCAAGCCGGTAGTAATATGGGGGAAGAGCCCGTCCGTCATAGCAAGCAAACCCGAGCCAAGCAAGTTGGTAATACCAGGGATCCTGCCCACACCGGCAGTCATGTTGAAAGGGGTATGTGGAGAACGGGTGACCATAAAGCCGGTGGTCCAACTGCCAATGCTTGACAGCAGGGCTGTGCCCTGGAAATATGAAAAAGCAGTGGTGACGTACCAAGGAAAACAGGTGGAAGAAGTCAGTTGTGAAGCGCAAGGGCTGACTCGATCAGGTCGATGTTTTGCTCCGGTGGAGTTAAGGAAAACCAACCCAGTGGCAACCAAGAAGCCAGTGTCAGAAGAAGAGGCTGAAGACTTCCTGAGGAAGATGAAAGTGCAAGACTATTCTGTGGTTGAGCAGCTGAGAAAAACACCTGCCCAGATCTCACTATTGTCATTACTCCTCCATTCCGAGGAACATCGCCGGGCCCTGTTAAAGATATTGAACGAGGCCCATGTACCCAGTGAGATTTCTGTAAACCACCTGGAAACCATTGCCAGCAAGATTTTCGAGGTGAACAGGGTAACATTCTCAGATGATGACCTGCCGGTGGAAGGTACGGAGCATAACAAAGCTCTATACCTAGCTGTCAAATGTGAAGACTCGGTAGTAACTCGAGTATTGGTGGATAACGGCTCAAGCGCCAATATTTGTCCATTATCCACCCTGGACCAGTTAAAGATTGACCGTGGAAGAATCCGGGAGAATAGCATCTGTGTCCGAGGGTTTGACGGAAACGGAACAGCCACTGTGGGGGATGTTGTACTTGAACTAACCATTGGCCCGGTCCTGTTTACCATGGAATTCCAGGTATTGGACGCCACGGTATCTTACAACTTGCTGTTAGGACGACCCTGGATTCACGCAGCTAAAGCGGTGCCTTCCACCCTACATCAGACAGTGAAGTTCGAGTGGGAAAGACAAGAGGTCGTGTTGCACGGCGAGGATACAACATGCACCATGGGCGGAACCATTGTGCCTTTCATAGAGACCACTGATGACAAGGGTCCCTGGGTCTACCAGATTCTCGATACAGGGTCGGCCAACAAAATTTCTGAAGGAGAAATCATCCCGCACCCTAGGGTAGCTGCCGCAACAGTCATGATGATATCAGAAATGCTGGGTAATGGGTTTGTGCCGGGAAAAGGCCTGGGAGTTGAACTTCAAGGGATAGTCCAACCTGTCTCCCTTCCTAAGAATCTGGAAACTTTCGGGTTGGGGTTCAAACCAACCGCAGCAGACAGGAAGCAAGCACGAAAAATGAAGAAGAGAGTCTGGTTTCTGCCTAAACCAGTGCCACGCCTCTCAAGGTCTTTTGTTAAAGCTAGTGCCAAGGGGTCAGCGATCCCAAAGATTCGAGGACCTTTGATCGGCATAAGTGAAGACCTGAATCAGAGTTTTGAGAGACTATTCGCGGATGTCAGTATGGTGGAAGCTGGAGAGGGTTCCAGCAGAGCAGAGATAAAATTTGTGGGGCCTGAGGCCAAGACCAACAATTGGACGGTTACTCCTCTTCCTGTCCGAGGGGAGTCTTGGTAGTAGGCTTTGATTAATGTTTTGTTTGTTTATTTGTTTGATCGGATTATTCAAGGGTGTAATCCAAATTTTACTTTCGTTTTGTAAAAGTGTGAACCCTTTTTATCCTGCAAATTTAATAAAGTTCTTTTCTTTTGTCCCATTTTAATTTCTTGTTTTGTTCTTTTTCTTTCTGAACAGTTCTCTTTTTACTGGTCCTAATGACATGGCATGCACATCGGATCTTCGACCTAGTCTAATAAATCAATTTGAATCTGACTCAATGATGCAAGAGGTCGTTTGTGATAATGAATCCGAAGGTGACGAAGGGGAAGCCTTCGAAGAAATAAACCGAGAACTGTGCCAATTTGAAGAGAAACCCAAGCCTAACCTAAATGACACTGAGGCTGTGAACCTAGGAGACGCTAATAACATCCAAGAGACCAAAATTAGTATCCACATTGAGCCGAATGTCAAAGCAGAATTGATCGAAACTCTCAGGGAATTCAAAGATGTTTTTGCATGGTCATATGATGATATGCCTGGATTGAGCACCAATTTAGTGGTTCACAAACTACCCACTGACCCGGCATACCCTCCGGTCAAGCAAAAACTAAGGAAATTTAAAACAGAAATGAGTGTAAAAATCAAAGAAGAAGTGATCAAGCAGTTGCAATCGAAGGTCATTCGGGTCACTCGATATCCCGAGTGGCTGGCCAATGTGGTACCAGTCCCAAAGAAGGATGGAAAAATCAGGGTGTGCGTCGACTACCGCAACCTCAACAAAGCAAGTCCCAAGGACAATTTCCCGTTACCCAACATTCATATCCTGATCGATAATTGCGCTGGGCGCGAGATCGGATCCTTTGTGGATTGCTATGCGGGTTATCATCAGATCCTAATGGACGAAGAGGATGCTGAGAAGACAGCGTTTATTACGCCATGGGGAACCTACTGCTATCGGGTAATGCCGTTCGGGTTAAAGAACGCCGGGGCAACGTACATGCGAGCAATGACTGCTGTGTTTCATGACATGATACACAAAGAGATTGAGGTGTACGTCGACGACGTGATCATCAAATCTTGGCGTCAGGAGGACCATATAGCAGACCTAAGGAGATTTTTCCAAAGACTCCGGAGGTATGATATCAAGCTTAACCCGGCCAAATGCGCATTCGGGGTCCCATCAGGAAAGTTGCTGGGATTCATCGTCAGTCGACGGGGGATTGAGTTAGACCCATCCAAAATTGAATCCATCCGAGATTTGCCACCGCCAAGGAACAAAACAGAGGTAATGAGTTTGCTGGGTAGACTCAATTACATCAGTAGGTTCATCGCTCAACTCACAGCAACTTGTGAACCCATATTTCGGCTGCTGAAAAAGGATGCTGCGGTAGGTTGGACGGCAGAGTGTCAGGAGGCTTTCGACCAAATCAAAGGGTATCTGTCTAATCCACCCGTATTGGTCCCGCCTAAGCCCGGGAAACCCCTAATCCTTTACCTGACGGTCTTGGAAAATTCATTTGGTTGTGTACTGGGGCAACATGATGACACAGGAAGGAAGGAGCAGGCCATCTACTATCTTAGCAAGAAATTCACAGTACATGAGGTCAAGTACACTCAACTCGAGAAAACATGCTGCGCCCTAACTTGGGTAGCTCAGAAGTTGAAGCACTACCTGTCTTCATACACTACTTATCTCATATCCCGTTTGGACCCGTTGAAGTATATCTTTCAGAAACCTATGCCCACGGGAAGGTTGGCAAAATGGCAAATTCTGCTCACAGAATTTGATATCATCTACGTAACGAGGACGGCCATGAAAGCCCAGGCACTGGCAGACCATTTGGCAGAGAATCCCGTTGATGAAAAATACGAGCCCTTAAGAACGTATTTTCCTGACGAAGAGGTGATGCATACGAATGAGTTGGAATTACCTGAGGAACCGGGTTGGAAGCTTTTCTTCGATGGAGCTGCAAACGCAAAAGGGGTTGGAATAGGAGCAGTACTCATTTCTGAAACAGGACGGCATTATCCTGTTACGGCTCAACTGCGCTTCTATTGCACCAACAATATGGCCGAATATGAGGCTTGCATTCTGGGTCTGCGCCTGGCTGCCGACATGGATGTCCAAGACGTCTTGGTCTTGGGAGACTCGGACCTCTTGATACATCAAATTCAGGGAGAATGGGAAACACGAGATCTAAAACTCGTACCATACCGACAATGCTTGCATGATCTGAGCAAGCAATTTCGATCGGTAAAGTTCAAACACATCCCGAGAGTTCACAATGAGGTTGCGGATGCCTTAGCCACCTTAGCATCAATGCTGCACCACCCTGACAAAATGTATGTTGATCCTCTGCACATCCAAGTCCGTGATCAGCACGCCTACTGCAATGCCATAGAAGAAGAAGCGGATGGCGAACCCTGGTTTCATGATATCAAAGAATACCTCAGGATGGGGATATATCCAGAACATGCCTCTGGAGACCAAAAAAGAGCCCTTCGGCGGTTGTCGAATGGTTTCTTCCTCAGTGGAGGGGTATTGTACAAAAGAACCCCGGATTTGGGATTGTTGAGATGCATAGATGCCGGGCAGGCAACGACAGTTATGGCAGAAGTACATGCTGGAGTTTGTGGGCCACACATGAGTGGATATGTATTGGCAAGAAAAATCCTTCGAACAGGGTGTTATTGGCTCACCATGGAACACGACTGTATCACTTTCGTGAGGAAATGCCATCAGTGCCAAATACATGGAGACTTGATTCACTCTCCGCCAACAGAGTTGCATACGATGTCAGCACCCTGGCCGTTTGTAGCATGGGGCATGGATGTCATTGGGCCCATCGAGCCAGCAGCGTCCAACGGTCATAGGTTCATTCTAGTGACCATTGATTACTTCACCAAATGGGTTGAGGCTAAAACCTTCAAATCAGTAACTAAGAAGGCAGTGGTGGACTTTGTTCACTCCCATATCATCTGTAGATTTGGGATCCCAAAAGTGATCATCACGGATAACGGTGCGAATCTTAATAGCAGCTTGATGAGAGAGGTATGCCAACAATTCAAGATTATACACCACAATTCCACCCCATATCGTCCTAAGGCAAATGGAGCAGTCGAAGCAGCCAATAAGAATATCAAGAAGATACTGCGAAAAATGGTGGAAGGGTCCAGACAATGGCACGAGAAATTACCCTTTGCTTTGTTGGGTTACCGCACTACCATCCGGACTTCCATAGGCACAACTCCTTATTTGTTGGTGTATGGAACTGAGGCCGTGATACCAGCGGAGGTCGAAATTCCGTCCCTCCGAATTGTCGCTGAAGCCGGAATTGATGATGATGAATGGATCAAAGCTCGCTTGGAACAGTTGAGCCTGATAGATGAGAAAAGATTGGCAGCAGTGTGCCATGGTCAACTGTATCAGAAGAGAATGGCAAGAGCGTATAATAAGAAGGTGCGCCCCAGGAAGTTTGAAGTAGGGCAGTTGGTATTAAAGAAGATCCTCCCACATCAGGTCGAGGCAAAAGGCAAATTCGCCCCAAATTGGCAAGGGCCTTATATCGTGACCCGAATATTGTCCAACGGTGCTTTGTGTTTGACAGATGTCGAAGGTAGATGTGTCGACATGGCTATCAATTCAGATGCAGTCAAGAGATATTATGTGTAATTTCTTTAAATTATGGCAATTTTGGTTTATTCGTTTGTATTTGGCATTTATTGAATAATGAGATGACGGAGGCAATTCTTTCTTCTATCCAAACACTTTTAACCCTCGCTTCCCCCTTTGAGCCTTAAGCAAATTCTTTCAATACCCCTCTTTTGGAATCACTAATGGGAAAGATATGAAAAAAAAAAGAAAGAAAAGAAAAGAAAAGAAAAAAGACATGAAAAATGAAAAGAAGGAAAAGAAAAAGGAAGAAGATAAAATCACAAATGACAAAACCGTGGGAACTACGTTTGACCTGATTCCTCAAAGAGGATACGTAGGCGCCTCACGGCTCGGTCATAGTATGCATCATAGCAAATATAGGATGCATAATGTACATAGTGTGCACAATGTAGCACAATGTGCGTAACGCACGTAACTCAACATAAGCGTAAAAAATAAATCCCCCAAGCAAGAAAACTGGGGCAGAGGTTATGTTTTAAGTTCCAACAAAGGTTTGATTCCAAAAGTTGTAGCACATCACCCTTCAAGTTGTTTTCATTTTATAGCCTTTCTTCAATCCCACACCAAAACCAACATCGACATCCAAAAGACCTCCCGATCAATGTTCGAGAGATGCCAAATCCGGCAAATAAGACCGAGAATGATACACTGATCCCCAGCAAAGAAGAGGATCGTGAGACTGGGAATGAATTGATAGTCAAAGGAATCTCCAGAAGAGAGGGTCGTATCTACAACGCCCCGATTCATCGAAAGAAATAAAATGAGAGAGTCTCATCGGTGAAAACCTTCGCAGGCACCGAGAGGCGACGTAAGACGAGGGATATGAAATGAGAGAGTCTTATTGGTGAAAACCTTCACAGGCACCATAAGGCGCCGGGAGATGAGAGAAAAGAGAGAGTCTCATTAGTGAAAACCCCTCGAAGGGCACTATGAGGCGACAAGATAGAGCAGCAAAAGCTACCACATTCGCAACAAGATGAACATCCATTTATCATCCCCAGCAAGTCAGACCATCGGACAAATCGATTGATACAAATAGACTGGGTCGGGAATCTATGGTGCACGCCATGATCACGGGGACCAGTCATGTCCTCCAGATAAGTTCTTTTGATTAGCTCCTCCCACAAAATATTGGTTCACAAAGTTTTTCTCTTTTCCATATCTTTATTTTCTTTTCCTAAAATGTGTCTTTAAAGGATTTTTCAAAGCTTACTACCAGAAATCGAAGGGGAATTCATCCAATGCAGGAGAATACAAATAGTCCTAAAAGCCGGCCCCAGGCAATGCAAGGATTGTGCTCGGAAATTTTGAAAGAAGTAAGCTCCAAAAGGGAGTGGTTTCGGGAGGTAGAAGCAGACTCCCACAGAATATGCTTAAAGAGAAAGCAGAAAAGGGGATAAACTGAAAACCGATCCCCAGCAGGCTAGAAACCCCCCCAACAGGCAACTTTGCCCGCCAACCAATTATGGGGACAAAGAGCAAGAGAAGGGGAAGAGAGAAAAATGGCTCGCCAGAAAGGCACCCTCTACCACCACGATTAAAACTGATTAAATCCTTTTGTCTGCTGCAGGAAAACAAAGGATTGATGATGGCAGCAAGATGCACCGCCATGGAAGTCACCAAAAACCGGGGCAGAAAATTTTCTGCCAATTGTCGAAAATTTTCTCGGAAGAACGGGAATACTTTTAAGTTCTAGGTCGCCCACCAGTATAATGCGGGAATACATTTAAGTTCTAGGTCGCCCACCAGTATAATGCGGGAATACTTTTAAGTTCTAGGTCGCCCACCAGTATAATGCGGGAATACATTTAAGTTCTAGGTCGCCCACCAGTATAATGCGGGAATACATTTAAGTTCTAGGTCGCCCACCAGTATAATGCGGGAATACATTTAAGTTCTAGGTCGCCCACCAGTATAATGCGGGAATACATTTAAGTTCTAGGTCGCCCACCAGTATAATGCGGGAATACATTTAAGTTCTAGGTCGCCCACCAGTATAATGCGGGAATACATTTAAGTTCTAGGTCGCCCACCAGTATAATGCGGGAATACATTTAAGTTCTAGGTCGCCCACCAGTATAATGCGGGAATACTTTTAAGTTCTAGGTCGCCCACCAGTATAATGCGGGAATACATTTAAGTTCTAGGTCGCCCACCAGTATAATGCGGGAATACATTTTAAGTTCTAGGTCGCCCACCAGTATAATGCGGGAATACATTTTAAGTTCTAGGTCGCCCACCAGTATAATGCGGGAATACATTTAAGTTCTAGGTCGCCCACCAGTATAATGCGGGAATACATTTAAGTTCTAGGTCGCCCACCAGTATAATGCGGGAATACATTTAAGTTCTAGGTCGCCCACCAGTATAATGCGGGAATACATTTAAGTTCTAGGTCGCCCACCAGTATAATGCGGGAATACATTTAAGTTCTAGGTCGCCCACCAGTATAATGCGGGAATACATTCAGCTCTAGATTTTGGAATCAGTCACCCCACCTGAAGACAGAAGGTTACAACAGAGATCCCCAAACGGGAAACAATAAAATCCCCAGCACCAAGAAGCAGACAACTGCAAAAGCAAGCGCACATTCAAAGGGAAGAAGGAACGCGTCTCAAAAGAAGTAGTTTGGGAACGTTGTAGCATGCCCAGTATAACAATTCTGATGAAAAGCCATACCACTGAAGAAACCATTGGAAGATCTAAAGAAGAAAGCCGTGTCCCCAGCAAATCAAGCAAAGTGATGAGAACTGACATTCAGAAAAGGTGAAGGACCAGCATCATCTCCAAGTTCACAAAATAAAGGCGTCGGAGGAAAGCATTAGCCGACAAGAAAGCAAGGCAACAAGAACAAGTTGAAGATGGATGAAATTTCAGGATCCTCAGTTTAACTTAGCTTCTTGTTTTCCTTTTAGAGCAATGTAATAGGGAGATCGGTTGAGCAGTAGCATCCTACAGCAGCATACAACAGCGCACAACAACAGCAAACACTACAGTCACACGGTAGTCCCAGCTACCAAAATTTCCCGAACTACATTGACCTGATTCCTGTTTCAGCCCAGGATATGTAGGAAACCTCTGAAGCAAAGGTTCGGTCAAATCTTTTTCAAAAATGCTTCACACGGAGTATTCGGACGGGCAAAAATCGCTCGCTTATCTTTGCGCGAAAACCCTTCGTGTCTTCGTGCAAAGAGGGGCAGCTGTAAGCACGTGATTTTTTGCTTTACGAGCAATCGCTCCAAAAGAAAATAAAAATAGTGACAAATGATTTCGCTGTACAATTTTTCGATCTTTCCGTGACATGTGTTGTTAGTCGTTTGTGAGTCTGTCCATTTTGCATCTAGTCCTTATCAAACAAAAATACAAAAAATATATGTGGCGTTAAGAGAAAATTCAAAAAAAATATAAATATACGTGCATCGTCCGTTTTAGGTTGTGATTTAACTTACTTGGTATGATAATTATGTTGAAATGCCATATTGTTATTTGTTTTAATTTCATTTGTTTTATTAATTATTTTTATTTTTATTTTTATTTTAAAAGAAGTTGAAATCAGTTGGGCCCAAAAAATAAGACAAAAACAGGCCCAAACCAACGATCTGACCCGGTCCAAACCCAGCCTGCCCAGGCACGGACTCAAACGACGTCGTATCGGCGTCCCCATTTGAAGCCGTTGATCTGATTCAAAGGAACGGTCCAGATCAGGTTGTCCAACTCACCTCAACGACGCCGTTTCAGGCAAGTTGAATCTGAGCCGTCCAACCTCATTGATCCAACGGTCCCTGGTTCCCTCATGACCCGACCTATTTAGCCGGTTTAACCCAACCCCTCACCTAAACCAAAACGACCCCGTTCCCATACCAAACGACCCCGTCCTGTTACCCACCAATAGATCTAAGCCGTTCAGATCACTTGATCTAACGGCTCCAATCTCTCTTCCCCTTCCATATATAAACTTGACCCTTTACCCCGCACCCCCTATCCGAACCCCCCCTTCTCAGTCATCTCCTTCCCCGAACCCTGAAACCCCCAAACCCTAACGCCGCCCTGGTTTCCTTTCCACCAAAACCCGGCGGCACGAACGCCGGTGACCACCCCCTTCACACCCCTAAAGCATCCAACCACCCTGAACACGAATCCACTAACCACGAACCTCGAATCACTTTCGTTCGTCTCGAATCTTCATTTGAAGATTTGAGTCGAACCCGGATCTATGCCAAATCATCCCATCTTCATACCAGACACTCCCCTGACCTTCCTCGTGACCAAACCAAACTTGGTTTGGTCCGAATCTACCCACAACTCCCAAAAATCCAGATCTGGAAATCCAGACTTTAGAACACATGCACTTGGGGAATCCGGCCGGTTTGGACATAGGTTTGAGGTCTAATAGACCTTAATCAAGGTGTTCTCATGTGAGAACACCCTGATTAAAGTTTGTTCGGCCTCAAAAGTTCGAAGTCGAGTTTGATTTGAGTCCGTTTGATTTCAAACTTTTTCAGTAAGTTTCCTTTTCTCTTTGTTTGGTTCTAATTAAGTTGTCAGCATATTTCTTTGTGTTTGTTTGTTATTTTGTTATTTTTCATTCGGATTTCTTCCATCTCTGTTAAAGGCCTTTTATTTGGCCAATTGTCTTCTGTTTGTGTTCTGAATATACCCTGTGATATACGTGTTCATCAATTAGATTAATCGTCAAGCGAGTTTAATTCATATAAGTTCCCAGTGTTTGAACAAATTTATCTGAGGTCATTCGGGACTCTATACGTGTTGTTTATATGAACGATTGATTGTTATGTGTTACGATTAATATAGTCGAGTCGATATATGTCGTCAATTAGTTTCAATCGTTAATGGTAACAACTTGATTCGTATTGCTTATTTCTGCTGTGATCGTATTTGAGTCTCATTAGGAACTGAATTGTATTGCCTGTTGATTTTGTTCAAATTAAATTAAAAGAACATCTAGGGGAAAGGTTATAATGGCAGATTCAGATTTTGGTTTTTAAACACAATGCCATTTGGTTTGGACTGTGGGCAGCATGTGTATGGTTTGCTTTAAGGAATTAAAATAATCGGACAGCATGTGCTGTCAGATTATATTCCTACTGCCCATACTTTGTTTAAACAAACAAGTGATCAGTACACTTTAACAACCAAAAAGAGAGAGGGGCTGTCAGGGATTTCATGGGGGCTTGGTTATTTAAAACAAGTGAGTGGAAAAGCAACATGGGGGGGGGGCAATTTTGAGTTGTAAAACAGACTGTAAAGTGTTAAGGTTAGGCTATAAAAGAGGAGACCATCCGTTAGAAAAGGGGGTTGATTTTCGAGTCTTGAGAGAGTCTATGAGTAAGAAAACTGGAAAAGGAAAAAAACAGGAATAAATTTCAGAACATTGTGAAGGAGTATTGCCTAGAAGAAACTGTGTAAGAATCCAGTTTGATCAGGTTGTCTTCGTGGCTTTGCTTTTTCTGTCGTTTGCCAAGTTTTCTTGTGGTCATTGGATTTCTGTTGCTGTTACATTCAACATTCTGGGCTGTTATTTCCTACTCTGTTTTACTGGGATTGTCCATTTGTTGTTCGACTCTTTGCTGAGCTTCATCATTATTGGCTGGTTGTTTGTTGCTGTGTTGTTGCTGTGAATCTGCTGATTGCTGTTGTTTGCTGTGTGCTACTCAGCTGACCCTTTTCCTTCTTCTTCTGTTCCTCTACATCAGGTACACAACCAAGGCACTATCAAATGTAATTAGAACATTGAGCATGAATGCAAAAGAAAGGAAAAAGACTTGAAGTTGATTTTCATATATATACTGTTATATTAGATATCATGTATTGTATGATAATTTTCATTCTTGTATTGACAATCGAAGCAGCCTATATGCCTAATGTATATTAATATAAGTTAGCTAAATGGTAGCTTACATATGTATGCTGATAGGTGATAATATGTTCAATGAGATATGTTGCATTTCAGATTCTAGTTTACTTTGCAGTATATGTTGATATGTATACCAAGTATGAACACTGTACATCCTGGATTAAGTTCTTCCTTTTTCGGATTGATGGTCTCATATAACTAGTAAACCACCTGTTAAGACAAAGAATACCAAACTTGCAATATCAACCCCGTAAAGGTCGAGTTCAGACCAAAACAGGCCTAGCCGGCCTGCTTCGAGCAAGCAGGGGCCCAGGTTTGGCCCATCACGCATGGGTCGAATTTGGGCCCATGACTACTTATTCGACTGACTGTGCGCGCAGCCTTGTTCCTGATTTTAGCATTTCCGAATTCTGTCATAAAATAACTTGCAAGCATTAATTAATTAGGATTATCTACTGCTTTCGATTGATAGAGACAAACACGACAAGAAACGTAGTTGCTATAGGATATCCTTTAAAAATAAGAATGAGATGAGCCTCGCCGAATAAAAACACAGATTGCGGGGCCCTCAGTAAATACTTGTTTTAAATTACTTAGAATTCAGGAGGGCCGCTTAGTGAATTCCGTGGCCTTTCCAAAAATAATAACGCGATAGTCTTTTTAGGCGCGTGTTTAATAATTTATTTTCTTAAGACTTAGGGTGTGCATTTCATGCGACCCAAATCCAAATCCCAAAACGTCAAGTAAGATATGTTCCGGATTGCGGGTGCATTTCATGTGACGCAATCCAAAGACATGTTTTAAGCGACGTTCACATTCCTAATAATGATAATTAATAAAGTGGTTAAAAGATAAAATTTGCACATGGTTCATAATTGTATTTAAAAATCAGAAAAATAAGCCGAATATAACAGCTGAGCGACCGTGCTAGAACCACGGAATTCGGGAATGCCTAACACCTTCTCCCGGGTTAACAGAATTCCTTATCCGGATTTCTGGTACGCAGACTGTAATATAGAGTCATTATTTTTTCCTCGATTCGGGATTAAAATTGGTGACTTGGGACACCCTAAATCTCCCAAGTGGCGACTCTGAAATAATTAAACCAATCCCGTTTCGATTGTCCTTTAATTGGAAAAAAACTCCCTCTGCGCCCTCCCGGGCGCGGAAAAAGGAGGTGTGACAGGAAGTTGTTAGCCCAAGTAAAGGTTTGTTTTGAGGATTGGCAAAGGAAGCTCACGCATGAACCAGGTCCATCCCTCAGGTTCATAAAAACGGGCAGATTTGAGTACGTGAGATGCACGTGAAGGAGATAAGCTTAAATTGGTGTATTTAGTATCTCCTAATCGAAAAGGTTGCATAATTGATAAGGAGAATGACTCCTTACTCAAAGAGAACACTATCCAAGATAGGGAAGGAGTTAGAAGTTGAGATCAACTAGAACTCTTCCACCAAGGAAGAATAGCATTAGAAATCTAGTTATTCTCTTCATTTACTAACTCTATAAATTGCATGATATTCTCACTTTACAGGTGTTGCACAAACGCAAAAGTTAAACGTGAATTGAGAGCAAAATAGCAAGGCAATTTTGCAAGCAATTCGCGCGTGATTCAATTGTGCAAACCTGAAGCTACATGAACCAGATAGAAGAACCAGTTCCAAGTGTCTATATTTTATTCTAGTTCAATTGTAGTAGGTGTTTTCATATTGTACCTTGCAGCTTTATCTAGAGGCAATTGTAATAGGTACTCAGAGTTTTCAAGTTAGAGTTAATTTGAAGTTGTCGCAACAGTTAGAGGTTGTGTGCTACAACGAGATTAGAGTTAGTCCTAGGTTTACAAAAGAGTTTTTGTAAATGTAGTTTTTGGTTCAATGATTTTAGTGGAGAGTTTGGAAAAATCCTACTAGAAAGTAGGTCGTTGTTTTTTCACCTTTTTGAGACAGGCGTTTTTCACGTAAAATACTTGTGTTCTTTAATTTATGCATTTATTATTCCGCAACAGTAGTATAAAAAACACATAGAAGAACCAAATCCTTTTGTAATCTGTGCACGTGAAAAATTGGACACCACGCAAATCACCCCCCTCTTGTGTGGTATTGAAGTATAAAAGACCAGTTTAGGTTTTTGTTAGCATTATTTAAGTTACTAATATTAATGGCTATAAAACTTATTGGAACGTTCAAAAGTTCCAAGTCTAACCTTGAAATAATAACTTAAAAGATAAAATTATGAAAAAATTTAAGAAATATTTATAAATTACATCACAATAAGTATATTTTAAATATATCTAAAATTTCTATATATGTAATGTCGGGTTGGTTTGCTTTCGATTTGATTTTCTTTAGTTAAAACAAAACCAAACCAAACTAATTATGGTCTGTTTTTTTCCCAACCCCAAACCAAATCAAACCAAACTATAGTCAAGGTTTTTTTTTTCTCAGTTTGATTCGAATTATTGGGTTGGTGCTTTGTAGACCTCTAGGTAGCATTGTAAGGTAGATGTAAACCAAGATTTGCAGATACGTTAAAGCTCTGTGCATCTCAAAATTGTAGGGAATCAACCTGATCAACTATTAACCTTGTTTTTGGGCGATTGATAGTTTAGTCATCATCTACAAACAAATCTAAAGCATTTTCAAATAGATCATAGCCAAAAATCATCAGAAAAGGAAAATATAGCAAATACAACACAATTCTAAAGAACATCACACAAGAAAATCTTACAAAAAATGTTCAAAGCTATTAAGAATTTTTTTTTTATTACAAACTATCATTTTCATCTCTTGGATCTCACTCACTCTTCTACTAATTGTAATAAACCTACTAGAGATGCGTATACTGTATCAATCTGCCACTCAGTATTAAACACATAATCTAGGATTTTTGGAATCAAAAGAGTTACTACAAAATAAAGAGAGTGACATTTTTCACATAAATTAAAAAGGAAAGTAAAACATATAATTGAAATATATTGAGTAAGTAATATTGATCGATAACTTAGAATAAATAATAAGTACTAGTATGCTATAACATGTTAAATTATATTAATAATATAAATAATTCATTGCTATGTCAACATATAACTTATTTTCTTGAGCAAATGTATATTCGTCTCTCAAAATATCAAAGACAAATAGAAAGTTTATTTCTCTCTCCTTTGGCAGAATCTAAGAGCCCGTTTGGACATAAGAATTTTTTCACTTTTTTTCGAAAATTTTTCATTTTTTTTTCGAAATCAGTGTTTGACCATAAAATTTCCAATTTTTACTTGAAAATGAATTTTGAAATTTTTCAAAAATTTGAAAACTTCAAAAAGCCGTTTTTCAAAATTTTTACTCGGATCACTCGTAAAAATTCAAAAACAACACAAAATTATATTCATGTCCAAACACAACTCTAATTTTCAAAAAACTTTTTCACTTACAAAAGATTTTTGCCTTTTTTTTTTTTTTTTTTTTTAGAATTTTACAATTCTTATGTTGAAACGCCTACTAATTACAGAAACCTAGATATTCCTTATGTCCAAGTAATCCCTAAATAGAACAAAGTAGGAGTAATTCTTTATGCTCCGAGGAGTACATTTAGCCCCACTCTATGTCTATGATTGACATTTTAGCTTTAAGAAAGTGAAAGACTTGAAATTTGGCAAGAGAGATGCAGATGTACGATGTGGGGCACTGCAATTGGTTGAAAGACCAACTTAAATCTTGGTTCTGACCAAACAGCAAAAACAAAAACCCAAATCAGGACAACAACGTGAGAACTGAAATCTGTAAGAAAATTCACGCCTTCTGTTCATTCTATTTACCTTTATTATCAAGAATCACAAGGCCCCATCACACCAAACATCACTATTTTTCACCAATTCCACAATCACAATCCCATAACTTCTTTTCTATACATATATAGGAATATATAAAAGTGTTTATACAGTGGGATGAAATGATAAAGATGACAGCAGTTTCAGTGGGGAATGGGAATGAGGTATGGAGAGCTCATGGAACAATGGCTATGATACAGCTCCTGTATGGTGGGTACCATGTTATTACCAAAGTGGCTCTCAATGTTGGAATGAATCAAATTGTCTTCTGCTTATATCGGGATCTTCTTGCTCTCTCCATTCTTGCCCCTGTCGCCTATGTTCGCGAAAAGTTAGTCCCTTTTTCTCTATGTTGCTCTTGAATCTATTATCCAAGAATGTATCTATTTATGCAGACATATAGTTTTAGTTCTAATCTGTGGTGTTTGGGTAAGCTTGAGTAGATTTTGACTAATTCATTAAGCATGTTATTGCTCATTAGCATTGGTATCGGGTAAATCAGTCTTGTATTTTGTTAACCTATTTACTAAGATGGAGCAAATGAGCTTACACCAAGTTTTGTAGCTAAGATTTGGACCTAGGATCCCCAGGTTGTTACTCCTATGCCTCGACTATTTAGCCATACTCTTGGGGGCATGGATTATGATTTTACATTGAGCCAATTTTTGCAATTATATTTGGTGGAAGATTTTTGCATTGATTTATTTCTTTTTGATCAAGTAAAATGCAATTTTATTATTAATGGGGAAAAAACTCCAGTATCCAAGAGGCATATGAGAAAGGTAGAGAATGTACGGAGAGATATGATTCTCTACGAAAGACACCCAATTTTATAGACAAATAGGAACCTCTTGGGTGCACCAGAAAGACATTAAAATAAGGAGGGTATTCCTCAAATGTGTAAAATCAAGCTCTTCATATTGAAATCTCTCCTATTTCTCTCCCTCCATACTGTCCACATAAGTGCTACTGGAGGAATGTTCAAAGCCCGTTGTCTTCTCTCTGGTCCTCTAAAGGCCCAATTGAATAGTGCATCCTTCATAGTACCTAGCTTGGTACATTGTACCACGGACCATCTTAAGATCTCCTACCATAGACATAATGTTACATGCAGTTAGATGATCCACGTCCTCTCCTGAGTGTTTACACATAAACACCAACTAACATATGTAATCTCACTCTTCCTCAAGTTTTTGCCCGTCAGAATTGCACCTCTAGATGCCAAACCAAGCCAAAAAAACATGCTTTTTCTGGCACCCTAGGGATCCAAACCAATAAATGAGGGCAACTCGATTTTTCTCTAGCTAGCAACTTGCAGTAGTCTTTTTACTGAGAATCGTCCACTGCTCGCAAACACCCATTTCCAGGAACTGATTGTCTACCATTAAAGTTTGTTTATGGAGCAAAACTCCCTTATCTCCCAATCCTGAAGGTTCCTTCTAAATTTGAGATCCCATGTAACGCTCCCCTCATGTAATCTCCAAGCTTGTTGCGTTGTCATCTCCTTTTGGCACGAAATGTTGTAGATGTTTGGAAAAGTAATCAGCAACAGGTTGTCCTCATACTACCTGTCCCCCTAAACTAACCCTGCACCCTCCCTCACCCCTAATGAGATACAACCGTGAAACTCTTTTCATCCCTTCATAATATTCCTCAAAAGGTGTTGCATTGATTTTATATTAAAGAATGTTAAAAGTTGTGGAAGGCATGGGCAGGCAGATGCATTCTTAATAACAGATGTTATTCACAGTTAATTCATGTTCCGTCCTTTCTACTATTCATGTTAGAAAATATTATTTCTAGATTTACTGAAACTCGTTTTGCTACAATGTCTACTAGTATGTGTTTATGACTTATGAGAGTCTGGTCGCCTGAGCTGGTTTACCGCCAACCCGGTGTTGCATCTTGAGTTTCTGTAGTAAAAGCTAATTTTTGTCTTAAAAGTTTGGTTAGTTAATGTTTCATAAAAGAATTATGTTGTTATTTTCATCTTTCCTTTATGTGCTTCTAGTTGACCATTTTGATGGATTAAGATAATTTCTGAATTCAGTTTGAATTTATTGTGTTCCATTGCTAATTGACTTGGTAATCCACTATGATTACACCTGAAATTATTCTGCTATTCTCCCATTTGAAGATTTGAGAATGACAACCCTATAATAGTATGAACTCATCACAAGCTCTCAAAATGAATGCTGACTTGCTTATCTTGGTGTGTGAGATGGATCTAAAGAAAGAGTTATTAGATTCAGTAAAAATGGCAACGAAAGCCCGATTGAGGGTCTTGCTGCTCAAGAATGTTTTTTTTAGTGAAGCAATTTTCTTCAACAAACATAACATATGGATACATTCTTTTTAAAAATACTCATATCATGTGTATACGGTCTTGGACTTCACATAAAGAATTCTTTGTTGATATTATGAGTAATATCTCTTTTACTTGAAATTGTTGCTCATGTCTCTAGCTTTTGCTCTCTCATTTATTATCTGATATCATTGTTTATACATATTTGTTTAAATGTGAAATTCATTTCTTGCTTTGTGTTAGTCCTCTTTGCACTACTTGAAACATTTTTTTTTAATTTTTATTAAGCATTTTTCAAAATTTTGAAGTTCTTTTTTAAATTAATTGCAATATCAGAAAGTACATGGTGCAACACTAATAATATTTCCTTCCATTCTATGTCTAGGCGGTCGAGAATTCCTTTAAATAAGCGGCTTCTACTATCATTTTTCATTCTAGGATTTACCGGGTAAGTTTGATGTGCCTACTGTTCTGAGTAGATTTGTGTTATTAACTTGTATAATTCTTACACTGAACAAAAACCTGATTTTTTGATATTTTTCTTGTTTCTTGGCAACTGCAACAGTATTTTTGGGAACCAACTTTTGTTTCTTTTTGGTCTTGGCTACACAAATCCAACTTATGCTGCGGCCGTGCAACCTGCAGTACCAGTCTTTACATTCATATTTGCAGTATTGATGGGGTCAGTAAGAAATCAACCCCTTTTCTTTGAATTCTGTATCTGTGTCTCTTTCACTCCGAATTCATGTATATTTCTGTAATCAATTGTGGATAATTTTGTACTGGAAGTTGGAGAAAGGGGACTTGGAATCTTGTGTCTCTTTAGGATGAAATGCTATAAGCTGATATTATTGTATCCTTCAAGAAAACCTGAAATGGCTTTGTCTAAATTGAATTAGTAATACACGACACTAATTTTCACACCTCGAATGAGAATCAGGATTTCGATAAATATGATACTCTGTGATATTATTTTTGGATATCTGCAAACTTTTATTAAGGATTAGCTATAAAAAAGTTATATAACAGGTTCATCGGATGAGACTGCTCTGCGTACAGAGTAAGATAACATGTTTGGTGTTTATATGAAGTTCCACTATTATAGTTCTATTGCAGTCAAAGTAGTATAGGTGAACCAGTTCAGTAACTTTAAAGATGGTGGGAATCCACATAATCGGTAGATATAGGGGCACTTTACAGGAAACTATGAACATAGTTGTTGAAAGGGATGCTAAACTCTTTCGCCGTTGACTGCTTCTTAAAAAAGAAGGAATCTATGCAGCTATGCACATTGTATTGCTTCCTACATTTTTCACCAAAAAAATTGGTTTCAGAACAAATTATTTCTGGGATATTTTCTGAAGATGTAAGAGAAGACCTGCTAACTATTTTTGTCTTGAAGCATTTCATTTATCTAAGGAGAGTGGTAATCAAGGTATCCATTCTTTTGTTGCTATTTGACATATTTACTTGTGACTTTTGCAGTTTTATCATTTAGTTTTAGTACTAAAAGCATGCTAAAATTGACGCCCTTGATACTCATCTGTAGATTCTTTGTTGTTCTTCTCTGCTTGGCAATCTTGTCCACAAAGTGGCTGCCATCCTCAATCTAGCACCTTCTATTTTGTGTAATTTTCATGTATTTGCACATCCAGTTGTCTGTTGTAGTTGATGATCTGTTCAACTTTACTCTTAAATGTTATTTTATGCAGTACAGAAACAGTGAAGCTCTTTACAGTGGAAGGTCAAGCAAAGGTTGGAGGTACAATTGTTTGTGTTTCTGGGGCTATTTTAATGGCCGTCTTCCGTGGACCTGTGGTTTTTGGAAACAGGGACTCAGAATTCATAGCACATAGTGATATAAGTGCTAGGGGTCAGCCAGAGCCTACTGGATGGTTAATGTCAAGATTTCTGGAGTTGGGGTTCGATGATTGGCACCTTGGAGTTTTATGCTTAATAGGAAACTGTATGTGCATGGCGGCATACTTAGCCATCCAGGTAATTTGGTGAATTTTTCCTTTTCATTGATTCCATAAGACTCAGATGAGAACCAGATATTGTTCCTCAGCAACTAAACTGAAAGGCTTCACACATAGTATAACAATTTTGGGCCCATTATCCACCGAGTTTTGAACCGTGCACCACTGGCCTTTGGGGATTTCTCGGTTATAAAAAAAAGATAGATATACAACAGTTTCTAGCATCAATGACCAATTCCGCGAACATGCGGCTGAATGTGATTTGGCATGCTTTTGTTGAGTACATGCTCGTTCCTATGATTGACAATCTGAATTCAATGAGACCCCCTGACACTTTGTTACTTTAGGGATGAAAATTTGGTATGTGATTGAAAATACGGTAAATTGTTCATGAATTTCAATGAGAATAGGGTTAGCTAACCATTAATGTCTACTGATCAGACCTAACACTTAATTGACAAACTTAATTTTAGGCCTCTTTTCTTTTGATTCCAAGGGATTCTGAGTATTGAGATGTTTGATTATTATATGATTTAATAACAAATCCTTCTCAAAAAAAATATAATTTAATAACAAATAATAACTTTATTTGAAAAAATAACAGCATTAGTTTCTAATCAAAGTAATCTGTATTTGGTTGGTGCACATTGTTCTTTTTGGGACATAGTTGATAGTTTAGATCTTGGCATATCTTGAAGCATTGTCTGGAAGACCCTTGACTTTGTCTGATAAACTATTTCTGTTTGTATTGTTTTCAACTGCGCTGAGTTGGCTGAACTTTAAGAATTTTTCAGGCTCCAGTTTTGGCAAAATACCCTGCGAGTATATCAGTGACAGCATATTCCTACTTTTTTGGTTGTCTTTTAATGATAGCAACGGCCTTCTCGATGACCAATGAGTCAACAGACTGGAACTTGACACAATCAGAAGTTTTCGCTGTGTGCTATGCCGTAAGATTCTCTTCATTCCCTTATGGTTCCTGTTCTGAAGCAGGTTTTAATTACTATTTTTTTCCTAGTTTCAAATTATAATGACTTGTCAACTAGAAAGATATTAGATATTAAGCTGCAGCAATTTTTAGAATATCATGCCTGATCGATATATTATTTAAATGGATTATTGAATATGCTATGATTTGGCTCAATGGGTCGAAGGAGTAGCAGTGAAATTCGCCACAGCCCCCAAATGGAGAAGTGTTCAGCTTGCTGCCTCCCACTTCCCCTTCAGAATGTCTTAGAAAGTAAATGCATTGGATTTCGGAGGGCAAAGACTTCCTAAATCAGTCGTTTCTCTCTCTCTTTGGCATCTAGGTCTATTTCTCTTTTATGTTCTCCATATTTCGGGGCCGGGGTGGTTCCAGGGTCGGGGTCGAGGACGGGGTTGGGGTCGGGGGCCGAGTGTCAGGGGCTGGGGCTGGGGTTGTGTCGGGGTCCGAGATCGAGTTTGGGGTCTAGGTCGAGGGTGGGGTTGAGGTTCGGTGTTGGGACCAGGTATCAGGGTCGGGGTCGAGGTGTTGTGGCCATGGTCGGGATATGGTCTAGGTCGGGGTTCGGGACGGGTGTCATGGTCGGGGGATAGGGTCCAGGGCTCAGGATTATAGTGTTTGCCTAATTTATATCAGAATGGTCTTGCAAAAATATTTTCTCCTCGCTAACCAAACATTAGAAAATAAGTAAGGAAACCACTTTTTTTTCCAGGAAAATATTTTCCGTGGAAAACATTTTCCATCATACCAAACACACCCAAAAAGTGATGATTACTCTTATTGCCTTTCTTTTTTCTTTTATATCAATTCACCAATTTATCATAGCTCTTGAGCCTGATCTTCAACTTTGATCTCTCGTGAATCAAAAGTTTGTAGATATATAATTGTCCTTTTAACTTTTGCTACAACCTATGCAATACGAGTCCCTTCATATCAGAGTACGATTTCATTTGTTTCCATCTAACCTTTTCATTAATAACATTTCCACCATAAGTGACTTTGTTAGTTTCGATTCCTCTTAAGCAACATGCATCCCTTTTTATTTTATTTTATTTTATTTATCAAGGAAATACTTCTGTTTAAGAGGAGAAACATAAATTGAAGAGGTCAATATGTCTTCAATTACAATAGGAAGACAAATCAAGTAAAATTAGCGATCTTCATTTTCAACGCAGTTTGTTTCTACAACAACAACAACAACAACAACAACAACAACCCAGTATAATCCCACTTAGTGGGCTCTGGGGAGGGTAGTGTGTACGCAGACCTTACCCCTAACCTGGGGTAGAGAGGCTGTTTCCAAATAGACCCTCGGCATCCTTCCCTCCAAGAACTTCCCACCGTGCTCTTGGGGAGACTCGAACTCACAACCTCTTGGTTGGAAGTGGAGGTTGCTTACCATCAGAGCAACCCCTCTTGTCACAGTGTTTCTAGAACAATGCCTTTTTTTAGGAGAAAGTGGAAATGCTGTATTCTTAACTTATGGAAGTTGCTGTAAGGCGTGGTAGTAAGTGATAAAGTTGTGACGACGCAATATCAAGGCTTGCTCCTTAATTCTAAAAATAAGGTAGGTGAGAGGATAACTCAAGCAGAAGGCAATTTAGCTGTCCTCAAATTTCAGTTTGATCGTACTTCTCTCAGCCATATTGCTGCTATTGCAAGGCACTATGTCATCAATCACAAAGATGTAATCTCATTAAGGAAACCTGGCTCATCTTGTGGATGGAACAAAACAGTATAATTAGCATCAGTATGAGGATCACTCATAGCTGATAATATGAGAGAACATAACAGTAACTTGAGATGGTTTGACTCTGTCCTTTATAGATCTCCAGATGTGCTGGCCTACAAGTGGGAAACATGATCATTGAAAGTGTTAAAAACCAAATAAGGTAGATCTAAAATCACATGAAAGGAAGTTGTTTTTAGGGATCTCCAATCTCGAAATCCATGCAGAGATAGCGAAAAATAGAACACAATAAAAGCAAAATATTTATATAGGCGAATACCAACTAGTTGGGATTAAGGCTTAGTCATGTTTGCATGCTTACATTAAGTCCAGATTTGATTGGAGTCCTTCTAGCCTCTTTATAGATTTGTATGTCATTAGAAAATGTAGAGAACCTGTAGTATTAGAGAACCCA
The DNA here is from genome assembly GCF_000393655.2 of Nicotiana sylvestris. Lineage (NCBI taxonomy): Eukaryota > Viridiplantae > Streptophyta > Magnoliopsida > Solanales > Solanaceae > Nicotiana > Nicotiana sylvestris. Next base: position 83,506,793 of record NC_091066.1, on the reverse strand, counting down.
AATTATTGAATATCGGAACGAAAGTGGTCCAAATGGAGCAAAATAGATATTGAGGTTTCATATAGTGGACGCCAGTTAGCTTGGGATTGAGGCGCAACTGTTGCTGGTGTAGTAAATCTGACATAAGCACTTACATTCTCACTGCCTATGTTATGAAACAAAGCTCATTCTGTTCCACGTGAATAAGGATTCTACTCAAGATAGTAAGGAGCTAAGCTTCAAGTTGTGGCTTTCTTTCAACTTGAAGCTTAGTTCCTTCCTATCTTACAAGCAGAAGAGATGCCTTGAATTATACTGGTCTATCACTGATGTGCATATATTGCGCGCCTTATAGCATACATAGTGTAAAACAGACACTTTAACGCTCCTCATGCTTTTCTTCCCTGGCGTTGCTATCTAGAGTTCCAATCGTCATTGACCACTTAGCAATGGCAATTAGTGATAGAGATTTACTGCCAACCATGTCTACTATGAATGCCAAAATATCCCGTGGAATTAGTCAAGGCGCGGGTATTCTGGCCCGGACACCACGGTTATTCAAAAAAAATGAAATAAAAAATGAATGCCAAAACATCTAGTTAAGCTTATTTTTAACTGATTCATTGTGGATTCTCTCCTTCATCTGTATATCTCATCCCTTGTGGTTAGGATGTGCATTCTTATTTATTTTTTACAAGGAACAGTCGTTTAGTTAGCGGTAAAAACAAAATAGTTGAGTTACCATAATTTCTATTTTTTCAGGGTATTGTTGCATCTGCCCTGAACTATGGAATGTTGACATGGTGCAATAAGATTCTTGGCCCTTCTATGGTTGCTCTGTATAATCCACTTCAACCTGCTGCTTCAGCATTCCTATCAAGAGTTTTCCTTGGGAGCCCTATTTATCTTGGAAGGTTAGTGCTCTAATTTTTTTGACTCAGTATACAACAACAACAACAACCCAGTAGAATCCCACAAGTAGGGATCTGGGGAGGGTAGAGTGTACGCAGACCTTACCCCTACCTCGGAGGGATAGCGAGGTTGTTTCCGGGAATTTTGAGTCAGTATACTGCCCCTAAAAGTGAAACTTAAGTAATATCCATGCTTATTATCATTTTCCTCTTTGTTATGCTTCACAATTTTGGCACAATGAGGATTACAAAAGCGAAAGAGTTTTGAAAGCTCCTTCACGGGAAAATGAGCATATTCGTTTAATCATTTTATTCCTACATCAAATTTTCTTTATTTAGAGATGGTTCTTGTTAAAAGTGCTCAAGTTTTGCAAACTTAGAGGATAAATAGCGCTCAGTGTTATATTTAAAGGACAAAGTCAAGCCTACACCGAAAGATAAGGGATAATTTTGGCTAAAAACTCGAACATTTGACTGTCTCATATAATCTTCTTTTCTACTTCTACCTTCTACTTATTCTTAGACGAACCCTTTACTCTAAGAACTCATGAATTTGTTATTTGCAGCATATTGGGAGGGCTTCTCATTATAGCTGGGCTTTATTTGGTAACTTGGGCATCTTACAGACAGAGGCAGGCAGCCATTGGAACTGTTTCTCATGCTTCACGGTCGTCGGATCCTCCAATTCAATATCAGCTAGGACACCTTTTCTCCCTTCCTACTTCCTCAATACCAAAGATCATTGATTAGATAGTGCTGTGGATATTCATATTACTTGATCACCTTCATGATCATTTATACAATTTTATCAAACTTTTTTCTTGCAGTAGTCAGAAAGCATATAGAAAATCTTTCATCTCAGTTTTTAAGTCAACAGTCTTATAATTCTGCCAAACTATTTTGTTCGATAAATACTTCTTTTCATCAAATCCTGCAGTCTGACCACTTTTATTTTAAGCCAACATGGCATTGTCTACCATATCTACTTTAGAACAGGAGAGAGCAATTTGATTCTTTTAGATAAATAGAGTTGGACAATTCAACATGCTTTTAGTTTCAATATCAAGAGTGTTAGTGAGATAACTCAGTTTTTGATTTAATAATGTTAGTAAAAGCTGTCGCTTTGTCTTAATCTTGTCTGCGGCAAAGGATGCTCAAGGCAGAAGGTAGAAGCTCAAATATGGGTTCGGCCAAATCCATTATGTACACATTAAATATAGAACCTAGTTATTAGCACTTGAAGCCGTCGTTCAGAACACATAAAGTTGGAATCATGGCTTCGCCTCTGACTCAAGGCCCCTTGCTTAGGGTGGTGGTGGGTGGGGCTATTTTAATCTTGTCTCCTGCTAATGATCGGCATTTGACAATTGAGTAACCAAAGCAACAAGCTTTAAAATCCACATAGATAACTTCATCTACCAAAGTACCTAATCCATTAGTTCAAGCATAATCCAGAATGCAGAAATAGTATGGAAGGATATTAGTTAAACACCATCAGCAAATTGAATTGCCAAACTTTCAAGGACAGGCATATTACTTAAATTAGTGTATAATCATAATGTATCTATATCCTATTGATCTGCAACGTTATTATCAAAATATTCTAGATATTCAATCTTTTGTATAACGTAGTTAAGAAGCTCAGTACCTTGTAGCTTAATAAGCTAGAATAAGCTTAGTTAAAAGCTACGTTTTTTTACTAATTAGCCATAATCACGTTTAAGTTGCACAACATGGCTCAAACTGTATGCTTAGTATTCTTTAGGCCTGCTGACCACATTATTGGGCTAAGTTAATCCAAAGACACTCTTAACATGGTCTCCGTTTTTGGACCAAACCTGGATGATTTTCCCAAAAGGCTCCACGCATCAGAAGTATCACCTTACCTTATATATAGCCTATTTTTTCATATCAACTTTTAATATAGGACTTTATTCGCATGAAGATGGAACTTATTTTTGAAGGATGTCCAGCTATGAGAGCTAAGATAGCTGCTGGGAGCTGTTCAAAATAGTCCATTCATTGAAACAATGCAAAAAAGGTTGGTCCAAGGAAACTATTTACAAAAGTCAAATATAACAAATGAATAAATAAATAAATACTACAGATAAAGTCCTACTGGTCGTGTGTTCTTTTTGTATATTGGATCAAGAAGTCACCAAGATTTTCACAAAACAAGTCAAGGAACTGATAAGTGACCTTTATGTCCAAGTGATTTCCATGATGATTCCAAACACAGTAAGTGTAATTTCTCAAATGCTTAGCTCCTTCACTGCCTCCTCATATTCCCTGATACAAGTTCATTTATCAAGATTGGATTTTTATAATGGTACAATACTAAAAGGATTTAACTTATGTACGATAACAGTGTAAAAATTGGTACATTATCAATGTAAATTAGTAACATATTTTAGCAGGTTACTAGTCTACTAAAGTCCTACAAAATAAAGGAAAAGAAAAGAAAATTTTGCGGCGATGATCTGCGTTTCTTACCTACTATAGTACAACATCATGCCATGATCTCTCCTCAAAGACCAATTGTGTGGCTGCAGAATCAGCAATCTTTCTGAAGCCATAATAGCCAGCCTAAAAAAGTATAATAACATCTCATACGTTATGTCATTATAAGTATGCACAGAAATAATTAAATAAGTCTGTTAAACTAAATCAGATGTTTTGGTCAGAAGACAGTGGATACTACAAAGGAAAAATCAAGTCTACATGCAGTGTGAGATCTAGTATTGTTGGCTGCTATATAATTTGTATATATATATCATTCTGTAACAGGATAGATAATGTGACAAAAAGCCAATCTGCATATCTGTATGCTTTTTGGCTTTGATAAATGAAGTTAAAATATGGAGAGGAACTTTTCAAAACCAGGAAAGATGGCTGCAGTATCACAGAGTAAATGGTTGAAAGTTAAAATCTTTAAGAATAACATTGTGTCGCCAAAATCACAATTCTCCCCATTCCAAGGTTGCAATTTAGCATCTTGAACCTGTAGGGACAACACAAAGCGGCACCTGCTTGTTCAAGATAGCATATCAATGGTAGAAACAAAGACACAAAAGAATATAAGATCATTACCTCAAATCTTGAGGCCGCACCAAATATGCATTTGAACTAAAATTATCAGTAGACCTAAGTGGAGAGGAGAAGTCGGCATTAAACCATGATTTGCTCTAGAAGCACATTTCCAGTGAAGCCTCTGAAAAAAAGAATGTAGTAGAGTAATAATTATTGGTCACGCGACCTGGCTGGCAGTTTATTAGGAGAGTTGATCGATTTCCCAATAATTGCAATCTCAAGCTCTGTCTGTGAATTGCTATTGATATCTGAAGCCATTGACTTGAAAAGGACTGTGTTCACTGCATCCAAAAGGTCAGCCAAATTGCATCCTATTTCTCTTGGAGCTAACTCTGCTTCAACTTCCCTTGCAATAGCATTCAACTCAGACATTCATTCATCTTCTTTCCAGCTAGAGGCATGTTCCACTCTAGTGATTCAGATGGCAATGAAGTACATCTTCTTTCCTTTTTGACTGAATTAGCATCCATTTCACGGTTAAAAGCCATATATATATGCCTCATCCCCAGTGGCAACGTAAAGCAAGGTCTATATCCCATAGTAGACAGTTTAAGTTCTATGCATAAAAAATAAATGTTTACACAATCAGGTAAATCTTTATGATAATTGACAACATGATAAAAATAGTAACTAACATGCAGCTATAATAGGTTAAACTATACTGATGAAGTAAAAACTCTTCGCACCAATAGTGTATATAACTTAAATCCTATATATAATCCAGCCAAATATCTTTTGTCTTTTGACTGGAAAGAAATTTCCTGAATAAACTTTTTCCTTGCACCTTTTTGAACCTGCCAAATCTTAGAAACCTCAATCAATGCACTTAATATAAGAGACAAAATGCTCCAAATTCTCAGAAGAAACATATATAGTCCTGATCTCCTGATAAATTTTGGCTCTAGAAGAAAAATGCTTAACATCTTGCTTTCATGTTGGAGTAGCCAATTTCGTCCATCTTCCTTTCTCATTCGCAATCCGACCACCAAAATTATACCTGATGATTGTAAAGAACAAAGGGTTTGGGAATTGCCTAGTACTAGCACCAATGATACAGAGAATATTAGCATAACATACACAAATCGAGAAAATGTCCTTGTAAAAGTAAAACAAGAACCAAAAATCATCAACAAGATCCTGCTGAATTTACAAGAAAAATAACCTTCTGAAAATATCTAAAGAAGCCAAGAATATGCTTTAACAGCATTGCTCTGCTCACCATCATGGGTTGATGACACACCCCTTGCAATGATGCATACAGCATTTTCTAAGATTTAAAGATAACCAATAAGGCTCGAAAACAGAATGTTAATGAAATAAATACTTTTTTTTTTTTAAAAAAAAAAGCACTATCAAAAAGCAACAAAGATACGAGTCAAAAGAATAGTTCAAGAAGATGACTTAAGAATAACAAGACATGAGCTGACGATGATTAATGCAAGTTAACTCAAATTATAATAGCATAACCCGAAGCTGACATGTTAATATTTTATTACACTCTAATTCCTAAGATTCCATGACATTGCTACAAGAAATTTGATTTTTAACGACCATTTCTTAACGAAGGGACATAAATCAGGTCATTATAAGTGTATTTATAGCAACCAAATTTTTTTTTCCAGTCGTTAAAACTAATTTTTAGCTCAATATTAACGAGGAGATAATATTCGGCCGTTAAATATAACACAGCCGGTCATTAAATAATTATTAATTAACAAAAGGCGCTAACTTTTCCCTCATTTTTTTCGCACATCTCCGCCAAATCTCCCACTCCCACCCCCACCCCACCCCCTAAAAAAAGGGAAAAGCCCTAAGACGTCGACTAATTCTCTAGACAGTTCGTATAAACCTAAAAAGCCAGAAACGTCAACTTCTCTAACAGTTCCATCATAACCTCAGTTTTGAACGAATTTGCAGAGATCTGCTACGACGAATTCAAATAATTAAAGAAACTGATCTACTCCTAAAATTCAGCAATTAGCGAACGCAGCTACTCGTCACCTTCATTGACAACAGCTGCTCATCTTCGAGTTTCTTCTCATTAAGGTAAGGTTCAAAATTTTACCCTTTTCTACGTGAATTGAGTGATAATTTTGCTAGAAAAGGCATCTCAATTAGGAGCAGGGATGAGAGAGGCCAGAGCATAGATTGTGATTTGACTCCCCATCTGTTGAGCGATATCTGTTTTTAACGAGCAACTGCTATATCTCATGCCACGATTAAATCATCTTCTCTAACAGTTTATTCTGAATGTCAATTTCGTGCTATCAGTTTCACTGAGTGCCAAGTATAACTGTCGAAATATTGGTCCTCCTAAAATTAAAGTTGATAATTTTTAGCGGTTGCGAACACACTTGTATGTATATGGATATTGGTGTTCCCTTTGGTGAAAGAATGACACAAAATACAAAAATTATTTCTATCTATATATTGATTGGACAATAAGATGAATCAATATGTAAAACCAAAATGGATGGGAAAAGGGGAGAAATGTTGTGTTTCAACTAGAAGCAATCTAGAGAAGAGGGTGGATGCACTGTCCTCTTTTGGTCCTTTCCTCCATCATAGCTTATCTAATATACAACAATCTTATGTAATCCTCATAATTTTATTATATAACACCCATGATGGAAATGATACTAGTAGAAAACTTTGTGTTGAGTGACCAGAGAAGCATCGATGCACTGATTTTAGCTACTATACATTGTACCAAAATGTCATGCTCATTCGGGATTGATTTAGAAGGGGTGAAGAGGTATATGAGAAGAGAAAAAAGGAGAAAAGATTGGGAGAATGCGTAAAGTTGAATGTCGTATGATGGAGTCTTTCATAGGCATACTTTACAATGTGTATATTATATTTATCTGATGTGAGACACTAGTATGTGCACTGTTACTTCTGTACGTATTTAACTTGGTCTAAGTCTAGCTATCTTCCCCCTCAAGGGGTGTGTGTATATATGTCATACCAAAGTTTGTTTCAACCTACATATATAGTTTATGGATTAGCAATGAACTTAGTACGTAAGAAAGTTAGTCCTCTGACTTTGCAGACTTGGTGATTGTGTCTCTATGATAAAACGATCGTCATTTGTATATGCTTGGTTCTCTTGAAAAATATTGGATTAGATGCAGTACGAATTGCAGTTTGATTATTGTACATAGTTGTCTGATTAATCTGCACAAACTTCAATTCTCGGAATAGGTATTTCATCCATAAGAGTTCATCAGGTTAATCGTACTGGCAATATGTTTGTTTTGACTTGCCAGCACATATTGTATCATGCTCTTTCAGGATGGATGGGCTAGGGAGTAAATACACACAACTTGCAAAGATAGTGTTTGATCAGCATTCATCACCATCTTCAAGTGATCAATAGATTGAATCATTTAACAGGTTAGTAGATTGAAAATCCTATTTTACTTTGTGATGTATGAGATCGAATTAAAAATAAAAAAAACATAAATTTTTTGTTTTGAAATACAAAAAAAAAAAAGTAAAAAAATATTTTTTAGGGGAGGGGGGTTTTGCGGGGGTGGGGGGTGCAGAAACAAAAACAGAAAATTAAAAATAAAAAAAAGTAATTTTTTTTTTGAGGGGGTGAGGGGGGTTGGTGGTGCAGAAAAAAAGAAAAACTGAAAATACAAAAAAAAAAGTAAAAAATTTCTTTTTGAGGGGAGGGGGTAGGGTGGGTGTATGGTGTAGAAAAATAAAAGAACATAAAATTAAAAATACAAAAAAAAAGAGTAAAATTGGGGCAACTAAATAAATTTTTATATAAGTTGGGTTGAGATACCTTTTATTTTGGATGAGTTTCATAGGTTGTATTTGGGCTACTTAATGAGTCAGAATGAGCTATAAAATACAATGGGTTAACTTGGGCTCAGCCCAAATTGACCCATGAGCTAAAATGTTTGTAACCCAACCCATTTATCTCTGGGCGGATTGGGCAGGTTAGATGGGTTTGGGCTCAAATTGCCACCCCTAGCCATCACCAATGGTTCCTTCACTAATTGTTGGGTTTCTTAGTCTGCTCATTTTTTGTCCAACAATTTCTAACATAGGTGGAGGTGCCACCATTGTTCTTCTAACATTGTTATTTCCTATCTCCTTGACACTTGTTGTATACTTGCTGTCAATATTCATTCCTATACTAAGTATATCATCTGCTACCTATTGGGAAGGCAGTACTGGTTCTATTGTATATGATGGAGAAGGTTTGTTTGGGGTAGGGACCATGCTCCTAGTTATCCTCTTCTTCTTTTTGTACAATTTGATGGGATAAGTTCTCTTTTTTGCTTTTAATTTTTTATAATTAGTAAGATGATAAAATTATCACTTTTGTTAGAGATGGAATAAACAGAGCGTATAGCAAATTCTTTAGACAAACAGAGAAAAATGTACACTCGGGACACTTCCTTAATGTTTTGGAATCTCAGTAGGAAATTCCAAAACCTTTGTACCATCTGTTGCCTTAGGATCCTTCAAAGCAGCAATAGTTTCAGGAGATGATTGAGCTCGATTCCCATTAGGAGTTGGAGCATCAAGTACCTGCCCAACTCTTTTCTCCTTCCGATCTGTTGAGAGTTGCATCTTAGATTGTTCAAGTTCCTTAGTGATCAACTGTCCAGCTGCGTTAGCGTATTGCTCAGCATCTATAATTATATAGCAGTCCTTTCGATCAACCACATGTGCTTTTGCATTCTTCACACGAGGAGGTTAGACTCAATGAATTTGTAAATCCAAATAAACCAATTGCAGATTACAAAACTGAGATTACTGGAATAACCGCCGGAGATTTAGATGGAGTTTCTTGTTCATTGGCTGATGCACAGATGTCCATGAAGAAGCTAAAAACCATATTGATTGGCCACAGTTTACACAATGACCTTCGAGGTAAGCTACATCTTGCATCATAAGTGATGGTCTTTAATTAACATTCAAATCTTTGGTGCACATCTACTGGTAAATGGAAATGATATGGCTTTTATGATCACGTGTCTCCTTTTAATATCCCCAGGCTTTAATGTTATTTCTACTCCCTTTTCTCTTTTCTTTCCCTGTCCGTAGAGTATTATGCCGTGCTTTTCCTCAGTTATGTCCTTCGCTTCTTTTTTCTTTTTTTGATAAAGATCTGTTATGTTGTTCTTAATAACTTTGAAGATAGATCATGCAAGAGTGATTGACACATCTTATGTCTTCAAATATCAGGATCAGCCTTCTAATAGAAGACCTTCTTTAAGTAATTTGTGTAAGGTAAGCTGTGCTTTTTTAATCTTAGTATTTCTTTCCCATGCTACGGTATGTCCACTCTGTTGAATTGTTGGCCATATCAACCCTTACTTTGGATTCCTATTTTATTTGGGAATTTATAAGTGCAGACATTTTTTCAAATGCTTTTATCTGAACACTCCAAATAACTTTATTTGTGTTTAGTAAAATAGTTGTGCTGCTTTTTTTTTAGCAGTCTTTGTGGTTTGTCCCCCTGTTCTTCTTTTTCCAACTATGGTTCCTTTTATAAACTGAAGATTAACAAGTATTTAACTATTTATCACAAGCTCTGCTTGGTGAATGCTATTGTTTACTTACAATAGTTTCCAAATAGTTGTGTTAGGTTTTGAACTTCGAAAGAAGGACTCTCCACATAATTGTCTGGATGATGCATGTACTGCGATGAAACTTGTTCTTGCCAAGATTAGTGTGGAGTTGATTGTATCATACCGTTAGTTCATGAGGAGGTAATATCATAAAGCCTTTTATTTTAAATTTTATTTTCTTTCTTGTGTCCTGATTATAAGATGGTCATCTACTCCTTTGAATTTAGGTGCAAGAGCCCTAGGTGGCAAAGCTACTTGTCCACAAAATACCAGTGTCTGTTCATAGCGAAGAGTTACACAAAGTTATTCCTGGAGACTTTACCATAGAAGTTAAGGTTAGGAGAATCTCATGCTTTTTTCTCTCTCATGTCATATAAATAATAAATGACATCTTTATGCAGTTTGCACTACTTTATGCTGATTAGTTTATAAAAGCATATGTCGACATTCAGTTAAGAATCACATTGTTGCTTGTTTGCGTTTTTTTAATGGTCTATGCTATAGTCATTCCTCATGTTACATGGATCCTTCAATTGCCTTAATGTACTCGTGTCAAACTGGTGTGACATTGGGCATAGGTGTTTTTCTAATTCTTCAAAAAACACTAATATTTGCCAGAAGCTACACGTGCCATGCCAATCGATGGTCTATCGGAAACAGCCTCTCTACCCTATCGGGGTAGAGGTAAGGTTAGCGTACACACTACCCTCCCCAAACCCCACTTGTGGGATTATATTGAGTTGTTGTTGTTGTAAAACCTGAGAACCCCTAACTACAGTAGCGTCAACAAGACCTGTAGCAGCACTGGAACCAGCTGTTATAGGCAGTAGCTTACAAACATCGGATCCTTTAGCTACAACATCTGATTCTTGCCCCTCATTAGCCACAATAGAAGTTTTAAAACCTGTTGATTTATCAGATGGTTCACCAGCTGCATCCCTGCGACTACCACCTCCCCATTACCATCCAGCTTAGGATTAGTTTGTAACACTGAGTTCACAGCCTTGTAAAGCCTCGCCAAGGCTGTAGTAGCACGAACATCACCTATAGGTTTAGATTGATCCTTCACCACCTTTGAAACATCACCTACAGGATTAATTGGACCACTATTAGCTAGTTCTTTTCCAGGTTTTGTGACCTCCTGCTGCCCAGATGCATTCTTAGCAACAATTGCTGTATTTCGCATCTTATTAACATCAAATCCTTGATGAACTACAATGGACTTGTTCCCATTATTATTAGCAGCATCCAAACATGTTCCCTCAACTACCTGCTGCCATTATTTATCATCCAACAATTGCCTCAGATCACCTTGAAACTTCTCCACCAAAATTTGATCATCACAATCCTCGTCTTCCCCATTCCTTACACTGTCTCAAGTCCTTGACAAAATCAAATGACATGTATTCTCACCATGCCCTTGACGCCTACAACAAGTACAATATAACGGCAGTTGTCATCACAAAGACATTGGATCACATTCAGTGATAGTTTTGCCCCAAAAAAAGGTATTTATCCTTAATATAAATACTTAAGGAGACTCCTTACCAAAAAAGAAGTATTTTTGCAGACTAAGGATCGTTGGATCACATTCAGTGATATTCCTATATTGATGTCATATCCTTGATATAATGTAAGGCCTTTAATTGTTCTGTTTTATCCAATTTAAACTCTAATCCCATTGAATAGAATTCTTGAAATAAATATATCATTACGTAGTACTAGTATTTGTTTGTGAGTGAAGTTTTAAATTTTGATTCCAACAAGAAAATGGGATTGAAGTCTAAGAGTCGGTATTTCTTTAAACCCCCACTTGTTATCTCGATCATCGAAATGAAGTCTTGCATTGTGAGTCATCCTTTCCCTTTCTTCTTTTTCTGGAAATTTTCAGCTTTAGACTACATTTTTAGAAGTTGAGCAATATGCCTATAGGATCAACATAGAAAAAGATTTTGTAGTCATTCGAATAGGCCTGTTCATCAATTTCAACATGTACTTTTTCACTTCAAATTTTTCATCTTTATATTATACTTTAGTATGATCTTCTTTAGTTGTTTATTCTTTGTTACTAAACTAACATAAATTTGTTATTTTAACAGATTAAAAATTTGAAGTCCAAAGAACCTATCCTTGAAGAAAGTGTAGAGCATATTGAAGTATAAGAGGTTTTTGGTTTGTGGGGGATGATTAAAGACATTGTCTTATGTACATATATATGATGCAATTTTACTTTTTCTCTCTTTAGGAATTGTTAAAAATGATCTCTTACAATTTAGATTGGTTTCTGGTAAATATGATACTTTAGTTCATTATACTAACAAGATATCAAGTATTTGGTTTATTTTCTAATGTTGTTCAACGTGTATGAAAGCATATAAAGAATTATTTCTATTCATGTAATTTAAATTTTAGTAATTATATTTATTACATTTTCATATTAGCGAAGAAAGATGTGGTTATTAAAACTCTTTAACGACATATTTCTCTAACAGATAAATGACTATTAACGAAGGGAATTTTGGCTATTAAAAGCAATTATACAATCAACGAAGGGAATATCGGTCGTTTAAATTACTTGAATTGACTTAATTAGTTGTCGTGATTAGAGTTTTTTAACTACCGGATAACATTTTAACGAGGGAAAAATCCTATCGCTAAAAAGCATGTATAACGACCGAAAATTATACTGTCGCTAAAGAACCTTTAACGACCGGATTGTAAAACCGGTCGTTAACTTGTAACGACGGAGCTTTTAACGACCGGTGACGGCTGAACTTTTTCCGGTCGTTATCAACTTATAACGACCGAAATTGGACTTTTATCGACCAAATTTTCCCTCGCTGAAGACCTATTTTCTTGTAGTATGAGAATAGTACTATGCTATATATCTGCTCGTTGTTAAAATAAAAATTCCATGACATTTATCATGATGATTAAATAATGACGATAATGATGAAAAAAAATGTGTCCTAAAAGTTAGTAAAAGAATACACGAGACTTTTAGAGCCGCCAAGTTAAAGGTGACCCTACTAGGCTACGAAATAATATCAATTGCTAGCCAATCTCTCTAACCAACTAATTGTTTGATAGAAAAGTCATTTGTTAATTAAGTATGAAGATTAAGGTATTAATAGCGTTTGCGGCAATTCTAGTAGAGTATTTTGACAAATTTGGAGAAGAAATATTCATTTATTTACGTAAATATATGCATTAGCCATTAAGTCTTTGATTTATACTGAACTATTGAATTTAGGGCATCATATTTAAACTATAACGATATATACTTCTTATTTTACATATACAAACATTTAGTAATTTTTTTTTGTTGGTTAAAGTAACAAACATTAATCAATAAAAAACGTAACATACATGATTAAACTTTTTAGTCATCCTGAATAAAATTGTGTTGTCATCATAGTCAGAAAATTATGAACTCTTTTTCCTTCTGTGAATAAATTAACCTCTAAATCACCATACAAATTTCAAATATCCATCACGTATCATTATACTTCTCCATTGAAGCATTGTTGCTCCCAACGCACAACCAAGTATGTGTGGTCGTACAAATAATAAAATAATAAGTTGAGTGTCGAACCCACAAAGATTTGTATCAACTACCCATTAAATTCACCAAGATTGTTATTCAGTCTAGCCAATTCGAGTTCAAGAGTTTAATTATATTAAACTGTAATTCTAAGTAGTAACTAAATTATCAAGCAACAAAATGGTTGTTGTGTATTCAGTAGAGACAATATTCCAGGGTTGTGATCGATTTATCAATCCTATTGTGTTCTAGTTAACTCTCCCTTTCACACAATTCACTCATGGTTGCTAATTAATCGAACAATTGCTCTCATAGTCAATCTCCCGAAGTACTACTCGCCTATTCAAAATAGATTAATGCCTATATGCCTATGAAATTAATCTATTAAGAATGCATTGAGATTATGATATTTAATTAAGCACAATGACTAGGTATATTCCTATCCTAACCACAATTTCGCTCCCCCCCAAGAGTTAAGATCGTGCTTGTCACGATCCGGATTTTCCACCATCGGGAGTCGTGATGACGCCTACTAATACGAGCTAGGCAAGCCAATTATTTGCACAATTTACATTTTTACCCATTTTATATTCATTAACAATTTCGGAGTAATAACATTTAAACAACGGAATTTAACATAAGCGGAAGAAAAAAAAAAGCTATCAGAACATGAATCCAATACAACTGTTTGAATCTCGACTACCCAGAACTGGTGTTACATTTTCACAGACGGTCTAAGAACACTACAAATAAAGGTCTGAAAGAAATAAATACAACACTGTCTCTGGAATTGCATGAAAGAAACAGGAATAGTAGATGGAAGGAGACGCCAAGGCCTGCGGGCGCTTGCAGGGCTACCTCGGGTCGCCTGATGAACAAGAATCAGCAATCCCACCGCGGTCCGAAGTCTACAACACTAGGGTCTGCACAAAAGAGTGCAGAGTGTAGTATCAGCACAACCGACCCCATGTGCTGGTAAGTGCCTAGCCTAACCTCGGCGAAGTAGTGACGAGGCTAGGACCAGACTACCAAATAAACCTGTGCAGTATATAATGTACATCGGAAAATAAAACAGAAATGAACAAGTAAGGATGAGAGGGGCATGCTATGGGGGTATACCAGTATTAACAGTAAATCAAGAGTAACAGTCTAAGGGCAGCTTAGAATTCACAGCAAAACAAAAGAAACTAATATCCAAGCTAAACACACTTTTATCAATAATTGTTGCGGCGCGCAACTCGATCCACAAATATCTTTGTTGCGGTGTGCAACCCGATCCATATCATTTATCATTGTTGCGGCGTGCAGCCCGATCCACAAATATCTTTGTTGCGGTGTGCAACCCGATCCATATCATTTATCATTGTTGCGGCGTGCAACCCGATCCACATATAATATTTACAATTATAATGAGAGTCCCGACAAGGGATTAATAAGGTCTACACTACCCCGGCAAGAGATCCGACAGCATAAGTAATTACGTCCCGGCAATGGTGAAACAACTATAACCAAACTTGTTCCTCGAGAATAACCATAATCCTTACCCAACGCAAAGAATCATCAACCTAAGCATCTGTAATATCAACTAAGAACACAATGCAAGGGAACCACAACTCAACAATAGCCCGGCAAGGGGGAAACATAATGGTCTCTTCTCTTTCTCACCTTTACTTCACAATTCATTTCACAACTCGAGCCAATGCTCTAGAGGTTCAATTATCACTTATACTTTAACAATTCGTTATACAACTTGAGCCAACGCTCCTCAATGTTCATAGGTCACAATTCTTTCCACAAACTTAAAACAACAATAGAAACCATCACCAAGGCATGAATAACATAATGAAGTCATGAAAATCACAATATAAGACTCACGGTCATGCTCGACACCAGCGTATAGATACTCGTCACAATGCCTATACGTCGTACTCAACAAGAAACAAATAGCAAATAGGACACAATTCCTAATCCCTCAAGCTAAGGTTAGACCAAACACTTACCTCGATGCCACGAACATAATTCAAGCCCCAACTATAGCTTTACCTCGTGATTCCACCACCAATTCGCTTGTATCTAGTCACAAGTTACTTAATTATATCAATAAACGCTAAATAAATCAATTTGAATGCATAAAAATGAGTTTTCCAAAGTTATTCCCAAAAAGTCAAAATTTGCCCCCGGGCCCACATGGTCAAAACCCGAGGTTCGAACCAAAACCCGATTACCCATTCCCCCACGAACCCAAATATATAATTTATTTTGAATTCGGACCTCAAATCGAGGTCCAAATCCCCAATTTTTGAAAAACCTAGGTTCTACCCAAAACACCCAATTTTCCCCATGAAAATCATTGATTTTAAGTTGAAATCATGTTAAAAGATGTTAATGATTGAAGAAAATGAGTTAAAAACGACTTACAATTGATTTGGAGAAGAAGAAGCCTTTGAAAAATCGCTCTAGTGTGTTTATGTTTTGAGAGGATATGAAAAATGAGTTTAAAATCATCTAAGTATAAAAGTTCCAGGTCTCAGATGTGGGAATTGCGTATTGCGAACCCCGACCTCTGCTGGCTTGGAAATTGCGAAAGGAAGCTTGCATTTGCGAACCCTTAGGAAATCTGGATTTTTCTCATTTGCGAAAGGGACCCTCGCATTTGGGAGGTCGGAATTGCAGAGCACAACTCGCATTTGCGAGATAAGGCAGGACTGGGCTGGTTCGCATTTGCGACCAAGCCCTCACATTTGTGATATCGTATTTGCGAGCCAGGCTTCGAAAATGCGAAGCCTACAGTCCTGATCAAACCAGCAAAAATCCTGCAATTTTTCTAAGTTCAAAATGCACCCCATGGCCTATCCAAAACTCACCCGAGCCCTCGGGGCTCCAAACCAAATATACACACAACCTCAAAAACATCCTACGGACTTATTCGTATACTTAAATCACCAAAATAACATCATGAACATCGAATTAAACCTCCAGATCAATGAAATTTTCTCAAAACTTCTTTAAACATCAAATCTGCATTTAAGGTCCGAATCACGTCAAACAAATTTCGTTTCTCACCAAACTTCACAGAATTATCTTAAATCACATTAAGACCTGTACCGGGCGCCGAAACCAAAATACGGGCCCGATACCAACATGTTCTAATCAAGATTCATTTCCAAATCCTTTAAACAATTTCAGAAAATAATTTTCTTTAAAAATTCATTTCTCGGGCTTGGGACCTCGGAATTCGATTCCGGGCATACGCCCAAGTCCCATATTTTCCTGCGGACCCTTCGGGACCGTCAAATCACGGGTATGAGTTCGTTTACTTAAAACATTGATCGAGGTCAAATTAATTCATTTTATAGTCAAAATTTATCATTTTCACAGATTTTCACATTTAGGCTTTCCGGCTACATGCCCGGACTGTGCACGCAAATCGAGGTGATACTAAAAGAGGTTTTTAAAGCCTCAAACACAGAATTCCTATTAAAAACAAGTGATGACCTCTTAGGTTATCACAATGCTCTCTTCAACTCTTCTCTAATCTAAATATGACTTTCCCAAGAATAGCATAAATAGTAAATAGAACCTAACTGCTAGCCAGACAATTAAGCAATTAATCACAAATTAAAAAAATAACAATATAATGGTGAATTATAATCAAGGTTAAGTCAACGTTAAACAACAATATTCATGGCTAAATCACAACCTTAGAACTATGGGTTTAGCCACTCATGATAGTATCAAACAAATGCATAAGTTTTGGATAATTGAAAATACTAAGAAAAGATGAAGAAATCTGAGATATCCTTGCTCCCGAATGTTACTCGTGTGTCTCTAGATCTAAAGTGTGTCAAAAGTTCAAAAAATAACGTTTTTCCATGTATTTATACCGGTCAGACCTAGACGAAATCTCCCTTTCCTAGCCGAAATAAGAAAACTTGCAAACTTAATGCTTTCCATGTGTCGCACTGTGTGTCGCCCAGTGAGTCACACTAATGTTTTTTTTCGGTCAGACCATAAAAAACCCAATCTCTGAACTTTGGAAATTTCTGACAAAAATTTGCACTAATGTGTGTCACACCTCCTTTTTACACCCTGAGAGGGTATAAAGAAGTTTTTCCAATTAAAGTGACATAAATCGAAATGAGATTAATTAATTTATCAGAGTCGCCACTTGAAATAGTTTATTTGGTGTTCCAAGTCACCGATTTATTTTAAAATCCCAAATCGAGGAAATTTCGACTTTACTTTATAAGTCTGTGAACCAGAAATTCTAGATAAGGTATTTTGTTAACCCAGGAGAATGTGTTAGCCATTACGGGGTTCCGTGGTTCTAGCACGGTCACTTAAACTATTAACATTGGCCTATTATCTAATTTACTATACATTTTAAATCTATTGTGCATTTTTTTAGATTTATAACCGCCTTTTAATTATTTTAACCACTTTTAGGATTTATGAAATTATTTCTTAAACAAGTTACGATTGTCGTACACTTGTTTGTTTTGGAACACGCCGCAAACCACGCTATATGAAATGCACCCGTGATTTACGACATGTGTATTTTATCAATATTCGAAGTTGTTATGATCGGGTTACATGAAATGCACCCCCGAATTTGGGAATTAGGTATCATGACTATGCCATGAGAACCGTACCCATAGTCACGATAGTTAATTAATCGCGCCTAAAGCATTTCTACGAGTATTTGATTAAGGCGTAATTTTGAAGTGCACCTAAAGAAGTGATTATATCACTAAACTATTCTACATCATGTAGCTAGGTGTAAAGGTACAATACTACATGAGATATTTATTAAATGTGGCAACTTTATTTATTAAATGCCAAACAAGCCAAGATTTTGAAGTTTGGGGCCTGACAAAGGTTGAATCCAAATGAAATCTAACTCAAGACATATATTGTCTATTATTCAAACAGCTAAATTAATTCTAAAAGAACTTGGGCCCGACTTAATTCAGATGAATCTGGCCCAAATAAATTGTTAAGTAATTACTCAATTTAAACGTAATACATTCAAGAAGATTTGAGCCTACTAATGAGTACAAGTAACTCTGGCCTAAAATCTATTTGTGGACAAATAAATAAACTTAATAATGAGTCCAAGTGAATTCTAGTCCAACACATATTTGAAGGAAATTTAAAATTAATATTCCTAATGACAAAATGCAGGATTTTAACTATATTTTTGTTTATCTTTTGAAACAGAAAACAAAAAGGGTTTGAATAAATCAAAATCTGTTAAATTTTTAACAATCTTCCTACTAATTTGCCTAAGTCTTTATTTTCGAAATGCTGATTTTGAAGCTTATTTGTATTTCAAAAATCTTGAAGTGTAAATGCTATTGATCAACTCATTTTATTTTTGTAAAAATCAGAACACAAATTCATAAACCCAATTGGCTTTGGGCCTGAAAATGTATTATGGTTATTACTTAGTTACTTTGTAAAAATCTGATTTTATGACTTTAAGGTAATAATAATCCAACATTATTTAACTATTAAAAAATAGTATGGTAAATTACTAATCTATTAAGCTGGTTTAACACACAATAAAATGCAGTAAAATTAATACATTTTTTGCTAACTGAATAACCAAATTGCCTATTGCTATTCTAACAGAATTTCTGGAAAATGATTTATGTGATACTACTACATATGAACATACAAATTTTATAAATGTATGAATCTTTAAGCAGATTCTATAATTTTCAGAACACTTTTAAACTATTACATTTGCCTAAAATATTGTAAACAAATTTGCAACATAACAAACAAACAAGCTTCAAACTAACATGGTTCATGCAATATTCAAACTAATTGCAGATTTATCAACAAATCCCCATCATGATTCAACAAAAGATTGAAACTTTATACATTTTGTTAAGAAAAGTACCTTGACAGCAGCAAGAAAACAAACAGAAAGAAAATAGGTCTCTGAAAAGTTGAGCGTGAAACAGCAGCAAATCCAAACAGAAAACCAAAACCAGCTTCCAAAAACCCAGAAATCCAGAAGATAGTGTGAAAAACTCGTAGGAGTTCTTTGCTAATAGTGAAAGAAAGAGACTCCGAAGTAGTGCAGAATCAGTGTATTTTTAGGTCTAAAATGTATATCCAGCTCTGTGTATAATTAAAAGAAGGAGTGTATTTATAGAATGTATAATGAAAAGAAATTAGAATTAAGGTACAAAGAATCTGTCAGAATTCCTTATAAATTAGGAAAAATGGCATCTTCTTTACAGAAATGGACTGCTTCCCAATTTCTAGTACCTTCCTTATCTCATAAAAAGGACAAGTGTCCTATTTTCAGATATTTTTTGGATCTTATCCTTTTTCCTACTCAGCATTGGGATAGTTGTTCATATTCTAGAAAGTTCTAGCACTTTCTGAATGATTTTCAGAATTTAGGTTTCCAAAATTGACCCTTCTTGGAATTACCTCAAAATCGGGTTGGTTCCGGGCTTGAATCAGATGACTCTTGGCCTAAAGATCTTGGGCTCTTAAACTTTAACAAAGTCACGGGCATGTCCATTTAGCCAGGCCCAATTTTAACAACGAAAAATAAATAAACAATAATAACAAGGCTATGGGCCTGTCTATTTAGCCAGGCCCACAAATTAACAACAATAATAAAAATGAAACATCAAGCAAGAAATGTAACACTGTTTTTTGTTTGTTTTTATTATTATTATTTTTTTAAATTTTCTGGGTAATTTGTTTATTTAATTAACAATCAAAATGACAACTACTTAATGCGCAAATTACGGGTAGAAAATAAAAAAATAAATTGCGTAAACAGAATAAAATAAAATAAAAAATACGGGCAGAATATAAAAAATTAAAAAAAATGCGTAATAACAGAACATAATGCAGAAATTAACGGAATTAAAAAAAGTGCATAAATGACGGAAATAAATAACAAATGCGTTGTGGTGAAAGACTTTAAACATATTATAGGTTTCGAGCTATCTGAAAAAACAGACACATCACATACTGTTGTGTTCTTTACTCCTATCACATACAACTAACTCAACTCCTATTTGATGAAAATAAAATTACAAAATTCAAATGGCCCAATTAAAATATTCTTTTTGGAGGTTGGCTGCCGCCGGTGAAGATTTTCGGCGGGCGCCGCCGCCGTGGGGAGGGGCGGCGGCGGAAGTGGGGTAGAGAGAAGGGAGAAAGATGAGGGCTTTAGGGTTTGGGGAGTTGAGAGAGAAGTGGAAGAGTGGGGGAGTTTGGAAATGAGGGGGATGGAGATTTTAGGACACTTTTATATTAAAGGGGGGGGGATGAGTTCCGGACTGTTGGATCTTGTTGGAGATCAATGACCAAGATTAAAAGGGGGGAAGATGGGTTGAGATCATATTTTTAAGGTTTTGGGCTTGGGGTGTCTTGGGTTAAATTAGGATTGGGCTAGTTTAGGAAGAAATGACCCAATTCGGCCAAAAACCTTTTTTTTAAAATTTTTTAAAGACTAATTAATTTAAATAAACCCTAAACTAAGTCCTAAATTATTTTTATTTGTAAAATTTAACTAATTATATATTTATAATAATTATAAAAATTACTTGATCCTAAATTAAAAGAGAAAAAATCAATAATCTAATAATTAAAAAGTAAAAAATATAAAATGAGCCATTTTTTTTATTTTCAACTTTAATAAAATAAATAATTAACTAATTAATCCTAAAACTATAAAAACAAAAATCTAAATGCAATGCATGGTGTTTATTTTTTGAAATTTTCATAATTTTAATAAATATTAAACGTGCACAAAAATGCAAACAATTAATAAAAATCCTATAAAATGGCAAATAATTGGAAAAAATCTATTTTCTTGGATTTTATAGGAGTATTTCATATATGACAAAAATCACATGCTCACAGCTGCCCCTCTTTGCTCGGAAACACGAAGGGTTTTCGGGCAAAGATAAAATGAGCAATTACGAGCGATTTTTGCCCGTTTGAAACTCCATGAGAAGCATCTTTTTGAAAAAGTCTGACCGAACCTTGCTTCAAAGGTTGCCTACATATCTTTGGCTATAAAGGAATCAGGTCAGTGTAGTTCTGGAAGTTTTGGTAGCTGAGACTACCGAGAAACTGTGATTTCACTACTGTTGTTGTTGTTTCTTCTTGCTGAGCTCCTTATTATACCAAAATGAAAGATGAAAAGCTAAACTAGCTAAGCCTATCAACTACGAGTTACAAGATTCCTATCTATAAACTTTCTAAAGCTTGATCTTGAGTCTTGGCTGGTTCTTCATGCAGACTGCGATCTGAATCTTGATGCTCGTTAGCTGCAACCGCCGGTTCCTTTTTATTCAACTTTTCGGATCAAGGCGGGACATGCAAAGCTTGTGATTTCAATCATATCTTGGGCAGTTTGCATCTTTTCTACTCTTCTACACTTAGAGTTAAACTTCTTTTCTTGTTTTTCTTTTCTTTTATTTTGGTTGAGACTTCTTCTTTTGGTCATCTCGAACCTTGTGCCTCACAGTGAAAACCTGTTCAGGCACCAAAGCAAACAAATGAACGAAATTTTCTGCCTTAGTTTTCACTAGGAAAATATCGTGAGTTATTTGTAACAAAAAAATCTAAACTATTTCTTTATTGAAAGCGATAAAATCAGGATTGTGTATCCTTGGGAAAAAGAGATTAGGGAGTGGAGCCCTATATCTATAATGAAATCAACCAGGGAGTGGAGATCCTATGTTGGAAAAGAGACTAGGGAGTGGAAACCCTATATCTAAACTAACTTCAACTAGGGAATAGAGACCCTATGTTGGAAAAGTAACTAGGGAGTGGAAGCCCTATGTCTAAAAGAACTTCTACTAGGGAGTGGAGACCATATGTTGGAAAAGCAGACTAGGGAGTGAAGACCCTATGTCTAAAATAACTTCAACTAGGGAGTGGAGACCCTATGTTGGAAAAGCAAACTAGGGAATGGAGACCCTATTCCTAAAATAACTTCAACTAGGGAGTGGGGACCCTATGTTGGAAAATTGACTAGGGAGTGGAGACCCTATGTCTAAAATAACTTCATCTAGAGAGTGGAGACCCTATGTTGGAAAATTAGACTAGGGAGTGGAGACCCTATGCCTAAAATAAAATCAACTAGGGAGTGAAGACCCTATGTTGTAAAAATAGACTAGGGAGTGGAGACTCTATGCCTAAAATAAAATCAACTAGGGAGTTGAGACCCTATGTCGGAAAAGTAGACTAGGGAGTGGAGACCCTATGCCTAAAATAAAATCAACTAGGGACTGGAGACCCTAGTTGGGAAAGCAGACTAGGGAGTGGAGACCCTATGCCTAAAATAAAATCAACTAAGGAGTGGAGACTCTATGTTGGAAAAGTGACTAGGGAATGGAGAACCTATGCCTAAAATAAAATCAACTAGGGAGTGGAGACCCTATGTTGGAAAAGCAGACTAGGGAGTGGAGACCCTATGCCTAAAATAAAATCAACTAGGGAGTGGAGACCCTATGTTGGAAAAACAACTAGGGAGTGGAGACCCTATGCCTAAAATAAAATCAACTAAGGAGTGGAGACCCTATGTTGGGAAAGCAGACTAGGGAGTGAAGACCCTATGCCTAAAATAAAATCAACTAGGGAGTGGAGACCCTATGTTGGAAAAGCGACTAGGGAGTGGAAACCCTATGTCTAAAATAAAATCAACTAAGGAGTGGAGACCCTATGTTGGAAAAAGAGACTAGTGAGTGGAGACCCTATGTCTAAAATAAAATCAACTAGGGAGTGGAGACCCTATGTTGGAAAAAAATGTAACTAGAGATTGGAGACCCTAGGCTACCATGTTTTTGAATTTTCTTCTCTGTTTTTTATTTTTTTCTTCTTATTTTTTTTTGAGAAAAAATGACTAAGAATGCAGGAAAGAATTTGGAAGAGACTTCCTTTTTGGATTGATTATTGCTGCAACACTGTTTCTAGCCTTTGCACAGTTTCTTTTGGTTGCACTTGCTTCTTGCAAGGTTGCTTTGGATTGCACTTGTTTCATGTTTTCAAACAAAGAACAATTGTTAGTTTGAAACGGTGGTTGATTTTGTGGCCTTGATTGTTTCAATCACTTGATCTTGGCCCGGCTTCTTTGATGAAGATCTCAGCTACGACTGCTTGTTCCTTGAGGACCGATTTCATTTCAGGCCCTGGAGAACCTTTGGTTTTTCCAGACTTTGCCATGACGGTTGATCGGTGGAAGTCAACCTTATCGACTTTATTTTGCCTTTGTAGGCCTTTCCCTTTTGACTTCCCTTTTTTTTCTCTTTTTCTATTTTTTTTAAAACTTCGGAGCATTGGGGGACTTTTGGCTCCTCAAACTTTGTCGCAACGGCTAGTCACGGGGGACTTAACCTTTTCCAACTTTATTTTGCCTTTGTGGGCATTTCATTTCTGGCTTCTTTCTTCCAACTTTAATTTCAGATCATTTGGTTACCTTGGCTTTCAAACTTTTCCCGAGATGGTTTTGATACGAGCTCATGTACAAAAAGGCACCCGGCCTCGTCAGGGGCATCAAGTCGACCTCGACTGGCCATGTCGGCCGATGATTCGAATTTAAAACTCTCGGAAGGAGAAAATCAAATTAAAGTTCCTATAAAGGCAAATGAAGTTGAAAAGGTTGAGTCCCACGTGGCTCACGAAAACCCTGTAAATCAATCTTGCTATCTCTTCTTTGTCTTAGTTTCGGAATAGAGTTAGACTGAAAGGGATTCGAAGAAAACAAACAAGGGAAATGGAGAATGAGTTTAAAGCAAGAAGTGTCCCTTTCAGGAAAAGGAAAGGACTTATCTGGAGTACATGCGGACTTCAATGAACATGACATGCCTTTTGAACTGGATGCCTGATCTGTGTAAACCGTTCGACTTTCAGAAATTCATCACAACTTTTGCCTCGAAATGGGGAAACCTTGCCAGGACTCTGTCGGTGGCGATGGTTGCAAGGATCCTCTTTTCGATCAGGGGCAACCTTTGCAGGTTTTCACGAGCTGACCTCTCTCATTTCTCTTCTCATCATCGCCTTATAGTGCTCTTTGCGAGTTTTGACTAACAAGACTCTCTCATTTTGATTTCTTTGCTTACTGTCGCCTCACGGTGCCCGTGTGAGTTTTCACCAATAAGACTCTCATTTTATTTCTCTCATTTTGACTATATCGGATCCAAGTAACTGTATGCTTCGGTCCTAGAACATTCTCACCGATTGATCAGAAGGACTTGAACAGGGTTTGGGTAAAAAATGATTTGGATTGAGTTACAACTTTGGAACATTTTGGGTGGGATCGTCGCCGAAACATTATAACTTCTGCCCCAGTTTCACTTTTTGGGGGACTTTGGATTTTTATTTTGGTGTGACTGAACCCCAGAGAGGCTACCTAAGTATCCTTTCGGAATCAAGTCGAACGTAGTTCAGGGAACTTTTTTTTTGATTTTGATTTTTTCTGTTTTGTTTGTTTTCTCTTTCTTCTTCCTCTCTTTTTCATTTCATTTGCTTTTTTCTTCCACCTTTTTTCTCTCTTTTTCATTTTTTTCATTTTTTTCCAATACTTTTTTTAATAACACTTTCAGGTTCCAAAGAGGGTAATCAAAGAAGAGTAACCGACTCAAAGGGTTTGCAAATGGTTGATAGTGTTTGAGTAGCGAGAATAAAAGCCTTCGTCATCCCAACCGGAGAATATTAATACTATATGGAGGATCAAACATAGTAACTTTTGGCTGCATTTGCATTGACAGTTGTTACAGGGATATTTCCTTCGATGTGTCCCAAGTACAACACACTATTTTGGTAGTATTCTTGTTGCAATGTACGGACCTTTCCAAACTGAAACCAATTTTCCTTTAGATGTTCCAACTCTTTGTTTTATTTCCTTAAACTTATCTTCGTTGCAATCTAATTCTTGATTCATTATTTCGAAGTCTGACAGTATTTTAGGATCTGGGCATGAAGTCCGCAAGCATGTCATGTTATTGAAATATGCATTTAATAGAACTAAAAAGAGAATAAGGAAAACGACAAGATTAAGAAAAGAGATATTCTTGTACAATGAAATATTAATTTCAGTTGAATTTTTTGATTTTTTTTCTTCAATTTTTGAAGATAGAAGGGTTTACATCGAAAAGTAAGACAATAAAGTAAAGCATCTGGATCACACCCTAAGATAATCCAGACGCAGAAAGGATAGCAAGACTGGCTACCGAGACTCCCGTCTGATAGGGAACTTTCATGCTTGGCGACCATTTTTTGGATTTTATCCTATCTCGGCAATGGCTGCAATAGCCTTCAGTGCTGAATCAAATTCCTCATCTTCACAAATCATTCCGACTATTGGCTCAATGTTGGGAGCAGGCAACAGATTGTTCATCATATCAAGAGCTTCTTCATCCTGAAAAACAATTCTTTCAGCTTCAATCAAATCTTTAGCTGCCCTTTTAAGGGTACAATAGTCCTCTGTACTGTGGCCCACTGCTCCAGAGTGGTATTCATATCTAGCATCAGCTCGGTGCGAGGGGAACTTGGGGTTCGGCCTGTTCGGGGCCACTGGCTGCAATAGATCTAGCCTGATTAGCTTTTGGAACAAGCTTGAATACGATTCACCAATAGGGGTGAACTGATTCTTTTTGAAAGGCTCTCTTCGGCGAGGATTGTATTGGGGATCATTTGGTTAAGGATTATATGGAGCTTGGTAATGATGTGCATTTCTGGGAGGTGGAGCTCGGTTTGTGGATAATGTTGTGGCCGCGGGTAGGGTTGCGCATTCATCACAACATAGGGAGGCGGTGCCACATCATAAGTAACATCTTGAAGGAGATCATAGTGTTGAGGGACCTCAGGAAGCATATATGATTGGTTGAATGGACTGCGAGCCCCCTCGAGCTGGAAACCATCATGGCTCCTTCTTCTCTCCCGTTTCCATTTATCAAATCATCTGAACCATTTTGAACATCTGGTGTTGTGGCTTTAAAAGCAGCATGACTCAAGATTTGACCCGTTTTTAGCCCACTTTCTACCATCTCCCCCATTTTGATAGCCTCAGCAAATGGCTTTCCCATAACGGACATCATGTTTTGGAAGTAGTCCACCTCTTGGGCCTGTAGAAAGACCGTGACCATTTCAATTTCGTCCATTAGAGGCTTTACCCTGACAGCTTGCTCACGCCATTTGACAGCATATTCGCGGAAGCTTTCCGTGATATTCTTTTTCAAATTGGACAAAGAGTTTCTATCGGGAGCGATATCCACATTATACTGGAACTGGCGAATAAAATCTCGGGCCATATCATCCCACACGTGCCAATGGGTAATTTCTTGATCCGTATACCACTCAGAAGTGATTCCGGTAAGGCTTTCCCCAAAATAGGCTATTAGCATATCCTCTTTTCCACCAGCACCCCTCAACTGGTTACAATATCATTTCAGATGAGTGACCGGGACTCCGTGCCCGTTGTACTTTTCAAATTTTGGCATCTTGAAGCCAGCTGACAAGTGGACACGGGGAAACATAAAGAGGTCAGAGTATGAGACACTCTTCTAGCCACTCAGACCTTGCATGTTTTTCAGGCTTTGTTCCAGGCTCTTCATCTTCAGAGCCATTTCCTCCTGATCGAGGCTTTTAACATCCTTTTCTTGCTCCACTGAGAAATCATCTTGTGGAGGTTGAGTGAAAGAGAACGGGTTCACATATGCTATTTCTGATTGAAGCTGTGGACTCTGAAAGGTGAACATTGGAGGCTCAACATACGGTCGTGGTAAAGTTAGTTGTGTTCTGGTGCAGACTGGTGCTGCAGAGAACAATATTGGAGGTGCTCTAGAAACTGTTGCCTGGGGGCGAACCACAGAAGGCATGCCAGGAACATTGGACGGTATTGGAGGGTGCTCGCATGGGATGAGCAGGTTAGGCACAGGGGCGTTGGTAACCTCACCTGACCTGGGGATCAACTCAGGGAACCCAGGGATTGCACTTGGCAGTTCTCTACCATTAGACCAGGCGTCCCACATTTCTAATATGCGGAGACGCAACATCTTATTCTCTTAAGCAGCTGCTGATTCTAGTTGTGGAATAGCCGATGCTGGGCTATCCTTAGGATCGATGATTCGTAGATGGCTTTCAGAGGCCATAGGAACCTTTTCTTTGGATCTTGTGAAGGAGAGGAGGCTAGACTACCAATAAAACCAACAACCAAAACCTGGCTAATTTGCACACCCAACAACCTTGTTAGTTTTGAGACATTTAACATATAGGAAATCGCACGTTGGGATGTAATGCACCTAACAGTTAAACGCTTCTACCATGTGTTTGAACGGTTGCATGTTTCATCCCGACCTTAACTAACCCTTTTCACTCTGTACCTTTTTTCTTCATTTCTGCCTCTCTTTAATCACTCTTGATTTTTTTTCATTTTGTTTTGCCGCTCTTTTATTTTTGGCACTTTCTTTTTCTTTTTTTGTTTGTCACTCTTTTATTTCTTGTCACTCCCTTTTTCCTTTTTTTCTTTTTTACTCAATTTATTTATGGCTATGGTCGAATCCGATGGGGATTGCCTACGTATCATGACGCCGCATAAATCAGATCTTGCGTAGTTCGGGAAGATCGAGAATGGAGTAAATAAACTAACTCTTTGTTTTTTACTTTTTATAAAACTCAGACCATGAAAGCTTTAAGGCAAAAGAAAAAAAATATTTTGTTGATTTTTTTTGTTTATTTCTTTTGGAATTTTCGAAAGAAATGCTTTAAAAGAAGAAAGAAAATATTTTTTTGGATTTTTGATTTTGATTTTTTCTTTTTTCTTTTTTAAAAAAACTTCTAAAAATTCCTTTTCTTTTGATTTAAACTTTGGGAATTTCAAAAGTAAAAGAAAGCCTTTTTTTTTGAATTTTCATTTGTTCTCCCTTTTTCTAAAGAATAAAGAAAATGTATTTGAATTTTGGATGTTGCCTCTTAATTTTTGAAAGAGGGACTTTTAAGAAAATGTTTTGGATTTTTGAGTTTTTTTTTGGTTTTATTTTTAAATTTACAAAAGTATTTCTAAAGAAAAATGAAATATATTTAGACTTCAATTTTTCACCTTTTTTACGAAAGAAAGACTTTTAAACAAGAAAAATAATTTTTTTTTCTAATTCTTTTTTTTTGAATTTTTAGGAAAAATACTTCAAAATAAAGGAAACCCGTGTTGGATTTTGATTTTTGATTGATTTTTTATTTCTTTTTTTTTTTCCATATGAAAGACTTTAGAAAGAAGGAAACTACTTTTTTTTTAAAACTTCTTTTTTTTTTCTAACCAAGAGGTTGTGAGTTCGAGTCTCCCCAAGAGCAAGGTGGGAAAGTTCTTGGAGGGAAGGATGACGAGGGTCTATTTGGAAACAGTCTCTCTACCCTAGTGTAGAGGTAAGGTCTGCGTACACACTACCCTCCCCAGACCCCACTAAGTGGGATCATACTGGGTGGTGGTTGTTGTTGTTATTGTTGTTGTTGTTGTTTTTTTTTTCTAAAGAAAGATTTCTAAAGAAGGAACTAAAAGCAGATATTTTTGGATTTTTTAAAAATTGGGGTCGGAACCGATGAGGTTTGCCTACGTATCTCACATTCGGTGAGAATCAGACCCGCGTAATTCGGTCAGTTTTGACGGAATAAGGGAAACATGGCACTTGAAATTTTTGGCTCATTTTGAAATGACTTTTCTTTTTCAAAATTTCGGCAGAGTTTCAGAATTTTCTAGATACCTACCTCTCACCTTTTTTTCGTTTGAATTTATTTTTTCTTCCATAAGCCGGTCAACATGCAATCTGAAGCAAATAAATGTACAAGTAGCAAGTAAAATGCATCAGGATGGTCTTTTGATTTCGGGTATACCTATCCTAGACGGACCCAACCCATGTGTTGAGTCCCCAAAGTCAAATGCACGTGATACAAACAAGCGTTCCTACTAGGGATCCGGCATGAGGCTATGTTATACTAGGTTTAAAAATCTGGGTGTATTGTTCTAGACCTGGCTTACCCGAGCGGACAACTCGAGCTGGGAAGGGGGGGCAGCGTACCGGGAATACAGAAGCTTCACCGGCTTTGCAATTTATCCGAACCTCATTCTAAAATTGGGATATGACTCTAACAGAAAAGAAGTTACATGAAGTGCACACTTCCCAGATGATTTAGAAGACTCAGAGAGAGGAGGGTTTTGTAGCAATTTATATACAGTCCAAACAATATCAAAGCGGTAAAAAGTGACAATTAACATATTAGGCTCAACATGTAAAAATCAGATAAAAACAAGCCAACTATAACAGTTATTCTAAGCTCGAATTCTTGAACCCTGAACCAGAGATGCTGGGTTCTATCCCCAGCGGAGTCGCCAGAGCTGTCACACCTCCTTTTTACACTCCGAGGGGTATAAGGGAATTTTTTCAATTAAAGTGACATAAATCGAAATGGGATTAATTGATTTATCAGAGTCTCCACTTGGAATAGTTTATTTGGTATTCCAAGTCACCGGTTTATTTTAAAATCCCAAATCGAGGAAATTTTGACTTTAGTTTATAAGTTTGCGAACCAAAAATTCTAGATAAAGAATTCTGTTAACCCGGGAGAAGGTGTTAGGCATTCTCGGGTTCCGTGGTTCTAGCACGGTCGCTTAAACTATTAACATTGGCCTATTATTTGATTTACTATACTTTTTAAATCTATTGTGCATTTTTAGCTTTATAACCGCCTTTTAATTATTTTAACCACTTTTATGATTTATAGAATTATTTCTTGAACAAGTTACGATTGTCGTACACTTGTTTGTTTTAGAACACGCCGCGAACCACGCTACATGAAATGCACCCATGATATACGACATGTGTATTTTATTAATATTCGAAGTTGTTATAATCGGGTTACATGAAATGCACTCCCGAATTTGAAAATTAGGTATCATGACTATGCCACGATAACCGTACCCATAGTTACGATAGTTAATTAATTACACCTAAAGCATTTCTACGAGTATTTGATTAAGGCGTAATTTTGAAGTGCACATAAAGATGTGATTATATCACTAAACTATTCTACATCATGTAGCTAGGTGTAAAGATACAATACATGAGATACTTATTTGAATTAAATGTGGCAACTTTATTTATTAAATGCCAAACAGGCCCAGATTTTAAAGTTTGGGGCCTGACAAAGGTTGAGTCCAAATGAATTCTAACTCAAAACATATATTGTCTATTATTCAAACAGCTAAATTAATTCTAAAAGAACTTGAGCCCACTTAGTTCAGACGAATCTGGCCCAAATAAATTGTTAAGCAATTACTCTATTTAAACGTAATGCATTCAAGAAGATTTGGGCCTACTAATAAGTACAAGTAACTCTGGCCTAAAATCTATTTGTGAACAAATAAATAAACTTAATAATGAGTCCAAATGAACTCTAGTCCAACACATATTTGAAGAAATTTAAAATTAATATTCCTAATGACAAAATGCAGGATTTTAACTATATTTTTGTTTATCTTTTGAAACAGAAAAGTAAAAAGGGTTTTGAATAAATCAGAATCTATTAGATTTTAGACAATCTTCCTACTAATTTGCCTAAGTCTTTATTTTCGAAATGCTGATTTTGAAGCTTATTTGTATTTCAAAAATCTTGAAGTGTAAATGCTATTGATCAACTCATTTTGTTTTAGTAAAAATCAGAACACAAATTCATAAACCCAATTGGCTTTGGGCCTGAAAATGTATTATGGTTATTACTTAGTTACTTTGTAAAAATCTAATTTTTATGACTTTAATTTAATAATAATCCAGCATTATTTAACTATTAAAAAATAGTGTGGTAAATTGTTGTCATGACCCTAACCCAGACCCGGTCGTGATGACGCCTCTCGTGAAGACAAGGCCAACCGACACTTCCCATTTTCCAATTATTAATAGTTAAGCATTTAAGAATCGGTCTAAACATGATAAAATAAATCCGAAATAACAAATGATAACATAAATACGCGGAAGAACACCCATACACGGCCCTAACCGGGGTGTCACTAGTCATGAGCATCTATAAGTCATAATACAAATCAACTAAGTCTATAAACTAGTACAACTGTCTTAAAAGAGATAGAACTGATAAGGGAGTAGAGACACGGGGCTGCGGACGCCAACAACTACCTCGTGAACTCCGAATGTCTGCCTGAAGCTGGAGGGATCAACACTCGGGAGCGGAACCAGCTACGCCTGAATCTGCACATAGGGTGCAAGGAGTAAAGTGAGTACTCCAACTCAGTGAGTAACAAATGTAAATAATGACTGAAAGTAAGAAAGCACGTAAGGCACAAAGCATTCTATAATGAAATAGTAAAACCATTTAAAATCAGTAAATCAATGAAAGATAGGTAAAATCCTTTAACTCAAATGTAGTTTCATGAAAAGCCTTTTTCAATAATTAAGCAGGTAATTGACAGTCAATTATGAAAAGTAAACACATAAAAGGCTCGCCCCTCGGGCACAGTATCAACAAATCTGCCCCTCGGGCAATATCTCCGAACAATACCAGTCCCTCGGGCTCAATCTCACATCACAGTGGGTACCCACACTCACTGGGTGTGCAGACTCCTGGAGGGGACCCTTACGGCCCAAGCGCAATAACAAGCCATCTCGTGGCATCAAAACTAGGCACTCGACCTCATATCAGTCAATCCACCTCGTGGCGTACATATCTCAGGCCCTCGGCCTCATAATCAGTATTAAATCCTCACAACATAGGCCCTTGGCCTTACTCAGTCAAAATCCTCACAAGCCCCTCGGGCAATAGTAAAACAGTGTTTCTCAGCCCAAACATCATTTAAAATATCATTTAAGTCTTAAAAGCTGAGTAAACATGACTGACTATGAAAACAGTGGAAAATAACATGACTGAATTCAAGTATAAAGTCAAAACAGTGAGGAAATATCAATAAAAAGCCCCGAAAGGTTCAAATAGTTGGCACTAGGCCCAAATATGGCATTCAACCCAAATAATAATGAGAGCAAATAGTTTTCTATCCAATACGCGGTAAAATCATCAATCAGGACAGACCAAGTCACAATTCTCAATAGTGCACGACCCCAGACTCGTCATCGAGCGTGTGCCTCACCTCAATGTAGCATTACGATATTTCAAATAGTTGGCACTAGGCCCAAATATGACATTCAGCCCAAATAATAATGATAGCAAATAGTTTTCTATCCAATACGCGGTAAAATCATCAATCAGGACGGACCAAGTCACAATTCTCAATAGTGCACGACCCCAGACTCGTCATCGAGCGTGTGCCTCACCTCAATGTAGCACTACGATATGCAATCCGGGGTTTCAAACCCTCAGAACATCATTTTTAATCATTACTCACTAGGAACCAGTGAAATCTCTAGCTCGCGATGCCTTTGACCCTCGAATCGGCCTCCACTCGCGTCGAATCTATCCAAAATCAGAACGAGGACGTCAAAATATGCTAAGGGAACGAAGCCCAAGCAAAAACAATTAATATATGGCAAAAATCCCGAAATTACGAAAACCCAACCCCCAGGCCCACGTCTCGGAATTCAATAATTTTTACATTAATATATTCCTTATCTCCCCACGAGTTCATACATATCAAAAGTTCTCAAATCCGACCCCAAATGGTCCTTCAAATCCTCAATTAAATGTCTAAATTTCCAAGCCCTAGTTCTTCAATTTTTTTGGCTTAATTTCCATTATTTTCTAGGTGGAATTC
The DNA here is from genome assembly GCF_000393655.2 of Nicotiana sylvestris. Taxonomy (NCBI): domain Eukaryota; kingdom Viridiplantae; phylum Streptophyta; class Magnoliopsida; order Solanales; family Solanaceae; genus Nicotiana; species Nicotiana sylvestris. The sequence continues at coordinate 83,473,922 of NC_091066.1, read as the reverse complement.
ACATAATAATCGAGTTTTTAGTCCAAAATTCTTACCTCCAAACGTTTCCCCTTGAATCCATCTTCAATCTCCTTCAAAAATCTCCAAAACGATCAACTATGGAGGAGATAAGCCCCAAAATCGGGGACAAGACGAGCTTAAAAATATTCTGCCCAGACATTTATTCCTTCTTCTTGAACGCGGTCAAACCCTAGCGTTCGCGAAGCACAAATTTACTTTGAAATTTTTTTCTCCTACGCGATCGCGACTAAGCCCTCACGAACGCGATGCTTTACCCAGACGAACCTTCGCGAATGCGCTCCCCCTCCCGCGAATGCGATGAACAACTTGACCTCAAACCCAGCTGACCCAATTGCTCTATGCGAATGCGGAGCCCTTCACGCGAACGCGATGCATCGCTTCCTAGCCCTCCGTAAACGCGAAAACCTTCTCGCGAACGCGAAGGCCAAAATTCCACTGACTTCCTCTGACTCTTCGCGAACGCGAGGGTCCACTCGCGAACGCGAAGAGTAAAAACATGCAACAGCTGAACCTGCAACTTCTGCAATTTTCTAAACTCCAAAATGATCCGATTGACCACCCAAAACTCACCCGAGGCCCTTGAGACCTCCACCAAAGGCACAAACATATCCTAAAACCTTATTCAAACTTGTTCCAATCATCAAAACACCTCAAACAACATCAAATCACCACAACGGATTCAAGCCAAACTTTCTAAAATCTTCCGAATTTCTCTTTTGATCAAACACCCAACCAAACCACGTCCGAATGACCTGAAAATTTGCACACACATCCCAAATGACACAACAGAGCTATTGAAACTCTCAAAATTTAATTCCGCTCCCTATATCAAAATCCCACCTACCAACCGGAAATCGCCAAAATACCAACTTCGCCAATTCAAGCCTAAATCTACTCCAAACCTCCAAAACTCATTCCGATCACACTCCCAAGTCCCAAATTACCTCCTAAAGCTAACCGAACCATCGAAACTCACATCTGAGCCCTCTAACATAGAAGTCAACATCTGGTTGACTTTTCCAACTTAAACATCCTTAAAAGAGACTAAGTGTCTCAAATCTTACCAAAATTATTCCGGATTCGATCCGACCAACCCAATACCACAAAACACAGATGAACAAAGCATAAAGAAACAAAAATGGGGGAAAACGGAGCGGTAACTTATGAGACGACTGACCAGGTCGTCACAATTGCTAATATATTAAGCTGGTTTAACACACAAGGAAATGCAGTAAAATTATTACATTTTTTGCTAACTGAATAACCAAACTGCCTATTGCTATTCTAACAGAATTTTTGGAAAATGATTTATGTGATACTACTACATATGAACATACATATTTTATAAATGTATGAATCTTTAAGCAGATTCTGTAATTTTCAGAACTCTTTTAAACTAATACATTTTCCTAAAATATTGTAAACAAATTTGCAACATAGCAAACAAACAAGCTTCAAACTAACATGGTTTATGCAATATTCAAACTAATTGCGGATTTATCAACAAATTCCCATCATGATTCAGCAAAAGATTGAAACTTTACACTTTTTGTTAAGAAAAGTGCCTTGACAGCAGCAAGAAAACAAACAGAAAGAAAATAGGTCTCTGAAAAGTTGAGTGAGAAACAGCAGCAAATCCAAACAGAAAACCAAAACCAGCTTCCAAAAACCCAGAAATCCAGAAGATAGTGTGAAAAACCAGTAGGAGTTCTTTGCTAATAGTAAAAGAAAGAGACTCCAAAGTAGTGCAGAATTAGTGTATTTTTAGGTCCAAAATGTATATCCAGCTCTGTGTATAATAAAAAGAAGGAGTGTATTTATAGAATGTATAATAAAAGAAATTAGAATTAAGGTACAAAGAATCTGTTAGAATTCCCTATAAATTAGGGAAAATGGCATTTTCTTTACAGAAATGGTCTGCTGTCCAACTTCTAGTACCTTCCTTATCTCAGAAAATGGACAAGTGTCCTATTTTCAGATAATTTTGGGTCTTATCCTTTTTCCTACTCAGCATTGGGATAATTGTCCCTATTCTAGAAAGTTCTAGCACTTTCTGAATGATTTTTAGAATTTAGGTTTTCAAAATTGACCCTTCTTGGAATTACCTCAAAACCGGGTTGGTTCCGGGCCTGATTCAGATGACTCTTGGGCTCTTAAACTTTAACAAAGTCACGCGTCTGTCCATTTAGCCAGACCCAATTTTAACAACGAAAAATAAATAAACAATAATAACAAAGCTATGGGCCTGTCTATTTAGCCAGACCCAAAAATTAATAACAATAACAAAAATGAAACATCAAGCAAGAAATGCAACACTATTTTTTTTTTTGTTTTTTTTATATTATTTTTTTAAAATTTTCTGATTAATCCGTTTATTTAATTAACAATCAAAGTGACAACTACATAATGCGAAAATTACGGGTAGAATATAAAAATAATAAAAAAATTTCGTAAACGAAATAAAATAAAATAAAAATATGGGCAGAATATAAAAAATTTAAAAAAATGCGTAATAACAGAACATAATGCGAAAATTAACGGAAATAGAAAAAGTGTGTAAATGACGGAAATAAATAACAAATGCGTAAATAAAATTAAAAATTAAAAGGGTCTAACCATGAAAAAAGCCTCAAGCTAAGACTCCCGTCTTGGATCTAAGATCCTTGATGGAAGATCTTGACCGGAGGATTTTTTAACGGATAGGAAAATGGAAAAGGGGTAGATATAGGGTTTTGGCCTTTTTAGATCTAAGATCTACGGATTTTGGTTTGGTTTTTGGGGATTTGGTTGGTAGGATAAGATTTAGGAGGATGAAAGGAGTGTATGGAGTGAGTTTGAGGAGTTTGAAGTTCCACCGCCGCCTTGGGTGATTTTCGACGGCGGAGTAGTGGTGGTGGGGGGGGGGGAGTTTCAGCCACTTTTTGGTTTTAGGTGGGTTGGTTTTTTATGGGTTTAGTTGGTGGGGTGAGGTAGAGGAGGAGAAGAGGAGAAGAGGAGAAGAATGAAGTTATTTTGGGTTTTTTTGGAGGTTGGCCGCCGCCGTGGTGAGGGGCGGCGACGTAAGTGGGGTAGAGAGAAGGGAGAGAGATGAGGGCTTTAGAGTTTGGGGAGTTGAGAGAGAAGTGGAAGATTGTGGTAGTTTGAAAATGAGGGGGGTGGAAATTTTAGGACACTTTTATATTAAAAGTGGGGTGAATTCCGGACAGTTGGATCTTGTTGGAGATCAATAGCCAAGATAAAAAGGGGGGAAGATGGGTTTTGGATCAGATTTTTAAGGTTTTGGGCTTGGGGTGTCTTGGGTTAAATTAGGATTGGGCTAGTTTAGGAAGAAATGGCCCAATTCGGCCAAAAATCCTTTTTTAAAGACTAATTAATTTAAATAAACTCTAAACTAAGTCCTAAATTATCTTTACTGGTAAAATTTAATTAATTATCTATTTATAATAATTATAAAAATTACTTGATCCTAAATTAAAAGAGAAAAAATCAATAATCTAAAAATTAAAAGGTAAAAAATATAAAATGAGCCATTTTTGATTTTCAACTTTAATAAAACAAATAATTAACTAATTAATCCTAAAACTATAAAAACAAAAATCTAAATGCAATGCATGGTATTTTTTTTTGTTTATATTTTCATTATTTTAATAAAAATTAAACATGCACAAAAATGCAAACAATTAATAAAAATCCTATAAAATGGCAAATAATTGGAAAAAATCTATTTTCTTGAATTTTTTAGAAGTATTTCATATAGGGCAAAAATCACATGCTCACAATGCGTAGCATAGTGCCTCGCACTAGTACATTTCTTCAGCAATTGCTTCTTCCCTGAATTTTGACGTCCATAATTTATTCTCGAGCCCCGAACATGATCCTGGATTAATCCCTTGGGCTTTTACTCAGACTTCAAAGCTCCAAATAACTCAAATTACTTCCACAACATCTACATAACTCAGAATCACTCATATAAGGCATAAAATACACAATAAGTGCAAACACTAGCGATTAAAGCTCCAACAATAAAAGTGCAGTAAGTCAGAGTCTGATAAGCGACTAAAATACGTAATTATAGCGTACTGTCAACACCCCACAGTTAAACCATTGCTCGTCCTCGAGCAGTCAAACTGCACTTTATATAGGCACAACCTTTTTAAATAATCCTCCTAACTCATTATACCAAGAATATTTAAAATAGACTAAGCACAATAGTGTAACATCATCACCTCAAGATTTGACTCACAAGCACAACACATTTTTCACAACCCGCTCAATTACTCTAACGTAGAGGTCAAGCATTACTTTTCCTTTATGAATCAAGTTCCCCCCCCCCAAACAAAAGAGAGTAGTTCCACACTCAATAAAATTTAAGAACAATTAGGAACTTAAGATAGAAAGAATTCTCTCACTCTTAGAAACAACATTCATATGCCATAAAAGATGCACCATAGGCTTGCCCGTAGTGTACTACTCTACTAATTGAGCTTATTCAGTCTAAGATCAAGTAGGATTTTAATTGATTGTAATGTAGGTTGCGAAACTGATAGGATACATTTAGATATAAGAGTGATTACACCTCCCTAAGTACTTTAATACATACACTCTAACATTTAAAACCCCACACTTATGTCAAACCTATAACGACCCGATCGATCATTTTGTGCATTTGCATTTCCTCGGTAGTTTAGGGACACGAGTAGCTCCATATGATGTATTAGGACTTGTGTGCAAAATTTGAGTTCATTCTGATTTGATTTGATATGTTTCAGCGCGAGTTTTTGGAAGTCGAAAGTTCATTAAGTTTTTTTTGAGGCACGTTTCGTCGTTTCAATGTTGTTATGCATGATTTGAGGCTTCGAGTTGGTCCGTATTATGTTATGAGACTTGTTGTTATATTCGTATGGAGTCCCGAGGGGCTTGGTGAGTTTCAGATAGGTTTGGGATGCGTTGCGCTCATTTTTCTTATGTTTCGACGTGGTTTCTTCAAGCATAAATGGTACCACATTAAGCAAATGATCTCTGATTTCTCTTTTGATTGAAGCATTAAATCTGTATCGTAATTATGGAGTTATAGCAAAAAGAATCGTTAAATTTGGACATCGTATGAGGAATTTATGATTATTTTACTAAGAATTGGGTTGCAAGATTTTTCAGATTAATTATAAAATTGCAACTGAATTTGTATTTAAAAATCTGCACTATTTGCAAATATTGAAACCAACATATCTCCTTCATTATAAGGTCAAATGGAGCGATTCAAAAGCCTAACTTTACTAAAATTTTACGACGAATTCATTGGAGGCATAAAAGGAGAGTTTCAGGATCGTTTGGCACGAGAAATGAGGTAGAATAACCGGCAGAATATATATATAAAATAAGAGTTTGTTCATTTGATCATATTTTGAGTTGGAGAGCTCGGATTTGGGCGATTTTCACCATATGGATTGGGATAAGTGTTCTCTACTTGGTTTTGGTTATATTTCATGAATCCATCTTCGATTTTGGGATTTGATTGATGATTTCAATGTGAAATTTGGGGGTTTTTTCCTATATTTTCATAAAGTGAATTTTTATGTTTTTAACATCGATTCGGAGTCGGATTTGAGTGAAATTAGTATGGTTTGGACTCATAATTGAATGGATTATCGGATATTGTGAGTTTTGTCGGGTTCCGGGGTGCGGGCCCAGGTTGGACTTTTTGGCCGATTTTAGGCTTTTGATTAAAGATTCGACCTTTTTCAATTGGGATTGGTTCCTTTAGCATTGTTTGATGTATTTGAGTTGTTTTTGGTTAGTTTTGAGCCGTTCGAAGGTCGGAACGCGTGAGTTTAGACCATCGCTTGGCTTTCTCGGTATTGAAATTGGCTTGTTCGAGTTAAGTAACTCTTCTAAACTTAGTGCTGAGGGTATGAGGCCCCGAATTACGTGTTATGTGATTGGTGTTGAGGTGACGCACATTCTAGGTGACAGACGTGTGGGCGTGCATCCTGTGAATTGTGGCTCTGTTGTTTTCTATGGCACTGTATAGTGGCCCTATCTTGTTGATATCTGTGTTTTCACCGTGTGACAAAGTAATTGAGCTGTTAATCATGCTAGATATCATGTTTAGGCTTTATGCCGATACTGTTGGGACCCATAGTGGTCATTTCTTATTGTCATCCCACTAATTTTCATTGATATTTCGTACTCAGTCATATTCATGCATTTATATCATATCTCAGTCTCAGTTATTATTCATTGACACATCATATCATTGTTCCGGGTTAGTCTTTATGACATTGTGAGCCCATAGGTGATTATGAGGACAGTTATGGGATCGGGCTGCACGCCGCAACATGCTATATTGATTTATGTTTGGATATGGCTTGTGATAGCATTTGGGTTGAAGGAGCCCCTCCGGAGTCTGTACACACCCCCAGTGAACGCGATTGATTATATTGAGGGATGGATCTTCCCTGGGACATGGATCTTGTCCGAAGCATTTATATACCAGGAGATGGATCTTCTCCATGGGACCGGATTGGCCTTCCTCGGCACTGAGTGACTGATGGTCAGTGATGTATATATTTCGGGATGGATCAGCCTGGGCTAAATGGGCCATATACAGTACCGAGTGGTTGAGCATGATGAGTGAAAAGTGTGAGACAGTGAGATTGAGTACTCTAAGAGTGTGAGTACATGATTCATCTCTGAGATACATAGCATTGGCATACATACATGACATACATGCATAGAGATGCATTTTTTCTCATGTTGTACAGTATCACGTCATTCATGACTTTTACACACATTGATATGTGGTATAGAGAGGTATTTCACACTTGTTATCTGGAAAAAAAAATGAAACATCTTATTTATTGTGAAATTTTTTTTTAGAAAAATTACAATTTTCAAACTATCTCACATTTTACGACGATTTCGGTAAAGGATTTGAGTTTCACTGATATTCTTGAAAAGCGAAAATATTTTCGAAAAACTATAAAAAGCCGAGCATTTTATCTCTGAGTTACTTCCTCATTTATATGCTCTACGTTGTTATGAATGCTGTTGGTTATTGGTGTTGGACCCCCCGACCTATGTTCCAGCTCGTCACTACTTTCAACCTAAGGCTAGGTTTGTTACTTACCAGTACATGGGGTCTGTTGTACTGATACTACACTTCTGCACATTGCCTGCAGATGTTATTTGTTGTTATTTCTGTGTTCTATGATTGCTGGATTTGAGGATGTACCTGTGTTTCGGTTGTAGCTGCATCTTGTTCATGGTAGCCATAGATTTATAAAACTTTATTTATGTACTTTTCAAACTGAAGATGTATTTACTTCATATCAACTTTGTAAATTCTATTCTTAGAAGCTCATGATTTGTACCACCAGTCATTGGAAAAATGTATAAGATTTAGATAATTCTCTTGTTTAAACTGCCTTATTAAATATTATGGGAATTGGATAGTATAGTTGGCTTACCTAGCGGTTTGGGTTAGGTGCCATCACGACTAGTGGATTTTGGGTCGTGACAAAACCATAACTCCACCTTCACATCAATATACATCAACTCTCTACTTCTTTAAGCATAATTACATCAAGAGTTACCACTTTCAAGGAATATTTTTCACAACAATATAACTATTTTTTTTATTTTCTTTTTTTTCAATTCAAGTGGCTCTTACTTTTTCAAAACAGCGCACCTTTATCCTTATTTCATTAGTTCCACTCAAAAGTCAAACCAACCACCCCATATTTTAACTTTTACAAAGTTCACAATAATTCCAAGTGCTCATGAGAGGTGAAAAGGTTCAAATAGATGGTTAATTCAAATAAATGGGTAAGACTTGTAATGTGGTTTCTAAATAAATAGGATTACAGGCTCAAAGGGGTTAATTATGATATATAACAATTAGGTGGGTAAAAACATATAACTGGCTTAGAAAAGAAGTGGCTATATCACTTCTTAGACTGACCAAAACTACTAATTCGCTTTGCAAACACATGGAACAAGTTCTAGACATCAAATGTAATACACATGATAACACACAAATTTCACACACACATGACACATAACTCACTCAGTATTGGACTCATCAAGATACTCTAGTCAAAACAGTTAAGCAAAGTTAAGATCATACAATTTAAGTTACTTATACAAGAGTCTAAAACTAAGCCTAAGCATTCATGAAATATGCTTAATTGCAAGAGTATTGGAAAATAAGCCACTAAGATGAAATCCAACTCAAGAAGGAGTGATCTGAACTCAAGGACAAAATCACGCACAAAATCTCAAATTGCGGAACGCAAATTTCCATCTGTAGCCGCAGATTGTGAAGGAAATTTTATCAGAGACCAAGTGCAAAGTGCGGTCCGCACATGAAAAGTGCGGCCGTAGAACCTAAGCAAGAGCAAAAGTTCAGAGAGTTTGCATATCGAGTTCGAAGGAAGTGCGAACCGCACAATTATTATGCGGCCGCAGAAGTCAGCTACGCGGCCACACTCAAAAATGTGTTGTCCACAGAAGAGCCCTATGCGGCCGCACCCAGAAATGTGCGGACCGCAGAAACTGAGAGATGCGACCGCAATCTAGAATTGTGCGGCCGCAAAGATTCAATCCTTTGAAGTTGAAGCAAAGTGCGGACCACACATGGAATTGTGCAGCCGCAGAACCTCCTAAAGGGCATTTTTGTCCGAAAATTCCAGCTTGGTATAAATAGAATAGTTTCACGAAATTAGGTTAAGTTTTTAATATTCAAAGTGCTGTAGCCATTTCTCCTTGCTTCTTTAGGCAACTTTAGCTTATTTTGGTAATTTAACATTAGTTTTTATATTCTAATCTTTCAATATGAGTTTTATTATGTTTTCTTCTTTATTTCTTCTACACCCACTTGTTGATACCCAATTTTTTCTATATATTTTTAATATGCAAAATAACTTCACAATAGCATATAAATGCATACATAAGCATGTCCAAATATTTTATTATTTTTTCATAATTTTTAAAAGGTTTTTAAATCAATTTATTCCCCTTTTTCATCCATAAAATCCCAATAATTATTTTTAAAATTATTATTTTTGATGATTGATTTATTGGATTCTTATATTTATGCCAAAATATGGCTAAAGTAATTTTTACATATTTTTAAAATTTTATTTAGTATTTTTTAAAGCTAATTGCACACAATCGCAATATTAGCCATTTTTAGGTTTAAATTTGTCTCATTTTTTAAAACGGGATCCTATATTTTTAAATTGTTAATTATATATTATAAATCATTTTAGTGCTATCAATTTATTTTCAAAAATTTATTTACTATTTTTTATAAATTAAAAGTGAAAAGTGGCTATTTAAATTTTAGCCCAAATTGGTTTCCAATTATAACCCAAATCAGGTCCCAATTTCCCTAGCCCAAATTCAATTTTAACCCGACCCCTAACCCAATTAAACCAACCCAACCCGGATTCCCCACCTACCCTTTTAAATCTAGGTCGTTGATCATTCAAATCAATGACTACCGTTCCCCCTTTCCATTTTTAACCCCAAATGACCCCTTACCCTAACATATTTCCCACCACCCGCCACCTCTGAATCCCTTCCCTCTCAATTCTCTCTGCAACCTCACATGAACCCTAGCTGCCGCCATCCAATTCCACCCTAATCCACCTCAATTTCTGCCTAGTCCATGGTCGCTCATGGCCATTTGAGATGTGTATCGGCCTCCTATGGCTCCTGGTGTTTGTTTCCGTGATTTTATGGCCATATCTCAAAGAGATCTGGTCCAGTCCATTCTCAACCTCTATCTATGGTCTTTCTCCGGCCATCCATGGTCGTTCAAGGCAGATCCTTGACCTTTCCAGCTAGATCGGTAACTTTCAAGGTCTTTCTCATCTTTTTTGGGTTCTCTGAAACCCTAGCTTTAAGGTCTTTTAATTTTCTTTCAGATCTATCTTAGATCTGTGCTAATTATGAACTTCTTAAGTGTTTTCTTGAAGGTTCTTCGATTTTCTTTCAAAATGACTCTTCATTTTACAACGATTATGGTTTCTTTTAACTTCTTTAAAAGATCTCTTCTCTGATTTTTGGTGTTGTTTTACGATTTTACTATGTTCAAACAACCTGTTTATGCTTTCTTTTTACTTGATTCAGCATGTTGAAAACCCTAGGTCCTCTTGGTCTTATCCGAGTTCTGAAACTGTTTGTTTAAATGTGTACTTATTTGATTATGTTCTTTATTTCTAACTCTCTTTTCCTTGTTTGACTTATCTGATTCTGAGTTCTTATCATCTCTTAAACCTGGCTACTATTGAAGCCTTAATTTCTTAAAAGGTTTGCCTCACTTGTTATTGTAAGACCTTTACTTGCTTCAGACTCTCTTACCTGTTACTATGTTCTTCTTCACTGTTGATTCTTTGTGACTACTTGATCTACTTGACTACTGTGCTTCAAATATTTTTCTTACTACTAAATCCTAGCTTACCCCTACTGCTACTGTATGTTTGTGTTGCTTTTTATTATCAACACGTTTGACCCTGCATGCTTGTTCATTCCTTGATATTTATATTTTGAGGTGCAGAATCATGACCCTTTCTTGATTGATTCTGACTCCCTCAATCTTACGACTGATTGCAAAGGGTTCCCTTATAAACCTTAATTTTTTACTCATTTGTTTAAAATTAATTGATTCCTTTCCTTTACCGTGATGTTTGATCTTGCTGAATCCTTTACCAAAACTAGCATATTTTTGTACTTAGTCTCAATTATTTACTTCATGCTTTTACTGCCCTTTATATGACAATAGTCAATCTGTCCCAAACTGATTTCTTTCCTTAATTAAACTTGCCAGTATCCGTTAAGCAGTGATTCCTTAATTAAAGGGAATCACTTGTGTTAATTGATTCTGATTGTGATTATTTCCATGTTTGTGTTAAGACTTTACTTATTACCTTATTATTCACTTGTTTTCAAAACTATAAATACCTACACTCTCTTCTTTCAAAGAGGAACAATTTGAGTTCAGAACACACACTTACACTCAAAAACTCTCTCTTTCTTTACTGCTACTTGTTCTGCTGCTTTGTCTAGCCGGCTGAAAGCCAAGGCTAGACTGTGGAATCTTGCTTGCTTTACCTTTCTGCACTTTGTTTCTCTACTGGTATGTCCTAGTTAATTTTCAAGCCTCAACAACAACATGCTTTCTTTAGTTGCCTCAGTTTCTTATTCTTGTCTACTTCTGCTCATGTTTTTGCATTCAAGTCACATTATTAGTGTGCTGTAATGTGTTCCCTTCCCCTTTTAGACTAATGCTTCCCTATGTGTGCACTATGTTAGTCACTCATTGTATACTTGCTACCTTATGAATCCCAAACCCCCATATCCCCTCTATGTGTTTGTGTTCCTTTGGCTAGTTTATGGCAATGCCAGCATCAGCTATTGCTGTGCATGACCAAACCAGGCCCCTACTGGGGTCATGTGCTTACAGACAATGTATCCCTAAAACCCCTTGACCCCTTTGTGTGACTACTAATTCTGTGTGTTTGATTTTTATTCATTACCCCAACCGATTTCAAATACTTCTACTACTGATTACTTTCAAATGGACTTGCCAGTCCAGTTTTAAACAAACTCTTTTTCAACCATGTTCTGGACTTCCACTATATTCCTAGAACCTAGGTTATGCCCCTCTTGTGTGAGCCTTGCCTTGGGACCCTTGAGCTCCCTCTGAGCTTGGACACATAAGGGCTGGCCCTTCTACACTGCACTCATTTCTGTCTGGTTATGCAAACCTGGGTGTAAGAAATGCTCGGGATCCCATGAGGTTCTTAAGGAACTTTGAGACACCCAGGTATGAGAAAGGCTTTGAAATTCTTGCACTGAAGTGGTTCAATACATAACTCAGAGAGGAAGTCAAGATCAGGCTTTCCTTTGGTTGTAATTTTCTTATTTCTGCACTTTTTCTGTAATTCAATCATTTGGGCTATTATAATTTGTAAACGATATTAGGGCTGGCTAGTGAAAAGGGATAGGGTGATTATGCATGCTTTAGCTATTTTAAGGGTAGATAACATGTCTATAGGTTATATTTTGATATGATCTGTTAGAGAACATGCCTATAGAATTTGCTTTGGTTTAATAAAATTCTGCATGCTTTACATAATTAGAAACTATGTCTAAATAGACTTATAATTAGAGATCATGCCTATAGGATTGAATTAATTTCAATAGAAGTGATGCCTATAGGAACTTTGCGTTGATCAAATAAATCCTGCCTACTCCACTTCATGTACAATTAGATACCATGCCTATAGAACTAAAGTCAGCTTTTACTAATTAGATACCATGCATATAGGATTTAAATCAGCTGTAATAAAGATCATGCCTATAGGGTCTAAAACCAGTTTAGTTAAAATCAGTTTTACTCGTGCCTGTCTGAATCAGTTTAAATAACCTACTCTTTTCGTGTTAATCAATTTCATTAGAAAGCATGTCTATAGGATCTAAATCGCCTATTTAAAATTAACCACTACTCCACTGCATTCTTAATCAGAATAGATATCATACTTATAGGACATTATTACTACGCCTAGGCAAGCCTTAGGTAACTATTTAAATAAAACTGGAACTGCCTTTGTTAATTACCAACTTCTACAACCAGCAGGCAGGCCTGATTCAAACTTCTTTTCTGAGTTATATAATGAATCTGGTTCTGAATCAACCTCTGCTTTAAGATCTTATAATTCAAACCTTAAGTGTGTTTAAGTCGTCTATTTATGTGATTTATTTGCGGAGGTATACATGAGCCTTATCACTATTTACATGTTTCCCTCTGAATGCAGTCCTACGTGTTTTTTTATGTTGCCTAGACTTTTTGCCTTTAAAACTAAGAGTCAACCTAAATTCCTCTGTCTTATAGGAATAGTAGTCCTAAATTCCTTCGGGACTGATAGGAATGGGACGGGTAATAGCATGCGATAGAGGTCGAGACCAATCCGCGCTTTAATACCTTAACGGGGTGGGAAGGGTAGATATGGATATGATGACTGGTGCGCTAGTACCACGTGTATCCCCTCTTTTGAGGAGTGTCATACCGAGTATTGCATTGAGGTGATCCATATTACAAACAAACCTAGGATCCCTTTATTTTTTACAAGCATGTGTAGCTTATAACTTTTTCAAAACCTTGCCTTTCAATATTTGTTTTCAAACGCTTGTGTGTTTAACTTAAATCCCCTCTTACTTGAGCCTTTATTTATTTACTTGCTAATTGCACAAATTCACAAAAGAACTATCTGGCCGGGAACCACACTAGTGGATCCTGAGGGGTGCCTAACACCTTTCCCTTGGGATAATTTCAAGCCCTTACCCAATCTCTAAGTATCAAATCTAGTTGTAAATAAACTCTATAAGTGTCCGAATGCTCCTTAAATCATTAGGTGGCCACTCTTCAAATACCCAATTCCCAAAAGGAAATGAGTCATTATACCCCATGAATGTCGAAACCTATAAACTCCTCTCCATTGGAAAAGGGGGAAAAAATGGGAGCGCGACAGCATGGAGACTCTGCTGGGATATTTAGGCTTTTACCATTTCAGACTGTTCTTGTGAATTTGTACCTCCCTTATGTGCAATTACTTGTTTAAATTCCTTTAAGCATTTAATTTCTTTTCAAAATGCAAAATTGACATGTCTTCCTTATTTCTTTCCTTTATTGCCGCTTTAAATTATAAAACTGCTGTATTTATTACTTTCTTAACATGAAAATACATGTCAACATGTTTTTAATTATTGCATAATCATGCTTAACATCATACTCCACTCGTGCCAAACAAATACTATAGCAATGCTTATAATGAGTGGTTGCGCTCTTCCTATATCATTACCCCCTAAATTTAGAAAGGCATATTTGTGATAAAACTAGTCGATCAGCGGTGCAGTCGACAGTTCCGTGCCTTCCCTCTTGAGTTGTCCGCTTAAGGGTACCAGTCTAAAACCCTATAGAAACCTTACTCTGTTCAAATTGTGCATGCATCATGGTCAAACCTAGTCGGATCAGTTATGTTGTCCACATAATGATCCTTTAAGATAGCCTTGTCCAAAGTTCACCGGGTTTTCCTGAACCCAAATGGGCACCACCATGTTCTGTGCATTTATTTAGAGAACTAAATGCTTCATGCTAATTATTGGTATTAAATAGCCGAGTCTGGTAGAGGTAATGGCCTAACCTCATTTGTTTTGCATAGATATGAGGCACGAAGTCCCTAGATTCGGCATGGTCACCAACATCCACCCAAGACTGCAAAGCTGGTGGAGGGATTTACCCTCCAGTGAACAAACTCTCATCCGCAAATATCTGGGAAATCTACCATCCCTCCTGGAAATCCAACCTAACAACATGATCATAGAAGCTGCCACACTGTTCTGGGATTGTGAGAGGGCCGTGTTCCGCTTTGGGGACATTGAAATGACGCCCTTGCTGGAGGAGATAGGAAGACTGGCCGGTCTAGTATGGGAGACTCCGGGCTTGCTAATGCCTAAGAATCGCAAAGGTAGGGGTTTCCTCAAAATGATGGGTCTGAAGAAGAACACAGAATTGACATGCCTGAAGGAGTCATACATCCCTTTTGACTACTTGTATGAAAGGTAAGGTCACAACAAATCCTACCGTACCTACCCAGACGAGTTTTCCATCACATCTTGGGGCACATCCATCGAAGGGTTTTCTTCTTCATGTTTTGTTTCTTGGGGCTGATCGTGTTTCCGATGAAGAAAGGGAGAATCCATACCACACTGGCTATGGTAACTAAGACCCTAATAGAAGGGATTGGTGGTCAGCCATTTAGCATCATGCCCATGATCATATCAGACATATACCGAGCTTTGGAGAAGTGTTAACGAGGAGAAAAACACTTCGAAGGTTGCAATTTATTACTCCTACTCTGGCTCATGGAACATCTCCAAAAGGGCGAATACCGACAGGAGATTTAGCGAAGGGACTGGGATGATCACATCGCTTTCCATCATCTAAAGTGAATGAATTACATCCCCAATATGTTCGCTAATCCTGAGAATGCCAAAAGATGGGTTGAGCTATTTGATAATCTGACTGAAGAACAGGTTCAATGGATGTTCGAGTAGTTTTCGACCGAGGAATTCATCACCATATCCAGAGATGCACCTTTCCTGATACTGATCAGTCTGAGAGGATACTACCCTTACGTCCCTCTCCGAGTTATGAGGCAAGCTGGTAGGAAACAAGTTATAACCAGGGTCGACAAGATGAGTCATTTTTGGGCTGACTTCCAAGATGATGATAGTCCCTACAAGTGCCAAGATTAGCATATGTGGCACTGCAAGTTCATAATGGGGAGAGATACCATCGAGCCATACAGGTATCATGCGGGTTGTGCTCCTTTCTACTCGGTTTGGTTGGAAGACAATAATGATGGTCTGGGCTAGCCAGGGTTTGCTCAAGGTCACAGGATTATAGATGAAAGGGCCGAGGCACAGTTCAAGTACAACCAGCTGTGCAAAAGAATCCGGGAGTACTAAAGTGAACACCGTGAGATACAAGAGTCCAACCAGAAGCTAATTGAAGAATGGAAGGACATGGTTGTCAGTGCCAACAAGCGGCTAGGATACTTGGAGCGAGGCATAGTGGAACTGGAGAGAAAATTTCTCAAGAGGGTCGAAGATTGTCAAAATGCTGAAGGGACCGAAGGCGGACATCTAGCTAGAGCGTACCTCTTGCTGGGACTCCACAAGTTGGGGAAGATGTTCGATGGAGCCAAGAATGTCGAATCTGGGGAAGGTCCTTCAGGGACCAAGTAGATAGGAGTTTATCTTTTCGCTTTATAAATGTAATAAGGCCAATGGCCATTAGTGACTTTTTATTTCATGTTTATTTAGTGTCAATTTGGGATTCTTCTTGTTTTCTATCAATAAAATGAGGCATTTAGCATTCTAAGTTCTCCAAAACAATTTGTCGCTAGGCCAACCTTTGGCACAAAGAGGCCCCAAATTAGGACACGATTTACATTCCCGCACTATGTGTTTAAATATTGCAATACTTTTTATGATCCTCACTGACTTGGTTACCTTTTTGTTTTATTCTTTGTTTTTGTTTTTATTATTCCCCTCCCTAAAGGTTAGTTCGTGCACTCTGGCATCATCATCCTATTCCATGAGATCCAGGGGCCCTCCACCCACTCCTCCTCTTAGTACTGTCAAAAATAAGAATAAAAGCAAGATGGAAGATCTGAACAACGTCAGAAAGGAGAATCCAACTGAACGGGTAGAGGCCACTAATGGCCATGGTACTCAGGTTCCTAAGGAGAATGTGTCACAACTAGAACAGAAGCTGCTGAAATTTCAAGAATAGCTCGATCAGGTTCGGAATCTGGCAACCAACTAACTGCTTTTTAAGTTACGTAGACAATGTCAAATTTACTCAACAGGATTTTACACTTGTCTAGCTTGCCAGTGGGCATGGGACTCAACTTCTGAGCTACCCAGGTCAAAGCACAACAGGTGCGCTCCAATAGAGAATACCGGGCCTCGTATGGGGTGAACTTCTTGCCGAGATAATAAATGGCCTGCCCCTTTCTCCCCATTTCATCTTGCTGCCCCAGAACGCAGCCGAAAGCTCCATCCAATACTTCAAGGTATAGTAATAAGGGTCTACCTAGCTCGGGCGGGACTAAGACTAGTGGTGTTGACAGGTACTCCATGATTCTATTGAAGGCCTTTGGCAGTCATCAGTCCATTTGTTAGTGGCGTCCTTCTTCAACATCTTAAATATTGGCTCACAAATAACCGTGGACTGTGCTATGAATCAACTGATGTAATTGAGCCTTCCGAAGAAGCTCATCACATCTTTCTTGTTCTTTGGCAGTGGTAATTCTTGAATAGCTTTGACTTTTGATGGATCCAGTTCTATTCCTCGACGACTGACAATAAACCCAAGCAATTTTCCAGCAGGAACTCCAAATGCGCACTTTGTGGGATTCAGTTTCAGGTTGTACCTTCGCAATCTATTGAAGAAATTCCTCAAATCTTCCATGTGATCAGTGGCCTTCTTGGACTTGATGATGACATCATCTATGTATATCTTAATCTCTTTGTGTATCATATCATTAAAAATGGTAGTCATGGCCCTCATGTAGGTGGCCCCTGCATTCTTCAGGCCGAATGACATCATCTTGTAACAGTACATTCCCCACGGCGTAATGAAAGCCATTTTCTCAGCATCTTCTCCATCCATCCAGATCTGATGATAACCAGCGAAACAATCTAAAATGACTGCAGCTCATGCTTGGTGCAATTGTCAATCAGGATGTGTATATTTTGCAAAGGGAAGTCGTATTTTGGACTGGCCCGGTTGAGATCCCGGTAGTCGATAGACTCTGACCTTCCCATCCTTCTTTGGCACCTGGCACAATGTTGGCTAACCATTTCGGGTATTCTACTACCCTGAGAATCTTAGCTTTGACCTGCTTGGTGACTTATTCCTTGATTTTCAAACTCATATCAAGCTTGAACTTTCTGAGCTTTTGCTTTATCGGCGGACATGTCAGATTGGTAGGCAGTTTGTGAGCCACAATAGACATACTCAGACCAGTCATGTCATCATACGACCAGGCGGATATGTCTTCATATTCCTTTAGAAATTCTGTGTATTCTTTCTTTTCTGATGGCGATAGGTGAACGTTGATTCGTGTTTCCTTGACGTTTTCTGCATCTTCTAGGTAAACAATTTTGATCTCGTCCAGGTTGGACTTAGGTCTGTTCTCAAAGTTCTCAACTTCTTTGACAATCTCATCAGGTATGTCATCTTCTTCTAAATCCATGTTCGTTTGTTGCATTGTCTCATTACATGTCACAGTCATTGGTTCATCAAGACAAGTAATAGTAATGTTGTATAGGTAAAGTAATGAGAGAAAACGATAGCAATAAGTATTGATTCATAAGAAAAATCAAAAATGCTTTTGATGAAATGAATAACTGTTTTGAACATTGAAATCTGCGGTGCTTTTAGGGATACATTGTCTGTAAGCACATGACCCCAGCAGGGCCTGGTTTGGTCATGCACAACAGTAATTGATGCTGGCATGGCCATAAACCAGCCAAAGGAACACAAACACATAGAGGGGATATGGGGATTTGGGATTCATAAGGTAGCAAGTATACAATGAGTGACTGACAGAGTACACACATAGGGAAGCATAGTCTAAAAGGGGAAGGGAACACATTAAAACACACTCTCTTCTTTCAAAGAGGAACAATTTGAGTTCAGAACACATACTTACACTCAAAAACTCTCTCTTTCTTTACTGCTACTTGTTCTACTACTTTGTCTAGCCGGCTGAAAGCCAAGGCTAGACTGTGGAATCTCTACTGGTATGTCCTAGTTAATTTTCAAGCCTCAACAACAACATGCTTTCTTTAGTTGCCTCAGTTTCTTATTCTTGTCTACTTCTGCTCATGTTTTTGCATTCAAGTCACATTATTAGCGTGTTGTGATGTGTTCCCTTCCCCTTTTAGACGAATGCTTCCCTACGTGTGTACTCTGTTAGTCACTCATTGTATACTTGCTACCTTATGAATCCCAAACCCCCATATTCACTCTATGTGTTTGTGTTCCTTTGGCTAGTTTGTGGCCATGCTAGAATCAACTATTGTTGTGCATGACCAAAACAGGCCCCTGCTGGAGTCATGTGCTTACAAGCAATGTATCCCCAAAATCCCTTGACCCCTTTGTGTGATTACTAAATTCTGTGTGTACCCTAACTGATTTCAAACACTTCTACTACTGATTACTTTCAAATGGACTTGCCAGTCCAGTTTTAAACAAACTATTTTCAACTATGTTCTGCACTTCCACTATATTCCTAGAACCTATGTTCTACTCCTCTTGTGTGAGCCTTGCCTTGGGACCCTTGAGCTCCCTCTAAACATGGACACATAAGGGCTGGCCCTTCTACATTGCACTCATTTCTGTCTGGTTATGCAACCTGGGTGTAAGCACTACCCAGGATCCCATGAGGTCCTTAGGGAACTTTGACACACCCAGGTATGAGAAAGGCTTTGAAATTCTGGCACTGAAGTGTTTCATTACATAACTCGGAGAGGAAGTCAAGATCAGGATTTCCTTTGGTTGTAATTTTCTTATTTCTGCACTTCTTCTGTAATTCAATCATTTGGGCTGTAATAATTTGTAAACGATATTGGGGCTGGCTAGTGAAAAGCGATGGAGTGATTATGCGTGCTTTAGCTATTATAAGGGTAGATAACATGTCTATAGGGTGTATTTTGATATGATCTATTAGAGAACATGCCTATAGGATCTACTTTGGTTTAATAAAATTCTGCATGCTTTACATAATTAGAAACTATGTCTAAATGGCCTTATAATTAGAGATCATGCCTATAGGATTGAAATTAATTTCAATAGAAACCATGCCTATAGGAACTTCACTTTGATCAAATAAATCCTGCCTACTCCATTTCATGTTCAATTAGATACCATGCCTATAGAACTAAAGTCAGCTTTTAATAATTAGATGCCATGCCTATTGGATTTAATCAGCTGTAATAAAGATCATGCCTATAGGGTCTAAAACCAGTTTAGTTAAAATCAGTTTGACTCGTGCCTGTCTGAATCAATTTAAATAACTTACTCTTTTCGTGTTATTCAATCTCATTAGAAAGCACATCTATATGATCTAAATCTCATGTTTAAAATTAACCACTGCTCCACTACATTCTTAATCAGTATAGATATTATGCTTATAAGACATCACTACTATGCCTAGGAAAGCCTTAGGTAACTATTTAAATAAAATTGGAACTGCCTTTGTTAATTACCAACTACTACAACCAGCAGGCAGGCCTGATTCAGTCTTCTTTTTTGAGTTTTATAATGAATCTAATTCTGACTCACACTCTACTTTAAGATCTTATAATTCAGACCTTAAGTGTGTTTAAGTCGTTTTATTTATGTGCTTTATTTGCAGAGGTATACATGAGCCTTATAACTGCTTACATGTTTCCCTCTGAATGCAGTCCTACGTGTTTTTTTATGTCCCCTAGCCTTTTTGCCTTTAAACCTAAGAGTCAGCCTAAAATCCTCCCTCTTATAGTAATAGTAGTCCTAAATTCCTCCGGGACTGATAGGAATGGGACAGGTAATAGCATGCAATAGAGGTCGAGACCAATCCACACTTTAATACCTTAACGGGGTGGGAAGGATAGATATGGATATGATAACCGGTGCGCTAATACCACGTGTATCCCATCTTTTGAGGAGTGTCATACAGGGTATTACATTGAGGTGATCCATATTACAAACAAACCTAGGACCCCCTTATTTTTTACAAGTATGTTTAGCTTATAACTTTTTCAAACCTTGCCTTTCAATATTTGTTTTCAAATGCTTGTGTGTTTAACTTAAATCCCCTCTTACTTGAGCCTTTATTTGTTTACTTGCTAATTGCACAAATTCACAAAAGAACTATTGTCACGACCCCGGTTCGCCCTCTGTGAACCATCGTGATGTCAACTAGTCTCTACGACTAGGTAAGCCTAAATTGCAGAAGAAAAATCAAAATTTGCGGAAGTAAAACAATTTAAAGCAGGAATAAAGTAATAATAATGTTAAAATGTGCCACTCGGCATACACCATGTTTAACTCTCAATACTAATACGTAAATCCAAGACCCGGAAACCCATGAATCACAAGCTAAGATCAATACTACATGGCTCTAACTCCGGAATGTCTAATAAGAACAGAAAAATATAGAAGGGCTAAATACTAAAAGCAGGAATAGAAAGGGACTTCTTGGTCTGCGGACGCGGCAGATGTACCTCAAAGTCTCTAGATTAGTCGCCTCCTCAAGGATGATAGGCTTGAGTAGTGGTACCTGGATCTGCACATGAAAAACATGCGCAGAAGGGGCATGAGTACACCACAGCGGTACTCAGTAAGTGCCAAGCCTAACCTCGGTTGGGTAGTGACGAGGAAGGTCAGTGCCCTACTGAGGTTAAATAAAATATAAAGATGACAGGATAAGATAAGCAATGCAGTTGAGAATCTACAATAAGAATCTATAAAGGATAATAAGAGTACAATAACAGAAACAAAGATAAAGGCAAACCATAAGGAAGTACCACTCATAACAAGGATGATAACCAGGAATCTCTTAGTATCCCGAAGATCTCTTAGTACCCTCAATATATACCAGGGATATCTTGGTATCTCGAGGATCTCTCGGTATCCTCAATGTATGCTAGGGATCTCTTGGTATCCCGAGGATCTCTTGGTATCCTCAATGTATGATAGGGATCTCTTGGTATCCCGATGATCTCTCGGTATCCTCAATATATGCTAGGGATCTCTTGGTATCCCGAGGATCTCTTGGTATCCTCAATGTATGATAGGGATCTCTTAGTATCCCGAGGATCTCTTGGTATCCTCAATGTATGATAGGGATCTCTCAGTATCCTCAATATATGTTAGGGATCTCTTAGTATCCCGAGGATCTCTCGGTATCCTCATTATACGTGCTGGGGATCTCTCGGTATCCCGAGGATCTCTTGGTATCCTCAATATATGTGCTGGGGATCTCTCGGTATCCCACACTTCAGCTCAAATAGTAAATGCGTACACGGGATCTCCTAGGATGCCGTCCCGTAGTCCCAAAGTAAAACATACAATAATGGCACAAAGAATACTCAAATAAACTCAACTTCATAACAAGGTAACACAGACAATTCTAACCTAGCATGCTTCACGTAATATAAATAAGGCAGTTAAAGTAAATAAAGCAAATAAGTCAATTAGACATGCTTCTCTAACTAATAACAGGTTTAAAAGTGCAAGTAACATAAATAGAAAGGGAAAACACAATTAAAATTACTTAATGAAAACCGGATTTTCAATAATTAGCACAAGTACGCTCTCGTCACCTCACGTACAAGGCATTTCAATTATCACAATACCAATCCTAAGGGGAAAGTCCCCCACACAAGATTAGACAAGCCACTTACCTCGAACCGACTCAATAATCAATCTGAAACCACGCTATTGCCACTAGTACTCGAATCCAAATGGCCCAAATCTATTCAATTCAATTGCATAATGTAAATAACACTTCAAGTAGCTGATTCTACAATTAAACTCTAAGCTAATACACAAAATTATGTAAAATGACCAAAATGCCCCTCGGCCCACGTCTCGGAATCGGGTAAAATTTATATTTTCAGAAACCTCGTACTATAACGAGTTTATACATAATAATAACACTGAAATTGGACTCCAAATGACCCCTCAAATCCTCATTTAAAGGCCTTTTAAACTCAAGCCCTAATTACCTATTTTCCCCAAATTTCACACCACTAATTAGGTCTTTAATCACATAAAAATGAGTTATGAAGTCAAAAATGTTACCTCCACATGATGCCCCTTGAATCCTACTTCAACCATCTTCAAAACGCATCAAAATCGCCTAACAATGGAGGAACCTAGGCTAAAATTCGCGAAACAAACCTTTTAAAACATTCTGCCCAGGCATTTAATTCCTTCTTCGCGAACGCGGTCAAGGCCTCGCGTTCGCGAAGCAAAAAAATGATGTTGACCAAAAGTTCTCTTACGCGAATGCGACAAGGCCCTCGCGAAGGCAATGCTTTACCCGTCTAACCTTCGCGAATGCGTTCCTCTCATCGCGAATGCGATGAGTAAATTCTACTGGGCCAAATTTCCTCCTTCGCGAACGCGAAGCTCAGTCACGAACGCGGTTCACAAGTATCCAGCCCTTCGTGAATTCGGATCTCCCATCGCGAATGCGAAGGCTTAACATTTCCTTCCTCAAATGACTCTTCGCGAACGCGAGGGTCCACTCGCGAACGCGAAGGGTAAAATTCCTCTACAACAGCTAAATAAAATCTACAACTTTTTAACAACTTAAAATGATCCGTTGAGCATCTGAAACACACCGAGGCCCCCGGGACTTCAACCAAAGGCACCAACATATCCTAAAACCTTATTCAAACTTGTACAAATCTTCAAAACACCTCAAACAACTTCAATTCAACCAAAACACATCGGATGCAAGCCTAAGTCTACCAAAATCTTCCGAATCACGCTTTTGATAAAAAACCCAACCAAACCACCTCCGAATGACCTGGAAATTTTGCACACACATCCTAAATGACATAGCGGAACTACTGCAACTCTCGGAATTCCATTTCGACCCTCGGATCAAAATCTCACTATCGAACCGGAAACTTCAAAAATTCAACTTTCGGCATTTCAAGCCTTAATTAGCTACGTACCTCCAAAACACAATCCGAACACGCCCCTAAGACCGAAATTACCTAACGGAGCTAACAGAACCATCATATTTCCATTTCTAGGCCGTCTTCACACTACTTTGACTACAGTCAACTCTCCAACACTTAAGCTCTCATTTAGGGACTAAGTGTCCCAAAACTCTCCGAAACTTAAAACTGAATATTTAGGCAATCAAAATAGCAAAAATAAACTTGGGGAAAGCTGTTAATAGGGAATCAGGGCGTTAATTCTTAGGACGACCAGCTGGCTCGTCACATCCTCGTACACTTAAACATTCATTCATCCTCGAACGAGCATATAGACATACCTGAAGTAGTGAAAAGATGAGGGTAACAGTTGTGCATATCCTGCTTGGTCTCCCAGGTTTCCTCCTCAACCAACTGGCCCCGCCACTGAACCTTTACCGAAGCAATGTCCTTTGACCTCAGCTCTCTAACCTACATGTCCAATATTGCCACTAGCTTCTCAACATAAGATAGATCCTTGTCCAACTGGACTGAATTAAAATCCAACACGTGCGATAGATCACCGTGTTACCTCCGGATCATCGAAACATGGAATATCAGATGAACTCTGGCCAAGTTGGGAGGTAAGGCAAGCTCATAAGCAACCTTCCCAACACGCCTCAATATCTCAAAAGGGCCAATAAATCTCGAACATAACTTTCCTTTCTTCCCGAATCTCATAACGCCCTTCATAGGCGAAACTCGAAGCAGAACCCGCTCTCCAACCATATAGGAAACATCACGAACCTTCCGGTCCGCGTAACTCTTCTGTCTGGACTAGGCTGTATGGAGTCTATCCTGAATCACCTTAACCTTCTCCAAAGCATCCTGAACCAGGTCTGTGCCCAACAATCTGGCCTCGCCCAGCTCAAACCAACCCACCAGGGATCTACACCGTCTCCTATATAAAACCTCATATGATGCCATCTAAATGCTGGACTGATAGCTATTGTTGTAACAAACTCCGCTAATGGCAAGAACTGATCCCAACACCCTCCAAACTCAATCACACATGCGTGGAGCATATCCTCAAGAATCTGAATAGTGTTCTCGGACTGTCTGTTCGTCTGAGTGTGAAATGTTGTATTCAACTCCACCCGAGTACCCAACTCATGTTGAACGGCTCTCCAAAACCATGATGTGAACTGAGTACCTCTATCTGAAATGATGGAAACCAGAATACCATGCATGCAAAAAATCTCCCGGATATAGATCCCCACCAACCGCTCCGAAGAATAAGTAGTAAACATAGGAATAAAGTGAACGGACTTGGTCAGCCGATCCACAATCACCCAAATAGCATCGAACTTTCTCAAAGTCCGTGGGATCCCAACTACAAAGTCCATGGTGATCCGCTCCCACTTCCATTCCGGAATCTCTATTTTCTGAAGCAACCCACCCTGTCTCTGGTGCTCATACTTCACCTGCTAACACTTGAGGCACCGAGCTACAAATTCAACTATATCCTTCTTCATCTGCCTCCACCAGTAGTGCTGCCTCAAATCCTGATACATCTTTGCGGCACCCGGATGAATGAAATACCACGAGCTACGGGTCTTCTCCAGAATCAACTCCTAAAGCCCCTCAACATTGGGTACACAACTCCGACCTTGCATCCTCAATACCCCATCATCACCAATAGTCACATCTCTGACATCACCGTGCTGAACCTTGTCCTTGAGGACAAGCAAATGAGGGTCATCATACTGCCACTCCCTGATACGATCAAATAAGGAAGACCAAGAAACCACGCAAGCTAGAACTCGACTGGGCTCCGAAAGATCCAATCTCACAAACTGGCTAGCTAAGGCCTGAACATCCATCGCCATAGGCCTTTCTGATGCTGGTAAATAAGCCAAACTCCCTAAACTCTCTGCCCGACAACTCAAAGCATCGACCACCACATTGTCCTTGACCGGGTGATACAAAATAGTGATGTCATAGTCCTTGAGCAACTCTAACCACTTCCTCTGGCGCAAATTTAATTCCTTTTCCTTGAACAAGTGTTGCAAGCTCTGATGGTCATTATAAATCTCACAGGGAACCCCGTATAAATAATGGCGCCAAATCTTCAGGGCGTGAACAATGGAAGCTAACTCAAGGTCGTGAACAAGGTAGTTCTTCTCATGTATCTTCAACTGTCTGGACGCGTAGGCAATCATCCTACCGTCCTGCATCAACACCGCTCTGAGGCCAACCTTCGAGGCATCACAATAGACCGTATAAGACCCCGAACCTGTAGACAATATCAAAATTGGGGCTGTTGTCAAAGCTGTCTCGAGCTTTTGAAAGCTCGCCTCACACTCCTCTGTCCACTGGAACGGAGCACCCTTCTGGGTCAACCTGATCATAGGGGCCGCAATCGATGAAAACCCCTCCACAAAATGATGGTAGTAGCCCGCCAAGCCAAGGAAATTGCAGATCTCGGTAGCTGAGGATGGTCTGGGCCAACTCTGCACGGCCTCTATCTTCTTCGGATCCACCTGAATACCTCACTCGATACCACGTGGCCTAAGAATACCACTGAGTCCAACCAAAACTCACCTTTCGAGAACTTAGCATATAACTTCCTCTCTCTCAGAGTCTGAAGCAAAATCCTCAGGTGCTGCTCATGATCTTCCCAACTTCGGGAATACACCAGAATATTATCAATAAAGACAATGACGAACGAGTCAAGATACGGCCGGAACACACTATGCATCAAATGCATAAAGGCTGCTGGGGCATTGGTCAGCCGAAATGACATAACGAGGAACTCGTAATGACCATACAGAGTCTTGAAAGCAGTCTTCGGATATCTAGCTCCCGAATCTTCAACTGATGGTAACCTGAGCGCAAGTCAATCTTAGAAAATACCCGTGCGCCCTGAAGCTGGTCAAACAGATCATCAATACGAGGCAAAGGATAACGGTTCTTCACTGTCACTTTGTTCAATTGGCGATAATCAATACACATACGCATAGAACCATCTTTTTTCTTCACAAACAAGAGAGGAGCACCCCAAAGTGATACACTGGGCCGAATAAAACCCTTATCAAGCAATTCCTGCAAGTGATCCTTCAACTCCGTCAACTCAGAAGGAGCCATACGATACGGAGGAATAGAAATGGGCTGAGTTCCCGGCAACAGATCAATGCCAAGATCAGTATCTCTATCAAGCGGCATGCCTGGAAAATCAGCTGGAAACACATCGGAAAAATCCTATACTACTAGGACTGAATCAACTAAAGGGGTATCAATAGTGACATCTCTCACATAAGCTAAACACGCGTCACACCCCTTCTCAACCACACGCTAAGCTTTAAGACAAGAAATAACTATACTGGGAGTGTGATCTAAAGTACCCCTCCACTCAACACGCGGTACACTTGGCATAGCTAGCGTCACAGTTTTGGCATGACAATCACGAATAGCATAATGGGGCGACAACCAGTTTATGCCCAAGATAATGTCAAAATCTACCATGTTGAGCAACAATAAATTAGCTTTGGTCTCAAAACCACTAAGACCAACCAAACATGACCGATAAATGCGGTCCACGATAAGTGAATCTCCCATAGGAGTAGAAATATAAACGGGGGAACTCAAAGAATCTCGAGATACACTCAAATGCAGAGCAAAATAAGAAGAATCATAAGAATAAGTAGAGCCTGGATCGAATAGAACCGATGCATCTCTATAGAAAACCAATATAATACCTGTGATGACAGAATCGGAGGCAATAGCCTCGGTACAGGCATAGTATCTGGCCTGGCCTCCCCCTCTAGAGAGACCTCTACCTCCATGACCTCCACCTCTAGCTGGTTGAGCAGGTAGGGTAGCAACTAGAGCTGTGATCATAGCCTGAGAACTCTGCAGAGCGCGCTGCGGCTGAGAAGTCTGTGGAGGTGAACTCCTCTTAAGTCTGGGGCAATCCCTCACCACATGGCGTGTGTCACCACACTTAAAACAAGCTCTGGGAGGATGTGGCTGTGGGAACTGTGTGGTACGGGTACCCCAAGACCCCTGAACACCTGAAACACTGTGTGAAATCCGAGATGCAAACTGAGCTGCCTGACCCATAAAACCTCTACCATGCCGTACTCTTCCTCCAAAATAAGGACCAGTGGGTCTCTCCAGTCCACGAGGCCTCCTCATTTCCCTATTCTCTTTCTCCTGACCTCGTCTGTCCTTTCTCTCCTAGACCTACCTGTCCTCTACTCGGCGAGGTCCTCACCACCCGCTGAACTGGGACCACAAGTTGTGTCGCCATGATACCTAGAACTTGAACAATGGGAACTCGCTGCTCTGGAGTGGGGGTGGTAGAAGTCTGGGTCCATTCCTCGATCTGTGAAGTAGTTGGTACAACCTGAATTAACCCTGCCTGAACTAACATACCAAACATGCTTGGAACTGTGCAAATGTCTCCTGAAAGGCTGGAGAAGTAGTAGCAGTAGGCGCATCTGGTGCCTAGGATCTGGCTGGAACTGTTGGTGGATCCTCGGTGGCAACTCACGCGGGTTCTCTTGCTTCATCACGTGCACGTGCGCGTCCTCGGCATCTACCTCGGCCCCGATTTCTAGCGAGTCTCGCAGGGGCGCGGGTGCCTGATCATTTTAGGTAGTGCGTGTCCTCACCATTGGTGAGAGAATAGAAGATAGAAGTTCAGAATTCGTGATGTCGAAAAATCTTGCACGACAGGGAAATCAAATGAAGTGGAATTTTCCTAACGGTTACATAGTCTTTCGTAGATAAGCACAGATTCTCCGTACCGATCAGCGAGACTCTAATAAACTGGCTTATGATCCATTACTCCTATGAACCTAGTGCTCTGATACCAACTTGTGACGACCCCGGTTAGCCCTCTATGAATGATCGTGACGGCACCTAGTCTCTACGACTAGGTAAGCGTAAATTGCGGAAGAAAAACCAAAATTTGCGGAAGTAAAACAATTTAAAGCAGGAATAAAGTAATAATAGTGTTAAAATATGCCACTCGACATACACAATGTTTAACTCTCAATACCAATACGTAAATTCAAGACTCGAAAACCCACGAATCACAAGCTAAGATCAATACTACATGGCTCTAACTCCAGAATGTCTAATAAGAAAAGAAAAATACAGAAGGGCTAAATACTAAAAGCAGGAATAGAAAGGGACTTCTCGGTCTGTGGACGCGGCATATGTACCTCGAAGTCTCTAGAGCAGTCGCCTCCTCAAGGATGATAGGCCTGAGTAGTGGTACCTGGATCTGCACATGAAAAACATGCGCAGAAGGGGCATGAGTACACCACAGCGGTACTCAATAAGTGCCAAGCCTAACCTCGGTTAGGTAGTGACGAGGAAGGTCATGGCCCTACTGAGGTTAAATAAAATATAAAAATGACAGGATAAGATAAGCAGTGCAATTGAGAATCTACAGTAAGAATCTATACATGATAATAAGAGTACAATAACGGAAATAGAGATGAAGGCAAACCACAAGGAAGTACCACTCATAACAAGGATGATAACCGAGAATCTCTTGGTATTCCGAGGATCTCTTAGTACCCTCAATATATACTAGGGATCTCTTGGTATCCCGAGGATCTCTCGGTATCCTTCATGTATGCTAGGGATCTCTTGGTATCCCGAAGACCTCTTGGTATCCTCAATGTATGATAGGGATCTCTTGGTATCCCGAGGATCTCTCGGTATCCTCAATATATGCTAGGGATCTCTTGGTATCCCGAGGATATCTTGGTATCCTCAATGTATGATAGGGATCTCTTAGTATCTCGAGGATCTCTTGGTATCCTCAATGTATGATAGGGATCTCTTGGTATCCCGAGGATCTCTCGGTATCCTCAATATATGCTAGAGATCTCTTGGTATCCCGAGGATCTCTTGGTATCCTCAATATATACTAGGGATCTCTTGGTATCCCGAGGATCTCTTGGTATCCTCAATATACGTGCTGGAGATCTCTCGGTATCCCACACTTTAGCTCAAATCGTAAATGTATACAGGGGATCTCCCAGGATGCCGTCCCAAAGTAAAACACACAACAATGGCACAAGGAATACTCAAATAAACTCAACTTCATAACAAGGTAACACAGACAATTCTAACCTAGCATGTTTCACGTAATACAAATAAGGCAGTTAAAGCAAATAAAGCAATTAAGTCAATTAGACATGCTTCTCTAACTAACAATAGGTTTAAAGGTGCAAGTAACATAAATAGAAAGGGAAAACACAATTAAAGTTACTTAATGAAAATCGGATTTTCAATAATTAGCACAAGTACACATTCGTCACCTCACGTACAAGGCATTTCAATTATCACAATACCAATTCTAAGGGGAAAGTCCCCCACGCAAGGTTAGACAAGCCACTTACCTCGAACCGGCTCAATAATCAATTTGAAACCACGCTCTTGCCACGAGTACTCAACTCCAAATGACCCAAATCTATTCAATTCAATTGCATAATGTAAATAACACTTCAAGTAACTGATTCTACAATTAAACTCTAAGCTAATACGCGAATTTATGTAAAATGGCCAAAATGGCCCTCGGGCCCACATCTCGGAATCGGGTGAAATTTACATTTTTAGAAACCTCATACTCTCACGAGTTATGAAGTCAAAAATGTTACCTCTAAGTGATTCCCCTTGAATCCCTCTTAAACCCTCTTCAAAAAGCTTCAAAATTGCCTAACAATGGAGGAACCTAGGCTAAAATTCGCGAAATAAACCTTTTAAAACATTCTGCCCAGGCATTTAATGCCTTCTTCGCGAACGCAGTCAAGGCCTCACGTTCGTGAAGCATAAAAATGACGTTGACCAAAAGTTCTCTTACGCGAACGCGACAAGTCCCTCGCAAAGGCAATGCTTTACCCGTCTAACCTTTGGGAACGCGCTCCTCTCATCGCGAATGCGATGAGTAAATTATACTGGGCCAAATTTCCTCCTTTGCGAACGCGAAGCCCAGTCGCAAATGCAGTTCACAAGTATCCAGCCCTTCGCAAACGCGGATCTCCCATCGCAAACGCGAAGGCTTAATATTTGCCTTCATCAAATGACTCTTCGTGAACGCGAGGGTCCACTCGCGAACGTGAAGGGTAAAATTCCTCTGCAATAGCTGAACAAAATCTGCAACTTTTTAACAACTTAAAATGATCCGTTGAGCATCCGAAACACACCCGAGGCCCCCGGGACCTCAACCAAAGACATCAACATATCCTAAAACCTTATTCAAACTTGTACAATTCTTCAAAACACCTTAAACAACATCAATTCAACCTAAATACATCGGATTCAAGCCTAAGTCTTCCAAAATCTTCTGAATCACGTTTTTGATAAAAAAAATCAACCAAACCACCTCCGAATAACCTAAAATTTGTACACACATCCCAAATGACATAACGGAACTACTGCAATTCTCGAAATTCCATTCCGACCCTCGGATCAAAATCTCACTATCGAATCAGAAACTTCAAAAATTCAACTTTCGGCATTTCCAGCCTAAATTAGCTACGGACCTCCAAAACACAATCCGAACACGCCCCTAAGCCCAAAATCACCTAACAGAGCTAACAGAACCATCAAATTTCCATTTAAACACCGTCTTCACACTGCTCCGGCTACGGTCAACTCTCCAACACTTAAGCTCTCATTTAGGGACTAAGTGTCCCAAAACTCTCCGAAACTTAAAACCGAACATCCCGTCAAATCAAAATAGCAGAAATAAACTTGGGGAAAGCAGTTAATAGGAAATCGGGGCATTAATTCTTAAGATGACAGGCCGGGTCATCACAACTATCTGGTCGGGAACCTTATTAGTGGATCTTGAGGGGTGCCTAACACCTTCCCCTTAGGATAATTTCAAGCCCTTACCAAATCTCTGGTTATCAAACCTAGTTGTAAATGAACTCTATAGGTGTCCTAATGCTCCTTAAATCATTAGGTGGCGACTCTTCAAATACCCAATTCCCAAAAGAAAATGAGTTATTATACCCCATGAATGTCGAAACCCGTAAACTCATCTCCGTTGGAAAAAGGGGAAAAAATGGGGGTGCGACAGCATGGCTTTTGATGTGCTTATAGGCAAGCCTGTCATTTTCCCTCAGCACCCCAGATGTCAACTTTCCCTACACTAAAACCCTACACCTCCTCAAATTATCCCAAAGCAACAGAATCATCCCGTTCCTTACCATCACACTGTTCCACCAAAGACCCAATGCAACACCTGCCATACCCCCAAACAACACTCCACTACTCATCTCAGAACCCCAAAACTCCACAAATGACCACTTTCACACCCACCATAACACCCTTATCTACGTGGAGACCATGCCACACTCCACCCAACCTATCTCAAGCACACCCGAGTCTGATGAAAAAGTTCTGTTTATCAGAAACCTGGCTGAGGAACTTAGGAAATTGACTAGTCGAATTCAGGGCGTTGAAGGAAGTAAAGGAATCGAGGGGCTAGACTATGAGGATCTTTGCATACAGCCTGATGTCGAACTGCCCGAGGGGTATAAACCTCCTAAGTTTGAAATGTTTGATGGTACGGGTGATCCAAGGGTCCATTTGAGAACATACTGCGACAAGCTGGTTGGAGTCAGAAAAGACGAGAGAATCCGCATGAAGCTGTTTATGAGGAGTTTGAAAGGAGATGCGTTATCTTGGTACATCAGCCAAGATCCCAAAAAGTGGTCAAACTCGGTAGGCATGGCGTCCGACTTTATTGACAGATTCAGGTTTAATACAGAGAATGCACCAGACGCGTTCTATATTCAGAATCTAAAGAAGAAGCCCACAGAGACGTTTCGCGAGTATGCTACTCGCTGGAGGTCTGAAGCTGCTAAGGTCAAACCTCCCTTAGAGGATGAATAGATGAACAAATTCTTTGTCCGGGCTCAGGACCCACAATATTATGAACGACTGATGATGATCGAGAACCACAAATTCTCCGACATTATCAAACTGGGTGAGAGAATTGAAGAGGGTATCAAAAGCGGTATGGTTACAAATTTTGAGGCCTTGCAAGCTACAAATAAGGCCTTACAGTCTGGTGGTGTGTCCAAGAAGAGGGACGTAGGGGCCGTGATGGTTGCACAAAGGATCAAATCTCCCCTCAAATACCAAACTTACCTAACACCTCCACTCATATATCAACCAACCCCAAATTACCAAGCACCTTCACACTCATACCAAGCTCCACCATCAACTTATCAATCACTTCTACCTCCTACATATCAGTATACTTCACCCAGATATTCCCAACCTGGACATGTCTACACTACTACAAAAAAGCCTTTTAGTGGCAATTAGCCAATTGCCGATAAAATAAATCTCTCTGCACAACCATTAGCGACAATTGAACATTTGCCAAGAAATAATATTTTTACCAGCGATTCAAAGTAATAGCCAGTAAAGGTTACTAAATTAAAAGCCTATTTTACTCAGTTCATTCTCGCTCAAGTTTTTTCCCTATAAAATAATCCCTCCGTGTACTATGCAAAAAGGCATCCACCCACAGTAAGCCGCAAGATAGAGCAGATGTCTCTCCCTCTCTCCCATCATTGTTGGCGCTTAACTTGTCTTTCTCACCGTCACCGGCCACTGTCACTAGGTAATTCTCTCTCTCTCTTGGTTTTGATTTTGATGGCCTTTTGCTCGTGAAATGCAAAGCTGAAGTGGGTAAACATTGATTTTGTATTTGTAGTGAGTGCAGAAGAAGGTCTGCCTTCTTTAGATTCATATGCCAATTAAATTAAATATAGGTTTTATTTGTCATAGATTAGGGTTTTTTTACTAGTAAAATTCATTGCTCTTGTGTTGTTTATTTGTACTTTTGGCATACTCTATTCTTCTTCCTTTGCTGGTAAGTTTCTTAGGTCTCAATATTTTTGACTTTTCTCCAAAATTTATATTAGAAAGGTTCAATCTAGACTTACCCTACTTCAATTTTATGCATAATGGAGATGCAAAAATGAGAAGAAGTTGGTAAAATTTGAGATATAGTTTTGTGAATTTGGCCTTGTGAAAAATAAAGATTCACTTGATAATTTGATTCACAATATGGGTATGTTTCTTAAAGTTTGTTGAAGGCAGGCACTTTTGATGTAAAAAAAAAAAAATTGATATGCATATAAATTGCTTCTCATAAGTGCAATTTAATTACTACTAATTTCCTTCGCAGTGGGTGAAGGAGAATTTATAATACAGGGATGTTTTCTAAGACTTCACAATTTGCTGTCTTGTGTCATCCTCTGACATAGTAAGTTTTCCCTTTTTGTTAATAACAAGTTTTTGGATTACATGTCTAGTTAATTATTATATCTTTGAGGTGAAAATTTATTATTGTGTTGTTCCTGATATAATTATATTTTTAAATCTGATAGATTAATATGTCCAAATATCTGCAGTAATGCAACTTGATTTATGTTTGAGAGAAATAGGTCCTAACCACTATTTGATCTAGTTCTTTGTATTGTTTGTTAGACATGAATTGTTGATGGACTAGTTTTTCTTCACTTATTAACTCATGTTAATTGAATGTTTACCTTGTTTGAATAGAAATATTCATGGTCGTATTTCCGAGCGCCCTCATATCAAGAAGAATTATAACATATTGTGTTTTTAAATTTTGAAGGCTAAAACCATATTACTCTTTTTTTTAAATTGAAAAGTTATTCCAATAATTAAAGTTATTCTATCCTCCTTGTTTCATTTATGTGCATGCGACTATCCTTTCAACATATTATATATATATCGTCCTGCAACAATAAACTTGTATTCTTGTTTTCATGGAATAGTACTTCTATTTATTTATTAAACCATTTAGTTGGTATCTTTTATGCATGACATTGATACTCGTCATTGATCAAACCAAAACTTGCAAAGTATCATATATCCAAACTGTTAGTGTAAGTTATTTGATGCACAATCTCTTGAGATAGAAGATGTTTTTCGAACGATATTATGTTCAAACTATTGGTGTACAACTTTGCTTTACATTGGATTTCATTTTCTGACATTCATTTTATTTTCACTTCTAGCTAGTTCAGTTCCAAAATTATGTGCTTTTCTTATATTTTGAAAAAAGAGGCAAAGAGAATGGTTTTATGAGTGTAGGTGATGTAATGTGATGATTATTTTATGGATCTTGCATTTCTAGTTGTTGAAGTGTCCAAACTCCAAATATTCAGGTATTAGTCTTTTGTCAACCGATTATTAAGCTTATGTACAAATTTAAAGTTGTTGAAAATGGATGACTGGAGTTATATGTCATATGTTTGTTGAAAGTTGCCTCTTCCATGCTAAGTTATTTGATTCTAGTATTTATAAAAGCTAAAATGTACTTCACTGTGTTTATATTGTCAATTAACATATCTAAATTATTAAAAGGAGAAAGAAAGTATATTCTTACATATAATTGAAAATGCTAAGCAGTCTTCTAATGCTATAAATATTAAATTTTCGACTGGAACAAAGCCTGCTGATTAGTATGCCTTACTGCAACGTGCCATTAAGGAAAATGAATCTCGAAAATCAATAGTGTTTACTCCATTGAAGAGTGGAATTTATATGCAAATTTCTTTCAGAAAGTTGCTGATGTAGTGTAGTTACTTGCTCTTTCTCTAATCCTTTTTTATTAAAGTCTGTTCAAAGTATAGAATAGCTAGGCTTTAAACTCATAAATTGGCTTTTCAGCTAGAATCTAAACATGTACTGTAACTTTCTAATGCTACCAGTTTCATGTGGTATATCAATGCCTAGAGAGAAAAAATTAAAGTTCGTCTCAATAAAACTAAACAGATTTAAATTTCACACTATTATATATTCATGAGGAATAAACCACTCGCTACTGCCTCTTGTTTGATGCTTCAATGATGTAACTTTAAATACATCTAAAATATTTTATGTGTTTGGAGTATTCTAGGCGTGAAATTAAGTATTCTACTAAATTAAAATGTATAATGACTTCTTTTTGTATTTTAAATTTTTTTTTGCCATGAAAGGAGTCTCTTTGGGGTAGGCATCCAATATTGACATGCATTTGTAGGCTAGTAAGACAAGTTCTTGATGCATTTGAATATTGCCTGAAGTATATATTGAACTAGAGGTAAGAGATACTAAATCTGATAAATTGAATAAGGGGCTACCAAATTTCTTAATTTGTTGTCAAGACATAATGAACTAGATTAACAAATTTATTCTTCTCTATTTCAGGTATACATTTGTGTGCTATGGATCTTATGGATTTATAAAACAAGGGGTCAGGAAAGCAAGCAGGGTGACCAAGCTGGTGAAGAAAGATGTGATTAAATTACCGATCTGAGTTGTGTACTATTTATTTTAAGGTGTCAAAACTCTAAAAGTTAAGGATTTTGTCATTTTTATTTATGGATGTAATGAAGTATTATATTTTTAGAATGAATAAAAGTAGCGTATTTATTTTGCTACTTCAGGCCATAGCAAATGCTGTTAAAAAGTTTATACTTTTACTGGCAATAAATTAGATATATGTTAACAATAAAAATGCCTTTAAAAAAAGAAGCCACCATTTTCGACCGTAAGTTGGTCTTTACCGGCAACAACATTTTCCCCTAAATGTATGAACTAAGTTATTAATTTTCCACTTTTAGTGGCCACTTCAATTGCCGGAGAATAATTGCCGTTAATTTTCAGACCTTTTAGCGGCAATAGTTTGGGTCTTTACCAGCTTTTTTGTTTATTGTTGCTAAAACCTTTATCGACGGTGGAAACAACGGCAAATAAATAATTGCCGGTAATAGTTTCTGCGGAAATTTATATTGCCGCTAAAAAACATATATTTTGCCGCTAAAAGCTTCTTTTGTTGTAGTGCTATCAAACCCATAATGCTCAACCATCCCACTATCAATCACCTCCTGCACGCCAAAACTTCCCTAGACCCCGACCTAATTTTGATCGCCGACCTCCAAAACAATATACAGCCATTGTTGAACCCATTGACCAGTTGTATGAGAGACTCAAAGCCGCTCGTTATGTCACCCCTATCCCTGCTACAACCCCTGAGAACCCTTCTCAGTGGGTTAACCCAAACAAATCTTGTGCATACCACTCCGGCATGAAAGGGCACACCATCGATGAATGTCGCTCCTTGAAGGATAAGATACAGTCCTTAATTGATAACAAGATTATTGTCGCAAAGGAACCTGCTCCAAATGTCCGCAACAACCCTCTACCAGACCACAAAGGTGGGGATATCCACATGATTGAAATAGAAGATGACTGGGATCCCGAGGGATCAATCGGGTTGATCACAGAAGGTGATGACCCAAAGAAACCAATAATTACCCTCAATCCAATCATAGTCCAGATTCAACCGTCTGAGGGCGCTGAGGTGAATATAACTATGCCACTTGAGTTTGAAGCAACATCATCCGTAAAGACACCATCACCAATTGAGGTTGAATTCATGTCTCCAGCAAATGCACCCGCACCATTTGAGGTTGTAGTTTTACCACCCAAGGCACATGCTCCCTTTGGAGTGAGGATAGCCACGCCGATCCCAGTGGCAATGTTGACCATGATACCATTCCATACAAAGGTTGTACCCTGGGACTATACAGCCGAAGCGAGAAGGAAAGGCAAGGTCAGGTTCAAAGAAACTGTTGCAGCACAGGGTATGACAAGAACTGGTAGAGTCTATACCCCTGATCATCTAGCTGAGTCAAGCAAGCAGGCCTCCAATCGGCCACCCCTTATTGAGACGGGTCCAGACGACCTTTGGAGGAAGATACATGCCAAGGAGTATTCGGTCATCGACCAGTTAAACAAGATGCCAGCACAAATCTCCATCCTCTCCTTGCTGCAAACCTCTGAGGCACACAAGAATGCTCTGTTACAAGTGCTGAGTGAAGCATACGTACCAAGCAACATCATTGGCAGGGAAATGACTAACATGGTAGGACAAGTTTTGGAGAGCTATAAGATCACCTTTCATGAGGACGAGCTGCCACCTGAAGGGTTGGGGCATAACAAGGCACTACACATCACCGTGTAGTGCGAGGACTATTTTATCACCAGAATCTTGATCAATGGAGGTTCCAGTCTAAACATTTGTCCGCTGGTAACACTCAAGAAGTTGGGTAAAGGGCTACACGAGATAAAAGATGTAACTATCAATGTGAAAGCCTTCGATGGTTCTCAGAGGTCCACCATTGGTGAGATTGTCCTATGCTTGCAGATGGGACCAACATGGTTCGATGTCGATTTCCAGGTGATAGACGTGCTAACATATTCCAACCTGTTGTTGGGACGGCCATGAATTCATGTTGTTGGGGCCGTATCATCAACACTGCATCAGGCAGTAAATTTGAATGGAATCACTAAGAGGTGATCATTCACGACGACGTTAGCAACCCTATATATAGTCGCCAGACCATTCCAGCAATCGAGGGAAGAAGGAAGTTAGGTGGAGATACTTACCATCACATTGAACGGGTAAACGCTGTTGACAAAGACAAATGGTGGGATAACAAAATCGAGAGTATACTGAATTGGAGTGGGTACGAACCTGGCAAGGGGCTCGGCAAGAACCTCCAGGGAATCTCTAAGCCCATAAACTCAAAAAGCATGGCACTACCTTTGGTTTGGGATATGAATATACGTGGGAAGAATTCAACAACTGGTCGCCACCATGGCGCGGTCCTTACTATCCACTGGAGCAGCCAATATCGTATCTAGAGCAGACTTTCCAACAGGTTGACATTGTTTATGGGTCAGACGAAGAAGAAGCACTTGCAGCGGTGAAGAACTTGTTCCTAGAAGACAATAACATGGATTGTTGTGTTGTTCTCGAGGAGGAGGGGAGGAAGGACCTTCCATACAGGTTGTGAGCAGAGGGGCACGCCTCAACAATTGGACCATCAGGAAAACTAGAGCCCGACGAGCCTCGAGGTAGCAAGACTAAAACAAGCATCATGCACTATTTTTATTTACTAAATGATTTTCTTTTTGCATTTTTAATTCCTGCAATAAGATCTTCAATGTTCAAAATGGTTATGTAATTTATCAAAGCATTTTGACTTTTCTTATGAATCAACACTAATTATCATTTTCTCTCAATACTTTACTTATACATCATTATTATTACTTATCTTGATGAACCAATGACTGTGACATGCAATGAGACAACACAACAAATGGACATTGATTCAGAGGAAGATGACATACCAGATGAGATTGTTAAAAAAGTTGAGAAATTTGAGAACAAACCTAAGTCCAACCTGGACGAGACCGAAATTGTTAACCTGGGAGATGCAGAAAACGTCAAGGAAACACGAATCAGCATTCACCTATCGCCATCAGAAAATAAAGAATACACAGAATTTCTAAAAAAATATGAGGACATATTCGTCTGGTCGTATGATGACATGACTGGTCTGAGTACGTCTATTGTGGCTCACAAACTACCTACCGATCCGACATATCCGCCGGTAAAGCAAAAGCTCAGAAAGTTCAAGCTTGATATGAGTTTGAAAATCAAGGAAGAAGTCACCAAGCAGGTCAAAGCTAAGGTTCTTAGGGTAGTAGAATACCAGACATGGTTAGCCAACATCGTGCCAGTGCCAAATAAGAACGGGAAGGTTAGAGTCTGTGTCGACTACCGGGATCTCAACCGGGCCAGTCCGAAAGACGACTTCCCTTTGCCGAATATACACATCCTGATTGACAATTCCGCCAAGCATGAGCTGCAGTTATTTGTAGATTGTTTCGCTGGTTATCATCAGATCTGGATGGATGGAGAAGATGCTAAGAAAACGGCTTTCATTATGCCGTGGGGAATGTACTGTTACAAGATGATGTTGTTCGGCCTGAAGAATGCAGGGGCCACCTACATGAGGGCCATAACTACTATTTTTCATGATATAATACATAAGGAGATTGAGGTATACATAGATGATGTCATCATCAAGTCCAAGAAGGCCACTGATCACATGGAAGATTTGAGGAAGTTCTTCAATAGATTGCAAAGGTACAAACCTGAAACTGAATCCCGCAAAGTGCGCATTTGGAGTTCCTGTTGGAAAATTACTTGGGTTTATTGTGAGTCACCGAGGAATAGAACTGGATCCATCAAAAGTCAATGTTATTCAAGAATTGCCACCGCCAAAGAACAAGAAAGATGTGATGAGCTTCTTGGGAAGGCTCAATTACATCAGCCGATTCATAACACAGTCTACAGTTATTTGTGAGCCAATCTTTAAGATGTTGAAGAAGGACGTCGCTACCAAATGGACGGATGACTGCCAAAAGGCCTTCGTCAGAATCAAGGAGTACCTATCAACACCACCAGGCTTAGTCCTGCCTGAGCCAGGTAGACCCTTATTACTATACCTTGTAGTATTGGATGGAGCTTTCGGCTGCGTTCTGGGGTAGCATGATGAAACGGGGAGAAAGGAGCAGGCCATTTATTATCTTAGCAAGAAGTTCACCCCGTACGAGTCCCGGTATTCTCTGTTGGAGCGCACCTATTGTGCTTTGACCTGGGAAGCTCATAAGCTAAGGCATTATTTCTGTGTCTATACTATATATCTCATATCAAGGTTGGATCCTTTGAAGTACATCTTTCAGAAGCACATGCCTACTGGCAAGCTAGCCAAGTGGCAAATCCTGTTGAGTGAGTTTGATAGTGTCTACATAACTCAGAAAGCGGTCAAGGGACAAGCACTGGCAGACCACTTCGCTGAGAATCCCATGGATGGACGAACCCCTAAAAATGTATTTTCCTGATGAAGAGGTATCATTCATAGGAAAAGACATCATAGAATCCTATGACGGTTGGAGAATGTTTTTCGATGGAGCAGCAAATTTCAAAGGAGTTGGCAAATCAGAAACCGATCAGCATTATCTAGTGTCTGCCAAACTCAGGTTCCCGTGCACCAACAATATGGCCGAGTATAAAGCCTGCATCTTAGGACTCAAAATGGTTATTGACATGAACGTCCAAGAGCTGCTAGTAATTGGAGATTCAGACTTACTTATACATCAGGTACGAGAAGAATGGGCAACCAAGAACTCCAAGATACTCCCGTATCTGCATCATATGCAAGAATTGAGAAAGAGGTTCACAAAGACAGAATTCCAGCATGTTCCCAGAGTCCAAAATGAGTTCTCTGATGCACTAGACACCCTATCATCTATGATACAACATCCAGAAAAGAATTTCATTAATCCCATTCCAGTAAAGATACATGATCAGCCAGCTTATTGTGCCCATGTTGAAGAAGAAGCAGACGGAAAGCCTTGGTTTCGTGATATCAAGGAATATTTGGAAAAAGGAGAGTACCAAGAGCTTGCAAATCCTACTCAGAAACGCACACTTCGGAGATTGTCCAACAACTTCTTTCACAGCAGAGGAATCCTGTATAGGAGGACTCCATATTTGGGACTACTAAGGTGTGTCGACGCAAAAAGAAGCATCTAGGCTACTAGAGGAAATTCATGTGGGGACCTGCAGTCCACATATGAACGGTTCTGTCTTAGCAAAGAAGATACTCTAGGCTGGTTATTTTTGGATGACTATGGAAATGGAATACATCCAGTATGTCCAGAAATGCCACCGCTGTCAGATACATGCAGACATGATAAAGGTACCTCCAAATGAGCTTAATGCAACAAGCTCACCATGGTCGTTCACCGCTTGGGAGATGGATGTTATTGGACCAATCGAACTTGCCTCTTCCAATGGACACAGGTTTATCCTAGTAGCCATCGACTATTTCACCAAATGGGTCGAAGCAGCATCTTACAGAGCAGTAATTAAGAAAGTTGTGGCAGACTTTGTCTGCGACCGCATTGTTTGCCAATTCGAGATTCTAGAGTCAATCATTACTGATAATGGCTCCAACCTCAATAGAGACTTGATGAAAGCTATGTATGGAACTTTCAATATTAGACACAAGAATTCCACAGCCTATAGGCCTCAAATGAATGGAGCTGTAGAAGCCGCCAACAAGAATATCAAGAAGATATTGAGGAAAATTATAGAGAAGCATAAACAGTGGAAAGAAAAGTTATCATTTTCTCTATTGGGGTATCGCACCACAGTCCGCACATCAACGAGGGCAAACCTCTATATGTTGGTTTATGGCACGGAGGCTGTCATTCCCGCTGAAGTAGAAATTCCTCTCCTAAGGATCATATAAGAAGCTGAGCATGACGACGCAGAGTGGGTACAAAGTCATTATGAGCAACTAGCTCTTATAGACGGAAAGAGAATGAATGTAGTTTTCCATGGTTAACTCTATCAGAACAGAATGTCCAGAGCCTTCAACAAAAGAGTCAAGCCAAGACAGTTCACACCGGGGCAGCTGGTGTTAAAAAAAATTATTTCGCATCAAGATGAAGCCAAAGGGAAGTTCTCTCCCAACTGGTAGGGTCCATACATGGTTCACCGGGTTATGACAGGAGGAACCCTCATACTTGCGGAAATGGACGGAGAAGTCTGGACAAAGCCAATCAATTCAGATGCAGTCAAGCGTTACTATGTATAATCCTTATGCTTTCCTTATATGATGTAAATTGAACTACGCCTGACCTGATTCCTGTTTAAGAGGGGATACGTAGGCAGCCCTATGAGTTCGGTCACAATTCAATAAAAATTTTATTTCCCCCCGCAATTGGAAACTG
Source organism: Nicotiana sylvestris (assembly GCF_000393655.2). Taxonomy (NCBI): domain Eukaryota; kingdom Viridiplantae; phylum Streptophyta; class Magnoliopsida; order Solanales; family Solanaceae; genus Nicotiana; species Nicotiana sylvestris. The sequence goes on along the minus strand of NC_091066.1, from coordinate 83,431,907 downwards.
AGGCAAAATTTTTAGGAGGACCCTCAAAATTCCGAAATAATTTCAGCCGATCGTCGCAAGCAACAATCAGAAGCATCAACCCATTAAAATAGGGTAGAATTTTGAGGAGGACCCTCAAAATTCCATAGCAAGAGAGGTTGCAATGTCCCGAACCACGTCACAGTCGCCGGTTCATCTAGAAGCTATTTTCTAATTATACACTTATGTCATATCTTTACAATACCATTCATGTTTATTATCGAAAATGCTTTGTTTAGCAATGCTACCCCAATTACATATAGTATCACCAAATCAAAGCCGAGAAGGTCAAGCAGAGCCAGCAGGGATACGAACTAGCCTTCCCCCTTTACAAAACTCACGATTTTTCTTTGGATGCAGGCACTAGAATCGCAAAATCATTAAACATACCGTACGCCCATGAGTACGACTCTCCGAACTGTTGCACTTACCAATATTTGCTATCAACACACAAGTAATGCTTCATAGGCACAATTCTCCTAGTAATCACAATGCCGCAATCTGCTATCAGCTAAGAAAACTCTATTGTCATTCGTTATTTTATTTTTTCTTGCATAAGGTTACCATTCTTCCTTCTGAGACTAAATGTTGTCTCCATCTACATTCTTGCATAAGGCTACTATTCTGCCTTCCAATTTGCATAAGGCTACCTTTTTGCCTTCCGAGACTAAACGCTATCTCTATCTACATTCTTGCATAAGGCTACCATTCTGCCTTCCGAGGTTAAGCTCTACCTCTCTCTACATTTGCAGTTTGCATAAGGCTACCGTTCTGCCTTCCGAGACTAAATGTCGTCTCCATCTGCATTCTTGCATAAGGTTACCATTCTGCCTTCTGAGGTTAAGCTCTACCTCCATCTGCATTCGCACCTTTGTATAAGGCTATCATTTTGCCTTCCGAGGCTAAGCTCTACCTCCTACTTTCTTCGAAACTAAGCGTCATCTCAAGCACTATTTATTTTGCTTTTCTTACGGGCTAAGCTCTGCCCTTCAATTCGCAAGACTAAGCTCTGTCTTATCCGCATCATACTACTACATATTTCATGGGCTGAAATATCGCCAACTCATCTAAAGACGTCATCATTCGGAGGCACCATCTTCAGAGCTCGAGAATACTATGTCATGGCCTGATGATCTCTTTCAATCTTTTGCATATCATTATTAAAAGGCGTCATGGTTCGGAGGCACCATCCTCATAACCTGAGAGCATCATTTCATGGTCTGCGAATCCTTTATCATACGCTTCATGGCCCAGGATGTCATGGTCTAAGGACGTCATCCTAACCGTCCAAAGACAACACTCATGGTCCGACGGGAATTTGCATCATGTTTAAATTTATGCACAGAATATGCTTGTATTGTTTTATTGCAGGTAAACCGATGAGAAACGGCCATCTCGGCAGGAGAAATCCCGTTCCAATTCCCGCAGCCATATCAAACCTAACCATTCCTGCAAGTCGTCCACTCACCATGCCCTAGATATTGCGTCCGTTCTTGAAAAGTCTCTATCGGCATACTCCGCCGACGGATCCTGAACTACATACGGCTTGATTCCTGTAAAACCAGGAATATGTAGGCAGCTCAGAAGCCAAGGTGTGTACTAAACCTCTTCAAACCGTTTCGCTCAATCAAAATTGGCCATCGTATCTTTACCCGAGAACTCTTTCATACTTCCCGGGTAAAAAGGGGCGGCTGTTGATATCCAATTTTTCCCTATATGTTTTTAATATGCAAAATAACTTCAAAATAGCATGTAAATGCATACATAAGCATTTCCAAATGTTTTATTATTTTTCCATAATTTTTAAAAGGTTTTTAAATCAATTTATTCCCCTTTTTCATCCATAAAATCCCAATAACTATTTTCAAAATTATTATTTTTGATGATTCATTTATTGGATTCTTATATTTATGCCAAAATATGGCTAAAGTAATCTTTACATATTATTACAATTTTATTTAGTATTTTTTAAAGCTAATTGCACACAATCGCAATATTAGCCATTTTTAGGTTTAAATTTGTCTCATGTTTATAAAATGGGATCCTATATTTTTAAATTTTTAATTATATATTATAAATTATTTTAGTTCTTTCAATTTATTTTCAAAAATTTATTTACTATTTTTTATAAATTAAAAGGGAAAAGTGGCTATTTAAATTTGAGCCCAAATTGGTTTCCAATTATAACCCAAATCAGGCTCCAATTTTCCCAGCCCAAATTCAATTTTAACCCGATCCCTAACCCAATTAAACCAACCCAACCCGGATTCCCCACCTACCCTTTTAAATCTGGGCCGTTGATCATTCAGATCAACGACCATCGTTCCCCCTTTCCATTTTTAACCCTAAATGACCCCTTACCCTAACTCATTTCCCACCACCCGCCGCCTCTGAATCCCTTCCCTCTCAATTCTCTCTGCAACCTCACATGAACCCTAGCCACCACCATCTAATTTCACCCTAATCCACCTTAATCTCTGCATAGTCCATGGTCTCTCATGGCCATTTGAGATGTGTATCGGCCTCCTATGGCTACTGGGTGTTTGTTTCCGTGATTCATGGCCAGATCTCAAAGGGATATGGTCCAGTCCTTGCTCAACCTCTGTCTCTGGTCTTTCTCCGGCCATCCATGGCCGTTCAAGGCAGATCCATGACCTTTCCAGCTAGATCGGTAACTTTCAAGGTCTTTCTCACCTTTTCTAGGTTCTCTGAAACCCTAGCTTTAAGGTCTTTTAATTTTCTTTCAGATATATCTTAGATCTGTGCTTATTACGAACTTCTTAAATGTTTTCTTGAAGTTTCTTCGATTTTCTTTCAAAATGACTCTTCATTTTTCAACGTTTAGGGTTTCTCTTAACTTCTTTAAAAGATCTCTTCTCTGATTTTTGGTGTTGTTTTATGATTTTACTATGTTCAAACAACCTGTTTATGCTTTCCTTCTACTTGATTCAGCATGTTAAAAATCCTAGGTCTTTTTGGTCTTATCCGAGTTTTGAAATTGTTTGTTTAAATGTGTACTTGTTTGATTAAGTTCTTTGTTTCTAACTCTCTTTTCCTTGTTTGACTTATCTGATTCTAGGTTCTTATCATCTCTTAAACTCGGCTACTGTTGAAGCCCTAATTTCTTAAAAGGTTTGCCTCACTTGTTACTGTGAGACCTTTAATTGCTTCTGACTCTCTTATTTGTTACTATGTTCTTCTTCACTATTGATTCCATGTGACTACTTGACCTACTTGACTACTGTGCTTCGAATATTTTTCTTACTATTGAATCCTAGCTTACCCCTACTGCTAATGTATATTTGTGTTGCTTCTTTTTGTCAACATATTTGACCCTGCATGCCTGTTCATTCCTTGTTATTTATATGTTGAGGTGCAGAATCATGACCCTTTCTTGATTGATTCTAACTCCCTCAATCTTACGACTGATTGCAAAGGGTTCCCTTATAAACCCTAATTTTTTACTCATTTGTTTAAAATTAATTGATTCCTTTCCTTTACCGTGATGTTTGATCTTGCTGAATCCTTTCCCAAAACTGAGCATATTTTTGTACTTAGTCTCACTTATTTACTTCATGCTTTTATTGCCCTCCTTATATGGCAATAATCAATTTGTCCCAAACTGATTTCTTTCCTTAATTAAACCTGCCATTATCCGTTAAGCAGTGAATCCTTAATTAAAGGGAATCACTTGTGTTAATTGATTCTAATTGTGATTATTTCCATGTTTGTGTTAAGACTTTACCTATTACCTTATCTTCACTTGTTTTCAAAACTATAAATACCCACACTCTCTTCTTTCAAAGACGAACAATTTGAGTTCAGAATACACACTTACACTCAAAAACTCTCTCTTTCTTTACTGCTACTTATTCTGCTGCTTTGTCTAGCGGGCTGAAAGCCAAGGCTAGACTGTGAAATCTTGCTTGCTTTACATTTCTGCACTTTGTTTCTCTACTAGTATGTCCTAGTTAATTTTCAAGCCTCAACAACAACATGCTTTCTTTAGTTGCCTCATTTCTTATTCTTGTCTACTTCTGCTCGTGTTTTTGCATTCAAGTCACATTATTAGCGTGCTGTAATGTGTTCCCTTCCCCTTTTAGACTAATGCTTCCCTATGTGTGTACTCTGTCAGTCACTCATTGTATACTTGCTATCTTATGAATCCCAAACCCCCATATCCCCTCTATGTGTTTTTGTTCCTTTGGCTGGTTTGTGGCTATGCCAGCATCAGCTATTATTGTGCATGACCAAACCAGGCCCCTGCTGGGGTCATGTGCTTACAGACAATGTATCCCCAAAAACCCTTGACCCTTTTGTGTGACTACTAATTTTGTGTGTTTGAGTTTCGTTCATTACCCCCAACTGATTTCAAACACTTATGTTACTGATTACTTTCAAATGGACTTGCCAATCCAGTTTTAAACAAACTCTTTTTCAACTATGTTCTGCACTTCCACTGTATTCCTAGAACCTAGGTTCTGCCCCTCTTGTGTGAGCCTTGCCTTGGTACCATTGAGCTCCCTCTGAACTTGGACACATAAGGGCTGGCCCTTCTACACTGCACTTATTTCTATCTGGTTATGCCAACCTGGGTGTAAGCACTTCCCGGGATCCCATGAGGTCCTTAGGGAACTTTAACACACCCAGGTATGAGAAAGGCTTTGAAATTCTGGCACTGAAGTGGTTCATTACATAACTCAGAGAGGAAGTCAAGATCAGGCTTTCCTTTGGTTGTAATTTTCTTATTTCTGCACTTCTTCTGTAATTCAATCATTTGGGTTGTAATAATTTGTAAACTATATTGGGGCTGGCTAGTGAAAAGGGATGGGGTGATTATGCATGCTTTAGATATTAGAAAGGTAGATAACATGTCTATAGTATGTATTTCGATATGATCTGTTAGAGAACATGCCTATAGGATCTGCTTTGGTTTAATAAAATTCTGCATGCTTTACATAATTAGAAACTATGTCTAAATGGCCTTATAATTAGAGATCATGCTTATAGGATTGAAATTAATTTCAATAGAAATCATGCCTATAGGAACTTCGCTTTGATCAAATAAATTCTGCCTACTCCACTTCTTGTTCAATTAGATACCATGCCTATAGAACTAAAGTCAGCTTTTAATAATTAAATACCATGCCTATAGGATTTAAATCAGTCGTAATAAAGATCATGCCTATAGGGTCTAAAACCAGTTTAGTTAAAAATTAGTTTGACTCGTGCTTGTCTGAATCAGTTTAAATAAACTACTCTTTTCGTGTTAATCAATCTCATTAGAAAGCATGTCTATAGGATCTAAATCGCCTATTTAAAATTAACCACTGCTCCACTGCATTCTTAATCAGTATAGATATCATGCTTATAGGACATCACTACTACGTCTAGGCAACCCTTAGGTAACATGTTAAATAAAACTGGAAGTGCCTTTGTTAATTACCAACTGCTACAACCAGCAGATAGGCCTGATTCAGACTTCTTTTCTGAGTTATATAATGAATCTGGTTCTGACTCAAACTCTGATTTAAGATCTTATAATTCAGACCTTAAGTGTGTTTAAGTCGTGCTATTTATGTGCTTTATTTGCGGAGGTATACATGAGCCTTATAATTGCTTACATGTTTCCCTCTAAATGCAGTCCTACATGTTTTCGTATGTCGTCTAGCCTTTTGTCACGACCCAAAACGATGGGCCGGGACGGGCACCCGGTACTGTACTCATCGAGCACCAACATAACGTATCTTTCTTATTACATCAACATATACATGTGACATACGAGCCTAATAGGCCAACATAATCATTTATAAACTCAAAATATAGGCCGCCAAGGCTGTATAATCTTTCACGTACATGACATATGTCTACAAGCCTTTAAGAGTTCATAAATGTCATAAAGGTTGGGACAGAGTCCCGCCATATCAAACAATACACGTCTAAATCATACTAACCAAACAAGAAACTCCGAAGCAAATGGAGCGTACCAACATTTTTCGCTGAGCTGATAGCCTACTTGGAGGGCTCTCGACCTGTCTATTGGGACCTGCGGGCATGAAACGCAGCGTCCCCAGGCAAAAGGGACGTTAGTACAAATAATGTACCGAGTATGTAAGGCACATAAATAAATACACAAGAGACATGGAAGATATATAGAGTACACGACTCAACCTGTAAGTCTGAATAACTTTATAAATTGTAAATTACTTTTAGCGTCATGCATATGCATATGAATGCCATGTCGTGCATAGGTACATGTTTCATAACATTATCAGCTTCTGAGGGCATCCCATCATATCATATCGGCCACTGTGGGCAACATCATCATCGCATAAGAGCTGATCAGGTGGTGGTGCGTATATAACGTCATAATCTTTCCCATATCCCACATACATATATATACATACATATATACGTGTATATAATGCCGTTTGAATCATATTTTAGCCACTATGGGCAACATCATCATCATATACCAGCTGATCAGGTGGTGGTGCGTATATAACGCCGTAACCTTTTCCCATATCCTATATACATATATTTACATATATACGCGTATATAACGCCATCTGGTCATGGGTCAATGCATATGTATAAATGAGTGAAATGCATGAAAAATACGTAATAATCCCAATATTTCTTCCAGATAAACTTTTTCAACTGTGTATTATTCTGAGACCCATGAACAGAATATAATATATTATGACACATGAAAATTCAAGAACATGGATATCTTTAATACTTCTATGAATAGAGTCATTTATGGAATTTGTGCATTTGCACATTTTGTTAGTATCGTATGGATCATGCCAAAAGAAAGAAGGGATAACCTTAACATACCTAAATTATGGAAAAATCTGTGTGATATTCTTTCTCGAATTCTTGTTGAAGAAGAAACGTCACGTTACTAAGTTGCCTACCATATGTTCAGGAACTTGCGATGTATCGACGGCTAAACCAATTTTTTTTTGACAAACCGCTCCATCTTCAAGTAATAGCTCTTCATCTAAACTAGATGTAATAAAACATCTCTGAAGATTTACATTTCATCTTAAGTTAAACTAGATCTTCACTTCAAATATAGAATGAAATAAACCTAAGTAGTCATAAACCCCCTTCAACTACTCGAAATCTAATATCACGGAGCTAAAAAACGATAGACCATAATAACTCAAGATGGTAATGCAACAATAAAGCTTTTCCAAAACTATGTCAATCCAAATGGTTTCCTTAGGAAAATGAATTCTCCAAAGTAATCTGATTCTTTTTCTCGTCTAACAAACAAAAACTTTACAACCATCATGAAATTATTGGAATGACAAATGAAAATGTTTTTGAGTCTCATCCGTAATCTTGTTTTATCCAAAAATGAAGTTTAGCAATCACTTGAAGCCAACTTCTATGCAAGTGTCATATCCCCATTACCTTAGATGGACACCTAATTAAAACGGAGTATGAGTCATTTGTTGGGTTTAGTGGCTTGCTGCCACATGGGGGTGGGGTGGGGAAGTTTAATCTTTATCCACTTATTAGGTAATTAGGTAGTGTCCCGTTACCCGGTAATTAACCAATTACCCGCATAATTAAGAATTATTCCTACTTACTTGAAATATTACTCACTTTTCACATACCTTATACACCTTACTATCATGGCCATGTAGTACCTTGAATGACACTAGTCCATAAATACCAGGTATTTTAGCTCAGGCCGTATTTTACACCAAAATGCCCAACTTGACGAAAATTCATTTTCTTTGACTTGCTTTCCCTTTCACCTTCACGAATTTACTCATCACTTATGAAATAGCATAATCCTTAAATATCCAAATAATCTTTTACTTGGTATGATGTCAATTACCTTACGACAAATTTAATGTACAATACTACAGGGTGCAACATCGTCGTAATTTAATACTGCGAAGTGTAACATCATCGTAATGTAATACTGCTGGGTAGAACACTGTCGTAACTTAATATTGTAGGATGTAACATCGTCGTAATATATTACTGCAGAGCATAACATTGTCGTAATATAATACTTCGGGACGTAATATTGACATAATATTGCGGGGTGTAACATCATTCCCCCCTTTGGAACATTCGTCTTCAAATGTTGACTGATGCTCTTATCATTTTCGTAACTTATAGTTCTTGTGAATACACTAATACTCTTCTTTCCATTCAAGCAGTTGCTCTGTGAATAAATCGAAAGTCTAGGGTATTCCCTTCTTTAGTATTTTTGCTCATATCATGACCTGTGGTCGAAATCTTCCTAATCTTGCAACTTCTGTTACCTCTTGTCATGCGGCCTGTATGACCCTGGATTTGTAGGTGCACTTATGTGATTCATCTTTCCTTTTTCCTTTTACCTTTTAGTCAATCTGTAGGCCTTACTTTGTATATACAAGTCTTAATAGGATGCCTCTCTGGGCCTCTATAGGTATATTGAAGTACTTTGCTCGATACTTTGTTGGATTTACGAATATTGCTATATCTCATTGCATAGGTCCGTTTAACCATCCGTATGAATTTACTGCCATAACTCTTACTTTAATTTATCGTTGCTGAGGTTTGCTACCAAGTCCCAGCTTACTCTCGTTGCTCATTCCATATGTATAAATTTATGTCCTTTAATGCTTTCTTATTACTGTCCATCTTTAGAATGACGGCCTAATCTTATCTCATACTTTATGACTTTTGTCCATCCATTGTTTATTCACCTCAATATTGATCTACAATATACCACTGATAACTTAACCTTTTATATAATATTGCTTCTAGGACTCACGTTTTATCGGGGAACATCTGAAATGATTAGATTGATCCACCTGGGGCGATACCCTACTTTCATAACTGTACCTCACAACATCCCAATGCGATTCACCTTGCGTGGGTACTTTAATCATGTCCAATTCATAAGATCCGTTTCTTTTCTTCGTTGAATCATACTCAATCGAAGGCCAAAACGTCATCTTTTATCTATCACAATTACACCCTCATTCTATTACCAGGGTGGCATTCTAAATGCTATTAGTCTTAGACTCCTTTGAGTTCATTCGGGCTATAGTGATCTTTGTATAATTTAGAGAAACCATCTGCTCTTCTTGTTTTCATGGGCTTAATCCTGAGGACTTATCCATTTTCGTTACCTTCTCACTCACCCTTTCTTATCCTTACTATTGTCTTCAAGAAACTTGTAGCTTCACCATACAATGGCTTGCGACCTACACAACTCTATTTATATTACTTGCAACCTTTCAACTTGCTTGCATCATAGATTTTCTTATGTCATTCTGGGACATCAAGCGAGACATCACATCGTCTCTAACTATTCTCTACTATCTTAATTAGCCTCCTCGATACCTAGAAACCATAGGCTATGAGATATGTCACTGACTATGCCGCTATCATTCCTGGATATTGAATCCTAGCACTTCTAGCCTTCTATCCGAAGTATGGACTATTCACATATTCTTCCTTTGAGTATCTCGTATGATGTTCACCTTTGCCTTTCTTACCTTAAAATCTCGCATGTATCTTCTATCTTTTTCATGACCTCCCTTCCACATAGGTATAATTCACGTCCATAACTTGAAGCTCTTATTATAATTCTTACACCTTTGGTGCATACACAATCCGGCGGGAGCTTCGTACTGACTTCTTATGAGGCGGGTACTCTTCAGTTGGCTTCATCATAGAGCTATTATAAAATATGGCTACTGTACTATCTTTCTTATACCTCTACTACTTAAGAGTGATTATGAGGTCTATAATTCTCTTGGTCCCTCCTATTTTGCTTAGTCGATGTAACTCTTTAGTCTCCTCTTCTTTCTAATCAGCCTCTATGTAGGCTTAAGATATCTTCCGACCCGCGGCTCCTGGTATTAGTTATTATTTTAGCCTTTCATAGGCACTAAGGGATATTCATGATAAAATCCTTTAACAATTCAATCCTTCATCTATGACCTGGGCTCAATTCTTTCTTTTAACGTATACCAGAATCTTCTACGGTTGTATATAATGCATGTATAAAACTCCGAACCCTTAAGTGAGTTCATAATCATTGATCGAATAATTTCTTTCGTTCCATTTTAGTTTTCTTTCAATGTAAGCTATTACTTTTCTTGGTCCTTCTGCCCCCTTGTTGCGTCCATATTTAGCTTATCTTAGTGCCCATACATGCTAGAGTTTTCCTGCAACTCATATGATCTCGAATATTACTTTTAATTTTACTTCCCGTTCATTAGTCATGGTAGGTGCCACTTTCCTTTGGGATGCTTATAATGTTGTTGTAATACGGTTGTTACACGACCATTTCCTATTTAGGTCGTTGTGCTTAAGTTGAAGCCTTCTTCCTTATTTCTTCAACTAGTCTTTCGTTATATTACTTAGGGAGAACCCTTGACTCTTGTAAAGATGTGAGCTTATTATAGACCTTTTGATGCCCTTCCTTGCCTATAATTATCCGTAGTTGCTTACCTCCGTGTCCTTATGCTTATAGGGTTGTTTTAACTGATATTTTGATTACCTTCCCAGTGGAACTTTCTTTTATCTCCGTAACACTCATACGGTATCTTAACTACCCCGATTCCTATTTGAATGTATCTCAAGTATGATAATAACATTACTGCGAGGATGAAATCTCCATGTTGGGGTTTACTACATTTACCTTGCAGGATCTGCTGATTTGTCTGTAACTTCTTGTCTAGCCATGACTAGGCTCTTCCTGAATCAACTACTAACTACTCATCGACCCATTCTCATATCCATATTTGGCGCAATCTCTCTTAGGTTATTTCCTTTGTCTAACTTACCTCTTTCACTAGCTCCTTATTTATCAAATACCTTCTGGGCAAGAAACCTTACTTCCTTTTTCTGACATCGTGCTTACGTAACGTTATGGAATCATAGCATAACTGTAGGATTCGGATAAGAGCAATCTCATCCCTTTCTTATTATTATCGCATTCTTTCTTTATTATTCCATAGTTACTAGAACCACTAAATTCTGGCTTAATGCCACATCATTCTATATTCCCCCTTTAGGGGAGTACTAAGAGTTGGAGCTACGACGACCTACCTATAGATGTTTTACCTCTTCATCTTCGGCATCATTTTACATCATTGATGACCCTTACTCTCCTTACGGTAATCCTTTTGTACCAAGGATAACAAAAATCCTTAGTCACAATGATGACACTTAGTGTAATTGGCACATACAATCGCTTAAAATTAACTTTGCTCACATTGCTTGCTTTAGGGAAGCATCTTACTGAATGACCATTCTCTGAATCTCTCATGAGTCTTCTTCTGTTGTCCATTCTATTATCACCGGAAAGCAATCTGAAATTCTCATGATGCCGACCGTTATCAAATCACTCAATCCCTAAATTCATGTTTAGTTTATCTTGTTCACCAGCCCATACTAATTTCTATTATTCTGGGGTTTAATTCTCCTTTCTGGTAATCACATTAGAGTCATTAACTTATTCCTTGAGATGAGGATATGACTTTATGGCAATACTCTTTTGTTGTCCTAATGCTTGTCACCTCTCGTCTCTTCATTCACTTGACTAGACTCTGTCATACTGTCATTTCTTCTTCTTTTTTTTCCTACCGTCATTATCCATGTATCACACTTTATTCATGCTTCGTTATCTCTCTTCTCATTACTCTGCTAATATTTCTGCATATCCCTTTTCTTGTGAGAACTTCAACACGATATTTTTTCGCTTTTAGCTCTCCTTGCTTCATTCATCAGCTCTTCGGGTTTCTTAACGTCCTCACTCTACTAGCAACAAGAGTCATACTAAGGTAATATTTATCTCTTCCGGGCTTTCAGTGCCTATCATCTGGAAAGAAATTTGATCATACTAGTATTCATATCTAATTGTAATATTCTAGAGTGCACCATCTGGGTGTCTCACAAGGAGATCTATTAGCACATTTGCAATATCCTTCGGTAATGTTAACTAATACAAGCAATCCATTCACCAATTTGGGTTAAACTAAGCCCAGTCGGATCTTGATATCCCGTCCTTCTCTTAACTATACTTGTTAGCCCCCACAAGGCATAACTGATGTCACGCCCCGAGCCATGGTCTGGGCATAACACGGCACTCAGTGCCTGACTGCACGTGACCGAGAAAACCAACTGGCTAGCTGAATCAACATGTGATATCATAACATACGAAATACGGAAGATAAACTAACACATGCTGATATACTGAAAGTGTGGGTGGTACAAATCAAAGTGCGGAAATACTAATACAATTTCTGAAACGTATTTGTAGCAAATATAGCTTAACATGAAAAACTTGAGACTCTATCTAACTGTTACTGTAGTCCATGAAGCCTCTACTGAAGTACTGAAAACACTAACTATCTGTAAATACTGAAAGGCTGTAAAGTAATAATAATGCCCCGAAAGAAATGGGGATCACCAAACAGCTGATACGAGAGTCCTAGCACTCTGAATCATCAACCTGTAAATCATTACCTGCATTGTGAGATGCAGGCCCCGGGCAAAAAGGATGTCAGTACATTTGAATTGCACTGGGATGTAAAGCAACTGAAAGAAAGAATTATAAATGCTGAAACTGAAATTAAGCTGATAACGAAGAATTGATAATTGATAATTGATAACTGAAATGATAACTATTGAAACTGAAACTGAAATGATAACGGATAACTGAACCGATAACTGGTAACTGAAATGATAATTGATAGATAATAACTGAAATGTTAACTAATAACTGATAACTGAAATGATAACTGATAACTGAACTGAACAAAGGAAGTAAGGATATGAATACTCCCTCTTCTAAATGATGAACAACCTGTTTATCTGAATAAGCTATGGCCTGGGGCCCAATATATATGTGCACAAGCTACGGCCTTAGGCCCAAGTATATGTATACATACCTACGGCCTCAAGACCAAAATGCATAAAGTATAAACTACGACCTCAGGCCCAAACATGCATAAAGCATAAACTACGGCCTCAGGCCCAAGTATGCATAAAGCATATAAACTACGGCCTCAGGCCCAAATACAAGTGTTCAATATTCAGGAACTTAAAATCAAAAACTGAGAATCATACTACAATACATGATAATGAAATATTGAATCACATTGAGTTACATGATACTGGAATACTGGATCATACTGGGTTACATAATACTAGAATACTGAATGGGACTAGACTGAGACATGTGTTCTTGAACTGATTACGGATACTGAAATTTTAATTGTTTATAGCATACTGAGTAATCTATACTAAGACTCGGGGGCATCAAACCCAAGTCTATATTGAATACACACTGAGCTCACAACGTTCAGAATGAAAGTCATAAGCGAGTTATGAAGCTAGGGAATAGAAGTTCTACAACTATTCAAGGAACTAGGCTTAACTATATTTTTGAGGCAATTAGTAACGTCATAAAAGAAACGTAGTGTAGGGAGAATCATTAACATTCCCAAACATAGAGAGTTAGCCTCACATACCTTAACTTCCTGCTCTTGAGCATAATACAATATTCGTCAACCCTTTCAACTTTAATCTATATCAATACAAGTCAAAGGGATTCCAAATTAGCAACAATACTCATGTTTTAGTCACATAGGCATTTTCTCAAACACTTGGTGGCATAAAGCTTCATAGTCCTTATTAATGGTGTTTCTACACCCAATAACCCATTCTCTTGCTCCTAAATAAATTCTAAAGTCTCAAATGGTTATAATCAACATTATTCTTTATCACCCATAAGGTAAACAACACCCTTAACCAATAATCAATAATCAACACCCCAAAACTATAACCGTTCATGCTTTTCTATCAAGCACATTAACTCATATCTCATGAACTAGAGTCTATAATCATTAATCCAATATTAGAATCAATTAGAGGGTGAAGACATTACCATTTTGATGTTCAATCTTCTTGAAATCGAGTTCTACAGTTTCTTCTCTCAACAATTATATCCCAATAGAATATCTAATGATATGGATGGTTTACCCATGTTAATAGGATGTTGGAGAATTGAAATAAACATAGAATCACCATTAAAGCTTACCTTGGATGGTGGAGGGACCCTTAAAGAGTTGGATTTTTGAGAGCTTTCTTTTCTAGGGCAAGTTTTTATGTTTTGGGGGAAGTGGGGGAAGAAATAAGACTAAAGAAATGACTTCCCAAGTCTTCCACCATGTCCCAGTTGGTGCAACCATGGTACCGACTGCGGTAAAGCACTGGGACACTGCCTCACCACCACGAACGCGGTAAAAACGCGCCAGGACCGCGGTGGTCGCATACTATTCTGTAAAATAGGCATAACCTTTTGCACAGAGCTCCGTTTGTGCTCCACAATATATCGTTGGAAAGCTATTTCAAAAGCATACAACTTTCATGCTTTGAGTTTTCCCACATACCTTACATATTTTCACTAAATTCTGTTGGAACACGGATCGTCTGCAAACTTAGTCGATTTTGTCAAATCTTATGCACATCACTTTCCATCTTGATTTTTAAACAACTATTTTCACCCATAATCATCCCTATAGGACTTCACATGTCCAAAATATAACCTTACTAATCCTTTAACTCATCCATACCTAATCCAAATGTGTGGGTTGTTACAACTGAAATGGGTGTGACCAATCGTACATACCTCTGTTACTGTTGAATATAACTCAAAAAGCTTATGTTCCCTTGCCTGAATTATAAACATTGTTAACCTTCATTAACTGGGCGCCTCGTACCCTTCTTCATCTTGCTTCTTTTGCTTGATGAAACTTGTATTTATCTTCTTAATCTATCATTGTCTTTTACCATAAGGGTGGATAGGCATTCTTGCCTTAAGGCTTCTTATCAGGAAGTTTACACCTTTCAGTACACCCATGATCTGCTAAAAGACCTCACATTTACTTATCATAGGCATCATACAAAAATCGAATTCCTTCGACTCAGCTCTTCCACAGCTATCTCTCTTTCCAACCTTCCTTCCGGATGTAGGTATCGTCTTATTACGAATAAAATAGAATTTCGGAATTTGAATTCTTACAACTAAGCTCTACCACATGATCTAGAGTAAGAAGAAAGAGTGACTGTCCTAAATGCCCTGTAGCCTTCTTATTATAAGTATGGTGCATGACACACCCATAAACAAGACTCTACTAGACACAACTTGTAGACTCTCTAGGACAGAACAGCTCTGATACCACCTTTGTCACAACCCAAACTGATAGGCCGCGACGGGCACCCGATACTGTACTCAACCGAGCACCAACGTAATGTATCTTTCTTATTACATCATCATATACACGTGACATACGAGCCTAATAGGCCAACATAATCATTTATAAACTCAAAATATAGGCCGACAAGGCTGTATAATCTTTCACATACACGACATATGTCTACAAGCCTTTAAGAGTTCATAAATATCATAAAGGTTGGGACAGAGTCCTGCCATATCAAACAATACACGTCTAAATCATACTAACTAAACTAGCAACTTCGAAGCAAATGGAGCGTACCAACATCTTTCGTTGAGCTAATAGCCTACTTGGAGGGCTCTCGACCTGTCTATCAGGACCTG
The DNA here is from genome assembly GCF_000393655.2 of Nicotiana sylvestris. Classification (NCBI taxonomy): domain Eukaryota; kingdom Viridiplantae; phylum Streptophyta; class Magnoliopsida; order Solanales; family Solanaceae; genus Nicotiana; species Nicotiana sylvestris. Next base: position 83,416,294 of record NC_091066.1, on the reverse strand, counting down.
CGGGCATGAAACGCAGCGTCCCCAGGCAAAAGGGACGTTAGTACAAATAATGTACCGAGTATGTAAGGCACATAAATAAATACATAAGAGACATGGAAGATATATAGAGTACATGACTCCACCTGTAAGTCTGAATAAATTTGTAAATTGTAAATTACTTTCAGCGTCATGCATATGCGTATGAATGCCATGTCGTGCATAGGTACATGTTTCATAACATTATCATCTTCTGAGGGCATCCCATCATATCATATTGGCCACTGTGGGCAACATTATCATCGCATACCAGCTGATCAGGTGGTGGTGCGTATATAACGTCATAACCTTTCCCATATCCCACATACATATATATGCGTATATAACGTCGTTTGAATCATATTTCAGCCATTATGGGCAACAACATCATCATATACCAGCTGATCAGGTGGTGGTGCGTGTATAATGCCGTAACCTTTTCCTATATCCATATACATATATTTACATATATACGTGTATATAACGTCATCTAGTCATGGGTCAATGCACATGTATAAATGAGTGAAATGCATGAAAAATACGTAATAATCCCAATATTTCTTCCAGATAAACTTTTTCAACTGTGTATTATTCTAAGACCCATGAACAGAAGATAATATATTATGACACATGGAAATTCAAGAACATGGATATCTTTAATACTTCTATGAATAGAGTCATTTATGGAAGTTGTGCATTTGTACGTTTTGTTCGTATCGTATGGATCATGCCAAAAGAATAGAAGGGATAACCTTAACATACCTGAATTATGGAAAAATCTGTGTGATATTCTTGCTCGAATTCTTGTTGAAGAAGAAACGTCACGTTACTAAGTTGCCTGCCATATTTTCAGGAACTTGCGATGTATAGACGGCTAATCCAGTTTTTTTTGACAAACTTCTCCATCTTTAAGTAATAGCTCTTCATCTAAACTAGATGTAACAAAGCATTTCTGAAGATTTCATTTCATCTTAAGTTAAACTAGATCTTCACTTCAAATATAGAATAAAATAAACCTAAGTAGTCAGAAACCCCCTTCAAGGACTCAAAATCTAATATCACGGAGCTAAAACACGAATAGACCACAATAACTCAAGATGGTAATGCACCAATAAAGCTTTTTCAGAACTATGTCAATACAAATGGTTACATTAGGAAAACGAATTCTCCAAAGTATGAGCACGCGATTTTTGCCCTATATGAATTACTCCAACAAATTCAAAACAAAATAATTTCTTTCAGTGTTTGCAATTTTGTTGGATTTCGTGGCATTTTCTGTTAATTATTTGCATTTGTCTGTGCACCTTTATTTTATTTAATTCATGAAAAATACAAAAAATATGTTGCATCTGCATTTAGGAGTTAATTTTATATTTTAGAAAATTAGTTTGTTTATAAAAAATGAAAATCACAAACAAAAAATAATAATTCATTTTGCATTTTTTACTTTTTAATTTTGAATTGTATAATGTTTTTTTAAATTTAGGATAATTAATTATTGTAAATACCATGATGAGTGATTAATCTAATTGGGTAGGTTAATTTAGTTTAAAAATAATTATTAATTAATTTAGGATTTATTTTAATTTTGGAAAAAGAAAAGAATTGTGAAATTGAAAAAGGAAAAACAAAGAAATGAGAAGACCTAAATTTGGGCCAAAATTCCCCAGCCCAAATGAAAATCACCCAATACCCGGCCCAACCCACGCCTGACCCGGTCCGGATCCCCCCCTAAAATAAAATGACGTCGTTTCAATAAGTATTGATCTGAGCCGTTGATCTCCCCTTGATCGAACGGCTCAGAATTGAAGCCCTGGGAATATTTAAGTGTCCGAAACATGTTCCCCACCCCCAGAACCCCTTCTTCTCAACACCCCACCAGAAACACCCGAAACCCTAGCTGAGCCGCCCCCAAATCCCCGGCTTTCGGTGGCGGTGCCACCTTTAAACGCCACCAAAATCACACCACTGAACCACCATGGCTCCCTATTCCCCAATCCAGCACCATTTCCCCTCGAATCGCCCTAATCCTCTTCGAATCTTAAATCGAAGATCGGAGCGCTAAAACCCAAGACCCCAAATCAGTGAGTTGATGAAATTTTGAGGCCAAAATCGATCTTAATCATGTGTTTTCATTTAAGAACATACAATTAAGGCCCGTTTCGGTCAAAATCGAAGATTCCTTTAAAAGTTTTAAAGATTTTACCCGCCTGGTTTTAGGTATGCTCAGTTTCATTTCCTTCCTTTCATTTTTTTTCTCTTCTTGTTCTTTTTGTTTCATTTAAAGTCCTAGTCTTCATCTCCTTTTACTTCGTCTTTTTTTTAATTAGTTCTGTTTATGTGTTTTAAAATCAAAGTTGTTCGTGCATGTCGTTTAATTTCTTTGTTCTGTGTGTTATTTCATTTTTTTTAGTTTTCAAAGAAAGGAAATCCGAATTTCTCTTGGGCAATTCTGTCTAGCCCAACTATTCTATATGGGCTCTGTTAGACGGAGGCCCAGGAGAAAGGATTCAGCTCGATTTTGTAGACCAGGTCTGGTTTGAACTATTGGGTTAATTTGATCCATTGGTTTCCTAAGAAAAACGGGGGGTCGGGGGGTTATTTTAGGAATTTTAAGTTAGGGAATCTTCAATAACTGAACAAGGAAGCTTCTTAGAAGCTGGGGTTGGGACTTGTGTGAAAACCTGATTTTTAAATTAAGGATTAAATAGCAAAAACGAAAACTTCAGAAGGAAAAAGTGCAAAAAACTGATCTCATTATGCCTGCCCTAGTAACTTCCCTATAAAGGCATTGTTACTCGAGGCTTAATTCAGATTTCAGAGAGCTAAGAAACTCAGAAAAAGAGAACAACTAAAAAATGAAGAAAAATCACTGTTCCATTGAATACATTTCTGATTTTTTTTTGAATTCCAACTTGCCTAAGGCAATCTTTGGTTCAGTGGGTGTATGAGATGGCTTGAATTTATTCTTCTTTTAAAGTCTGGGGTTGAGTTCTGGGTCAAGGTTACAATTTCATTGATTATTCTTGAGCTGATTTCACTATTCTACTGTTGAATCTGGGACTCTGTTCTGTTGTTGCTGCCTACTGATCCTTACTCCTTCTTGCTTTCCCCTTATTCCCAGGTACATGATCTCTGAGTTCTATCTAATGTGAAGCCTAATTCGAAGATGAAATGAAAATCTGGAGTTTTGAGCATAATGTCACCTTGTTTGCTCATAGATTTAGCTTTATTTTGTTTTAATTGCATTATTTTGGAATCGTATAGTGCATTGTATTCTGCTGGTTGTTGATAGTACCCTTCTGAGAGCTGAATTTGGCTGGTAATTGGTGGGTGACTCTATTTTATATCAAATATCTCATAGCTAAATGTTGGTTTTGGGCATGTTGAACTCCTATCCCTGAATCTGATCCTAGACTATCATAGAAACTTGATGAATAACTTGCTTAGTCGAATCAGTAATTATACTTTACCATCAATCGTGCAAATCGAGTAACGTGGATTGTATGAAAGCTTCTTTTGCTATGTAATTTATTTGAACTGTCACGGCAGGCTTGGTGTACTTAAATAGTATTTGGTTTTCATGAATTGGCTGATTGTACAGGTTTTAAGTTAGTATTCAGTTTTATAGTATTTTGGACAAGGGAAATGTTTCGATTCGTCACTTCAGAGTCTGAGACGTATATAGAATTACCTTGATTATTTGTAAACATGTTAAATATGAGTCTATTGTTCAAGTTAAGATTCATTTATTTAGCAGTCTCATTAGGTGTAATTTGTTATTGAAATGGTTTAATCAGGTGTAGAATCTCGCGTAATTGCTTTTGTTGAATTAGCTAAAGGACTAATTTGTTTGAATATGATGGTCTGATGTCCAGGCATCCCTTTTGTGAGTTGCAGGGATTAGATCTCGGGTCTTGTTTGGCCTTGCGTCATTTTAAAAAAAAATAATAATTTACTTTGCCTTGGGGTTTGGATTTCGAATCCATATTGAAACAAAAGGGTATGGCTTGTATTCATAGTTCTTTTGGGCCCATGATTAGAGCCTGTTTGTTCCTCTTTAATCCTGAATGGATGCGCCACTTAAGTAAGTGGGCCTGTTTTATTTGGGCCCTCTTATTAATTGAATGAGTGTTATTTTGGTGACAGCCTTGTAGTTGAACGAGCTTGGATTAAGTCACTCATTTGATAGTAGGGATTCAATTTCCATTAGTGCTTAATTAACTGGATTCCGTCAAATAGATTTGAGGCAAGCCATAGTTAGACATTTAGTAACAAATGGCACTTGTGTTAATTTCATAATGTAGAGGTAAAATAATAAATGTTCGTAGAGAAACCTTTAGGGCCGTTTAAAATATTAGCGTGATTGTGGACACGTTCGTGTGACACAGTTATGATTTCTTTAAAAATAAATCGGAGTATATATTCGCGTAACTTCGGTTAAACTTTCTTAATAAATAAACAAAGCGTTATTAATTATGGACACTTCGTGTGACATGATTTTCGACGCACCAAAGGAAAAGAGTATACGTGCGCGTAACTCAATTCTTTAACTACGAATAATCAAGTGATTTAAAAACGATAAAGGGTAAAAGCACATAGGTTCTAAAATGAATAATCAGACAATTCGATAAGCCAAATATGATCAAAAGCGACCGTGCTAGAACCACGGAACTCGGGAATGCCTAACACCTTCTCCTGGGTTAACAGAATTCCTTACCTGGATTTCTGTGTTCGCAGGCCGTAAATAGAGTCAACTTTCCTCGATTCGGAATTTTAAACCGGTGACTTGGGACACCATAAATTATCCCAAGTGGCGACTCTGAATCTTTAAATAAACAAATCCCGTTTCGATTGTCCTTTAATTGGATAAACTCCCTTGTATTTATACCCTTTATGGGGTGTAGGTAAAAAGGAGGTGTGACAGCTCTAGCGACTCTGCTAGGGATCGAACCCAGAATCTCTGGTTCAGGGTTCAAGAATTCGAGCTTGTTAATGATTTTTACTTGGCTTCATTTATTGTTAATATTACTGTATTCTGTGAATCTTTTGTGCCAAATGTTATTTGTTTACTACTTTATTATTGTTTGAATTGTATATAACTGTCTTCTTACGCCACCCATCTGAGTCTTCTGAAAATGTCGCACACGTTCGCGTGGCCCGCTTTTTGTATAGAAATTATGCCAAATAGAACGAGGCTGGGCAAGCAACAAGGCCGGGTAGACTTCAGTGCTCCTGGTACGTCGCCCCCTCTTCGGCCCTAGTTGTCCGCTCGGGTACCCCAAGTCTAGACCAAAACCTCAGGAGTTAAACCTAGAAAAACACAGCTTCATGTCGGATCCCTAATAGGAACATTTGTTTGCATTATGTGCATTTGACTTAGGGGACTCAACACAGGGGTTGGGTCCGTCTAGGACAGGTGTGCCCGAAATAACAGACCATCATGATGCATTCTATGTGCTATGTGAACATTTATTTGTTTTGGCTTGCATGCTGACCGGCTAGGGAAAATAAAGGGGAAAACCAAGAGTGATATAGGGAAGAAAATAAAACCTGGTTCTAAATATCCCGGTATTTGAAAAGCGTCCTGAAACTCTGCCCAAAAATTTTCGAAAAAAGAGTTATTTTAAAAGAATCAAACACTGTGTTTTTTCAAATGTGTCAAAATTGACCGAACTATGCAGGTCTGATTCTCACCGGATGTGGGATACGTAGGCAACCTACATAAGGTTCGGCCTTATTTTTGAAAATTAAGAGAAAAGAAAAACAAGAAAAGAGAGTCGGTGGTCGAGTGAATGCAATCTTGATTTTGGTCAAAGTAAGCCGATCCAGCTTCGGCTATGTCTTAAACCGTTCTTGCCGAGGTAGCCTCAGAGTATTTTTCAGTTGTCGAAAGGCTATGGACAAGTTTGTGAGGGGTCATAAAATAATTTCCCCGGCCTCAAAATTCATGTGAAATTGGAAAGGGGCCAAATTTGCAAAAATAGCCATTTGGCTAAAGTTGGCATACAGGGAAAGAGATTATGGTTCTTTTCTTCTTTTATTTTCTCTTTTTTCTTTTCTTCTTCGAAAAACTGTTTACAAAAGGATCAACTCGAGTCAAACCCTAACCTTAATCTTCCACAAGAACAAATGAATACCATCCAAGAACCGCCAGGAGTGGTCAGGGAACAGGCTCGTCTACACTTGCGTATGTGGTGGAATGATCTAGACGAAGATGGTCCAAAATGGGTGAAAAAGCACTTGGGTGCTCTTATAGACATCTTTGAAATCAAACCACGGGAAGATCTGATCAAAGTTTTGGTAACGTTCTGGGATCCTGTCCATAATGTCTTTCGTTTCTCAGATTTCAAGATCACCCCTACTTTGGAGGAGATAGCCGGGTACATTGAATTCGGACTGGATTTGAGGAAGCAACAACTTATATTTCCAAGGGCTCCATCGGTGCACAAGTTCTTTGACCTCCTGAATATTAGTAAATAGACGAATAAGGAACGTGTGAGCAACGGGTGTTGTGCTTTCCATTTCTTATACTTCAGGTTTGGGCATTTTGCTGGCTTTGAAATGCATGAAAAGGGTCTGAGCAACCACCAAAACAAGGGCCTTTGGCAAATTCATCGTCGGTTCGCATTTATTGTGGCATTTTTGGGGATCATGGTTTTTCCAAATGAGAAAGGAACGGTGGATATTCGTATGGCTAGAATTGCACAAATCCTCACTACCAAGGAAGATCATACATTTGCCCCGTTGGTGCTAGCAGATATCTATTGCGCATTGACTGTATGCAAAGCAGGGGCTCAATTTTTTGAGGGTTGCAACATCATTCTACAAATGTGGTTGATCGAGCATCTTTGCCATCATCCCAGATTCATGAGTTACACTTCAAGCCCAAATAACTTCTTCATTAGTTATGAGGAGAGGATAAAAGATTACAACACACCAGAAGGATTTGAAGCATGGGTTTCTCATTTGAAAGTTCTTGACGCAAGTCAGGTCGAGTGGACTATAGGATGGCTTCCGAGGACAGAGGCCATCTATATGACTGCTACCCAAGGATACCTGAGGATAATGGGCATAAAGAGTATTCAGCCATATGCGCCGCAGAGGGTTTTGAGGCAATTAGGAAGGCATCAAGTTGTGCCTGAAGATGAAGATCTAAGCACCCAGGTCATAGAGTTGCATCCAAAAGCTGCATTGCTTGAGGCTGTAGTTCAGCAGGATTGGAATAGCTACCGGTATCTAAAAAATGGCACCCAGGTACCAGACATCACCAAGGGGGAAGTAGATCCAAATTATGCTGCTTGGTTTAAGAAAATGTCTTATGTAAACAACGAGCCAGAGCCCGAGAGGACCGCCAAATGGCCTCATGTTCAAGCCTTTAATGATAACATTCAAGAGAGGTTAGCTTGGGGGGAGAAGGAAAAGGAATATAAGGCCATTATCCATGGTCTGAGAGAAGAATTGAGAAATGTCACCTTCAACAATGATTTGCAGGCATAATAGGCCGAAGGTGAAAGGAGAAGATTGGTGCGAGAAAATAAGGCCCTCAGAGCTCAGGTTCGACAGTTGAAAATTGAAGCCGAGAACCCAGGGCGAAGCAGGAAAGATGAGAGGCTCATTTACAGCCTCACTCAAAAGGTATGTGACTACGAAGATGACGTGTAGACAGCTGAGTCTGAACTAGAAAAAGCACTGGCAAGGTTGGCTAGAAGCGCCGAAGGGCGTGCAGCTTTCGTTCAACAGATGAAATAAAGATATGAAAGAGGGGTCACAGGTTGGGAAAAGGCAATTGGTAACCTCGAAGGTGAAATGGCTAAACAAGCCAAAAATTTTAAGGTTGAAAGAGAACATTGTTACGCCTTAATGGCATGGCTAGAAAGGGACTTGCAACAATTCCAAGAGCAGAACTAGGTAGCCGAACAAACTTTGGAAGCCAGAACCGAACAAATTGGGCGTTTGTTGCAAGAGAAGGGCGTCATAAGAGAGCGAGTCAAAAGGGTCGCCAACTATATCGCAATGAAGTGTAGTAGCTGTGAGGATATGACGAGATCCATGTTCTTCGCTACTGTGATGATTGTTGTTCGCCGGGTAATGGAAGATCTCTACCACCTTCAGGGGGATTTAGCGATTCGGCCCGCAGCAAGGCCGAATGATGCCCCGTGGGTCCCAAGGACAATTGAGGCATTGATGTATTCGTGATTTCTTGAGTCTGTGTTTTCTTTCCGTTAAAATCTGCCAGTTGTTTTGGACTCTGTATTTTTGTTATCAGAGTATGTGGGTTGTTTGTTTTTGAGTCTGTATCTTGAGTCTGTTAGTTTCTTTCGAGTCTGTTAGCTTCAGTCTTTGTAATAGCGTTTTTTATATATATATTAAAAGTAAAAATCCCAAAATGTTTTACTTCACACTTACCCCCAAGAACTACGCTTGGTTTGATTCATGCAGGGTCATGATACATAGGCAATCTCCATAAGATTCGACCGTAACCAAATAAAAGAGAGAAAGAAATAGCAGAAAAACAAGAAAGGAAATAAAAATCAAGAGAGAATAAAAACAAAGAGAGAACGAAAGGAAGGAAAAGAAAAGAAAGAAAAGGGGAAGTTTGCAATCGAAAGAAAGAAAAGGCCGGGATGACGCATGCAACCAATCAAATATATAATAGAGTCGGTTAATTGTTTAGGTGCATTCATGCCCAATGTGCGGTTACCAATCTATTAAAGCCTAATCGCTAACAAGGTTGTTGTTGATGTATTGAGCTCAGGCAGGTGGTTAGTTGACTGGCATTCTGGCAACTCACTCCTACAACACCCGATCGAAAGACATGTTGAATATGGTCGACCAGGAACAGGAAACAAGTATTGTCGACCCATCGAAAGAGGTGGAAGAAATGGACGTTAATGCGATGAGGGAAGAAATGTATAAGCTGAAGCAGCAGATGGCTGAAATGTACCAAGCCTGGGCGAAGGGGCACCCACCACCAGTTTATCCCGCCAACCCTGCTTATATCCCACCATCAGCCCAACCTCCGGAGCCTCCCACTGTGAACTCATCTCCAGCCTTTCCCCTCTACCAACAATGCCATGGCGCCACTTCCCATACTTCTCAAGCTCCACCACCCAAACAAGTCTCATACCCTCCTCCACCAATTACACCTATTTTTGTGGCACCTCTACCTGCTACATTACACCGATCTTCCAGTGAACCCATGTTCCAAACTCACGACAACCAGTACTATCCCCCTTAACCCACCTTCAAAGTTCCAGAACCATATCCTTACACCCCTCATCTTGATATTCCGGCAGAGACCAAGAAGCCGCCTAAAAATCCCGAGCATGAAGAGATGATCAGAAAGGTCAAAAGCTTAGAGCAATCGTTCCGAGATATGAGGGGGCTGGGAGGTCAAGTAATTGTGGCTTATAAGGATTTATGTCTGTTCCCAGATGTTCAGTTGCCAGCAGGGTTCAAAATGCCCAAGTTTGATCTGTACGATGGGCATGGTGACCCAGTAGCACATTTAAGAGGATTTTGTAGCAAAATGAGAGGAGCAGGTGGATGAGATGAATTGCTGATAGCATATTTCAGCCAAAGTTTAAGTGGATCGGCCTTGGAATGGTACACCAGACAAGATCACAATAGGTGGTACACATGGGACGACTTGGCCCAAGCCTTCGCCTGCCATTTTCATTACAACCTCGAATTATCCCAGATCGTCTGTCGTTGACAAAGCTAGAAAAGAAGCCCGGTAAGAGCTTCAAGGAATATGGATTCCGCTGGAGAGAGCAAGCAGCGAGGGTTGACCCTCCGATGAAAGAAATCAAGATGGTTGATTATTTCTTGCAAGCTTTGGAACCCACTTATTTCGGTCACTTGGTGTCAGCAGTAGGTAAGTCCTTTAATGAAGTCGTGAAAATGGGAGGCATGGTTGAAGAGGGACTCAAGTCGAACAAGATCATGAGTTATTCAGCAATCAAGGCAACCACTCAGGCCACTCAAAACGGTACTGGGAGTGTGCTCGGGAAGAAGAAGAAGGAGGATGTTGCGACAATTGAGTCGAGAGCTTGGGGTGGATCCAGGAACCTTCCGCAGTTCTACAACCAGCCTCGACCCTATCCCCAAACCTACCCCCACACTCCATATAGCCCGCCATAACACTACTACCCACCACCAGATCCCCATTTTTCTGTCAATCATGCACAAACCTATACCTAACCTCCCGCTCACGCACAATGGCGTGCACCAGCTCCACAAAATCCACACCAAGCTCCACAAAATAACTATTCACCCCCAAAAGCCTACAAAAATCCTCCTAGAATAGGTTTTCCACCCAATCAAGCCTTTAAGAATGAGAGGCTACAGAAGCAGAAGACTTTTACTCCATTGGGAGAATCCTATACTAGTCTATTCCACAGGTTGAGACAGTTGGGCATGTTGAATCCGATCAAAGCCAAACTGCCGAATCTCCTTCCCAGAAATCTTGATCGTTCGGTGAGTTGTGAGTATTGTTCAAGGGCCCCGGGCCATGACACAGAGAAATGCTGGAAACTGAAAACAGCTATACAAGAGCTCATTGATACTCATCGGATCGAGGTTCAGGCCCTAGAAGCACCAAATATCAACCAGAATTCGCTGCCAGCTCACCATGAGATCCATATGATTGAGTTGATACACAAGGGATGTGAGGCTAAGAAACCGTCGTATACGGTGATGATGATCCGCTCCAGTGAAACCAGTTCAAAGGAAAAGGTAACCAGTGGGAAATTAGTGGTCCAGTTGAAAGGGGTAGACAATAAGCCAGCTGTGGTAGCCGGGAAAGGGTCGTCAAGCGCTTCACAGTGAAACTAGAGAAAGCTAAAGTAGTGGTACCAGGGGTTACAGGTAAACCTGTTGTGGTTGTGAAGGGTGTTCGCACATAGCCTGTTATTATAAAACCAGTAACTCAGCTTCCAGTGATCAATAGCAAGGCGGTCCCGTAGAATTATGAATGAGTGACAGTAACTTACCAAGGGAAAGAGGTTAAAGAGGAAGTGTGTGAGACCCATGGTTTGACTCGATCGGGGAGATGCTTTGCCCCCGAAGAATTGAGAAAAGCTAAGACCTCAAAAGATAATCCAGTGTTGGTGAAGAAAGCAGTGACTGAGGAAGAAGCAGAAGAATTTCTGAGGAAGATGAAAGCGCAAGACTATTCCATTGTGGAACAGTTAAGGAAGACACCAGCTCAGATCTCGCTCTTGTTATTATTGATCCATTCAGACGAACACCGTCGTGCTTTGATGAAGATCTTGAATGAAGCCCACGTTCCTAACAAAATCTCAGTAAACCACTTGGAAAAGATAACTAACAAGATATTTGAGGTAAACAGAGTTGCTTTTTCTGATGATGAGTTGCCCATGGAGGGTACCGAGCACAATAGAGCCCTCTATCTGAGGGTGAAATGTGAAGATTTCGTGGTTACTCGGGTACTGGTTGACAATGGGTCTAGCACGAACATCTGTCCTCTCTCCATATTGAACAAATTGCAAGTGGAGGATGAAAGAATTCACAAGAACAGTATTTGCATCCCGGGATTCGACGGTGGAGGGAAGGATTCAGTCGGGGACATAGTGCTTGAGCTCACAATAGGACCAGTTGAATTTACTATGGAATTCCAGGTGCTCGATGTGGCTATTTCATACAATCTGTTGTTGGGACGACCCTGGATCCATGCGGCCAAATCAGTCCCGTCTACTCTTCATCAAATGGTCAAGTTTGAATGGGATCGACAAGAAATTGTTTTACACGGCGAAGACAATATGTGTGTGCCCAACGGTGCCATTGTTCCGTTCATAGAGGTTGACGATGACAAGGGACCATGGGTTTATCAGGTTTTCGACACAGTATCGGTAGAGAAAATTCCGGAAGGAAAGTGCGTTCCAACTCCAAAGATGGCTGCAGCATCAGTTATGGTAGCTGTTGAAATGTTGAAAAATGGTTTCGTACCGGGCAAGGGTCTGGGTGGATCTCTGCAAGGTATTGTACAGCCAGTTTCACTTCCAATGAATCTGGATACTTTTGGTCTAGGGTTCAAGCCTACCGTTGCAGACATGAGAAGAGCTAGAAAAATGAAACAGAAATCATGGGCATTGCCAAAGCCAATCCCGCGTCTATCCAGATCATTCTTCAGGCCGGGTATCAGAAAACAACTATTGTCAAAAGTTCCTGGATCACTGATTAGTGCCGATGGAGACTTGGAGAAGGGGTTCGAAAGGCTATTTGTCGAGGTTAACATGGTTCAGGTTGGGGAAGGGCCCAGCAAGGCAGATGTGCAATTCGTGGGACCACGTGCAAAAGTCAACAACTGGGAAGCCACTCCTCTTCCTACCCGGAGGGAGTCTTGGTAGTGAGTTTTGATTTTCTTTTAGTTGTCTGGATTATTCCAGGGTCTGTAATTAAGATACTATGTTCCGTCCAGTTGGATGTGTTAAAACCCTATTATCTTTAGATTCAATGAAATGCAATTGTTCCTTTCCCTTCACTTCTTCTAATTTTATTTTTGTTTTCTTATTTTGTACAGTTCTTTTTATGCTGATATCAATGACATGACATGCATGAGGAATCTTTGACGCAGTTTTAAAAGCCAATCTAACTCTGAAATAATAATACAAGAAATTGAGTGTGATGACGAGTTGGAATTTGATGATGATGAGGCCTATGAAGAAATTAGTAAGGAACTAAGTCATTTTGAGGAAAAGCCCAAACATAATTTGAACGATACAGAAGCAGTTAATCTAGGGGACCAAGATAATGCCCGTGAAACTAAATTAAGTGTCCATCTAGAACCTCAACTTAGGGAGGAGATAATTAAAGCACTGTTCAAATACAAAGATGTTTTTGCATGGTCCTATGACAACATGCCGGGTCTAAGCACTGATTTAGTGGTTCACAAGTTGCCCACTGACCCGACATTCCCTCCTGTCAAACAGAAGCTGAGAAAGTTCAAAACGGATATGAGTGTAAAGATCAAAGAAGATGTCACCAAGCAATTCGATGCCAAAGTCATTCGGGTCACCCGATATCCCACCTGGTTAGCCAATGTTGTGCATGTACCGAAGAAGGATGGAAAGATCAGGGTGTGTGTTGACTATCGGGATCTCAACAAGGCAAGTCCAAAAGACAATTTCCCACTGCCGAACATCCATATCTTGATCGATAATTGTGTCAAACATGAGATTGGTTCTTTTGTGGATTGTTACGTGGGTTATCATCAAATCTTAATGGACGAGAAGGATGCAGAAAAGACGGCATTCATCACGCCGTGGGGAACGTACTGCTATCGGGTCATGCCATTTGGTTTGAAGAATGCTGGGGAAATCTACATGAGGGCAATGACAACAATATTCCATGATATGATACACCAGGAAATCGAGGTGTACGTGGATGATGTGATCGTGAAGTCTAGAAAGCAGTCTGACCACGTTAGGGATCTGAAGAAGTTCTTCTGAAGGCTTCGCAGGTACAATCTCAAGCTTAATCCTGCAAAGTGTGCTTTTAAGGTGCCGTCTGGAAAGTTGTTGGGGTTCGTAGTCAGCCTCCGGGGCATTGAACTGGATCCATCGAAAGTCAAGGCCATCCAGGAATTACCACCTCCAAGGAACAAGACCGAGGTGATGAGTTTGTTGGGAAGATTGAATTATATCAGCAGGTTCATCGCTCAGCTCATGACAACTTGTGAGCCAATCTTCAAACTGTTAAAGAAAGACATTGCAGTCAAGTGGACAGATGAATGTCAGGAGGCGTTTGATAAGATAAAGGGGTATTTGTCGAATCCACCCGTATTGGTCCCGCTAGAACTAGGGCGACCTTTGATCCTATATCTGACAGTTTTGGACAATTCATTCGACTGTGTATTGGGCCAACATGACATCACTGTAGGAAGGAGCAGGCCATATATTATCTCAGCAAGAAATTCTCGCCATACGAGGTCAAGTACACTCAGTTTGAGAGGACATGTTGCGCCCTAACCTGGGTGGCGCAGAAGCTGAAACATTATTTGTCATCTTACACTACCTATCTCATATCTCGCTTGGATCCATTGAAGTATATCTTTCAGAAGCCTATGCCCACAGGGAGGCTTGGAAAGTGGTAGATCCTGCTCACAAAGTTTGACATTGTCTATGTGACTCAAACTGCAATGAAAGCACAGGCCTTGGCAGACCATTTGGCCGAGAACCCGGTTGATGAAGATTATGAACCTTTGAAAACTTATTTCCCTGATGAAAAGGTGATGCACATTGATGAGTTGGAACAATTCAAGAAACCTGGATGGAAACTTTTCTTTGATGAGGCTGCAAACATGAAGGGCGTGGGGATAGGAGCAGTACTTATTTCTGAAACAGGGCAACACTACCTATCGCGACCCAAATCCCGGTCGTGATGGCGCCCAGCACACTACTAGGCAAGCCCGACCATTATTCAACACTTAACCCAATTTATCAAAAATAGCGGAAAGAAATATCAATTAAGCAAGATTAAAGTACTGAAGATTTTAACAAAATACACAATATAATCTCACTAGGACCCGGTGTCACGAATCTGAGCCTCTAGAATACAGAATATCATCCTAATACACGGTATATCCAAAGTCCGATAATGCGGAAATAAAGAGATAGGATAGGAGGGAGAAGATCAATGGCTGCGAACGCCGTGCAGCTACCTCGATACTCCCAGAGGCTGGATCTGCTGATCAACTGGATCTACTGAGCCTGAGACTGCCCTGGATCTGCACACAAGGTGCAGGGAGTAAAGTGAGTACTCCGACCCAGTGAGTAATAAAAGTAACTACAGTCCGAAGATAAGAAAATCCAGTAAATACACAAAGTAAGCTAAAATCCAAATATACAACAACATATGGAATTGAGCAGCTAAACAACAGTATAAATAGAAATACATGAATGCAATGCAATGCATATGATGGTACATTCCAGTACCCACTGCGGCGTGCAGCCCGAACCATCCATATTTATTTATCGTCGATGGCGCTCACTGGGGATGTGTACAGACTCCGGAGGGGCTCCTACAGCCCAAGCGCAATATCTTGGTCAGTCATTGTTACCTGACCGGTCAGCCATTGTTACCTGACCAATTTATATCATACAGTGCCATTGTTACCACTGTTCAAGTATATCATCCAGTGTCATTGTTACCACTATTTCAAGTATATCACACAGTGTCATTGTTACCACTGTTTCAAGTATATCACACAGTGTCATTGTTACCACTGTTTCAAGTCACTTTATAATCAGTCCAGAAAATAATATAATAAGCCCCTTGGGCATTTACAAAACAGAAGTTCCCAGCCCGGAATACATTTAAAAATATCATTTAAGTTTTCAACACTTAGAATTATGGCTGAGTTTGCAAAACAACATTTAAAACCTTGGACTGAAATTAAATGATATGCAAATCATGCTAAGCAGTAATATCAATCCTCGAAGGATTTTACAAATCGGCACAAGGCCCCAAACATGGCATCAAGCCCAGTAATATCAATGAAGTATGTGTATCAATCACCAGTATAGTATAAACATCACACGGGATGGACCAAGTCACAATCCCCAATAGTATCCGACACCGCACTAGCCATGGAGTGCGTGTCACGCCTCAATATAGCGTTACGATGTGAAAGTCCGGGGTTTCAAACCCTCAGAACAGCACTTACATCTATTACTCAGTCAAGATGGCCAAAAGTCTACTCCGCGATGCCCTTTCCTTTCGAATCGACCTCCTCGCACGTCGAATCTTGCTAAAACCACAAGGAATATATTACAATAGGCTAAGGGAATATAACCCAATCGAAAAGAATCGAAAAATATCGAAAATCACGAAATTTGCAAAACCCGAGCCCCGGGCCCACTTCTCGAAAAATTACGAAAGTCACATCACCGGATTCCTCGTCTCGCCACGAGTCCGTACATATAAAATTTACCAAAATCGGAGTTCATTTGACCCCTCAAATCACCAAATTTTATTTTCAAATCCCTAGGCCTAAATCCTCAATTTTTCTACAATTTTCATGCTCAAATCCATACATAATTGATGTACTTAACTCAAAATAGGTGGGGATAACTTACCTTCACATTGATGATGAAAATCCCCTCTTGAAGCTCCCCAAAAATCGTCCATACTTTGAAGAAATGAAGAAAAGTGAGCTAAATCCGTGTATAAAAGAATCTGTCTGTGCTTCGTCGAGTTGTACCTTGCACTTGTGCTATACAAGTTGTACATCCTATTAAAATTGTTCCTTATCGGACACCTTCTGTTTAAACACCCATAACGTCTTGTATAAATATCCAAATGACAAACGGTTTGAAGATTTAGAAACTAGACTCAAAGATCTTTAATTTGATACATATAACTCTTTATATATCCCGAGATATGAGCTTCTAAAGTGCATCGTAAATTCTGCCGAAATTGCTCTAGCAGCCCTTTTAGATCCATTGTAACTTTCTGAGATGATATCTAAATCGCGAATGGTTTAACTTTCCGAAAACTAGAATGTATGGTCTACAACTTTCATGTTTTACACTTTTTCGGATTTCTTATAGATTACAAGATATGAGCTTCCAAACTGGACTACTCGCACCTAAAATTTTCTGGGCACAACAGAATTTTCTGCAATTTTTCCTAAGTCCGAAATCACTCCGAGACACCTCCGAAACACTCCCGAGCCCTCGGGGCTCCAAACCAAATATGAACACTGACTCTAAAACATCACACGAACTTGCTCGAGCGATCAAATCGCCAAAATAACATCAAAATCAATGATTTGAGCCTTAAATCCAAGAATTCTTTCAAATTTCATAAACTTTCAAATTTTCCAATTTAAGGCCGAAACCCGTCAAACAACGTCCGTTTGTAACCAAACTTTACAGGAAGCGCTTAACCAACATATATGACCTGTACCGGGCATCGGAACCAAAATACGATCCCGATACCATTACTTTCTGATCAAATTTTATTTTTATTTTACTTAAACATTTTCAGAAAACAATTTCACGAAAAAATTCATTTCTCGGGCCTGGGACCTCGGAATTCGATTCCAGAAACACGTTCAACTCCCATATTTTTCTATGGACCTTTCGAGACTGAAAAATCACGGGTCCGGGTCCGTTTACCAAAAATGTTGACCAAAGTCAACTTTAACAATATTAAATATCAAAAAAATTCAATTTTTCCCATAATTCATATATTTCAACACAAAGATATTCCGGACACACTCCTAAGTCCCAAATAACCTAACGAAGCTATCCAAACCATAAAATTTGCATTTCGAATCCGATATCAAAATTTCCACTTCCTGCCAAATTTTCTCAAAAACCTTCAATTTTCCATCTTTAGCCGAACGACTCCAAAATGACCTACGGACCTCCGAATTCACTTTCGATAGCGCTCCCAAATCCAGAATCACCATAAGGAGCTACTCCCTGTCTCGGAATCCCAAACGGACATCAATAACACTGAAATGCATTTTAAACCAAACTGATGCAATTTCTTCTAAAATGCTATCTTGCACAATATGCGCCAAACGCTCCCGGATTATCCAAAACCCGATTCGGGCATACGCCCAAGTACGAAATCATCACACAAACCTGTTGGAACCTTCGGATCCCAATTCCGAGGTCGTTTACTCAAAATTCCAATCCCAGTTCATTTCTTCAATTTTTAAGCTTTCAAAATGAGAATTTCCATTTAGATTTGACTCCAAACTTCCTGAATTTTAATTCTGACCATACACACAAGTCAATATACCTGAGATGAAGCCGTTCATGGCCTCAAACTGCTGAATGACGCGCCGGAGCTCAAAACGACCGGTCGGGTCGTTACAATCTCCCCCACTTAAACATACGTTCGTCCTCGAACGTGCTGAGAACTACACTGAAGTAGTCTGAAATCACTTGTTTAACACATTATGCACCTTCCCATGCTACCACTACTCCGTTGAGCACATTATCTCGATAATTCTGTAGATATACTTGTTTATTCAATTAAATAAGCCATTAGGCCCAATTCCAACATCCTGAATTTCCCTGCCAAGCCTGTTTCCATCATACGACCACCATATCAATCTCCACACGCTGTACCCAAACATGACTGCATAACTTTGCTGAATTCACACTTTGCATCACTTTACTCATAGAACCACAATAACATTCTTTAAACATAATAGTCGAAATTCCACGAATCTGATGCTCCCATTGCATCTCATGATCTACACAGGCCTTGCTCTATTTTTTTTTTCAACACCGATACGACTGAAGAGATGTGCCGAAATTCACAACCAACTGCTGAATCAACAATTCATTAGATCTACACTCCTGACAAGTTCCATTACCTTGTCACAAACCAAAGAATGATCTTTGCTCTATAATATACTTCATATAATCAGTTTGCACTGACCCCAAATCTAGTAACTTCGTCTCACCCAGTACGAAATGCTCAGGCAATAAGTCACCTCGAACATAATCAAAAATCCGACAAGACGCCACAATGTGCTAGTGGGCTACCAATTCGAATGCGATACAAAAGGAAGGCGAACTTTGGGAGGAACTACTCAACTCGCACACTAACATGGACTTCCTTAGAAAACAAGGAAACAGAACACATAAAAGCAAATATGGGCAATTAACTGAACATCACACTGTTGCGGCGCGCAACCCGATCCAAACAACATACCCATGGCGGCGTGCCACCCGATCCACATATAGGACTCACATAAGGAGATACACGTCGAGCTGAATAGCTCACCACATCCAAATACTGAATATCGGTCATAAACACACTAAGGTGCATAATACCATTCCCAAGGAAACATATAGCGTTATAGGCTACAACTCAAGCACAACTGAGGTGTGATACATGATCTAAGTCTCAAGAGCCATCTTGCTCATATAACATCACCGTTGAGCGGAACCTCAACACATAAGGAATTTATTAAGTCGTCTCACAACTCATACATCGCAATATATCTTTACATGAATTATCTGACAACGAAATAAGATCGCGACTATCCTTCCATAAAGAGCGCATTGCTGAAATAAACACAACTGGCCTGACGTAAGGCTCACTTCCACATTTAAATCTATCCCCCGACCTCAAGTCGATCCTGATCGTGCCAAGCTAGGCCAGTAATATTTCACAAGTCTATAACCCAATAAGCAGAGTGCCCTCTAGGCATAAATTCTCAAATGGATGATATTACCAAAATCCTCATACTTGGTTTAAATTTATAATTAATCAAGTGACTACATGTCACACTTATACAATCTTTCCGCGGGACAAGCTCCTACCATCTTCCGAAATAATTAACAGGCCTGCACATTCAAACCACCGGCTGCACTAACACTGAAAAGCGATCAGGAATCCCTAACCAGGATGCAAGGCCTTTCTCACAGAACACCGATCTCAAGTGATACTGACGCCAATACCCATCTTACTCAAAACACTGAAACTCCTTTCCTGCTCATCCGAGCTCTTGACATCACATTCATTGACCAAACTGCGACCTTGGTCCTTACTTCAAATTCCATACCACTCACTGCACCTCATGTGCCGATATACGATAGACACGATCTCCATCACAACTCTAGAACCGACGATAGGCTAATACTTCATCACATAAGACCTTCCATTTAACTCACTTCAGGAGAACTATAGCAACATACAAGCGAATTCTCATAACCGTCAAATATGCCAATCTCTAAGTAGTGGTCCAAGCCGCCATAACCCTTTCCGGGATCCGCCTACTCATAACAAGACCTAACAGAAGAATCATTCAGAATAACATCAATCACTACGGCCGACAAGCCTCACACGCACCGCCACAAATCACATGCATAACTCGATCACGCTGAACGAACCGATCACTAACACCAATATGCCAACTCAACTATGGCTAATCAATCTACTTCCTTCCAGTTTATCCTTGATTGCCTTAGAAATAATAATATCTCCCTTCAACACCTAACTTATTTCAACCAAACTCACCCCGAGTGACCTTAAATCACGAGACCATGCTGTCTCAAATACCATGACCATTTCATGTCTCTCAAATGCTACACCGCAAGTCAAAACATCATAGAACATTCTGTGCCTTTCTTCATAAGCTGCTTCAAAAGCTTGACTCTTAACCGTACTTATAGACTCAAAATCATTAGGCACCACACTTTACCTCTTGAATTAACTAGGACCGCTATTGAGAGCCACCCAGCTCTGACTTGGCCCCGAATGCAACCAACTCTACTGAATTTTATAACATATGAATACCCTCTCGATAAAGCACCTAGAGGGATCACTTCCCTCGAAGCCTGCACCTATACGAGGCATAAATCATGAATCTTCCCTCAAGTCTGAACATGAGCCAATAAGGCTAACCATAGCATGCATCCAACAATTCATTTACTCAAATTACCACTCATGGTCCTTTTCCGTAGCTGCAATAACCCACCAATACGCCAATAACCAGAATTCACGCAGGTAATAAACCGTGCAATCAGCTAATCAACAGCAAGCTCCCCAACTTGGCTCGAAGCCATAGATCACAACACATATACTCTATTGTTGTCGTAATATCATGGTGAGATTAAACTCACTCCATCATAAGCTCGTGGAAACACGAATCATCTGGAATTTCAACTCTTCTGCAATTCTTGCATTTACTCACACAACAGTTAAGACCACTCTCTAGGCGACCATTTTTTTTTTTTTACTAAGTCCTAAATTTTTCAAAAATTTCGGCAGAGCCTCCTTTGTAATTGGTCCTATCCACCTGCCAGAGAATCACCAAAACCATCCTAACAACACATCCACAACTTGACAAAGCATCACAATGCATATCAATTACATAAATCTAAATTGATACATGGACATGCGTTGCACCTATTTGAATCATAACACATAGAAAATACCCTTCAACCCTCCATTATTGGGCTATTCAACCAAGTAGGAACATATTCTTTCTTTAATATTTTCGACCTTCAAGGTGGTCTCCTTGACTCAACGATTTCGTCATAATACATTTACGGAAGCGATCTCAGCTCCCAGACTTATCTAACTAGGAGACACGAAAAAATATTCTTCACGCGCCCATAACTCGGGCTACTCAACAGATCACAATAAGAAACGAATCACTTAACAGTTCATCTACTATCCAGTAGGCTTCTTCGCCACTACCAAGTCGTACAAATACACCTCGCAACACTAACATACTCATCACGTGGATATCCAACCGCCATTCCGGCTAACAAGGACAATAATGAACATATGAGTTCAAAACACTTGCTCACAAAATCAGCACCTCGGTGCTCAAGCCATTGGCAAAGATTTGGCCTCAAGTCCTCCAGATTGGTCTAACTTCAAACTCACAGAGATTACACCTCGCCCCTCGATCGGTGAATCAAAGCCATCGAGACACATCTGATACTGAGCGCCCGTTGGTGCATACGATCACGCGGAAGGAATTTCAAAAGTTTCTTTTCAAGCTGAATCAAGGACACACGATAAGAATTCAAGAATGTGAAGTTTTCCTAAAGGTTCGGCAGCCTCTCGAGGATAAGTACAGATGTCTCCGTACCGATCCGCGAGACTTTACTAAACTGGCTCATGACTCACGAGACCAAGTAACCTAGGCTCTGATACCAACTTGTCGCAACCCAAATCCCAGTCGTGATGGCGCCCAACACACTAATAGGCAAGCCCGACCATTATTCAACACTTAACCCAATTTATCAAAAATAGCAGAAAGAAATATCAATTAAGCAAGATTAAAGTACTGAAGAATTTAACAAAATACACAATATAATCTCACTAGGACCCGGTGTCACGAATCTGAGCCTCTAGAATACAGAATATCATCCTAATACACGGTATATCCAAAGTCCGATAATGCAAAAATAAAGAGATAGGATAGGAGGGAGAAGATCAATGGCTGCGAACACCGTGCAGCTACCTCGATACTCCCAAAAGCTGGATCTGCTGATCAACTGGATCTACTGAGCCTGAGACTGCCCTGGATCTGCACACAAGGTGCAGGGAGTAAAGTGAGTACTCCGACCCAGTGAGTAATAAAAGTAACTACAGTCCGAAGATAAGAAAATCCAGTAAATACACAAAGTAAGCTAAAATCCAAATATACAGCAACATATGGAACTGAGCAGCTAAACAACAGTATAAATAGAAATACATGAATGCAATGCAATGCATATGATGGTACATTCCAGTACCCACTGCGGCGTGCAGCCCGAGCCATCCATATTTATTTATCGTCGACGGCGCTCACTGGGGGTGTGTACAGACTCCGGAGGGGCTCCTACAGCCCAAGCGCAATATCTTGGTCAGTCATTGTTACCTGACCGGTCAGCCATTGTTACCTGACCAATTTATATCATACAGTGCCATTGTTACCACTGTTCAAGTATATCATCCAGTGTCATTGTTACCACTATTTCAAGTATATCACACAGTGTCATTGTTACCACTGTTTCAAGTATATCACACAGTGTCATTGTTACCACTGTTTCAAGTATATCACACAGTGTCATTGTTACCACTGTTTCAAGTCACTTTATAATCAGTCCAGAAAATAATATAATAAGCCCCTTGGGCATTTACAAAACAGAAGTTCCCAGCCCGGAATACATTTAAAAATATCATTTAAGTTTTCAACACTTAGAATTATGGCTGAGTTTGCAAAACAACATTTAAAACCTTGGACTGAAATTAAATGATATGCAAATCATGCTAAGCAGTAATATCAATCCTCGAAGGATTTTACAAATCGGCACAAGGCCCCAAACATGGCATCAAGCCCAGTAATATCAATAAAGTATGTGTATCAATCACCAGTATAGTATAAACATCACACGGGATGGACCAAGTCACAATCCCCAATAGTATCCAACACCGCACTAGCCATGGTGTGCGTGTCACACCTCAATATAGCGTTACGATGTGAAAGTCCGGGGTTTCAAACCCTTAGAACATCACTTACATCTATTACTCACCTCAAGATGGCCAAAAGTCTACTCCGCGATGCCCTTTCCTTTCGAATCGACCTCCTCGCACGTCGAATCTTGCCAAAACCACAAGGAATATATTACAATAGGCTAAGGGAATATAACCCAATCGAAAAGAATCGAAAATATCGAAAATCATGAAATTTGTAAAACCCGAGCCCCGGGCCCACTTCTCGAAAAATTACGAAAGTTACATCACCGGATTCCTCGTCTCGCCACGAGTCCGTACATATAAAATTTACCAAAATCGGAGTTCATTTGACCCCTCAAATCACCAAATTTTATTTTCAAATCCCTAGGCCTAAATCCTCAATTTTTCTACAATTTTCATGCTCAAATCCATACATAATTGATGTACTTAACTCAAAATAGGTGGGGATAACTTACCTTCACATTGATGATGAAAATCCCCTCTTGAAGCTCCCCAAAAATTGTCCATACTTTGAAGAAATGAAGAAAAGTGAGCTAAATCCGTGTATAAAAGAATCTGCCTGTGCTTCAAAGATCTTTAATTTGATATATATAACTCTTTATATATCCCGAGATATGAGCTTCTAAAGTGCATCGTAAATTCTGCCGAAATTGCTCCAGCAGCCCTTTTCGATCCATCGTAACTTTCTGAGATGATATCCAAATCACGAATGGTTTAACTTTCCGAAAACTAGAATGTATGGGCTACAACTTTCATGTTTTGCACTTTTTCGGATTTCTTATAGATTATAAGATATGAGCCTCCAAACTGGACTACTCGCACCTAAAATTTTCTGGGCACAGCAGAATTTTCTGCAATTTTTCCTAAGTCCGAAATCACTCCGAGACACCTCTGAAACACTCCCGAGCCCTTGGGTCTCCAAACCAAATATGAATACTGACTCTAAAATATCACACGAACTTGCTCGAGCGATCAAATCGCCAAAATAACATCAAAATCAATGATTTGAGCCTTAAATCCAAGAATTCTTTCAAATTTCATAAACTTTAAAATTTTCCAATTTAAGGCTGAAACCCGTCAAACAACGTCCGTTTGTAACCAAACTTTACAGGAAGCGCTTAACCAACATATATGACCTGTACCGGGCGTCGAAACCAAAATACGAGCCCGATACCATTACTTTCTGATCAAATTTCATTTTCATTTTCCTTAAACATTTTCAGAAAACAATTTCACGAAAAAATTCATTTCTCGAGCCTGGGACCTCGGAATTTGATTCCGGAAACACGTTCAACTCCCATATTTTTCTATGGACCTTTCGAGACCGAAAAATCATGGGTCCGGGTCCGTTTACCAAAAATGTTGACCAAATTCAACTTTAACAATATTAAATTTCAAAATTTTTCAATTTTTTCCCATAATTCATATATTTCAACACAAAGATATTCCGGACACACTCCTAAGTCCCAAATAACCTAACAAAGCTATCCAAACCATAAAATTCGCATTTCGAATCCAATATCAAAATTTCCACTTCCGGCCAAATTTTCTCAAAAACCTTCAATTTTCCATCTTTAGCCGAACGGCTCCAAAATGACCTACGGACCTCCGAATTCACTTCCGATCGCGCTCCCAAATCCAGAATCACCATACGGAGCTACTCCCAGTCTCGGAATCCCAAACGGACATCAATAACACTGAAATGCATTTTAAACCAAACTGATGCAATTTCTTCTAAAATGTTATCTTCCACAATAGGCGCCAAAACGCTCCCGGATTATCCAAAACCCGATCCGGGCATACGCCCAAGTCCGAAATCATCATACAAACCTGTTGGAACCTTCGAATCCCAATTCCGAGGTCGTTTACTCAAAATTCCAATCCCAGTTCATTTCTTCAATTTTTAAGCTTTCAAAATGAGAATTTTCATTTAGATTTGACTCCAAACTTCCTGAATTTTAATTCTGACCATACACACAAGTCAATATACCTGAGATGAAGCCGCCCATGGCCTCAAACTGATGAATGACGCGCCAGAGCTCAAAACGACCGGCCAGGTCATTACACTACCTTATTACGGCTCAGCTCGTTTTTACTGTACCAATAACATGGCTGAGTACGAGGCATGTATTTTGGGTTTGAGGTTAGCTGTGGATATGGGTGTCTAGGAAGTCTTGGTCTTGGGCGACTCAGACCTCCTAGTGCACCAAATTCAGGGAGAATGGGAAACGTAGGATTTGAAACTCATACCGTACAGACAATGTTTGCATGATCTTTGTCAACGGTTTCAGTCGATCGAATTCAAGCATATCCCAAGAATCCATAATGAAGTCGCCGACGCTTTGGCTACTTTGGCGTCAATGTTACATCATCCAGATAAGGTTTATGTGGACCCTTTCCAGATTCAGGTCTGTGATCAGCATGCTTACTGTAATATGGTGGAAGAAGAATTGGATGGGGAGCCATGGTTCCATGATATCAAAGAATACATTAGGATGGGGGTATATCCGGTACAGGCCACTGGTGATCAGAAAAGAACAATTCGACAATTGGCGAGTGGATCTTTTTCAGTGGAGGGGTATTGTACAAAAGAACTCCAGATCTGGGATTGCTAAGATGCATAGATGCAAGACAGGCCATAGAAATCATGACTGAGGCACACTCCGAATCTGTGGACCACATATGAGTGGGTACGTTCTGGCAAAGAAGATTATCCGAGTAGGTTATTACTGTCTTACTATGGAGCGGGATTGCATCAGTTTTGTGCATAAATGTCATCAGTGCCAAGTGTATGGAGATTTGATTCATTCTCTACCATCTGAATTACATACAATGTCTGCACCATGGCCTTTTGTTGCTTGGGGTATGGATGCCATTGGGCCAATTGAGCCAGCAGCATCGAACGGACACAGGTTAATTCTGGTAGCCATTGATTATTTCACTAAGTGGGTTGAATCAAAAACGTTCAAATCTGTGACCAAGAAAGTAGTGGTCGACTTTGTGCATTCAAATATCATCTGTCGGTTTGGGATTCCGAAGGTAATCATCACGGACAATAGCGTTAATCTCAACAGTCATCTGATGACAGAGACATGTCAGCAGTTTAAGATTATACATCGCAATTCCACCCCATATCGCCCTAAGGCAAATGGAGCAATCGAGGCAGCCAACAAGAATATAAAGAAGATACTTTGAAAAATGGTGGAAGGTTCTAGATAGTGGCATGAAAAGTTGTCGTTTGCATTGCTGGTTTATCGCACTACTGTTCGTACTTCAGTAGGGGTCACTCCTTATTTGTTGGTGTATGGCACGGAGGCGGTGATACCCGCAGAAATTGAAATCCCATCCCTTCGGATTGTCGCTGAGGCAGAAATTGATGACGTTGAATGGGTCAAAACCCGCTTGGAACAATTAAGTCTGATTGATGAAAAGAGATTGGCAGCAGTGTGTCACGGCCAATTGTACCAACAGATAATGGCGAGGACATATAACAAGAAGGTACATCCACGGAAGTTTGAAGTGGGTCAGTTAGTGTTGAGACGTAT
Organism: Nicotiana sylvestris; assembly: GCF_000393655.2. NCBI lineage: Eukaryota > Viridiplantae > Streptophyta > Magnoliopsida > Solanales > Solanaceae > Nicotiana > Nicotiana sylvestris. The sequence continues at coordinate 83,389,760 of NC_091066.1, read as the reverse complement.
TTTGCCTCATCAGGCTGAAGTAAAAGGAAAATTCGCCCCAAACTGGCAGGGGCCATTTGTTGTATCCAGAGTATTGTCCAATGGCGCGTTGTATTTGATAGATGTAGAAGGGAAATGTGTAGAAATGGCTATCAATTCCGATGTAGTCAAAAGATACTATGTATGATTTCTTCCTTTGATTGTACTTGTTTGTATTTGGCATATTTTGAAGATTGAAATGACGAAGGCGTTTTGTTCTGCTATCTAAACACTTCATCCTTTGTTACCCCCTTTTGAACCTTATTTATTTTCTTTCATACCCCTCTTTCGGGATCAACGGCACAATTCAGAAACGCAAGTGCGAAGGATAAGTAAGTGAAAAGAAAAAGAAAGAATGAACAAGAAAGGAAAAGGGAAAAGAAAAATGAAAAGAGAGAAGAAAGAGAAAGAAAAGAAAAGAAAAGAAAAAAGAAAAGCAAAAAAGAAAAAAAGGAGAAAAAGAAGAAAAAAAGAGAAGAACAACAGAAGAAAAAGAGAGAAAGAAAAGAAAGAAAGAAAATAAAATCACAATAACAAAGTAATTTCTACGACATGAACTACGTTCGACCTGATTCCTTTTAAGGATACGTAGGCAGGCTCACGGTTCGGTCTCATCAAAACAAAAATCCAAAAATCCCCATGCAAGAAACTGGGGCATAAGTTATGGTTGTTGTGAGAAACCTGATTCTGAAAGTTGTAATTTTAACCCATTTGTATTGTTTTGAGCCTTTTATACCCTTTCTTTTTAACCCTATCCAGAAGCATACATTACGGTCCAAAGAAAGATCTTCTGATCAGTCTTTGAGAAATGCCAAGTCGAGCAGGTAAATGTAATTCATGTCAGGGTCAACACTCTGGTTCAAGTAGGAAAAATAAAAATGAGAGAGTCTTATTGGTGAAAACCTTCACAGGCACTGTAAGGCGACGGGAGTTGAGAGAAATAAAAATGAGAGAGTCTTATTGGTGAAAACCTTCACAGGCACCGTAAGGCGACGGGAGTTGAGAGAAAAAAATGAGAGAGCCTTATTGGTGAAAACCCTCATGGGCACCGTAAGGAGAAAGTGAGTTGAGAGATGAACGAATGAAAGAGGTCTGCTGGTGAAAACCCTTCAAGGCACCGCAGGATGAACAAGTCAAGGTTTGGGTAAAGTAATCAGGTCTTGGAAATTCTGGGGCAACGAAGTACGGCAACTGAAAGTTGATTGGTTGGACAGATTGGGCTGATTAATCTGAAATGCATGTCATGATCATTGGTACTAGCTGTTCCACTCAGATAAGTTTCCTTTTCTTTTTCCTTTTGTAGCAGTCATCTGGTTTTGGATTCTTCTTATCCTTAACCCGCAAAGTCATTGCATTTCATTTTCTTTTGGGTATTTATCTTAATATGTTTCAATGTCAGTCTTGTCCAAATCAAGTGAAAAGGATTTCAAAGCTCACTACCAACTTCCAAAATTGCAAAGCACGGAGCGGTCAAAGCATACTAAGGATAACATGATGTAAGAGAGGGGTACAGGGAATCACCGGAAGTTTCATCAGTGGAATGGATTGGTAATGTCATGGTAGATGCAAAGGTTCAGATAAAAAGGTCAGAGGTAAAACAACAGCATGGGTATAGAACACTCGGTTCGTCAAAGGTCATGGGGTGTGAGAGTTAGTCAGAAAGTCAAAGCGGTTCAGGGCCAGTTCGGAGAAGCAGTCAGAACAAAACATTGCAGCAGAAAGATCTTCAGCAAGAAAGCCATCAGCTAACCACCACTTTAAACTGACAAATTTTCTTTGATTGAAACAGGGGCAGAAAATTTTTCTTTGTTTTTGTCTATTTGTTAAAATCAGGTACCCGCTTGGAGAACAGGGAGAAGACATTCAAGTTCAGCAGTCAGGAGCCCGCCTGGAGAACAGGGAATTCATTTCAAGTCAGCAGTCAAGAACCCGCCTGGAGAGCAGGGAATACATTTCAAGTTGAAGTCAGGAGCCCGCCTAGAGAGTAGGGAATACTTTCAAGCACAGCAATCAGGAGCCCGCCTAGAGAACAAGGGAGTACAATTTAAGTTTTAGTTTTCAAATTCTTTGCTTTGTTTATTTTGAAGTCAGGAGCCCGCCTGGAGAACAAGGGAATACATTTCAAGTTGAAGTCAGGAGCCCGCCTGGAGAGCAGGGAATACTTTCAAATGCAACAGTCACGAGCCTGCCTGGAGAACAAGGGAATACAATTTAAATTTAGCTTTCAAATTCTTTGTTTTGTCTATTTTGAAGTCAGGAACCCGCTTGGAGAGCAGGGAATACATTCAAGTTTAGCAGTTAGGAGCCCGCCTGGAGAGCAGGGAATACATTTCAAGTCAGCAATCAGGAGCCCACCTGGAGAACAGGGAATACATTCAAGTTCAGCAGTCAGGAGCCCGCCTGGAGAGCAGGGAACATATGTCCAGTCAGCAATCAGGAGCCCACCTGGAGAACAAGGGAGTACAATTCAAGTTTTAGCTTTCAATTTCTTGTTGATATTCAGTAACGTGATTCGTTTTACACTTACACATGGGCCCACATACCCAAACTGGGGCAGAAAATTTTCTTTGTTTTTGTCTATTTTTGTTGAAGTCAGGAGCCCGCCTGGATAGCATGGGAATACATTCACATTTTGAAGTCAGGAGCCCGCCTGGATAGCATGGGAATACGTATCAAGTTCATTAGTCAGGCACCCACCTGAAGAAGGGGAGGCATCTCAGTTTACAATTCAAGACGGCAACAAAGGAATTTTACCAAGAGAATACAAGACAACAAGGCAACAAGAAACACAAGATCAAGTTTGAAGATCTAGATAGGATTTTGTAAAGCATAGATCATAGCCTAGTCTAGCTTTTTTTATTTTTGACACGGTGTAATAAGGGGTTCAGTGAGCAGCAGTAGCAGCAGCAATGAAATCACAGCTCCATGGTAGTCCCAGCTACCAGACATTCCCGAACAACACTTACCTGATTCCTTTTCAGCCAAGGATATGTAGGCAACCTCGGGAGCAAGGTGCGGTCAAATCTTTCAAAAATACTTCCCACGGAGTATTCAAACGGGCAAAAATTGCTCGTATCCGCTCACTTATCTTTGCACGAAAACTCTTCGTGTTTCCGGACAAAGAGGAGCAGCTGTGAGCACGTGATTTTTGCCCTATATGAATTACTCCAACAAATTCAAAACAAAATAATTTCTTTTAGTGTTTGCAATTTTGTTGGATTTCGTGGCATTTTTTGTTAATTATTTGCATTTGTCTGTGCACGTTTATTTTATTTAATTCATGAAAAATACAAAAAATATGTTGCATCTGCATTTAGGAGTTAATTTTATATTTTAGCAAATTAGTTTGTTTATAAAAAATGAAAATCACAAACAAAAAATAATAATTCATTTTGCATTTTTACTTTTTAATTTTGAGTTGTATAATTTTTCTTTAAATTTTGGATTTAATTAATTATTATAAATACCATGATGAGTGATTAATCTAATTGGGAAGGTAATTTAGTTTAAAAATAATTATTAATTAATTTAGGATTTATTTTAATTTTGAAAAAAGAAAAGAATTGTGAAATTGAAAAAGGAAAAAGAAAGAAATGAGAAGACCTAAATCTGGGCCAAAATTCCCCAGCCCAAATGAAAATCACCCAATACCCGGCCCAACCCACGGCTAACCCGGTCCGGATCCTCCCCCACCCCCAACGAAATGACGTCGTTTCAATAAGTATTGATCTGAGCCGTTGATCTCCCCTTGATCGAACGACTCAGAACTGAAGCCCTGGGGGTATTTAAGTGTCCGAAACCTGCTCTCCCCCCCCCCTTCAGAACCATTTCTGCTCAAAACCCCACCAGAAACACCCGAAACCCTAGCTGAGCCACCCCCAAATCCCCGGCCTCCGATGGCGGCGCCACCTCCAAACGCCACCAAAATCACACCACTGAACCACCATGGCTCCCTCTTCCCCAATCTGGCACCATTTCCCCTCGAATCACCCTAATCCTCTTCGAATCTTAAATCGAAGATCGGAGCGCTAAAATCCCAAGACCCCAAGTCAGTGAGTTGATGAAATTTTGAGGCTGAAATCGATCTTAATCATGTGTTTTCGTTTGAGAACATACGATTAAGGCCCATTTCGGTCAAAAATTGAAGATTCCTTTAAAAGTTTTCAAGATTTTACCCGCCTGGTTTTAGGTATGTTCTGTTTCATTTCCTTCCTTTCATTTTTTTTCTCTTCTTTTTCTTTTTTGTTTCATTTAAAGTCCTAGTCTTCATCTCCTTTTACTTCGTCTTTTTTTAATTAGTTCTGTTTATGTGTTTTAAAATCAAAGTTGTTCGTGCATGTCGTTTAATTTCTTTGTTCTGTTTGTTATTTCATTTTTTTTTAGTTTTCAAATAATGGAAATCCGAATTTCTCTTGGGAAATTCTGTCTAGCCCAGCTATTCTATATGGGCTCTGTTAGATGGAGGCCCAGGAGAAAGGATTCAGCCCGGTCTTGTAGACCTGGTCTGGTTTGAACCATAGGGTTAATTTGACCCATTGGTTTCCTAAGAATAACGGGGGGTCTGGGGGTTATTTTAGGAATTCTAAGTTAGGGAATCTTCAATAACTGAACAATGAAGCTTCTTAGAAGCTGGGGTTGGGACTTGTGTGAAAATCTGATTTTTAAATTAAGGATTAAATAGCAAAAATGAAAACTTCAGAAGGAAAAAGTGCAAAAAACTGATCTCATTATGGCTGCCCTAGTAACTTGCCTATAAAGGCATTGTTAACCGAGGCTCAACTCAGATTTCAGAGAGCTAAGAAACTCAGAAAAAGAGAACAACTAAAAAATGAAGAAAAATCACTTTTCCATTGAATACATTTCTGATTTTTTTTTTGAATTCCAACTTGCCTAAGGCAATCTTTGGTTTAGTGGGTGTATGAGATGGCTTGAATTTATTCTTCTTTTAAAGTCTGGGGTTGAGTTCTGGGTCAAGGTTACAATTTCATTGATTATTCTTGAGCTGATTTCACTATTCTACTGCTGAATCTGGGACTCTGTTCTGTTGCTGCTGCCTACTGATCCTTACTCCTTCTTGCTTTCCCCTTATTCCCAGGTACATGATCTCTGAGTTCTATCTAATGTGAAGCCTAATTCGAAGATGAAATGAAAATCTGGAGTTTTGAGCATAATGTCACCTTGTTTGCTCATAGATTTAGCTTTATTTGTTTTAATTGCATTATTTTGGAATCGTATAGTGCAATGTATTCTGTTGGTTGTTGATAGTACCCTTTTGAGAGCTGAATTTGGCTTGTAATTGGTGGGTGACTCCATTTTCTATCAAATATCTCATAACTAAATGTTGGTTTTGGGCATGTTGAACTCCTATCCTGAATCTGATCCTAGACTATGATAGAAACTTGATGAATAACTTGCTTAGTCGAATTAGTAATTATACTTTACCATCAATCGTGCAAATCGAGTAATGTGGACTGTATGAAAGCTTTTTTTACTGTGTAGTTTATTTGAACTATCACGGCAGGCTTGGTGTACTTAAATAGTATTTGGTTTTCATGAATTGGCTGATTGGACAGGTTTTAAGTTAGTATTCAGTTTTATAGTATTTTAGACAAGAAAAATGTTTCGGTTCGTCACTTCAGGGTCTGAGACGTATATAGAATTACCTTGATTATTTGTAAACATGTTAAATATTGTGAGCACGTGATTTTTGCCTCACGAAAAATACTCTAAAATAAATCAAAAAATAAAACAAAATTCTCTTAGTATGCAATTTTTAGAATTTATGTGGCGTCTGTTAATTATTTGTGTTTTGTCCGTAAATGTTTGTTTTGTTATAATTAAATGAAAATAAAATAAAAATACATGTTGCATGCATATCTAGGATTTAATTATGCATTTAAAAAATAATAATATAAAATCACAAAAAAAAATATGCATTTGTTCTAGTTTTAATGTTTCACTGTGTGATTAACGTTTTGTCTATGTGTTAAATAGTTGTTAAAAAGGTAATTAATATTTTTGTAAGGTTAAAATTGTTTTATAATTTTAATTAGGATTTTTTAGGATTAAAATTAGGAAATATAAAATAATTTTTTTTTTAAAAAAGGGTGAAAAATCGGACCTGGACTGAAATCCAGGCCCAAACAAATTAATTCCCCACAGCCCAGTCCAAAACAACCCAAGGTCCGGTCCAATTCAAGGCCAATACCAAACGACGACGTTTGGTCGTATTTCATCAAGGGTTGTTGGATCAAATCCATCCAACGGCTGAGATCTCACAACCCTTACCCGTAATCCCCTACCCGATCCACTGCTCCGATTCAGCTTGACCCCAACATTTAACCAAACGACATCGTTTGGTTAAATGAATTGATCTCAACCGTGCATCTTAATTGATCCAACGGATGAGATCAATCCACCCCATCCCTATATAAATCCAAATCCCTACCCCGGCCCCTAACTAAACAGCCCTCCCTCTCCACTGTTTATCATCATCTCCGGAAAAACACACCCCTAACCCTAGCCACCCTCATTCCCCATTGCCTGAAACCCGGCGGCAACAATGCCGCCGGTCACCACCTTAACACCCTCGACTCCTCACAACCCCCTCTTCACAGATCTGGGGTTAGTTTCCCTCGAATCAGACCATATAGTCTCGAATCTTCGATTGAAGGTTGGTCTAAAAACCCAACCTTCTCCGATGACTTCCTAATTAACACCATAGCACCTCCTAACCTGCCTCGTTATGGATCTGGTATTTGTTTGGTTCGAATCACCTCAGAGTGCTTCGAATCTTCTTTTGAAGATTCGAACCAAACATGAACTCACTCAGATTCGTTCCAAATTAACACCAAATGACCCCTAGGCCTCCCTCACCCTTGTGTCATCTTTGGTTCCCTTCGAATCTTCCCAGAAGTGTTCGAATTTAAGATCCACGAATCAGAAACCCTAAAAATTTCAATTTTTGGATTCTGCCCCAAATTTGATAAAAGGTTGGGGTCTAATCGACCTTAGTCGAAGTATTTTCAGTTGAGAATACTTCGACTAAGGTCTGTTTGATTTCAAAGGTACAAATCCAAGTTGACCCTGTGTCCGTGTGAAATTAAAGATTCAGAGGTATTTTTCTTATTTCTTTTTTTGTGTCCTATGTGTATATTGTTGCCTGTTTCAGTAGCTTGCGTAATTAATTTTTCACATTTTTTGTTTATTTAATTCTGTGATTCTGTCTCATACCCGTCTATTTGATCAAATAAGTGAATTGTTTCTGTTGGTTATGTTTGTTTACAATGTGTGTAATCGACTCGATTAAGTTCGTCGATTAGTTACATTATGAATTTCCGTTTATGATAATGCTAATTGAAACAATCTGTTTACCTATTGTTTGTGGACAATTATTGTAAATAATCAGTTTAATTAATACTCGTCAGTTAAATCATCCTTGTTTATATTTCAATAAGTCCGTCAAAATGAATGTTGTGGGTATGTTGATTTCTGAACATCAAGTTTCAGGGCATTGTCAGTATATTGACAATGCTCTTGTGTTTGTTTGATCTTAGTTCAATGATGGAAATTCAGTTTAAATGGTTCTGTTGTTCAGTGTGATGTTATTGTGATGATTAGGTTTAATTTCAATTTTTACAAAGTGTTGGTTAGATACAATTGTATTAGGAGGGTAATTATAGGATTGGTTATAGCTGCTTAAACAGATTATAAAGTCTGTTCTATATCAGATGCTGAATTTTAGTTTAAAAGCAGTAATTACAGTAGGATTTTAGGGGTATTTGAGGAATAAAACAGTGAGGGTAATTTGATAATAGTAGTGTGCTGATAGTGGAGTGTAATGGATATAATTTAATGTAATAATGGGAAACAAAGGGTAATGGGGCTGCTGAAAATCAGGATAAGATCACTTAATGGGATTTAAAGTAGAAAAAGCAGATTTTAATGGGATTTTCTGATTTTTAAAAGAAGAAGGGGGTCCAAGAAGCACTAAAAGAAAAGGGGCTGACCTGTATAAATACAGGGGGATTTTAAGAGAGAGATCAGATTTTAAAAAGAAGGAAAAGGATCTGATTTGAAGAGAGAGAGAAATAGATAAACACAACCAGATTTTAAATACACACAGATATAGAAATTAAGAGAGGAAAACACACAGAAGCAGAAATAGAAATCTGAAAAGAAAGAAGAAAAACAGAAAAAAGAAACAGAAAATAGAGCACTCATATACACATAGAGTCGAAAACAGATAATAGAAAAGGAAAAAGAAAATCTGAAACATTGTTTTTTTTTTCTGGAATCTGTCCGGGTCTTGTTTGTTGATACTGTTTGATTTTAAAATCTGAAATTCTTTAAGAAGCTTTGCTCCTGTGCATCTGGGTTCCTCGGGTCCTGTTTTTGTTGCTCAAATCTGTGGAAATACTGGTATATTTTGCTGCTTTGCTGCTGCTGTCACTACTGAAATTTATTTCTTCTACCTTCATTTCCAGGTACATATTTTTAAGACTCATGTTGTGAAAAGAACATTGGAAGAAAAAATGAAGTTTGGGATTATAATTATGTCTTTTACTCGTTTAAAGCTATTAGTTTAAATTTCAGTTTTGTTTTAAGTTATTTAACATGGTAGTATGCTTGACATAACGACTATAGTTAATCATTCCCATTGGAAGTTCGCATAAGTATTGTAATAATGTTATATATTTCGGAATTTTCATTAAGTGAAGTCATGATTGAATTATTAAGGTAGGGAACATGGCATAAAATGGGCCATTAATTACATCCCGTAACATTGTTAGCTAAATGTAAAGTAGAATGGAAGTATCAAGAAATTACATTATTAGCATATCTTGTAAAAATCTGATTTTTGTTTAGATTGATATAAGTTGTATGTTTCATACATGGCATGATGACGGGTATATATATAATCATATGTGAAAGGTGAGTTGATATAGCTCGTTACGATGTTAGAATGTTATGAACGGTTCAGACGTACAACTATGTTGCATGTAATGCAATTTTATTAAGTCAATTTGTATAACAACCCCTTTTTCATCAATTTGATTATTTATCGTCATAAACAAATTAACTAAGCAATTATAATTTTGGATTAAAAACAAGTATATGAGAATGAGATGGGATGTATAAGCACGAATTGCAACATTTTATATCAATGGTATGTAGAAATAGAGTTTGCATTAAATAAAATAATGAAAATTCTTCGAAAACATCTCTTCCTTTCATAAATCAATTTTTTTTAGTTTCATATGCAATTCACTTTTTGGGTATACATATATTGGATTTACGAGAAAAATGGTAGTATTAATCACACTTTGTTTATTTTTACTCCTAAAATTTGAATGGCTCGGAAGAATATAATTCACACGTAAAAATATAATCAGCGGTCAACATTTAATAAATTGTGAATTCTTTTCAAAGAATTTAAGGGCATCTCAAATGGGGATTTCTCATGATTTTCACATAAAAATAATATGGATGTAATAAATAATTTGTAAACAAATTTATACTACCATCAAGAATATTTGCATGATTAGGGATGCGTTCGCGTAACCTGATTATATTTCTAAAAGCAATTCGGATTATGCGTTCGCGCAACTTCGAGCGAATATTTAATAAAAAGGGGTTCTTCGGAGACTATCAATATTAACTTCATAAAAACCCGAGATGTGCGGTTCACTACTTAATCATACAAAAAGTGCGAATGTTATTGATTTTATTTAAAACACAATTTTCGAAAATAATTATTTTATAATAAATATATTATCAATATCATTGTGTACACGTACGCGTGACACGATTCCTCACGTTTAAAAATATATAATATATAATATGAATATACGTACGCGTGATTCGATTCGAAGAAGGGTCTTTAATTATAAACATAATAAACAGAAGCGGTAACAAAATCATGCAATAAAAATGTAAAATCGAGATAATTAAGCCAAGAATAAAAACAGTTAAGCGACCGTGCTAGATGTTACAACCCATATCCACATGTGTTAGTTCATGCCATATATTAGTTAACATAAATCCAAGAAGGAATTATCTTTGAGATGATAAGAAGTCAATCCTATTGGTCTTAAGTGATACAAGAGTGTATAAGGGTGATTAACCAGTATTAGAAGTTAAACGAATCAAGGATGTTGTAACTCGTATTTTCAGGTAATCTAGCGGTGCTTAATACACTCAAGAGGTCATTTATTAAGGTATTTTAATCATATAATATCCGTATCATAAGTCTTGAAGTCAAACGAGTTATGAAACAAAAGTCGACAAAAGTTGTCGCAACTTAGGTTCATAATTTTACTTAAACATTAGGTCAAATGTTTCTAATCTTTTCTCATAATTTACAAGGAATTACGGGGTGATCTACACACAAAATTAAAGATCTATGAGTCTAGTTTCCAACGCATTAAACCGTTCATCGATACGATCTCGGAGTAGAGAGATATTCGCGTTTTCGCGAGACTGCGCCAAGCACCTCTCTATGGGGCCCACTAAGTCGGTTTAAGATATTTGGACCTATATAGGATGACTACAACCCGTTTTAAGTCATTTATTTTCACTATTTTCAGACCTTAGAACCCTAGGAACATCCTCTCAAGGTTCTCTCAAGATTCAAGACCCAAAAAAGGGCAAACAACACAAATCAAGTGTCGGGAATTCCGTGGCGCTAGTAAGTCTCTTGTTCTTCTTGTTGTTGCTCATTTTTGTGTCGTTCCAGCTCCGTGTGGGAGGTTGTTTTAAAGGGTTTATATTCTGTAAATACTCCCTCATGTTCTTAATATCAATCCTAGGTGATTTCAAGCCTTCTAAAGTGATTCTAGTGCCGAAAAACACTAATTGATCGCTAGTTTCGCTTTTTTGTTGTTGTGGCAGCATTGGAGGGATATTTCATGGAAATTTAAGGTCAAATTGGAGTTGTTCTTTCTGTATAAAGGTAAGGAACCTCTTACTCTATATGTATTTAAGATTATCCAAGTTGCGGCTAAGCCATTGAAGCTAGAACTTGTGAGATATATATCGAAAGGTTTGGTAGTAATGTTATTGTTTTGTGGACTGTTTTGCGTTGTTGTTGGGCTGCGTATTTTACTACTATCTTGTGGAGTTTTGGAGGAGGAAGGGTGTGGGGAAACACCATATATATGTAGGGTTATGGGCTGATAGTTATTCGTAACATTTCCAGATTGTTTGACACGACTATGGTGGTCGTCGTATGTATGGAGTGATTAGGCTGTGTGTGGACTATATTGGGAGGCTCAATATGTTTATTATTGATGTTGTTTGGGCTGTTTGGTGACTATTTTGAATGGTGTGAGGTCATATATATAGGGGAGGTGCTGTCCGTTTCATCGTAAAATAGGTTGTGGTCGATACATAATAGTTATGACGCTTAAATGATAACGATAGTATCGTTTCTCTTATTGTAGACTAAGGAGTTTTGACAATTGCATAGCTTGAGATTGGGGAAGTATATACAAGGTATGTGAGGCTATCCCTTTCCTTCTTTTGCACGACTCCGATTGTACATAATGTAATGAACGAGCTTCCAAGATACTCTACTCTTAGAAGCTAGTAGTACTTACATTGTTTTCCCTCTTATGGAACGATTGATGTTAATGTTGCTTCTCTTATTCTTATGTTATCAATGTTATTGGTACTTCCTGATTCTTATAAGGTTCATAGTGAAGAGTTAGTCCTAATAACGTGTACAGAGGATACCGACCTTACGTCACTCCGAAAGGTTTAGAATGTGATTCCATGAGTCGAGCATGCATTATATATATGTATCTATTTTACTCTACCGAGCCACGCTATAGTTGGCCGGGTACGGCACCTATTGTGCAACCACTGATCAGTTGGGTTTTACCGAGCTCCACGTGGCCGGGTACGATTCTACCGAGCCTATTATGGCCGGGTACGATATGATGATGATGATGCCCACAGAGGCGAATGCTTTAAAGGTTTATGTATTTATACATATGTATCATGCATTTCATGTAAGTAGCCCTCAGAGGTACTAAGATGTTACAGGTGGTATATTCTTTATCCTTGCTTACATTACTGATCGTATTTATGGTTCCTTGCCTTACATACTCAGTACTTTATTCGTACTGACGTCCTTTTATTTGTGGACGCTGCATGTCGTGCTGCAGGTCCTGATAGACAGACAGGTGCAGCTCCCCCACCACAGTAGACTGTCCAGTTCAGCGGTGATTGGCGAGATCCCTTCTCCGGACTTGCCTTGGTCTTGGTATGCAATTTTTGTTATAGACATTATGGGTATGTCGGGGCCCTGTTCCGGCTATGTTGCAACACTTATGTTCTTTTAGAGGCTCATAGACAAGTGTCGGCTCATGTATAGTTTGGTATGCCTTGTCGGCTAGTTTTTGTTGTATAGTCTTTCATAGTAGCGTGGTAGCTCATACCTTATATGTAGTTTCTTGATTGTCTGGTCATCCCCTGCTATGTATGTTCATGCCGTCATATTTTATTGCTGGTTGTCCATGATCTAGGTCTACCATTTATATTGATCTCTTTAGCCTTAAAAGATAATAATGAAGGTTAGATGAAATGTACGTTGGTGCTCGGCAAGTGTGGTCGGGTGCTAGTCATGGCCCTTCAGTTTGGGTCGTGACAAACTTGGTATCAGAGCAAGTCTGTCCTAGGGGTTGTCTATGAGCCGTGTCTAGTAGAGTCTTGATTATGGATGTGTAGCGCGCCACATTTATAATCAGGAGGCTACATGACATCTAGGGTTGTTACCTTCTTCCTGAATCTAGATCGTGCGTAGAGTTGAGTCGTAAGTGTTTGTCTCTAATATTCACCTTGTTTTTTTCAGTGATGCCTTCGACTAGGAAGCAAACGATTAGTAGACGGCTTGATACAGCAGCGGGAGAGGGTACCAGTCAGGTGCCCCAAGTCAGAGCAGGACAAAGTGAGGCTCAAAGTGAGATGCCCTCTCATACCTCATCTACTCCATCTCCTCCAGAGGATATTAGAAGGCACCCAGCGCCTCCAGTTCCTCCGTCTGGCACTCCAGACCAGGATATGCAGAGTGCTTTGCAGTTATTGACTAGCTTGGTAGCTGCTCAGGCTCAGAGGCAGAATACAGGTGCTGCTGAGAAACCAGTTAGTACAAGAGTTCGTGATTTTATTAATTTAGACCCTCCAGTGTTTACCGGATCAGACCCCAAGGAGGACCCACAGACTTTTATTGACCAGGTTCATCGTACACTTCGGGTTATGCATGTTAGTGATACAGAGGCAGTAGAGTTGGCTTCTTATCGGCTACGGGATTTAGCAGTTCTCTGGTATGATAGTTGGGAGAGATCCAGGGGTCCGAACCCTCCTCCAGCTGTGTGGAAGGAATTTTCTGAGGCCTTTCTTCGTCACTACTTGCCAGTTGAGATACGACGAGCTAGAGCTGATAAGTTCTTGAACCTTAGACAAGGTAATATGAGTGTGCGAGAGTACAGTATGCAGTTTGATTCTTTGGCAAGGTATGCTCCCCATATGGTGGCCGAGATGAGTGATAGGGTGCATATGTTCGTGAATGGGTTGGGACCACATCTAATAAATGAGTGTACGACAGCCTCCTTGGTGGAGGGCATGGATATTTCTCGTATTCAAGCTTATGCCCAGACCCTAGAGGATCGTAAGCGCCAGCAGAGGGCAGTTAGGGAGCAGGATAGAGGCCAGCATAAGAGGGCGAGATTTGCAGGGTATTCTGATGACTTCAGAGGCCGCATCAGGCCACAGTTTTTGAGGAGTTCGGCGCCACCTGTAGCTAGTGCTCCTCCACAGTTTCAGAGGCCTCGATATGATCGATCCTATTCTGGTCCAGGTCAGAGTTCGCGGGCATCTGGCTCGCAACATCACAGGGATACTAGTCAGATGAGACCCCCAACACCACATTGTGATCAGTGCGGCAAGGCCCACTTTGGACTGTGTCGTCGAGGTTCTGATGCATGCTATTCGTGCGGGCAGCCTGGCCATATGATGCGGGATTGTCCTAATAGAGGAGGTGATGGTATGGCTCAGCCGACTGGATCTGTGTCTGGTTCTTCCTCATCAGTTCGACCTCCAGCACGGGGTTTTCAGCAGTCGACAGGTCGTGGTAGGGGTAGAGGTGCAGTGCCGAGTTCGAGTGGTGCTCAAAATCGAACCTATGCTCTAGTAGGTCGACAGGATCTCGAGTCGTCTCCAGATGTTGTTACAGGTATTATATCTGTATTTTCTTATGATGTATATGCGCTGATTGATCCGGGATCTACATTATCATATGTTACACCCTTTGTGGCTAATAAGTTTGGCATTGAACCTGAATTGATAAGTAAACCCCTCGCGGTATCTACTCCGATAGGAGATTCTGTGATTGCTAGAAGGGTATATAGAGGTTGCACTGTGATGATTTGTAGTCGTCAAACCTCGGCAAATTTATTTGAGTTAGAAATGGTTGATTTTGATGTGATAATGGGAATGGACTGGTTGGCCTCATGCTATGCAAATGTTGACTGTCGTACGAAGATGGTTAGGTTCCAATTTCCGGGTGAACCCGTCATTGAATGGAAAGGGAACATTGCTACACCGAAAGGTAGGTTTATTTCCTATCTTAAGGCAAGGAAAATGATCTCAAAAGGTTACATTTATCATCTCGTTCGCGTTAGGGATGCGGAGGCGAAACCGCCTACTTTACAATCAATCCCTGTGGTTAACGAATTCCCAGATGTTTTCCCAGATGAACTCCCGGGCCTTCCTCCTGAAAGGGAGATTGAGTTTAGCATTGATGTGTTGCCTGACACTCAACCGATCTCTATTCCTCCATACAGAATGGCCCCGGCAGAGTTGCGAGAGTTGAAGGTGCAGTTGAAGGACTTGCTGGATAAGGGCTTTATTAGGCCTAGCACTTCACCTTGGGGTGCACCAGTCCTATTCGTGCGGAAGAAAGACGGGTCGTTACGGATGTGTATCGACTATCGACAGTTGAATAAGTCTACTATAAAGAACAAGTATCCACTTCCAAGAATTGATGACCTGTTTGACCAACTCCAGGGTGCCAAGTATTTCTCTAAGATTGATTTACGTTCAGGGTATCATCAGGTGAGGGTTAGGGAGAAGGATATTCCAAAGACGGCCTTCCGGACAAGATATGGGCACTTTGAGTTCTTGGTGATGTCGTTCGGGCTAACAAATGCCCCAGCAGCTTTTATGGATCTCATGAATACTATATTCAGGCCCTATCTTGATGTGTTCATGATTGTATTCATTGATGACATTCTAGTGTATTCTCGTTCGGAGGTGGAACATGCGGGCCACTTGCGGATAGTATTACAGACGCTTCAGGATCGTAAGTTATATGCTAAGCTCTCCAAATGTGAATTCTGGCTGAACTCAGTAGCATTCCTTGGCCATGTGATATCTGATGAGGGTATTAGTGTCGACACTCAGAAGATCGATGCAGTAAAGAATTGGCCGAGACCTACAACACCATCAGAAGTCCGCAGCTTCCTAGGGCTAGCAGGATATTATAGGCGGTTTGTAGAAGGATTTTCCTCTATATCATCACCATTGACTAAGTTAACACAAAAAGCTACCAAATTCCAGTGGTCTGACACTTGTGAACGTAGTTTTCAGGAGTTGAAGAATCGATTGACATCTGCACCAGTGCTCACTCTTCCTGAAGGAACAGAAGGTTATGTGGTATATTGTGATGCCTCAGGTATAGGTTTGGGGTGCGTATTGATGCAGCATGGGAATGTGATTGCTTATGCATCAAGACAATTGAAGAAGCATGAAAAGAATTATCCAACCCATGATTTGGAATTGGCTGCAGTAATATATGCTTTGAAGATATGGCGGCACTACTTATACGGCGTCCATGTTGACATCTACACAGATCACAAGAGTTTACAATACATCTTCAAGCAGAAAGAGTTGAATTTGAGGCAGCGTAGGTGGCTTGAATTATTGAAAGACTACGACGTCGAGATATTGTATCATCCCGGTAAAGCCAATGTTGTGGCAGACGCTCTCAGCCGTAAATCAATGGGAAGCTTAGTACATATTGAGGCAGGTAGATGGGGGTTGATTAAAGAGCTTCATCAGCTAGCCAATATGAGAATCAGATTGTTAGACTCTGATGACGGAGGTGTTACTGTACAGAATACATCAGAATCATCTTTGGTAGCCGAGGTAAAAGCACGACAATATGAAGATCCTATCTTAGTACGATTAAGAGAAAGCATTCAACAGTGTAAAAGTATGGCTTTTAGGATCGGAAAAGATGGGGCACTGAGATACCAGAGCCGATTGTGTGTGCCTAATGTGGCAGGGTTGCGAGAGAAGATTATGAATGAGATTCATCAATCCCGATATTCCATCCATCCCGGCTCGACAAAGATGTATCATGATGTCAAGGAGCAGTATTGGTGGGATAATATGAAGAAGTCTATTGCTGAATTTGTAGCCCAGTGTCCCAATTGTCAACAAGTAAAGATAGAACATCAGAAACCCGGTGGATTGCTTCAAAATATAGAGATTCCGACCTGGAAGTGGGAGGTGATTAATATGGACTTCATTATTGGATTACCTCGCTCTTATCATAAGTTTGACTCCATCTGGGTGATAATTGATCGACTTACAAAATGTGCCCATTTTCTGCCAGTGAAGACAACTTACACGGCTGAAGATTATGCGAAGTTGTATATCAAGGAGATTGTTAGGCTTCATGGTGTGCCCATATCTATTATATCAGACCGAGGAGCTCAATTTACGGCTAACTTTTGGAGGTCTTTCCAGAAGGGTTTAGGCACACAAGTAAATCTCAGCACTGCATTTCATCCGCAGACTGACGGACAGGCTGAACGTACCATTCAGACACTGGAAGATATGCTACGAGCATGTGTTCTAGATTTTAAGGGGAATTGGGATGATCATCTTCCACTCATAGAATTCGCCTATAACAATAGCTACCATTCCAGTATTAAAATGGCCCCATACGAGGCACTATACGGGAGGAGATGTAGATCACCAGTTGGATGGTTCGAAGTCGGTGAAACAGAATTATATGGGCCAGATTTGATTCACCAAGCTATTGAGAAGGTGAAAGTGATACAGGAGCGATTGAGGACGGCACAAAGCAGGCAAAAATCTTATTCTGATGTCCGACGTCGTGATCTAGAGTTTGAGGTTGGTGATTGGGTTTTCCTGAGGATCTCACCAATGAAGGGTATTATGCGTTTTGGGAAGAAAGGTAAGCTGAGTCCAAGGTATATCGGGCCGTATAAAATTCTTCGACGGATTGGACAGGTTGCTTATGAGTTAGAATTGCCATCCGAATTGGAATTTGTCCACCCGGTATTCCATGTATCTATGTTGAGAAAATGTATTGGAGACCCTTCTCGAGTCGTCCCTATCAAAGATGTACAAGTTACAGAGGACCTATCATATGAAGAAGTGCCAGTGGCGATATTAGATCGGCAAGTCCGCAAGCTGAGAACAAAAGATGTAGCTTCCGTCAAAGTATTGTGGAGGAACAAAAATATGGAAGAAATGACATGGGAAGCAGAAAAGGAGATGAAGTCAAAATACCCTTACTTATTCCAGAATGAAGATAACAAGGATGCTGGTGGAAGACAGGATACATTGGAAGAAGAAACGGCTCTATGAGGTAAGCAATAATTTGAGAATACTCCTCCTTAATACAAAATGATGATATGTAGATAATGTAAATACGCATAATGCTTTGTGTAGACTTGTGAAACCATATGTTGGGCTTAATTACTTGCAAGTTTTGCTAGTGACCATTTTATAGGGGAAAATTGATCGGAAATTTCCATTGGAATCCACGATGATTTAAACTCCCCATAAACCCTTACATTCGAGGACGAATGTTCCTAAGGGGGGAGGGTGTTACAACCCATATCCACATGTGTTAGTTCATGCCATATATTAGTTAACATAAATCCAAGAAGGAATTATCTTTGAGATGATAAGAAGTCAATCCTATTGGTCTTAAGTGATACAAGAGTGTATAAGGGTGATTAACCAGTATTAGAAGTTAAACGAATCAAGGATGTTGTAACTCGTATTTTCAGGTAATCTAGCGGTGCTTAATACACTCAAGAGGTCATTTATTAAGGTATTTTAATCATATAATATCTGTATCATAAGTCTTGAAGTCAAACGAGTTATGAAACAAAAGTCGACAAAAGTTGTCGCAACTTAGGTTCATAATTTTACTTAAACATTAGGTCAAATGTTTCTAATCTTTTCTCATAATTTACAAGGAATTACGGGGTGATATACCAACCAAAATTAAAGATCTATGAGTCTAGTTTCCAACGCATTAAACCGTTCATCGATACGATCTCGGAGTAGAGAGATATTCGCATTTTCGCGAGACTGCGCCAAGCACCTCTCTATGGGGCCCACTAAGTCGGTTTAAGATATTTGGACCTATATAGGATGCCTCCAACCCGTTTTAAGTCATTTCTTTTCACTATTTTCAGACCTTAGAACCCTAGGAACATCCTCTCAAGGTTCTCTCAAGATTCAAGACCCAAAAAAGGGCAAACAACACAAATCAAGTGTCGGGAATTCCGTGGCGCTAGTAAGTCTCTTGTTCTTCTTGTTGTTGCTCATTTTTGTGTCGTTCCAGCTCCGTGTGGGAGGTTGTTTTAAAGGGTTTATGTTCTGTAAATACTCCCTCATGTTCTTAATATCAATCCTAGGTGATTTCAAGCCTTCTAAAGTGATTCTAGTGCCGAAAAACACTAATTGATCGCTAGTTTCGTTTTTTTTGTTGTGTGGCAGCATTGGAGGGATATTTCATGGAAATTTAAGGTCAAATTGGAGTTGTTCTTTCTGTATAAAGGTAAGTAACCTCTTACTCTATATGTATTTAAGATTATCCAAGTTGCGGCTAAGCCATTGAAGCTAGAACTTGTGAGATATATATCGAAAGGTTTGGTAGTAATGTTATTGTTTTGTGGACTGTTTTGCGTTGTTGTTGGGCTGCGTATTTTACTACTATCTTGTGGAGTTTTGGAGGAGGAAGGGTGTGGGGAAACACCATATATATGTAGGGTTATGGGCTGATAGTTATTCGTAACATTTCCAGATTGTTTGACACGACTATGGTGGTCGTCGTATGTATGGAGTGATTAGGCTGTGTGTGGACTATATTGGGAGGCTCAATATGTTTATTATTGATGTTGTTTGGGCTGTTTGGTGACTATTTTGAATGGTGTGAGGTCATATATATAGGGGAGGTGCTGTCCGTTTCATCGTAAAATAGGTTGTGGTCGATACATAATAGTTATGACGCTTAAATGATAACGATAGTATCGTTTCTCTTATTGTAGACTAAGGAGTTTTGACAATTGCATAGCTTGAGATTGGGGAAGTATATACAAGGTATGTGAGGCTATCCCTTTCCTTCTTTTGCACGACTCCGATTGTACATAATGTAATGAACGAGCTTCCAAGATACTCTACTCTTAGAAGCTAGTAGTACTTACATTGTTTTCCCTCTTATGGAACGATTGATGTTAATGTTGCTTCTCTTATTCTTATGTTATCAATGTTATTGGTACTTCCTGATTCTTATAAGGTTCATAGTGAAGAGTTAGTCCTAATAACGTGTACAGAGGATACCGACCTTACGTCACTCCGAAAGGTTTAGAATGTGATTCCATGAGTCGAGCATGCATTATATATATGTATCTATTTTACTCTACCGAGCCACGCTATAGTTGGCCGGGTACGGCACCTATTGTGCAACCACTGATCAGTTGGGTTTTACCGAGCTCCACGTGGCCGGGTACGATTCTACCGAGCCTATTATGGCCGGGTACGATATGATGATGATGATGCCCACAGAGGCGAATGCTTTAAAGGTTTATGTATTTATACATATGTATCATGCATTTCATGTAAGTAGCCCTCAGAGGTACTAAGATGTTACAGGTGGTATATTCTTTATCCTTGCTTACATTACTGATCGTATTTATGGTTCCTTGCCTTACATACTCAGTACTTTATTCGTACTGACGTCCTTTTATTTGTGGACGCTGCATGTCGTGCTGCAGGTCCTGATAGACAGACAGGTGCAGCTCCCCCACCACAGTAGACTGTCCAGTTCAGCGGTGATTGGCGAGATCCCTTCTCCGGACTTGCCTTGGTCTTGGTATGCAATTTTTGTTATAGACATTATGGGTATGTCGGGGCCCTGTTCCGGCTATGTTGCAACACTTATGTTCTTTTAGAGGCTCATAGACAAGTGTCGGCTCATGTATAGTTTGGTATGCCTTGTCGGCTAGTTTTTGTTGTATAGTCTTTCATAGTAGTGTGGTAGCTCATACCTTATATGTAGTTTCTTGATTGTCTGGTCATCCCCTGCTATGTATGTTCATGCCGTCATATTTTATTGTTGGTTGTCCATGATCTAGGTCTACCATTTATATTGATCTCTTTAGCCTTAAAAGATAATAATGAAGGTTAGATGAAATGTACGTTGGTGCTCGGCAAGTGTGGTCGGGTGCTAGTCATGGCCCTTCAGTTTGGATCGTGACACTAGAACCACGGAATTCGGAAATGCCTAACACCTTCTTTCGGATTAACAGAATTCCTTACTCAGGATTTCTGGTTCGCAGAATAATAAACAGAGTCATATTCTCCTCGATTCAGGGATTAAACCCGGTGACTTGGGACGCCTTAAAATTCCCAGGTGGCGACTCTGAAACAAATAAACAAATCCCGTTTCGACTGTCCTTTAATTGGAGAAAACTCCCACGCACCCCCGCGGGCGCGGTAAAAAGGAGGTGCGACAGCTCTGGCGACTCTGTTGGGGACAAAACTTTGGGGAAAACTGTAACCCAGAACCACTGGTTCAGGGTTTAAGAATTCGAGCTTAAAACAACTATTATAGTTGGCTTTATTTATTATTTGATTTTTACATGATTATATGCTCAATATGCTAAATGAAATTTTTACTGCTTTAATATTATTTGAATTGTGCATATACAATTGCTACGAAACCCCTTTCTTTCTGAGTCTTCTGAATTTATGGTGCACACGTGCGCGTGGCCTACCTTTCTGTTAAAGGTCATACCAAATAAGACGAAGTTGGGACAAGTAACTAGGCCGGGTAGAATTTCGTGCTCCCGGTACGTTGCCCCCACTTCGGCTCAAACTGTCCGTTTGGGTGAGCCAGGTTTAGAACAATATGCCTCAGCTTTTTCACCTAGAATAACCCAGCCATGTATCGGATCCCTAGTAGGAACGTCTATTTGCATCATGTACATTTGGCCTTGGAGACTCAACACAGGGGTTGGGTCTGTCTAGGACAGGTAAACCCGAAATAAAAAGACCATCCTGATGCATCCTACTTGCTAGCTGTGCATTCATTTGCCTCGGATTTGCTTGTTGACCAGCTTAATCGAAATCATTGGGAGGACCGAGGAATAAAATGGGTTGTTTTAAGAAATTCCCAAAAATAGTTTTAAATCTTGAAATAAAAAGTGTTTAATAAATAAAAAATTGAAAATGATTTTTTTTTTTTTGTATATTTTCAAAATGAGTCTTGATTTTATTAAAATTAAATTTCAGATACAAAATGAGCACCACACAAAACCCCCCATCCACAAATACAGACGAGTTTCTATTTCAGCTTCAAATGTGGTGGTATGAGTTAGGCGAAGATGGTCAAAAATGGGTCGTCGAGCATTTGGGAAATCTCACGGATATTATGAAAGTTAAACCACGTGATGATCTGATTGCGGCGTTAGTAACTTTTTGGGACCCTGTTCACAATGTCTTTCGTTTCTCTGATTTCGAGCTTACTCCTACATTAGAGGAGATAGCTGGATATGCTGGTTTTGACGGAAGTCTAAGAAATCAAAACCTGATATTCACAAAGGCTCCCTCGGTACATCGATTCTTCGGTCTTCTGAACATCAGTAATCAAATCAGGAAAAGCAATGTCATCAACGGATGTTGTTCTTTCAACTTCTTGTATTCAAGGTTCGGAAAGCCAGATGGATTTGAAATTCATGAGAAAGGCCTTACTAACAAGCAAAACAAAGACACCTGGCAGATTCACCGTCGCTTCGCCTTCATGGTGGCTTTTCTAGGAATCATGGTCTTCCCAAACAAAGAGCGAACAATTGATATTCGCACAGCAAAAGTTGTACAGGTCCTCACCACCAAGGAAAATCACACTCTTGTCCCGATCATTCTCTCAGACATTTATCGGGCGTTGACTTTATGTAAATCAGGGGCAAAAGTCTTCGAAGGATGCAAAATTTTGGTGCAAATGTGGGTGATTGAACATCTCCAACATCAGCCCAAGATCATACAGTATGGGCCAAGAAACGATAATTTCATCGAGAGTCATGAGGAAAGAATAAAAGATTATAAGTCCCCAGAAGGGATAGAAGCCTGGGTATCTCATCTAAGGGCTTTAACGTCAAATCAAATTGAGTGGACTTTGGGATGGCTCCCGATGAGGGAAGTGATACACATGTCAACCTCAAATAGATTATTTGCTATTATTGGGATTGAGAAGCATCCAGAAATATGCGCCACTAAGAGTTCTAAGACAACTAGGGAGATACCAAGTAGTTCCTGATGATGAAGATTTGAGTACGCAAGTAATCGAATTACACCCGGAAGCCACTATTCCCGAGGCTCTAATTCAGTAGATGTGGAATGGATGTCAATACTTGAAAAGTGATACTCAAGTCCCAGACACTACAAGGGGTGAGATAAATCCTGGATATGCAAGGTGGTTTGAGAAACGGTCTCGCGTGGATGATGTACCAGAACCCGAGCTAAGAAGGCCAACAAAAAGACCCCATGTTCAAAACTTTAATGATAAAATCCAAGAGCGGTTGATTTGGGGAGAAAAGGAAAAGGGGTACAAAGCAACTATCCATGCCCTAAAGGAAAATCTGAGGACCCTCAGTCTGGAGAAAGATTTGCAAGCACAAGAAGCCGAAGGCGAGAAGAAGAGTTTAGCTTGTGAGAATGAAAATCTTCACGCTCGATTTCAAAAAATGAAAAAAGCTTCTGAAACACCAATGAGGAGTTGTAAGGATAAAAAAACCATCGCTAATCTTTTTGAAAGAATGCAAGATTATGATTCCATTCTTGCAGAAAATGAAAAGGCGTTGAGCAAAGCTAAAGAAAGAATCCAACAATTAAACGAAGAAGCCAGATCTAATAAGGAACGCCAAGTAAGGCAATCCGAAGAAGACAGGGCACAATTCAAAAAGGAAAAAGACCATTGGATACGTTCAGAAGACCAACTTCGTGCACAACTGGAAGAGACGAGAAGATACAACAGAGAACATCAACAAGCAGACATCGACAGAGAAAGAGCGCAGGCAAGACTAGAACAGGCCAGACTCCGAGCTCTATTAGAGTCAGCTCTAGATCGTGAGGACCGTATCAGAGATATAGCCACCACTCGCCAGCAGCAATTACAGAACCAAGACCAACGTCTCCAAGATTTCAGGGCACAAATCCACGACCTGGCGGTCTACACCTCTCAAAGTTATGTAAACTGCCAAGGAATGGATTATGAAAGGTTTACAGAGCATGCACCTATTTTTTCCCGTCATCTAGAAATGGAGTTGGAAAGGATGTATCGTACGCTGGGAGGTCATCCAGGTCAAGCCCCACATTGAGCAGATAATCCAAGGATTGACAACAAAAGTGGAAAGTGGGGCATGTTGAGAGATATTAAGAGTTGTATCTTTTATTTTGATTTGAGTGTGTGTGTGTGTTCCAAACCATTTTCTTATAAGGTTTTCAAATGTAATGTCTGTTCCATCTTTGTATAATGAATAAAAGTGTTTACCTTACGTCCGAACTACGCAAGGTCTGATTCATGCGGGGGCATGATACGTAGGCAATCTCTATAAGATTCGACCACAATAAAAAATATATATAAAAAATAAATAAAATAAGAGTGAACAACAATAAAAGACCAAGAAAAGCTGGGATGACACAAGCAGCCGAGCAAATGCATAATAGAAATGGGTTATTTGTCTAAGAGCATTGCATCTCAACGTGTAATTATATATGTGTTAAACTCTCAAAACTAACAAGTTTGCTCATTTCCAGAATTCAAGCAGTTAGTTTCTCTAAAGAGTATACTGGCATATTATCATTATCACACGAGATCAAAAGGACCAATACCCGAAAGTATGTCTATCCCAGATGTTGACACAGGTATTGAGCTAGAGGAGATGGATGTTGGGAAAATGAAAGAAGAGATATTTAAACTCAAGCAGCAAATGGCTGAGATGTACCGGGCCTGGTCTACAGGGCAGTCACCCCCATCTTACCCAACCAACCCTGCTCCATCAATGGCCCAAACTCAGGATAATCTTACCACTGAATTATCCCCAAATTTCCCCATCTACCAACACTACCGAGGCACCACTTCTCAGACACCGCAGTCTCCCCCTCCTAAACCAGTTCCATACTTTCCTCCACCTGTAACTCCTGTCTTTGTGACACCTCCCACAGCTACACTCCACAAATCTCCTAGTGAGCCTACATTCCAGGCCCAGGACAACCAATATTACCCCCCGGAGCCCACCCTCAAAGCCTCCGAAATCCATTCAACTACTCCTCGTTTTGACCTCCCAACCGAAATTGACAAGCCAGCCAAAAATGCTGAACAAGAAGAGATGTTCAGGAAGGTCAAAAGTCTAGAACAATCGTTCCGAGACATGCGAGGGTTAGGTGGGCAAGTCAGTGTAGCATACAAGGATTTGTGCTTGTTCCCAAATGTACAATTACCAGTTGGCTTCAAGATGCCTAAATTTGACCTATACAATGGGCACGGCGACCCAGTAGCCCACTTAAGGGGTTTCTGCAGCAAGATGCGAGGAGCTGGGGGAAAGGACGAATTATTGATGGCTTACTTCAGTCAAAGTTTAAGCGGATCAGCTTTGGAGTGGTATACACGCCAGGACCATGGGAGATGGTACACCTGGGATGACCTGGCACAGGCATTTGCATACCATTTCCAATACAATCTGGAAATCATCCCAGATCGACTATCTTTGACAAAATTTGAGAAAAAACACAATGAAAGTTTTAGAGAGTATGGCTTCTAGAGGAGAGAACAGGCAGCAAGAGTGGATCCTCCTATGAAGGAGAGTTAAATGGTAGACTACTTCCTCCAAGCCTTGGAACCGACTTACTATGCCCATTTGGTTTCAGCGGTTGGGAAATCATTCAACGAAGTAGTGAAGATGGGAGGTATGGTGGAAGAAGGCCTCAAGACAAATAAAATCATGAGCTATTCAGCAATTAAGGCAACTACTCAAGCTATTCAAGGCGGGGTAGGAGGAATCGGAAGAAAGAAGAGGGAGGAAGCAGCGGTAGTTGATTCAGGAATTTGGTTGGGACCCAGAGGTTCACCGCCTTACTATAATCAACAACGACCTCGCCAATCAACTTACCACCACAATTCATCCCAACACTACTATCACCCTTTGGAGCCTCATTTTTCCATTAACCATGCACAAGCATACAATCAGCCACCTGATCACGCTAATTGGCGTGCTCCTGCCATACCAGGTACTTACCCACGAGCCTATCCCGGACCAGGTTTCAGGCCTAGGCCAGCATTCAGGGGAGAAAGGGAACAGAAAAAGAAGACCTACACTCCATTGGGAGAGTCTTACACTAGTCTGTTCCACAGGCTGAGACAGCTGGACATGCTAAGACCAATACAATCCAAGCTACCCAATCCTCCTCCAAAGAATCTGGACTACACCATTAGCTGTGAGTATTGTTCCGGTACACCAGGCCATGATACGGAAAAATGCTGGCATTTAAAAAATGCAATACAAGAGCTGATTGATACTAATAAAATCGAGGTTCAAACCCCCGAAGCTCCCAATATCAACAGAAATCCAATGCCAGCCCATCAGGAGGCTAATATGATAGAAATAGTACAGGTTGATGGGGAGACAAAGAAGCCGTCACAAACCGTCATGATGATCAGGTCTCATGAAGCCAAGCCAGATAAGCAGTTAACAGAGGAGAAGCCGGTACCTAAGCAAAACAGAAATAGTAATGAACCATCTATGGTAGTCGAGAAGGGATCTTCGAGCAAAGTTGCCACAAAGCAAGAAAGGCCGAAAGTGATAGTACCAGGGGTTGCCAGCAAACCCATTGTAGTCGTGGAAGGAGCCCGTATAGATCGAGTTATTATCAAACTTGTAACCCAGCTACCTGTGAACAACAACAAGGCCATTCCATGGAATTATGAACGGGTGACAGTAATGTACAAGGGAAAAGAAGTCAAGGAAGAAGTCTATGAGGTGCAAGGCTTGACTCGTTGGGAAGATGTTTTACTCCCGAAGAGTTAAGAAAAACTAAAAATAATCCAACACCAATAAAAAAGGCTGTGACGGAAGAAAAAGCGGAAGAGTTTTTAAGAAAAATGAAGCTTCATGACTATTCTGTTGTGGATCAACTGAAGAAGACGCCCGCTCAAATTTCATTATTGTCATTACTGATCCATTCAGAGGAGCACCGTCTGGCTTTGATGAAAATCCTGAATGAGGCTCACGTTCCCGATAAAATCTCTGTAAATCATTTGGGAAGAATAGCCAACAGAATCTTTGAGGCGAACAGAATTACATTTTCTGATGATGAATTGCCTGTGGAAGGGACTAAGCACAACAGAGCTCTTTACCTCACCGTGAAATGTGAAAACTCCGTAGTAACCCGGGTATTGGTTGACAACAGGTCAAGTGCAAACATCTGCCCTCTCTCCACTTTAAGCAAATTGAAAATCAAAGAGGAAAGGATCCAGAAGAATAGCATTTGCGTACGAGGGTTTGAGGTGGAAGCAGAGATTCATTTGGTGACATAGTGTTGGAACTGACAATAGGGGCAGTTGAATTCACGATGGAGTTTCAAGTACTGGACATAACTGTTTCTTATAATCTGTTGTTGGGTCGACCATGGATCCATGCTGCCAAAGCAGTCCCGTCAACACTACACCAGGCAGTCAAGTTTGAATGGGATCATCAAGAAATAGTTGTGCATGGGGAAGAAAGTTTAAATGCTCACAACAGTGCCATTGTACCAGTCGAGGGAATAGAAAATGACCAGGGACCATGGGTATACCAAGTGTCCGATACAGTGTCGGTAGAGAAAATTCCAGAGGGGAAGTACCTTCCGAATCCAAAGATAACCTCTGCATCAGTCATGGTAGCCTATGAAATGTTAAAAAATGGTTTTATACCCGGCAAAGGTCTGGGCTCATCTTTGCAAGGAATTATACAACCAGTATCTCTCCCCGAGAACTGGGGAACATTTGGTTTGGGATTCATACCCACTGTCACAGACGTGAGGAAGGCCAGAAAGCTGAAACAAAAGGCATGGGTTCTTCCAAAACCAGTCCCACATCTATCAAAGTCTTTTGTCAAGACCGGTGCTAAAAATCGCCCGATAACAACAATTCCTAAATCCCTGGTCAATCCTGAGGAGGAATTAATTGAAAGATTCGAGAAATTGTTTGACGATGTGAATATGGTGGAAAGCGGGGAAGGTTGTAGCAACGCAGAAGTTCAATTCGTTGGGCCAGAAACAAAGCTTAATAATTGGAAAGCCACTCCTCTCCCCATTCGAAAGGAGTCTTGGTAGTTTATTTTGATTTTCCTTCAGTTTGTTTGGGTTACCTCAGGGTTGTAATCCCAATGCTTATCTTACAGTTTGTTTGAAGTGTGCAAACCTTGTTATCTTTCATCATCCAATAAAATACAGTTTCCTTTTTCATTATCATTCCTGATAGTTTTCTTTTCCTTTTCTTCTTTTTTCTGTACAGTTCTTTTTACACTGGCTCTAGTGATATGGCATGCATGAGGAATCCTCAGCCCAGTCTTAAAAATCAATCGGGTTCCAAAATAATAATTCAAGAAATATATTGTGATTATGAATCAGAATATGATGAAGATGAGGTTTTTGAAGAGATTAGTAAAGAGTTAATTCACTTTGAGGAAAAAATCAAACCTAACTTGAGTGATACCGAGGACATCAATATAGGGGACACGAGTAATATCCGGGAAACTAAAATAAGTGTCCATCTCGAACCAAAGATCCGAGAAGAGTTAATTAAAGCACTCATAGAATTCAAAGATGTTTTTGCATGGTCATATGACGACATGCCGGGCCTGAGCACTGATTTAGTGGTTCACAAATTGCCCACCGATCCAACGGTGCCTCCTGTCAAGCAGAGGCTGAGAAAATTCAAGCCTGATATGAGTGTGAGAATTAAGGAAGAAATCACCAAACAGTTGGAAGCAAAGGTCATTCGAGTCACTCGATATCCTGTTTGGTTAGCTAATATCGTTCCTGTACCAAAGAAAGACGGCAAAATTAGAGTATGCGTCGACTACCGCAATCTCAACAAAGCAAGTCCGAAGGATAATTTCCCATTACCCAATATCCATATTTTGATCGATAATTGTGCCAAGCATGATATAGGATCTTTCATGGATTGTTATGCCGGGTATCATCAAATTCTAATGGATGAAGAAGATGCAGAAAAGACGGCATTCATCACACCATGGGGAACTTATTGCTATCGGGTAATGCCATTCGGTTTGAAGAACGCCGGAGCAATCTACATGAGAGCGATGACCACAGTGTTTCATGATATGATACACAAGGAGATTGAGGTATACGTGGATGATGTGATCATAAAATCAAAGCATCAGGACAACCACGTTGGGGATTTGAGGAAATTCTTCTTAAGACTTCGCAGGTACAACCTCAAGCTTAACCCTGCCAAATGCGCATTTGGAGTTCCATCTGGAAAGTTGCTGGGATTCATAGTCAGTCGGCGAGGCATCGAGCTAGACCCATCAAAAATCAAAGCCATCCAAGAATTGCCACCTCCAAGGAACAAAACTGAAGTAATGAGTTTGTTGGGAAGGTTGAATTACATTAGCAGGTTTATTGCTCAGCTTACGACAACCTGTGAGCCTATTTTCAAATTGTTGAAAAAAGATGTTGCGGTCAAATAGACCAATGAGTGTCAGGAGGCGTTTGATAAGATAAAAGGATACATATCGAACCCACCCATGTTGGTCCCACTAGAGCCAGGAAGACCTCTGATTCTTTACTTAACGGTTTTGGAAAATTCATTTCGTTGTGTATTGGGGCAACATGACCTCAACGGCAGAAAAGAACAGGCCATCTACTACCTTAGCAAGAAATTCAAAGCTTATGAGGTTAAGTATACTCATCTGGAGAAGACATGTTGCGCCCTAACGTGGGTAGCTCAGAAGTTGAAACACTATTTGTCGTCCTACACTACTTACCTCATTTCGCGTCTGGATCCATTGAAATATATTTTTCAAAAGCCTATGCCAACAGGGAGACTTGCAAAGTGGAAGATATTGCTCACAGAATTTGACATCATCTATGTGACTCGGACTGCAATGAAAGCCCAAGCACTGGCTGATCATT
Organism: Nicotiana sylvestris; assembly: GCF_000393655.2. Taxonomy (NCBI): domain Eukaryota; kingdom Viridiplantae; phylum Streptophyta; class Magnoliopsida; order Solanales; family Solanaceae; genus Nicotiana; species Nicotiana sylvestris. The sequence continues at coordinate 83,360,216 of NC_091066.1, read as the reverse complement.
TAGCTGAAAACCCGGTCGACGAGGAGTACGAGCCATTGAAAACTTATTTTCCCGATGAAGGAATAATGCATATCGATGAGATGGAGCAAATTGAAAAACATGGCTAGAAACTTTTCTTTGATGGGGCCGCTAACATGAAAGGAGTCGGGATAGGAGCTGTAATCATTTCTGAAACAGGGCATCACTATCCTGTTACGGCTCAACTACGATTTTATTGCACCAATAATATGGCTGAATATGAAGCTTGTATTTTGGGGTTAAGGCTAGCCGCAGACATGGGTATCCAAGAAATCTTAGTCATGGGAGATTCGGATCTTCTGGTACATCAAATTCAAGGAGAATGGGAAACCCGAGACTTGAAGCTCATACCATACCGACAATGTCTACATGATCTTTGTCAGCGGTTTCAATCAGTGGAGTTCCGGCATATTCCAAGGATCCATAATGAGGTTGCCGATGCATTGGCTACCCTGGCATCAATGTTGCACCATCCGGACAAAGCTTATGTGGATCCACTACATATTCGAGTCCACGATCAGCACGCTTATTGCAATATGGTTGAAGAAGAATTTGATGATGAACCATGGTTCCACGACATCAAGGAGTATATCAGGATGGGGATATATCCAGCACAAGCCACAGGAGATCAAAAGAGGACCATTAGGCGATTGGCAAATGGATTCTTCTTAAGCGGAGAAGTTTTGTATAAAAGAACTCCAGACCTTGGATTATTAAGATGCATAGATGCCAGACAAGCTACAGCTGTTATGTCTGAAGTACATTCGGGAGTTTGCGGACCCCACATGAGCGGATATGTGTTGGCAAAGAAAATCCTCCGAGCCGGTTACTATTGGCTTACCATGGAGCGAGATTGTATCAGTTTTGTGCGCAAGTGTCATCAATGCCAGATACACGGGGATTTGATTCATTCTCCACCATCCGAGTTGCACACAATGTCGGCACCGTGGCCTTTCGTCGCCTGGGGCATGGATGTGATTGGACCAATTGAGCCGGCAGCATCCAATAGGCACAGGTTCATTCTGGTAGCCATTGATTATTTTACCAAATGGGTTGAGGCCAAAACATTCAAATCAGTGACCAAGAAAGCTGTGGTCGATTTTGTCCACTCAAATATCATATGTCGATTCGGAATCCCAAAGGTGATCATCACAGATAACGGTGCTAATCTTAACAGTAACTTAATGAAGGAAGTATGTCAACAGTTTAAGATTACACATCGCAACTCTACCCCATATCGGCCCAAGGCGAATGGAGCAGTCGAGGCAGCCAACAAAAACATAAAGAAGATACTTCGGAAAATGGTAGAAGGTTCAAGACAATGGCATGAAAAATTACCATTTGCGTTATTGGGATATCGCACTACTGTTCGCACTTCAGTAGGAGCAACTCCTTATTTGTTGGTATATGGCACTGAGGCAGTAATTCCTGCAGAAGTTGAAATTCCTTCCCTTCGGATCATCGCCGAAGCTAAGATTGATGATGATGAATGGGTCAAAACCCGTCTGGAACAGTTAAACTTGATTGATGAAAAACGATTGGCCGCAGTATGTCATGGCCAATTGTATCAAATAAGAATAGCAAGAGCATACAACAAAAAGGTGCGTCCCCGGAAGTTTGAGGTGGGTCAACATGTGCTGAAACGTATTCTTCCACATCAGGTTGAGGCAAAAGGCAAATTTGCCCCGAATTGGCAAGGACCATTCATTGTGACCAGAGTATTATCGAATGGTGCACTATGTTTAACAGATATCGAAGGAAAATGCATAGACATGGCTATCAATTCTGATGCGGTAAAGAGATATTATGCATAACTTTTTAAATGTTTGTATTCGGCATTATTTCGAAGATTGGAATGACAAAGGCAATTTATTCTGCTATCCAAACACTATACCCTTTGCTTCCCCTTTGAGCCACATTTGTTTCTTTCCTACCCTCTCTTGGAATCAATGAAAATCAAGTATGAACAATATAATTTAAAAAAAAAAAAATCACTATTATTGTAGTGAACTACGTTTGACCTGATTCCTCAAAGAAGGATACGTAGGCGCCTCACGGCTCGGTCATAGGGTGCACGATATGCATAATGTGCACAAAAAGAAACATTAAGAGACCCTAATCAAGAAACTGGGGCAGGAATTGTATTGGAAATAAGAAAAAGATTCCAAGACTTGTAATTTTAAACCCATATCAAAACTATTTAACTTTTTGATACCTTTCCATTTCCAACCACATACTAAAAAGACCTTTCGATCAATCTTAGAAAAATGCTGAGTCAAGCAAATGAAGATGGTTCATAACACTCTGGTCCAAACAAGAAAAGAAAGTAAAAATGAGAGAGTCTTATAGGTGAAAACCCACACGGGCACCGTAAGACGACGGAAGATGAGAGAAAGTAAAATGAGAGTCTTATTGGTGAAAACCTTCACAGGCACCATAAGGCGAAAAGGAATTAAGAAATGAACAAATAAGGAAGGTTTGTCGGTGAAAACTCTTTAAGATATTGCAAGTCAAACAGGTCTGTAAAATGAAAAGATGAAGTTGGGTTATGGAAATTTTGGGAAAACAAAATGAGACAATTGAAAGGAGATTGATTAAAAGACTGGGTTGATTAATCCAAAATGCATACCATGATCATTGGCGCCAGTGACTCCAATCAGATAAGTCCTTTATTCCTTCTCCAGCAATCATCCAAATTTGGATTTTTCTTTTCATTTTAGATTGTCGAAATTGTCATGTTTTCGTCACTAATAATCTTACTCTTCTAAAAGCTTTTGAGATGAGTTTTATTCCAAACAAATAAGAAGGAATGTCAAGGTATACTACCAAAATTCAAGGTTGCATAGGACAAAAATACGGCCATGATGGGCAAGAGGTAATAAAAAATAATAAGATATGGGTGAAAGAAAAGTGGAATCAAAAGCGGATCAGCAATGTCAGGAGAGACATATGATTACGGTTAAAAAGGTTTGAAGGAAAACATACAGTTGGGGATCCTATAGTTAAGGATCAATTACAAGGACAGAACAGTCTTTTCAACCATTCCAAGGCAATAAAACAAGATGAAGAGAAGCCCCACCGTCGGCAAGAATGCCCCAGTTAACCACCCTGTTTTAAACTAACGAAGTTTTCTTTGATTTGAAACAGGGGCAAAAACAACATTTGTGTCAAGAAACACCCGGTGAAGAATTGAAAAAGAAGTCAGGCGTCCATCTGGAGAATGAGGATGAAAAATTTAAGAAGAAGTCAGGCGTCCACCTGGAGAATGAGGATGAAAAATTTAAGCAGAAGTCAGGCGTCCACCTGGAGAATGAGGATGAAGAATTGAAGAAGAAGTCAGGCGTCCACCTGGAGAATGAGGATGAAAAATTTAAGAAGAAGTCAGGCGTCCACCTGAAGAATGAGGATGAAGAATTGAAGAAGAAATCAGGAGTCCACCTGGAGAATGAGGATGAAGAATTAAAGAAGAAATCAGGCGTCCACCTGGAGAATGAGGATGAAGAATTGAAGAAGAAATCAGGCGTCCACCTGGAGAATAAGGATGAAGAATTGAAGAAGAAGTCAGGCGTCCACCTGGAGAATGAGGATGAAAAATTTAAGAAGAAGTCAGGCGTCCACCTGGAGAATGAGGATGAAGAATTGAAGAAGAAATCAGGCGTCCACCTGGAGAATGAGGATGAAAAATTTAAGAAGAAGTCAGGCGTCCACCTGGAGAATGAGGATGAAGAATTGAAGAAGAAATCAGGCATCCACCTGGAGAATAAGGATGAAGAATTGAAGAGGAAGTCAGACGTCAACCTGGAGAATGAGGATGAAAAATTTAAGAAGAACTCAGGCGTCCACCTAGAGAATGAGGATGAAGAATTGAAGAAGAAGTCAGGCGTCCACCTGGAGAATAAGGATGAAAAATTTAAGAAGAAGTCGGGCGTCCACCTGGAGAATGAGGATGAAGAATTGAAGAAGAAATCAGGCGTCCACCTGGAGAATAAGGATGAAGAATTAAAGAAGAAATCAGGCGTCCACCTGGAGAATGAGGATGAAGAATTGAAGAAGAAATCAGGCGTCCACCTGGAGAATAAGGATGAAGAATTGAAGAAGAAGTCAGGCGTCCACCTGGAGAATGAGGATGAAAAATTTAAGAAGAAGTCAGGCGTCCACCTGGAGAATGAGGATGAAGAATTGAAGAAGAAATCAGGCATCCACCTGGAGAATGAGGATGAAGAATTTAAGAAAAAGTCAGGCGTCCACCTGGAGAATGAGGATGAAGAATTGAAGAAGAAATCAGGCGTCCACCTGGAGAATAAGGATGAAGAATTGAAGAAGAAGTCAGGCGTCCACCTGGAGAATGAGGATGAAAAATTTAAGAAGAAGTCAGGCGTCCACCTGGAGAATGAGGATGAAGAATTGAAGAAGAAATCAGGCATCCACCTGGAGAATGAGGATGAAGAATTTAAGAAGAAGTCAGGCGTCCACCTGGAGAATGAGGATGAAGAATTGAAGAAAAAAGTCAGGCGTCCACCTGGAGAATAAGGATGAAGAATTGAAGAGGAAGTCAGGCGTCCACCTGGAGAATGAGGATGAAAAATTTAAGAAGAAGTCAGGCGTCCACCTGGAGAATGAGGATGAAGAATTGAAGAAGAAATCAGGCATCCACCTGGAGAATGAGGATGAAGAATTTAAGAAGAAGTCAGGCGTCCACCTGGAGAATGAGGATGAAGAATTGAAGAAGAAATCAGGCATCCACCTGGAGAATAAGGATGAAGAATTGAAGAGGAAATCAGGCGTCCACCTAGAGAATGAGGATGAAGAATTGAAGAGGAAGTCAGGCGTCCACCTGGAGAATGAGGATGAAGAATTGAAGAAGAAGTCAGGCGTCCACCTGGAGAATGAGGATGAAGAATTGAAGAAGAAGTCAGGCGTCCACCTGGAGAATGAGGATGAAAATTTTAAGAAGAAGTCAGGCGTCCACCAGGAGAATGAGGATGAAGAATTGAAGAAGAAGTCAGGCGTCCACCTGGAGAATGAGGATGAAAAATTTAAGAAGAAGTCAGGCGTCCACCTGGAGAATGAGGATGAAGAATTTAAGAAGAAGTCAGGCGTCCACCTGGAGAATGAGGATGAAGAATTAAAGAAGAAATCAGGCGTCCACCTGGAGAATGAGGATGAAGAATTGAAGAAGAAATCAGGCGTCCACCTGGAGAATAAGGATGAAGAATTGAAGAAGAAGTCAGGCGTCCACCTGGAGAATGAGGATGAAAAATTTAAGAAGAAATCAGGCGTCCACCTGGAGAATGAGGATGAAGAATTGAAGAAGAAATCAGGCGTCCACCTGGAGAATGAGGTTGAAAAATTTAAGAAGAAGTCAGGCGTCCACCTGGAGAATGAGGATGAAGAATTGAAGAAGAAATCAGGCATCCACCTGGAGAATAAGGATGAAGAATTGAAGAGGAAGTCAGGCGTCCACCTGGAGAATGAGGATGAAAAATTTAAGAAGAAGTCAGGCGTCCACCTGGAGAATGTGGATGAAGAATTGAAGAAGAAGTCAGGCGTCCACCTGGAGAATGAGGATGAAAAATTTAAGAAGAAGTCAGGCGTCCACCTGGAGAATGAGGATGAAGAATTGAAGAAGAAATCAGGCGTCCACCTGGAGAATGAGGATGAAGAATTAAAGAAGAAATCAGGCGTCCACCTGGAGAATGAGGATGAAGAATTGAAGAAGAAATCAGGCGTCCACCTGGAGAATAAGGATGAAGAATTGAAGAAGAAGTCAGGCGTCCACCTGGAGAATGAGGATGAAAAATTTAAGAAGAAGTCAGGCGTCCACCTGGAGAATGAGGATGAAGAATTGAAGAAGAAATCAGGCATCCACCTGGAGAATGAGGATGAAGAATTTAAGAGGAAGTCAGGCGTCCACCTGGAGAATGAGGATGAAGAATTGAAGAAAAAATCAGGCGTCCACCTGGAGAATAAGGATGAAGAATTGAAGAGTAAGTCAGGCGTCCACCTGGAGAATGAGGATGAAAAATTTAAGAAGAAGTCAGGCGTCCACCAGGAGAATGAGGATGAAAAATTGAAGAAGAAATCAGGCATCCACCTGGAGAATGAGGATGAAGAATTTAAGAAGAAGTCAGGCGTCCACCTGGAGAATGAGGATGAAGAATTGAAGAAGAAATCAGGCGTCCACCTGGAGAATGAGGATGAAGAATTAAAGAAGAAATCAGGCGTCCACCTGGAGAATGAGGATGAAGAATTGAAGAAGAAATCAGGCGTCCACCTGGAGAATAAGGATGAAGAATTGAAGAAGAAGTCAGGCGTCCACCTGGAGAATGAGGATGAAAAATTTAAGAAGAAGTCAGGCGTCCACCTGAGAATGAGGATGAAGAATTGAAGAAGAAATCAGGCATCCACTGGAGAATGAGGATGAAGAATTTAAGAAGAAGCCAGGCGTCCACATAGAGATTGAGGATGAAGAATTGAAGAAAAAATCAGGCGTCCACCTGGAGAATAAGGATGAAGAATTGAAGAGGAAGTCAGGCGTCCACCTGGAGAATGAGGATGAAAAATTTAAGAAGAAGTCAGGCGTCCACCTGGAGAATGAGGATGAAGAATTGAAGAAGAAATCAGGCATCCACCTGGAGAATGAGGATGAAGAATTTAAGAAGAAGTCAGGCGTCCACCTGGAGAATGAGGATGAAGAATTGAAGAAGAAATCAGGCATCCACCTGGAGAATAAGGATGAAAAATTGAAGAGGAAATCAGGCGTCCACCTGGAGAATGAGGATGAAGAATTGAAGAGGAAGTCAGGCGTCCACCTGGAGAATGAGGATGAAAAATTTAAGAAGAAGTCAGGCGTCCACCTGGAGAATGAGGATGAAAAATTTAAGAAGAAGTCAGGCGTCCACCTGGAGAATGAGGATGAAGAATTGAAGAGGAAGTCAGGCGTCCACCTGGAGAATGAGGATGAAAAATTTAAGAAGAAGTCAGGCGTCTACCTGGAGAATGAGGATTAAGAATTGAAGAAGAAGTCAGGCGTCCACCTGGATAATGAGGATGAAAAATTTAAGAAGAAGTCAGGCGTCCACCTGGAGAATGAGGATGAAGAATTGAAGAAGAAGTCAGGCGTCCACCTGGAGAATGAGGATGAAGAATTGAAGAAGACATCAGGCGTCCACCTGGAGAATAAGGATGAAGAATTGAAGAAGAAGTCAGGCGTCCACCTGGAGAATGAGGATGAAAAATTTAAGAAGAAGTCAGGCGTCCACCTGGAGAATGAGGATGAAGAATTGAAGAAGAAATCAGGCATCCACCTGGAGAATGAGGATGAAGAATTTAAGAAGAAGTCAGGCGTCCACCTGGAGAATGAGGATGAAGAATTGAAGAAGAAGTCAGGCGTCCACCTGGAGAATAAGGATGAAGAATTGAAGAGGAAGTCAGGCGTCCACCTGGAGAATGAGGATGAAAAATTTAAGAAGAAGTCAGGCGTCCACCTGGAGAATGAGGATGAAGAATTGAAGAAGAAATCAGGCATCCACCTGGAGAATGAGGATGAAGAATTTAAGAAGAAGTCAAGCGTCCACCTGGAGAATGAGGATGAAGAATTGAAGAAGAAATCAGGCATCCACCTGGAGAATAAGGATGAAGAATTAAAGAGGAAATCAGGCGTCCACCTGGAGAATGAGGATGAAGAATTGAAGAGGAAGTCAGGCGTCCACCTGGAGAATGAGGATGAAAAATTTAAGAAGAAGTCAGGCGTCCACCTGGAGAATGGGGATGAAAAATTTAAGAAGAAGTCAGGCGTCCACCTGGAGAATGAGGATGAAGAATTGAAGAGGAAGTCAGGCGTCCACCTGGAGAATGAGGATGAAGAATTAAAGAAGAAATCAGGCATCCACCTGGAGAATGAGGATGAAGAATTTAAGAAGAAGTCAGGCGTCCACCTGGAGAATGAGGATGAAGAATTGAAGAAGAAATCAGGCATCCACCTGGAGAATAAGGATGAAGAATTGAAGAGGAAATCAGGCGTCCACCTAGAGAATGAGGATGAAGAATTGAAGAGGAAGTCAGGCGTCCACCTGGAGAATGAGGATGAAAAATTTAAGAAGAAGTCAGGCGTCCACCTGGAGAATGAGGATGAAGAATTGAAGAAAAAATCAGGCGTCCACCTGGAGAATAAGGATGAAGAATTGAAGAGGAAGTCAGGCGTCCAACTGGAGAATGAGGATGAAAAATTTAAGAAGAAGTCAGGCGTCCACCTGGAGAATGAGGATGAAGAATTGAAGATGAAATCAGGCATCCACCTGGAGAATGAGGATGAAGAATTTAAGAAGAAGTCAGGCGTCCACCTGGAGAATGAGGATGAAGAATTGAAGAAGAAATCAGGCATCCACCTGGAGAATAAGGATGAAGATTTGAAGAGGAAATCAGGCGTCCACCTGGAGAATGAGGATGAAGAATTGACGAGGAAGTCAGGCGTCCACCTGGAGAATGAGGATGAAAAATTTAAGAAGAAGTCAGGCGTCCACCTGGAGAATGAGGATGAAAAATTTAAGAAGAAGTCAGGCGTCCACCTGGAGAATTAGGATGAAGAATTGAAGAAGAAGTCAGGCGTCCACCTGGAGAATGAGGATGAAAAATTTAAGAAGAAGTCAGGCGTCCACCTGGAGAATGTGGATGAAGAATTGAAGAAGAAGTCAGGCGTCCACCTGGAGAATGAGGATGAAAAATTTAAGAAGAAGTCAGGCGTCCACCTGGAGAATGAGGATGAAGAATTGAAGAAGAAATCAGGCGTCCACCTGGAGAATGAGGATGAAGAATTAAAGAAGAAATCAGGCGTCCACCTGGAGAATGAGGATGAAGAATTGAATAAGAAATCAGGCGTCCACCTGGAGAATAAGGATGAAGAATTGAAGAAGAAGTCAGGCGTCCACCTGGAGAATGAGGATGAAAAATTTAAGAAGAAGTCAGGCGTCCACCTGGAGAATGAGGATGAAGAATTGAAGAAGAAATCAGGCGTCCACCTGGAGAATAAGGATGAAGAATTGAAGAAGAAGTCAGGCGTCCACCTGGAGAATGAGGATGAAAAATTTAAGAAGAAGTCAGGCGTCCACCTGGAGAATGAGGATGAAGAATTGAAGAAGAAATCAGGCATCCACCTGGAGAATGAGGATGAAGAATTTAAGAAGAAGTCAGGCGTCCACCTGGAGAATGAGGATGAAGAATTGAAGAAGAAGTCAGGCGTCCACCTGGAGAATAAGGATGAAGAATTGAAGAGGAAGTCAGGCGTCCACCTGGAGAATGAGGATGAAAAATTTAAGAAGAAGTCAGGCGTCCACCTGGAGAATGAGGATGAAGAATTGAAGAAGAAATCAGGCATCCACCTGGAGAATGAGGATGAAGAATTTAAGAAGAAGTCAGGCATCCACCTGGAGAATGAGGATGAAGAATTGAAGAAGAAATCAGGCATCCACCTGGAGAATAAGGATGAAGAATTGAAGAGGAAATCAGGCGTCCACCTGGAGAATGAGGATGAAGAATTGAAGAGGAAGTCAGGCGTCCACCTGGAGAATGAGGGTGAAAAATTTAAGAAGAAGTCAAGCGTCCACCTGGAGAATGAGGATGAAGAATTGAAGAGGAAGTCAGGCGTCCACCTGGAGAATGAGGATGAAAAATTTAAGAAGAAGTCAGGCGTCCACCTGGAGAATGAGGATGAAGAATTGAACAAGAAGTCAGGCGTCCACCTGGAGAATGAGGATGAAAAATTTAAGAAGAAGTCAGGCGTCCACTTGGAGAATGAGGATGAAAATTGAAGAAGAAATCAGGCGTCCACCTGGAGAATGAGGATGAAGAATTAAAGAAGAAATCAGGCGTCCACGTGGAGAATGAGGATGAATAATTGAAGAAGAAATCAGGCGTCCACCTGGAGAATAAGGATGAAGAATTGAAGAAGAAGTCAGGCGTCCACCTGGAGAATGAGGATGAAAAATTTAAGAAGAAGTCAGGCGTCCACCTGTAGAATGAGGATGAAGAATTGAAGAAGAAATCAGGCATCCACCTGGAGAATGAGGATGAAGAATTTAAGAAGAAATCAGGCGTCCACCTGGAAAATGAGGATGATAAATTTAAGAAGAAGTTAGGCGTCCACTTGGAGAATGAGGATGAAGAATTGAAGAATAAATCAGGCATCCACCTGGAGAATGAGGATGAAGAATTTAAGAAGAAGTCAGGCGTCCACCTGGAGAATGAGGATGAAGAATTGAAGAAGAAATCAGGCATCCACCTGGAGAATTACGATGAAGAATTTAAGAGGAAGTTAGGAGTCCACCTGGAGAATGAGGATGAAGAATTGAAGAAGAAATCAGGCGTCCACCTAGAGAATGAGGATGAAGAATCGAAGAGGCAATCAGGCGTCCTCCTAGAGAATAAGGGAATACAATTGAAGGATCAGCAGTCAGGCGCCCACCTGAAGAACAGAATGGCAATGTAGTTTGACATTACGGGTTGAAGTCAGAAGCCCGCCCATGTGAGAAAGGAGCACACGTAAAGTCAATAAAGCACAGGAGTCCAACCAAATCCCCAGCAAGAAACAACAAGAGTCCCAAACAAATAAAGGAAATACGAGACACAATGAAAGGAAATGCGGAACAAGTCAGAAGCAAAAGATGCCCAAAAGTCACCAAGACATCAAGACAACAAGAAACGTAAGGGCATGATCTAGATAAGATTCTGTAATTCATATACCATAGTCTAGTTTAGCTTTTATTTTACCTTTGAAGCAAGGTGTAATAAGGAGGTCAGCAAGCAGTAAAAGCAGCACAAAATAGCAGTAACATCACAGTCCCATGGTAGTCCCAGCTACCCAAAACTTCCCGAACTACATTGACCTGATTCCTTTATAGCCAAGGATATGTAGGAAACCTTTGAAGCAGAGGTTCGGTCAAATCTTTCAAAAAATGCTTCTCACAGAGTATTCGAACAGGCAAAAATCGCTCGTATCCGCTCACTTTATCTTTGCACGCAAACTCTTCGAGTTTCCGCACAAAGAGGGGCAGCTGTGAGCACGTGATTTTTGCCTCACGAAAAATACTCTAAAATAAATCAAAAAATAAAACAAAATTCTCTTAATATGAAATTTTTAGAATTTATGTGGCGTCTGTTAATTATTTGTGTTTTGTCCGTAAATGTTTGTTTTGTTATAATTAAACGAAAATAAAATAAAAATACATGTTGCATGCATATCTAGGATTTAATTATGCATTTAAAAAATAATAATATAAAATCACAAAAAAAAATATGCATTTGTTCTAGTTTTAATATTTCACTGTGTGATTAACGTTTTGTCTATGTGTTAAATAGTTGTTAAAAAGGTAATTAATATTTTTGTAAGGTTAAAATTGTTTTATAATTTTAATTAGGATTTTTTAGGATTAAAATTAGGAAATATAAAATAATTTTTAAAAAAAAATAAGTGTGAAAAATCGGACCTGGACTGAAATCCAGGCCCAAACAAATTAATTCCCCACAGCCCAGTCCAAAACAACCCCAGGTCCGGTCCAATTCAAGGCCAATACCAAACGACGACGTTTGGTCGTATTTCATCAAGGGTCGTTGGATCAAATCCATCCAACGGCTGAGATCTCACAACCCTTACCCGTAATCCCCTACCCGATCAACTGCCCCGATCCAGCCTGACCCCAACATTTAACCAAACGACATCGTTTGGTTAAATGAATTGATCTCAATCGTGCATCTTAATTGATCCAACGGATGAGATCAATCCACCCCATCCCTATATAAATCCAAATCCCTACCCCGGCCCCCTAACTAAACACCCCCCCTCTCCACTGTTCATCATCATCTCCGGAAAAACACACCCCTAACCCTAGCCGCCCTCATTCCCCATTGCCTGAAACCCGGCGGCAACAACGCCGCCGGTCACCACCTTAACACCCTCGACTCCTCACAACCCCCTCTTCACAGATCCGGGGTTAGTTTCCCTCGAATCAGACCATATAGTCTCGAATCTTCGATTGAAGGTTGGTCTGAAAACCCAACCTTCTCCGATGACTTCCTAATTAACACCATAGCACCTCCTAACCTGCCTCGTTATGGATCTGGTATTTGTTTGGTTCGAATCACCTCAGAGTGCTTCGAATCTTCTTTTGAAGATTCGAACCAAACATGAACTCACTCAGATTCGTTCCAAATTAACACCAAATGACCCCGAGGCCTCCCTCACCCTTGTGTCATCTTTGGTTCCCTTCGAATCTGCCCAGAAGTATTCGAATTTAAGATCCACGAATCAGAAACCCTAAAAATTTCAGTTTTTGGATTCTGCCCCAAATTTGATAAAAGGTTGGGGTCTAATCGACCTTAGTCGAAGTATTTTCAGTTGAGAATACTTCGACTAAGGTCTGTTTGATTTCAAAGGTACAAATCCAAGTTGACCCTGTGTCCGTGTGAAATTAAAGATTCAGAGGTATTTTTCTTATTTCTTTTTTTTGTGTCCTATGTGTATATTGTTGCCTATTTCAGTAGCTTGCGTAATTAATTTTTCACATTTTTTGTTTATTTAATTCTATGATTCTGTCACATACCCGTCTATTTGATCAAATAAGTGAATTGTTTCTGTTGGTTATATTTGTTTACAATGTGTGTAATCGACTCGATTAAGTTCGTCGATTAGTTACATTATGAATTCCCGTTTATGATAATGCTAATTGAAACAATCTGTTTACCTATTGTTTGTGGACAATTGTTGTAAATAATCAGTTTAATTAATACTCGTCAGTTAAATCATCCTTGTTTATATTTCAATAAGTCCGTCAAAATGAATGTTGTGGGTATGTTGATTTCTGAACATCAAGTTTCAGGGCATTGTCAGTATATTGACAATGCTCTTGTGTTTGTTTGATCTTAGTTCAATGATGAAAATTCAGTTTAAATGGTTCTGTTGTTCAGTGTGATGTTATTGTGATGATTAGGTTTAATTTCAATTTTTACAAAGTGTTGGTTAGATACAATTGTATTAGGAGGGTAATTATAGGATTGGTTATAGCTGCTTAAACAGATTATAAAGTCTGTTCTATATCAGATGCTGAATTTTAGTTTAAAAGCAGTAATTACAGTAGGATTTCAGGGGTATTTGAGGAATAAAACAGTGAGGGTAATTTGATAATAGTAGTGTGCTGATAGTGGAGTGTAATGGATATAATTTAATGTAATAATGGGAAACAAAGGGTAATGGGGCTGCTGAAAATCAGGATAAGATCACTTAATGGGATTTAAAGTAGAAAAAGAAGATTTTAATGGGATTTTCTGATTTTTAAAAGAAGAAGGGGGTCCAAGCAGCACTAAAATAAAAGGGGCAGACCTGTATAAATACAGGGGGATTTTAAGAGAGAGATCAGATTTTAAAAAGAAGGAAAAGGATCTGATTTGAAGAGAGAGAGAAATAGATGAACACAACCAGATTTTAAATACACACAGATATAGAAATTAAGAGAGGAAAACACACAGAAGCAGAAACAGAAATCTGAAAAGAAAGAAGAAAAACAGAAAAAAGAAACAGAAAATAGAGCACTCATATACACATAGAGTCGAAAACAGATAATAAAAAGGAATTCTTTAATGATACTGTCCGGGTCTTGTTTGTTGATACTGCTTGATTTTAAAATCTGAAATTCTTTAAGAAGCTTTGCTCCTGTGCATCTGGGTTCCTCGGGTCCTGTTTTTGTTGCTCAAATCTGTGGAAATACTGGTATATTTTGTTGCTTTGCTGCTGCTATCACTGCTGAAATTTATTTCTTCTACCTTCATTTCCAAGTACATATTTTTAAGACTCATGTTGTGAAAAGAACATTGGAAGAAAAAATGAAGTTTGGGATTATAATTATGTCTTTTACTCGTTTAAAGCTATTAGTTTAAATTTCAGTTTTGTTTTAAGTTATTTAACATGGTAGTATGCTTGACATAACGACTATAGTTAATCATTCCCATTGGAAGTTCGCATAAGTATTGTAATAATGTTATATATTTCGGAATTTTCATTAAGTGAAGTCATGATTGAATTATCAAGGTAGGGAACATGGCATAAAATGGGCCATTAATTACATTCCGTAACATTGTTAGCTAAATGTAAAGTAGAATGGAAGTATCAAGAAATTACATTATTAGCATATCTTGTAAAAATCTGATTTTTGTTTAGATTGATATAAGTTGTATGTTTCATACATGGCATGATGACGGGTATATATATAATCATATGTGAAAGGTGAGTTGATATAGCTCGTTACGATGTTAGAATGTTATGAACAGTTCAGACGTATAACTATGTTGCATGTAATGCAATTTTATTAAGTCAATTTGTATAACAACCCCTTTTTCATCAATTTGATTATTTATCGTCATAAACAAATTAACTAAGCAATTATAATTTTGGATTAAAAACAAGTATATGAGAATGAGATGGGATGTATAAGCACGAATTGCAACATTTATATCAATGGTATGTAGAAATAGAGTTTGCATTAAATAAAATAATGAAAATTCTTCGAAAACATCTCTTCCTTTCATAAATCAATTTTTTTAGTTTCATATGCAATTCACTTTTTGGGTATACATATATTGGATTTACGAGAAAAATGGTAGTATTAATCACACTTTGTTTATTTTTACTCCTAAAATTTGAATGGCTCGGAAGAATATAATTCACACGTAAAAATATAATCAGCGGTCAACATTTAATAAATTGTGAATTCTTTCCAAAGAATTTAAGGGCATCTCAAATGGGGATTTCTCATGATTTTCACATAAAAATAATATGGATGTAATAAACAATTTGTAAACAAATTTATACTACCATCAAGAATATTTGCATGATTAGGGATGTGTTCGCGTAACCTGATTATATTTCTAAAAGCAATTCGGATTATGCGTTCGCGCAACTTCGAGCGAATATTTAATAAAAAGGGGTTCTTCGGAGACTATCAATATTAACTTCATAAAAACCCGAGATGTGCGGTTCACTACTTAATCATACAAAAAGTGCGAATGTTATTGATTTTATTTAAAACACAATTTCGAAAATAATTATTTTATAATAAATATATTATCAATATCATTGTGTACACGTACGCGTGACACGATTCCTCACGTTTAAAAATATATAATATATAAAACGAATATACGTACGCGTGATTCGATTCGAAGAAGGGTCTTTAATTATAAACATAATAAACATAAGCGGTAACAAAATCATGCAATAAAAATGTAAAATCGAGATAATTAAGCCAAGAATAAAAACAGTTAAGCGACCGTGCTAGAACCACGAAATTCGGAAATGCCTAACACCTTCTTCCGGATTAACAGAATTCCTTACTCAGGATTTCTGGTTCGCAGAATAATAAATAGAGTCATATTCTCTTCGATTCAGGGATTAAAACCGATGACTTGGGACGCCTTAAAATTCCCAGGTGGCGACTCTGAAACAAATAAACAAATCCTGTTTCGACTGTCCTTTAATTGGAGAAAACTCCCACGCACCCCCGCGGGCGCGGTAAAAAGGAGGTGCGACAAATATGAGTCTATTGTTCAAGTTAAGATTCATTTATTTAGCAGTCTCATGAGGTGTAATTTGATAATGAAATGGTTTAATCAGGTGTAGAATCTCGCGTAATTGCTTTTGTTGAATTAGCTAAAGGACTGGTTTGTTTGAATATGATGGTCTGATGTCCAGGCGTCCCTTTTGTGAGTTGCAAGGATTAGATCTCGGATCTTGTTTGGCCTTGCGTCATTTTTTTAAAAAAAAAAATTACTTTGCCTTGGGGTTTGGATTTCGAATCCATATTGAGACAAAAGGGGATGGCTTGTATTCACAGTTCTTTTGGGCCCATGATTAGAGCCCATTTGTTCCTCTTTAATCCTGAACGGATGCGCCACTTAAGTAAGTGGGCCTGTTTTATTTGGGCCCTCTAATTAATTGAATGAGTGTTATTTTGGTGACAGCCTTGTAGTTGAACAAGCTTGGATTAAGTCACTCATTTGATAGTAGAGATTCAAATTCCATTAGTGCTTAATTAACTGGATTCCGTCAAATAGATTTGAGGCAAGCCATAGTTAGACATTTAATAACAAATGGCTCTTGTGTTAACTTCATAATGTAGAGGTAAAATAATAAATGTTCATAGAGAAACCTTTAGGGTCGTTTAAAATATTAGCGTGATTGTGGAGACGTTCGCGTGATATGGTTATGATTTCTTTAAAAATAAATCGGAGTATACGTTCGCGTAACTTCGGTTAAACTTTCTTAATAAATAAACAAAGCATTATTAATTATGGACACGTTCGCGTAACATGATTTTCGACGCGCCAAAGGAAAAGAGTATACGTACGCGTAACTCAATTTTTTAACTACGAATAATCAAGTGATTTAAAAGCGGTAAAGAGTAAAAGCACATAGGTTCTAAAATGAATAATCAGACAATTCAATAATCCAAGTATGATCAAAAGCGACCGTACTAGAACCACGAAACTCGGGAATGCCTAACACCTTCTCCCGGGTTAACAGAATTCCTTACCCAGATTTCTGTGTTCGCATGCTTTAAATAGAGTCAACTTTCTTCGATTCGGGATTTTAAACCAGTGACTTGGGACACTATAAATTATCCCAAGTGGCGACTGTGAATCTTTAAATAAACAAATCCCGTTTCGATTGTTCTTTAATTGGAAAAACTCCCTTGTATTTATACCCTTTACGGGGTGTAGGTGAAAGGGAGGTGTGACACAAAGTAATCTAATTCTTTTTCTCGTCCAACAAACAAAAACTTTACAACCATCATGAAATTATTTGAATAACAAATGAAAATGTTTTTGAGTCTCATCCGTAATCTTTTTTTATCCAAAAATGAATTTTAGCAATCACTTGAAACCAACTTCTATGAAAGTGTCATATCCCCATTACCTTATATGGACACCTAATTAAAAGGGAGTATGAGTCATTTGTTGGGTTTAGTGGCTTGCTGCCACATGGGGGTAGGGTGGGAAAAGTTTAATCTTTATCCACTTATTAGGTAATTAGGTAGTGCCCCGTTACCCGGTAATTAACCAATTACCCGCATAATTAAGAATTATTCCCACTTACTTAAAATATTACTCACTTTTCACATACCTTATACACCTTACTATCATGGCCATGTAGTACTTTGTATGGCACTAGTCCATAAATACCGAGTATTTTAGCTCGGGCCATATTTTACCCCAAAATACCCAACCTGACGAAATTCATTTTCTTTGACTTGCTTTCCCTTTTACCTTCATGAATTTACTCATCATTTGTGAAATAGCATAATCCTTATAATCTCCAAATAATCTTTTACATGGTATGATGTCAATTACCTTACGACAAATTCAACGTACAATACTACAGGGTGCAACATCATCGTAATTTAATACTACGAAGCGTAACATTATCGTAATGTAATACTGCTGGGTAGAACACTGTTTTAATACTGTAAGACATAACATCGTTGTAATATATTACTGCAGAGCATAACATTGTCGTAATATAATATTGTGGGACGTAATATTGCGGGGTGTAATACTTTTTTGCCTTTAAACCTAAAAGTCAGCCTAAAATTCTCCCTCTTATAGGAATAGTAGTCCTAAATTCCTCCAGGACTGATAGAAATAGGATGGGTAATAGCATGTAATAGAGATCGAGACCAATCCGCGCTTTAATACCTTAACGGGGTGAGAAGGATAGATATGAATATGATGACCGGTGCGCTAATACCACGTGTATCCCCTCTTTTGAGGAGTGTCATACCGGGTATTGCATTGAGGTGATCCATATTACAAACAAACCTAGGACCCCCTTATTTTTTACAAGCATGTTTAGCTTATAACTTTTTCAAAACCTTGCCTTTCAATATTTGTTTTCAAATGCTTGTGTGTTTAACTTAAATCCCCTCTTACTTGAGCCTTTATTTGTTTACTTTCTAATTGCACAAATTCACAAAAGAACTATCTGGCCGGGAACCACACTAGTGGATCCTGAGGGGTGCCTAACACCTTCCCCTTGGGATGATTTCAAGCCCTTACCCAAACTTTGGTTATCAAACCTAGTTGTAAATGAACTCTATAGGTGTCCTAATGCGCCTTAAATCATTAGGTGGCGACTCTTCAAATACCCAATTACTAAAAGGAAATGAGTCATTTCTCCATTGGAAAAGGGGGAAAAAATGGGGGCGTGACACCACTATGAGTAGCTAGATTTTTACTAGGGTTGTTACCCAACCCTAGTATGTAAACCTTATGGGTGATTAATTTTATGCTTGTTTATGAATGAGTGTTTGTTATTTAGCTAGGTCCATGCTTCAATTGTGAAATTAATGGTTGCAAACATTGATTTATGTCTATTTGACTTAGTCTCTTCTTAAGAAAAAAAGACCTAGTCTAGGTTAACTTAGCTAACAAGGAATTGGGTCAATTGAGAGATTGACTAACCCAATTAAAGGGTTCAACCTAGAGATAGTAACAACCCGACTTGAGCTCTTATCAATCGTTTTGGTAGATGCCCATTTGGACTTGCGAAAGCCAAATTAGGTAAAACCACTCTCTGACCAAGAGGTATTGAGTGGGCAACGTAGTTTTGTGGGCTATAGTACACCCCAATCAATAAAACAACACAAAAATCTTTGTCCCATTTGGCAAATACCTAGGTCATGGTCACAACCCTAGGCCTTTTTATATCTTTGGAAAATATTCAAAAATAATCTTCTCTAGTTTTATACCTTTAGAATTGCAATCTGTTGCTTAATTTTAGAAGTAAAAACACAACCCTATTTGTGGAAGTGCAATCTAGATACTTCACATAGTCACTCCGAATATATACTACTAATTCCCATCTCTGATCCCTGTGGATTTGATCCTGACTCCTTGTTGGTTTTTATTATTGCAAACGACCGTGTCATACCTTGTTAGAGGCGTGCATTTTGACGTGATCAAGTTTTGGCGCCATTGCCTGGGAGCTAAAAACGGATTTAGCTATATATTTAATTTTGTGTGTGAATTGTCTTTTTTTTCTCCTTGTTACTAATCTTTTTTGTGAAACAATTGTAGGTGAAACAATGACTTTCAACAATGATCCACTCAGAAACATACCTATGGGAGATGTGGATGTTGAGGACGGCCAAGTTGAAGAGGTTCCTATTGAACCTCAAGCAAATAGAAGAGGCCGACAGCCTTAAGACAACATCCCAGTTCCACCCCACCTTCACCAAGAGCGGCTTCACACCGGGTGTTGCCGAATGAAGGGTATGCAAGTGCCATAGTCCCGCCACGCATTAGGGCGGACAACTTTCAAATCATGAATGTAATGCTCACATTGCTAGAGCAACAGGGATTTTTCACCAAGGCTCTGAGTCAAAATGCATACAAACACTTGAAGGGGTTTGTGGACACTTGTTGGGGGAGTAAACAGACAAACGTCTCCGAGGATGCTTTAAGGTTGAGGTTATTTCCTTTCTCTCTACTGGGGAAAGCCTTGGATTGGTTAGAGAGATTGTCAAACCATTCCATCCATACATGGGATGAATTGACAAAGAAATTTATTTCCAAGTTCTTTTCTTCCGGGCATATGGCTACTCTTAGAGACGAGATTCTAGCATTCAAACAAGAGCCCAATGAATCGTTGCATGAAATATGGGAGAGGTACCGAACAATGGTCAAAGAGTGCCCCAATAATGACATGGATGAGGCTATGATTCAACAAACTTTCTATCGGGGGATCAATACTACCAATCAATGCGTGGTCAACCAACTTGCTGGTGGAAATTTCATGACAACGCCGTATGTGGAAGCTTGTGAGATCTTAGATAAAATGGCGGATACTTCATCAGCATGGCAAAGTAGAGCAAATGTTTCTCAAGGTGATCCGAACATGATTCACCTGCATAAAGAATTGCATGATCATGGGCAATCCATTGCCGAGTTGACCACCACAATGAATCAATTAGCCAAGGCTCAACTTCAACAAGTGCAAGGTCCTAAGCAAGTCAATGCAATGGTGGGAGTTAATATGATGGTAAACAAGAGAAGGCAAAAGGGTCCACACTTAAGGTAATTGGAATTCGAACAATCAAGGTAATTGGAATTGGTGGTAACAATCAAGGGAATTGGAATGGTGGAAATAACCAAGGTAATTGGAGTGGCAACAACCAAGGATATTGGGGAGGCAACAACCAAGGGGTATGGAACAATAACCAAGGCAATCGGGGGTCGAGCTTTCAAAGTCCCCCGATGTATCAACAACCGAACAACCCACCTCTTTATCCTTCTCATGGTCCAAGTTCTTCCAACAATGAGATGTGATGAATTAAGAACATGTTCAAAGAAATGTTGGAGACGAATGCCGACTCCATTGCCCAACTAGCCTCACACAACACTTCAATTCGCAACTTGGAAGTTCAATTAGGTCAAATATCTCAAGCTCTAAACACTCGTCCTAAGGGGGCAGTACCAAGTGACACAGTGGTGAACCCAAAGGGTGGGAACAACACGGGACATGCCATGGCCATTACTACAAGGAGTGGAAAAAGTGGGGATGCACCCACCTTAAGTCAAAGGAAACTTGTGGATAATGAGCAAGTGGTACAAGAAGATGAGATCCCGAACAATGTGGTGCAAGCAAATGATGAAGTGCAGATTGATAGTGATGACAATGTGGAGGAGACTCATGAGGAAGTGAACCCGTCTAGGGAGCACATTGTTGACATACCGGAACCGGTAGTGCAAAATGCAATTGTTCATTCAGTGGCTTCTAAATTGAAAGATCCCGGTGCTTTCACAATCCCTTGTACCATTAGAAGTGCCGAATTTTCTAAAGCTCTTTGTGATCTTGGGGAAAGTATCAATTTGATGCCCTATTTGGTTTTCAAGACTTTAGGAATTGGGTAACCAAGACCCACATCTATGAGATTACAAATGGCCGATCGTACCATGAAGACACTGTTGGGAGTGATTGATGACGCGTTGGTTCGTATTGATAAATTCATTCTTTCGGTGGATTTTGTTATTGTTTATTGTGAGGTTGACTATAAGGCGATGGTTATTCTTGGGAGACCTTTCCTTGCTACAGGAAGGCTCTAGTTGATGTTGAAGCTGGAGAAGTTACCTTCCGGGTTGGTGATGAAAAAGTGGTTTTCCATGTGTGTAAGTCTATGAGGCAACCCAATAGCAATGAGGTGTGCTCTTTCGTGGACTTGGTGACCGATATGATTGTGGATGAAACAAGTATTGTGATGAATATTGATGATACATTGGAGGCCGTCTTGCTCAATTGTGATGATGAAGAAATGGAGGGTTATGTGGAATGTGCAAACTCTTTACAAGGAATAGGGTCGTACACTTGTGAGCCCCGCAAATTGTCCTTGGATCTTGAAAATAGAAATACTCCTCCAACAAAGTCTTCAATCTTGGAGTTGAAGCCATTGCCTCCACATCTTCGGTATGAATTTCTTGGCCCTTCTTTTACTTTACCGGTTATTCTTTCCTCTTATTTGACTAACGTGCAGGTATAGTCTACATTGGTGGTGCTACAAAAGAGGAAGAAGGCTGTTGGATGGAAATTGGCGGATATTCGAGGAATAAGCCCTACATTTTGCATGCACAAGATTAACTTGGAGGAAGGTGCCAAACCATCTATTGAACACTAGAGGAGACTCAATGAAGCCATGCAAGAGGTTATCAAGAAGTAGATCATCAAGTAGTTGGATGCCGGAGTTGTTTACCCCATTCCAATAGTTCGTGGAATTCTCCGGTTCAATGTGTCCCAAAGAAAGGGGGCATGACGATGGTCACCAATGATAGTAATGGGTTGATTCCTACAAGAACGGTGATTGGGTGGAGAGTGTGTATGGACTACCATAAGCTCAACAAAGTCACAAGGAAGGATCATTTCCCACTCCCCTTCCTAGATCAAATGCTTGATAGATTCGCCGGTCGTGCTTTCTATTGTTTCCTTGATGGGTATTTCGGATATAATCAAATTCTTATTGCTCCGGAGGATCAAGAGAAAACTACTTTTACATGTCCTTATGGTACTTTCACATTCTCGCGGATGCCATTTGGGTTGTGCAATGCACCAGCGACTTTTCAAAGGTGTATGATAGCGATCTTCACAGACATGGTGGAGGATTATCTTGAAGTCTTCATGAATGACTTTTTGATGGCCGGAAATTCTTTTGATTATCTAGAAAACATGGATAAAGCGTTGGCAAGATGTGAAGAAACGAAGCTGGTGCTCAATTGGGAGAAATGTCATTTCATGATTGCGGAAGGCATTGTTCTTGGCCACAAGATCTCAAGAAATGGCATTGAAGTCGACAAGGCAAAAATTGAGGTGATTTCTAAACTTCCACCTCCAACTTCAGTGAAAGGCGTGCGGAGTTTCTTAGGCCATGCGGGATTTTACCGGCATTTCATCAAGGACTTCTCTAAAGTGGTAAACCCGTAATGAAAGCTTTTGGAGAAAGATGCCAAGTTTTGTTAATGATGATTGCATGAGAGCCTTTGAGTTACTAAAGCTCAAGTTGACTATATTCCTATCATCACCGCTCCAAATTGGAGTGATCCTTTTGAGCTCATGTGTGATGCAAGTGATGTAGCGGTAGGGGCTATTTTGGGACAACGCATCAACAAAAATTTTCATCTGGTTTATTATTCAAGTAAGACCATGAATAGTGCCCAAGTCAACTACATTGTTCCAAAAAAAGAGCTCATTGCCGTTGTGTTTGTTATTGAGAAGTTCTGCCCGTACTTGATGGGTGCAAAAGTAATTGTCCATACAGATCATGTGGCACTTCGATATCTTATGAGCAAGAAAGATTCCAAAGCTCGATTGATGAGATGGTAATTTTTGTTGTAAGAGTTTGATATAGACATCCAAGATCGAAAGGGGAGTGAAAACCAAGTGGCGGACCACTTGTCTCATTTGGAGGAGGAGGGGAGGCTGCATGATGGCCTTGAAATCAATGACTCCTTCTCCGATGAGAAATGCTTGGCTATTTCAATAAAAGAGGTTCCTTGGTTCGTGGATCTAGCAAATTATATTGTGAGTGGTATCAATCCGGTTGAGTTCTCTTTAAACCAATAAAGAAGCTCAAATGGCATTGTCAAGAATATTATTGGGATGAACCGTACCTTTTTTGGATTTATACGGATGGAATGATTAGAAGATATGTACAGGAGGAGGAACAAGTTGAAATTATTGGGGCTTGTCATTCTTCGTCGTATGATGGTCACCATGGTGGAGCAAGAACGTCGGCCAAAGTGTTAAGTTACGGTTTCTATTGGCCCACTCTTTACAAGGATGCAAGTGATCTCGTCAAACATTATGAGGAATGTCAAAAGGGCCGAAGGAATCTCAAAGAAAAATGAAATTCCCCTCACCACTATTTTGGAGATTGATATTTTTGATGTGTGGGGCATTGATTTCATGGGTCCTTTTGTGAGTTCTTGTGGAAATACCTACATCTTGGTCACGGTTGATTATGTGTCCCAATGGGTTGAGGCCATTTCTTTATCCAACAATGAAGCGAGAAGTGTGGTAGCGTTTTTGAAGAAGAATATTTTTACAAGATTTGGTACTCCAAGAGCTATCATAAGTGATGAGGGATCGCATTTTTGCAACAAAGCTTTCGACACCTTTCCAAGTATGGTGTCACTCATAAAGTTACGAAACCCTATCATCCACAAGCAAGCGGTCAAGTGGAAGTTTTCATGATGATGCTTGATGATTCTTTATGGGCTTATAGGACGGCTCACAAAACAACGATCAGATGTCTCCATACCGGTTAGTGTTCGGCAAAGTTTGTCATCTTCCGGTGGAACTTGAGCATAAAGCCATGTGGGCTTTAAAGAAGTTGAATTTTGAGTGGGATGTTGCCGCAACTTAAGGGTGGCACAATTGAATGAGTTAGATGAGTTCTGGTACCATAAATAGACAAGTTCGTCCTTATACAAGAAGAAGATAAAGTATCTCCATGACAAGTACATTCGGAACAAGGAGTTTAAAGAAGGCGATCTTGTGTTGTTGCTCAATTCTCGGTTACGGATGTTTCCAGGAAAGTTAAAGTCTAAATGGAGTGGTCGGTTTGAGGTTGTGCGTATGACACCCTTTGGTGCATTGGACTTGAAGAATAAAAATGATGAGGTATTTAGAGTCAGTGGTCACCGGGTGAAGCATTATCTGGGAAAAGTTAGTGATGGCCACGTCATGGCGGTAATTCATTTCAAGTGATGGTAATCTGCGTCGTGTCGCGACGTTAAATCAGGCAATTCTTGGGAGGCAACCCATGTTTCGTTTTCTTTTACTTTTTCTTTTTCTTTTATTTTAGATAGGTCTTATTTTGTGCTAACTGGTTTTGAAGTGTGTTGCAGGAATGAGTGTGCTTTACAATGACTGTGCTCACAAAAATTGGTTAAGTATGAAAGGAGTACTCTTTTGGGTGAATCTAGTCAATGGAGCTGCGATGAATGAAAATCCCTCCACGAAACGACGATAATAACAAACCAAACCCAAGAAGCTTCGAATCTCTGTAGCTGAAAACGGTCTAAGCCAACTGTAAACTGCCTCAATCTTCTTCAATATACCTTGATCCCCTCACTAGACACCACTTGACCCAAGAACGCCATTGAATCAAGACAAAACTAGCACTTGGAGAATTTAGCATATAGCTTCTTCTCCCTCAAAATCTTGAGCACGTTTCTCAAGTGCTGCTCATGATCCTCCCAACTGCGAGAATACACCAATATGTCGTAAATGAACACGATAAAGAAGGAATCAAGATATGGCTGGAAGACACTATTCATCAAGTACATAAAGGCTGCTGGGGGCATTGGTCAACCCAAAAGACATCACCAAAACTCATAGTGACCAAAGCGGGTCTTGAAAGACGTCGTCAAAATGTTTGAATCCCGGATCTTCAACTGATGATATCCCGATCTTAGGTCAATCTTCAAGAATAACTTAGCACCCTGAAGATGGTCAAACAAATCATCAATACACTGTGGGGGTACTTGTTCTTAACTGTAACCTTGTTCAGCTGCATGTAATCAATATACATCTGCATAGTGCCATCTTTCTTCTTCACAAATAGAAATAGAGCACCCCAAGGCGATATACTCGGTCTGATAATACCCATATCAAGAAACTCCTAAAGTTATCCCTTTAATTCCTTCAACTCCATTAGTGCCATGTAATACGGTGCAATAGAGATGGGCTGAGTACACGACACCAAGTCAATACAAAAATCGATGTCCCGATCAGGCGACATGCCCAGAAGATCTGCTGGGAATACATATGGAAAGTCTCTCACTACCAGAACTGACACAACAGTAGGATTATCAGCACTAACGTCCCACACAAAGGCTAAATATGCCAAGCACCCCTTCTCTACCATCTGTTGTGCCTTCAGAAAGGACACCACCCTGCTAGGAATATGACTCGATGAACCTCTCTACTCCAACTGTGGAAACCACGGCATGACTGACATCACGGTATTAGCGTGACAATCTAAAATAGCGTGAAGTGGTGATAACTAGTCCATGCCCAAAATAACATTAAATTCCAATATGTTAAGTAAAAGAAGATCTACCCTAGTCTTGTAACACTCGATAGAAATCACATACGAGCGATAAACACGTTCTACCATAATTGAATCTCCCACAGGTGTAGACACATAAACATGAGCAATCAAAGAATCACGAGACATATACAAATATGGGGCAAAATAGGATGACACATGCGAATAAATGGAACCCGGATCAAATAAAACTGACGCATCTTGATGGCAAATCAAAACAATACCTATGATGACTGCATAAGATGACTCTGCCTCCGGTCTAGCTGGAAATGTATAGAAACGGGGCAGAGCCCTACCAGTCTGACCTCCACCTCTCGAACGGCCTCTCCTTGGCTGGCCTCCATCTCTAATAACCTGACTACCACCTCCGGCTGCCTGACCCCCCATCTAGCTGGCTGAGCAGGCGTGGAGCAACCGGTACTGGAACCATAGTTATCTCATGAAGTCAGGGACAATATCTCATGATATGACTGTACCTTTACATTCAAAGCACTCTCTCAGCTGTTGTGGCTGCTGAATCTAGGACTGACCCTGACAACCCAAAAAACTACTATGATAACTCTAAATTGATAGTGCACTGATGGGAGCTAGAGGTGAACTGTAGGCTAGTTGCTTAGGACGAGACCCATAAGAACCACGAACTCGAAGCACCGTATGATGCCTGAAGTGTTGACTGAACCGGCCTGATAGGATGGCCTCTTTTGAAAACAACTTGGCCTCCAGATATGGCACCACTGAAACCTCCAAAATATTGAGGCCTCTTCTGAGATGTCGTCTCTCTACCCTGACCACGAACCCTCTCTATCCGTCTAGCAATCTCTATAACCCATCTGAAAGAAATATCATCCTTAGTCTCTTTGGCCATCTGTAGCCTGATACCATAAGTAAGGCCATCAATAAATCTCCACACACCCCCCCCCTCTTTCTCAGTAGGGATCAAGACAACTACATGGCGAGATAAATCCACAAATATGGTCTCGTACTAGGTAACGGTCATACTACCCTACCAAAGGCGCTCAAATTGATAGCAGTAGTCCTCGCTCAGAGAAAAAAGGATGAAATTCTTGAAAAATAGCTGTGAAATAGATCCCAAGTGAGTGGAGGTGAATCTACTGGTTTGGTTCGAACATACTCTTGCCACCACCACTTGGCAGAACCGTGCTTCTAAAATGACGCAAAGTCCACATCATTGGACTCCATTATACCCATGTTGTGCAACACCTCATGGTAACGGTATATGAAATCATGTGGGTCTCAGAAGGTGTGCCACCAAAGCGAACAGGCAATAACTTAGTAAACTTGTCCAACCTATTGGGTCCCTCGTATGATATAGCGGGCCTTTGCATGGGCTGATTAGCAATGATAAGATGGACTACTCTAACTATTGGGACCGCCGGATTCTGATATCCATGAGTCATCTGCTCTGGTGTGTTAGTGGCGGGAGTCTGGGCTCCTCCCCCAGCCTGAGAGATAGCCGGTGCCATAGGAAATATTTCGGACTGGGCCACACTCTCCATAAGGCTTACTAGGAGGACTAGAGCGTCCTGAAGTATGGGAGTGGTAATAAACCCCTTTGGGATCTGAGCTGGTCCGATTGGCACAGTCTGAATAGGAATCTCCTCCTTCTGCTTGATCTAAGGCTCTCCAATTGGTGATGTTGCGTGTTCTCTAGGTAGAGCTCTGCCTCTTCCCCAGCCCCTACCCTTGGTAGTGGCTGCAACCTGGGGCTCCGGCCTCTGGTCTACTATGGATGATATGCGTGTCCTCACCATCTGTGAG
This sequence comes from Nicotiana sylvestris, assembly GCF_000393655.2. Classification (NCBI taxonomy): domain Eukaryota; kingdom Viridiplantae; phylum Streptophyta; class Magnoliopsida; order Solanales; family Solanaceae; genus Nicotiana; species Nicotiana sylvestris. The sequence goes on along the minus strand of NC_091066.1, from coordinate 83,332,779 downwards.
AGAACAAGAATATGATAATTCAAACTCAGTGAAAGAATAAAATCGCACGATAGAGAAGGAAAAAAGTGAAATTTTCCTAAAGCCCTATAGCTTCTAGAAGATAAGTGTTGACGTCTCCGTACGGGTCCTCTAGACTCTACTAAGCTTGCTCATGATTTGTGGGACCTAGACAATCTAGTGCTCTGATACCAACTTGTCACGACCCAAACTCCAACCGTCGGATCGTGATAGCGCCTAACATCCACTTTCTAGGCAAGACAATATTAGTACACAATTATTCATTTAAAAATCAATTTCAAAGCAGTATAATAATAAATAAAGTCGTAGAGTTTCAAAAACAAATATAAATACTCCAAACACTGACTAGCCCAAATCTTGGAATCTAGTGTCACAAGTATTTGAGCATTCTAAAAGTGCTACAACCAATGTCTGAATGAAAATACAATTGTTTGAAACAAATTAAACTATAAACTAGATAAAGAAGGGGACTTCAAGAACTGCGATCGCCGTGCAACTTTACCTCAAGTCTCAGTGAAAAGCTAATCCGAGGGAGCCTCTACTAACTGATACTAGGACCAACACCAAAATCTTCACAAGAAGTGCTAAAGTGTAGATGAGTACAACCGACCCATATACTCTATAAGTGCCGAGCCTAACCTCGATGAGGTAGTGACGAAATTAAAATAAGGCACTCATTAAAAACATGTACGAATATAATAAAATAACAACAAAATAGAGAAAACAAGTATAACATGAAAATTTGAACAGAAAATACATAGCAGATGGCCCAGAATAACACTTATGATAAACTTCTCAATTTAACATGGATACAGTAACAACAGTTAAACATACTGAAATATGTCTTCTACATTGTGGCGTGCAATCGGATCCACTAACATACACACATGATAAGTCTTTTCCATTGCGATGCGCAATTAGATTCACAAATATATATACACACACACACTCCCTGTTGCGACTTACAACCCGATACCAAAAAATAAACACCAATATCCAGCATGCAATTCAATCCCACACAATAATGCCAATAATCGTTGCGGCGCGCAACTCGATCCTATACAATAATAATATAAATGTACTTCTACAACCAACTATGAAGTATCTCAAATAAAATGTAAACGAAGAATTACATAATTAAAGATATAAAGCGGATAAAAGTAGCTATCTAATAACACACAAGGTCAAAAGGCAAGTAAAGACAGACAATAATTAAAGACACGGATACATGAAAATAATTAGCAAATTAAGGCATGTAACGGTTAGAGGCATGAATGTAACAAATAAGGGCATGTAATAATTAGAGCATTTAACAAGTAATAACATGGATTAAATAATAGCATGAACAGCTTGAAGACAATAAATAAATATCCCTACGCGCATGCTTAACTCGCGACTATGTATATACACTCGTCATCTTACATATACCCTATCCTTTACATAAATCATATAGCAAATAATCCAATCAATTCCTAATTCCCTCAAGTCCATGTCAACCACGACGCTTACCTCTTCCTGCAACCAAATCAATGATCAACAATGGTGTTTCCTTTAAAATTAGCCTCCTAAGCAATCAAATTTAGCCAAATATAGTTCAAACAATTCAAAATAAACTTTAGAAACTACCTGCGAGTGAGAAATATCCAATCTTTTATGAAATTAAAAAAAGTCAACAAAAGTTAAACCCGTATCCTCTTGGTCAAAACTTGAGATTCGGACCCAAAACCCGATACGCATTCACCCCCAAGTCCCGTTATGTAATTTATTTTGGAATCTAACCTCAATTTGAGGTCTAAATCTCAATTTTATAAAATTTCTAATTTCTACCCAAAATCCCTAATTTCTACCATAAAATTCATAGATTAAGGTAAAAAATCAATGGGTGATTATGGGAATACATCAAAAGTAGTTAATATTTACTAACCAATGAAGTTGAGATGAAAATCTTCTCAAAATTTTCTCTAGTCCGAGCTCTAGTTTCCAAAAATGGTGTTGAATGAATAAATCTCTAACTTTCAGCATTTAAATAGCTATGCCGTCAGGTTTTCTTCGCGTTTGCGAAGCACCTGACGCATTCGCGAAGAGCACTAGCCCAAAATCCTATGCGGTTCACGAGGCCCCATTCCCATTCGTGAAGACATCCCCATCTAAGCCTCCGCGTTCGTGAAGAAGAACCACCTGCCATCCCCCAGATCCCCCAAAGCATCGAAGGATAATTCCCCCACGGCTTTGCGTTCGCGTCCTACCTCACGCATTCGCGAAGAGTACCAGCCCTAGCCCAAATTCTTCCTTTTTGCGATCACGAAGCATTGGACACCAGAAGCAAAAACCAGCAGTTCCAACAAGTTCAAAATGGTCCGAAACCAATTTGAAACCCACACCAAGCCCTTCGGGCTCCAAAACCGAACATGCAAACAAGTGTAATAATATCATATAAACTTGCTCGCTACCTCAAATAATCAAAATAACATTAAATAACAAGAATCGATCACCAAAATACAAGATTTCAACTTGAAAACTCATTTTTTACAATCTTTCACATAATGCGTTGAAACGCGCTCGGGTCACCCTAGACGCCAACCAAATGTGCGTACAAGTTTAAAAATATTATACGAACCTACTGGAATCGTCAAAATACGGATCCGAGATCATTTACCAAGAATGTTGACCGTGGTCAACTAAACTTGTTTTTAAATCCTAAAATCTAAATTTTCTTTAAAATTTCACATACAAACTTTTCGTAAAATGACACGGATCATGCACGAAAGTCATATAACATTTAATGGATCTATGAGAGATCTCGGAACACAAAAATAAGGGTTAGTACTCAAAACAACCTATCGAGTCTTCACATGGACAAGTTGAGTGAATTGATTAGGGGTATCAACAATAAGTCTTTATCGTGCGATTGTATCTATCGTGTGCGTCTGGGGCGAAATAAGGGTAGCGCTATCTCAAGTTGCCCATGTGACAAAAAAGGATGGCAATATGCGCATGTGGCGAAATAAGGGAGGTATTTTGTTGTTATATGTGTATGTGACGAAATAAGGGTGGCGATATATGCATGTGGGGAAATAAGGGAGGCATTTCATTGTTATGTGCAGTGCAGTGTGCATATGTGATGAAATAAGGATGACACTATTGATGAGGTTATGTGGTATTTTGGGGTGCCATTCTTGATGTTATTTTTGTATTGAAACGGGGTTGATTTTGATTGCATATTTGTTTCTTAAAAAATTTTGTCTTGTACTTTTATGAGTTGTTAGTTGAATTTGAGATGCTATCACATGCCCTACTCCTATTTGATGTCTTGTTGACAAAGATGAGTTTTTCTATATTGAGTTGTTGTCACCAGCTCTATGAGGTTGTTGATATTATCTTCTTGTATTTTCTAGTGTTAGTTTTTTTTTATATATATTGCACACGTTATTTGACTAGTGAGTAGCACATGACTTGAACCTCGTCACTATTTTATCAAGGTTAGTCTTGATTCTTACTGGGTACTGAGTATGATGTACTCATACTACGCTTCTGCATATTTTTGTGCAGGTCCAGATACTTCTGTCGGGCAGATTGCTAGGGAGGCGTGCTTGTGTTTAGCTTATTGGAGACTTCAAGGTATCCATGTTACTCCGTTCGCATGCCTCGAAATAACCCTCTTTACTTTATTTCTACTGTTTATGTATTTCAAACAGTATTATACTCTTCGAAACAGATGCCTTTTTCTAGAAGCGTATAATATTAATCTTTGGTGAAAGTATGAGATTATACTATTAGGAAACAAACTGAAAGCATGTAAAAGTGTATTATTTTGATGCAGAAGTAGAAATGGCATGGCCTTATTACAGGACGACGAAAGGAAAGAATCTGCAGCTACAGTGGAATTGGGATTGCTCGTAGAGGTTGGGCTTTCAGCGAAGTAAGACCAAATTTTTCATCCATGTTCAAGACTTTAGGATCAATTCCACCATCTAATTTCCAATTAAATTTATTTATCAATGAACCTAGCACTACCGGAATTATCCTTTCCGCCAAAGGCAATGCAGGACAAATTCTTCGACCAGCACCAAATGGAATGAGCTCAAAATCCTGACCACGAAAATCTACTTCTGACTCCAAAAACCTCTCCGGCTTAAAAACCAATGGATCTTCCCATATATTAGAGTCGCAACCTATAGCCCACGCATTGACAAGTACTTGTGATTTTTTCGGAACAATATAGCCACAAATCTCAACATCTTCCTCAACTTTTCGCGGAATTAAGAAGGGAACTGGGATGTGTATTCTTAATGTTTCTTTCACTATGCATTGCAAGTAAAGCAATTTTGCAACATCAGCTTCTTCTACCAGTTTGCCTTTACCAATTAAATCCGCAACTTCTTCTTGGGCTTTCTCTAAAATATGTGGATTCTTAAGTAATTCTGCCATTGCCCATACTAATACACTTGATAGATATAGTTTCTGTCCCTGCTACAAATAAGTCAAATAACAAGCGCTCAATGTGAATCCCATCAAGCTCTTCTGGGCTATCTTTGCTAATGTTGTGAAGCACGTCTAAAACATCACCCTTTGTATCATTTCTTAGCTTCCTCTCTTGTAGTCGTTCATCGATCAAACGTCTGAAAAGGTCCAAGACTTTTGTCGCGTGATTGGTAATGCGACGCCTTATACCTATTGAGACATAATATAATTAATTAATTAATAAAAATTCTACTCTCTCTAATAAATTAATGCACTTGATCAATACCTTGAGGATCAATTTTCTCTAGGAAAGGGAAGTAGTCAACCAAATTGGGTTTGGCAGCTTCCACAAGTATACCACGCACCGAGAATTTAAATTCTGAAGCAGTGTCTTCTAAATCAATAGAGAAAATGGTGTTGGACAGCAAATTTAAGGTTAACTTAAAAGTTTCTTTATCAATATCTACAGCTTCATAATCTTGACCACACTTGTAACAATAATCAATAGCAAAGTCTGATTCAACCATCATCTGCTCTGCTGCAAATTATTTGCAATACAACATTTGATTCCAATGAACACGGCTTTAGCCTCAACCATGTTATTAGAATAGTCTTCAAAGCAAAAGCCATAATCAGTTGACCATAAGAGCTTAAACTATAGCCATGTGGTCATGAGGGAGATTTATTGGTTATGGCTTTAACAAATTGGATATAGTACACCTTAATTATGAAACTTGCACAATAAAGGGCACTTATTTAGGCTGATGTAAACATATTCCTTGACATAATCCTAATTAATTAGTCCTAGTGGGTAAGTAAACCAAACCAAAAATTAATTAGTCCTGTTCTCCTAATTAATTAGCCCTAGTGGGCAATTAAACCAAACCAAAACCGGTGGCTTCTTTCTGTAAATATACTCATATATTGCACCTCCTTTTATTTACTGTTTCATTGATTATAACTCTACGTGTGCATGTAAATAATGATACGATTGTTACAACACCATCTTTTTGTGATTTGGATAAATTTACAGTATTAGGAATTCTAATACTCATTTAACATTTGTGGAGGTAAGGTTTTATGTTCCTCCCTTCATGTATTCTCTTTTTGGATATTAATATACAAGGTTGGGGTCGACGCCTTACCGTCTAATATCACCAGGGGAGGTGAAAGCATCGGTAATGAAATTTTATAAAATAAAATAAAAAGGTCATCTGGGACGGCTAAAGAAAACCAAACTAAATATTGTAAGCAACATATAATTCACAAAAATAATTACTACTTAATAGAGTTGACTTTAAGAAAATATAGTCACTTGATTAAAGTCTTATGTATACTAAATTGTCCAATCATGAGTAGATCAAAATACTCGTTTTAGTTTTGAATGAATTTATGATTCTCATTTTTCCTTGTACTAGGGACACCACCAAAGAATTTTATATAAATCAACCTTTCCATCAGTTTTAATCTCTCACATTTCCATTTTGAACTTGCTGAAACTTATTATTTTCTTTTTCTACAATGGAACAACTTTCTTCGACTTCAGCATTGTCAGTTACACGACGTGAGTCAGAACTAGTCGTTCCAGCAACAAGTACTCCTCGAGAAGTAAAGTACCTTTCAGACATAGATGATCAAGGATGTCTACGTTTTCATACATATATTTTAATGTTTTACAAAAACAACCCTTCAATGGAAGGGATAGATCCCGCTAAGGTGATTAAAGATGCATTGTCGAAAACACTAGTTTTTTACTATCCATTAGCTGGTAGGCTCATTGAAGGACCTAATGGAAAGCTTATGGTAAACTGTAATGGTGAAGGAATCTTGTTTACAGAAGCCTGTGCAGATGTGGAACTTGAGATGCTAGGAGACTCCATTAAACCTCCATGTCCATTCTTGGAGGATTTGTTGTACAATGTACCAGGTTCTGATGGGATCATTGATTGCCCTCTTATGTTGATTCAGGTGCGTATGTCGTCTCTTGTGACAGCGCGTGAAAGATTTGAAAGTTTGAAAATACCACATGGATATTACGGTAATGCATTTTCTTTTTCAGCAGTAGTATCAAAAGCAGGACATGTAGGTACATATCCATTGACGTATGCTCTTGATTTAGTCAAGAAAGCCAAGAATCAAGTGAATGAGGAGTATTTTAGATCTTTGGCAGATCTAATGGTGATTAAGGGGAGACCTATCATATCACTTTCATGGAATTTTGCTATTTCAAACATTGCTCATGTAGGTTTTGAAAAGTTGATTTTGGATGGGGAGAACCAAAATATGGTGGGGTTGCTAAGGCTCATTCATTTGTTAGCTACTTAGTGCCTTGTAAAAGTAACAAAGGGCAGAAGGGCATTCTGGTACCAATAAGCTTGCCTCCAAGAGCAATGGAAAGATTCGAAGATTCTACGTACAATATTATAACTTCAAAGGTCGTGAAAGGTCTCAAGAAAGTAGCAAAGATATAGGTGGTGTTTGGATTGCCAAGTAAATCTAATGTTTTCTGAAATCGATGTACATGTTTGGATTTCAATAATATATATGGTAGGGGCTAGGGGTGGGCATAAAATCCGAAAAACCGAATTCCAAACCGGACCGAATTAGTTCGTGTTAAAGTATAAAAGGGTAGTTTAGTCATTTCTTATTTAGTTGTTAACTTAGTTAGCTTATTTAAGCTAACTCCTTTGTAAAAAGAAGATAAGTTTTCATTTTCTAATACAAGATATAGAAAGCTCCGCCTACTTTCTCTGTCTACTCAAACTTTGTGTTTCATCTTCTTCATACTCTTCATCTCCATATCAATTACATCTTCTTCTTAGCTGAATTATAACATGGTATCAGAGCTCTACAAGCTACGAAACTGAAGCTTGTAAATCGATCAAAACTTAGTTGCAATTCTAGTGAAAAATCTGGTCACTGAAGGTCAAGAATCCATGGCTATCACTAATGAACAATCGAGGGCAATCTTGCAAATCTGGGCACTCAAAATTCTGGAAACTCAATTGCAGGATTGGACTACAATCATCCACTATTCTTGTCACCAGCCGATGTAAGTGGAATTCAAATAATTTCATTTCAATTGACAGGGATTGAAAACTATTCAATCTGGAATAGATCTATGAGAGTAGCATTGCTAGGAAGAAACAAACTAGACATAGTCGATGGGACATGCAAGAAAGAAAACTTTCCAATAACCATGGAAAATCACTGGGAGAGAGTCAATGCAATTGTTCTACCTTGGATAATGAATTCTGTGGCTAAGGGGCTGTTCGGAGGAATTATGTATGCATCTAGTGCTCAAGCTGTTTGGGAAGATTTATTAGAAAGATTTAATAAAATTGATGGGTCAAGAACCTTCAACCTACACAAAGAAATTGCAACTTTAACTCAAGGGATTGCCTCAGTCTCTGTATACTTCTCAAGAATGAAAGATTTGTGGGAAGAGTTTGAGGCATTAGTGCTTACTCCTGGGTGTGATTGTGAAAAATCAAGAGATTTTGTGTTATATTTAAAAAATTGAAATTGTATTAGTTTTTGATGGGGCTAAATGAGTCATACTCACAGGCTAGAAGTCAGATTTTAATGTGAAGTCTGTTACCTACAGTGAATCAAGCATATGCAATGATAGTTAGTGCTGAAAGCCAAAAATCAGTTGCAGCTATGTCCGGTGTGTTAGGAACTAATCCTAATGCAATTCCTGGTAGTTATGGTATGGCTATGTACTCAAGAAGTGGTAATAATCAGCCTCAAAGATTCAAGAAAAATTACAACATACAGTGTGATTTTTGTAAGCTTAAAGGATACAGCAAAGAAAATTGCTATAAAATTGTAGGGTATCCTGCAGATTTCAAGAAGAAGAAAAATTCTGGGATTCACTATCCTAATCATAGTGCAAATGCAGTCAATGTACTCACAGATAACTCTCAGATGGATCAGAATAATCCCATAACATTCAACTATGGGGTGAACACAAATGTGGTAGAACAGAATGCAAGTAATAGCTTCAATCAAAAGCCAAGTACATATGGTCTATCATGTGAGAATGCTGCTGGAACTCAATTAGGAAACTACACTTTCACCAAGGATCAATATGATCAAATTGTCCATATGCTAAACAAGATTTCAATACCTTCATCAGACAATTCTGCAGCAAATTTGACAGGTAATCCTAAAGCTCTACTAGTCTCTGATGAATCTTATAATTGGATTATAGACACTGGAGCTACAAATCACATGGTTTCTGATATTAACATGTTAGATAAATCCTCAATAATTGAGATTGAAAATCCAAAAAAAGTCTTCTTACCAAATGGTGATATAACACAAGTCACACATATAGGTTCAAGTTCTCTATCAGATGAGAATACAATTTCTAATGTATTTCATGTGCCACAATTCAAATTTAATCTATTATCTGTGTCTAAGGCTACTAAGGAACTAAAATGTTCAGCAACCTTTTTCCCTAATTTTTGCTTCTTCTGGGATCTCTTCACTGGAAAAGTGAGGGAGATTGGTAAGGAAGAAGATGGGCTCTACATCTTACTAAGACAAATAACGGAGAAGAATAAAAGGATTGCATTAGCAGCCTCAGAAGTTGAAAATCTAAACAAGCAGCTAGATGTGGATCTGTGGCACAAAAGACCTGGTCACTTGTCTACTATAGGATTACAGAAAATTTTACATGTTAGCTTACCATTCATTAGAGAAAAGATCAGCAAATGCACGGTATGTTCTTGTGCTAAACAAACTAGGTTGCCTTTTCATTCTAGTAGCATTAAAAGTACCTATTGTTTTTACATGATACATACAGACTTGTGGGGACTTTACAAAGTGAATACATTTGATGGTAATAGATATTTTCTTACAATAGTTGATGATTACTCAAGAATGACTTGAATATTTCTACTTAAACAGAAATCTGATGTGTTTATATCTTTACAATATTTCCTTACTTATGTTAAAAATCAATTTGATAAGACAGTAAAAATTATAAGAACTGATAATGGAACAGAATTTATGAACTCAATGTGTGATAATCTGTTCAAGAACTTAGGGATTATTCATCACAGGACTTGTATTTATACCCCTCAGCAAAATAGAGTAGCTGAAAGGAAACATAGACATATACTTGAAGTAACCAGAGCTCTTAGATTTCAAGCTCAAATTCCAATCAAATACTGGGGTCATTGTGTGTTAGCAGCAGTATATTTGATAAATAGGATGCCTAGTTCAGTCATAGGTAACATGAAAAATTATACCAGAAGAAGCCTTCTCTAGAACATCTTAGGGTGTTAGGTTGCTTATGCTTTGCAAAGGTTGTGTAGGAACATGATAAAATTATGCCAAGAGCTAATAAGGTTGTTCATATGGGATACTCAGAGGTCCAAAAAGGATACATTTTATTTGATATTGCTAATCAGTCTTTCTTTGTTAGCAGAGATGTGACATTTAGGGAAGACATATTCCCTTTCAGTTATAGAAACAAAACTGCAGCACAGTCCTTATTTATAGATCCTACTCTGCATACAGGGATAACACTAGATGTTATACCTGAGACTAGTCTTACAAACAACCTTCCAAACACTATGGTTCAACAACAAAATCAAGACTTTGAAGTAGCAGAAACAGATACAAATACAAATACACCTTCACCAATTATAGATGTTCAGGTATACTCTCAACACTTAGAACAAACTATGACAGATCAACAAATACCTCAACAGACTCAACCTCAACAAATTATTGTTAGAAAATCAACAAGAGACAAAAATCCACCTATATGGATGAAAGACTTTGTATCACTGAATATTCACAGAGATGAACCTTATGCAATAAACAATTATCTAGGATATGATCAACTATCACCCAAATATCAATCTTATATGAGTGTGTTTTCTTCTGTTATTGAGCCTGCAAACTATTCTGAGGTAGTAAAAGATCCTAGATGGGTGGAAGCAATGAATGAAGAAATAAAGGCACTTGAGAACAATAATACCTGGGAAATTGTCACACTACCAGAAGGTAAGAAACCTATAGGGTGTAAATGGATCTTCAAGATCAAATACAAAGCTACAGGTGAGATTGAAAGATTCAAGGCTAGATTAGTAGCAAAGGGGTACAGTCAAAAGGAAGGGATTGACTACCAAAAAATATTTTCACCTGTAGTGAAAATGGTAACTATTAGGACAATTTGGCTTTAGCAGCAGCAAAACAATGGCATATACACCAAATGGATGTGTATAATGCCTTTCTTCAAGGAGATCTTCATGATGAAATCTACATGGATTTGCCCCAAGGATTTTCAAGTGAGGGGGAGAATAAAGTAGTATGTAGACTAATCAAATTCTTGTATGGGCTTAAACAAGCACCAAGGCAATGGAATGCAAAGTTGTTAGAATCTTTGTTAAATTTTCAGTTCAGACAAAGTCAATTTGATCATTCTCTATTTATAAAAAGGACAAGTGAGGGAAGTGTAATGGTACTAGTCTATGTTGATGATATGTTAATCACAGGAGACAATTTGAAACTAATTGAAGAAAATAAACAGTCCCTGCATAAAGCTTTTAAGATGAAAGATTTGGGAGAGTTAAAGTATTTCTTAGGTATTGAATTTGCAAGGTCAAAGCATGAAATTATCATGCATCAAAGAAAATATGAACTAGAACTCATATCTGAAGCTGGATTGTCAGCAGATAAGCCTGATGTAACTCCTATAGACACCAACATGAAGCTCACATCAAAAGCATATGATGATCAGATTGGAAAAGGTATCAAATCTGAAGAAGATCCTCTTACTGATCAACAAGTTTACCAAAGACTCATTGGTAAACTGTTATATCTAATAGTAACAAGACCTGACATATCATTTGGTGTACAAACACTAAGTCAATTCCTTCAACAACCTAAGAAGTCTCACATGGATGCAGCATTGAGGATTGTAAAATATATAAAAAATCAGCCAGGTCAAGGAATACTTTTATCTAGCAAATCCAGCAACATTATTACTGCATATTGAGATGTAGATTGGGTTCTTGCCCTTTTACCAGAAGATCTGTAACAGGATTCCTTATTAAAATTGGAGATTCTCTAGTTTCATGGAAATCTAAGAAACAAACTACAGTCTCAAAGAGTTCAGCAGAAGCTGAATACAGAAGCCTAGCAACAAGTGTAGCAGAGCTGATTTGGCTCATTGGACTACTGAAAGAAGGGGATGCAGATAGTAAACTACCAGTTGAAATATATTGTGACAGCAAAGCAGCTATTCAAATAGCTACTAATCCTGTATATCATGAAAGGACCAAACACATAGAAATAGATTGTCACTTTATAAGAGAAAGAGTTCAACAAGGCTTGGTAATCACCAAGTATATTGCAACAAAGGACCATCCTGTTGATCTCCTTACAAAAGGGTTTAGTAAAGTTCAACATGAATATCTAAACTCCAAGCTAGGTGTTTTAAACATCTTCATACCACCTAACTTGAGGGGAAGTGTTAAAGTATAAAAGGGTGGTTTAGTCATTTCCTATTTAGTTGTTAACTTCTTTAGCTTATTTAAACTAACTCCTTTGTAAAAAAAAGTTAAGTTTTCATTTTCTAATACAAGATATAGAAAGCTCTGCCTACTTTCTCTCTCTACTCAAACTCTCTGCTCCATCTTCTTCATACTCTTCATCTCCATATCAATTACATCTTCTTCTTAGCTGAATTATAACAGTTCGGTATTTCGGTTTCAGTTTTTTCGGTATTTCGGTATAATTCAGTATTAAATTTTCGGTTATTCGGTATATCGGTACGGTTCTTGGTATTAAGATTTCGATATTTCGGTATTTCGGTATACCGAAATACCGAATTATTTATGTGCTTTTCCAATCCTAGTCCTACCTACACTGCCTTAACCCAGCCCAAGTTTCTATTTCTAGCCCAATAAAATTAAGCTCAATCCTTTACTCTCTTACTCACTTTCCCTTGTTTCCAAGTTAGAATTAGGTTTCTCTTGTCAAACAAAGAAGTGAAGAACAGAGTACACACCGAGTGCTGCGAGTGAAGAACTTTTCAACCTTTTTTTTTACCTTCATTCTTTTGTCTTAAACTTTTCAATGTGTTTACAACTTCTTCGTTCTTTAACATTCAATTTGTATTTTAACAATTTATAGTAATCGTATTTAGTATCTTATATATAATTATAAGTTACTAGTAGTAATACGTTGCAGTGGTGTTGATAAATTTTCCTTCTCGTTGTAAATCCTTTCTCTTTGCAGTGGTGTTGATAAATTAGCACAATGTGATTCATTATGTATCAAACCGAAATCGTACCGAATCAAAATCAGAAATATCAAATCGTACCTAACTACTTTGGTACGGTATTTGGTATATACAATTGATAAATCGAATACTGAAATACCGAACCGAAGTTCTTAAATACCGAACCGAAACACCGAATGCCCACCCCTAGTAGGGGCAATGTGTTTGGATTTATTTCTGAAATAATTAATTGTTTCTGTTGGAAGTTTTGTTTTTAGAAAAACTAAAAGAGAAAATACATAAGTTGCACCCTGAACTTGTCCCGAAAAGTCAGTTTCAGAATCAACCTTTACGGGCATTTTAATACTATCTTATTCTTATCCATAGTGAAATTAATACCTCCTTCAAAGATGAACTGACAAAGAAAGTGGGTTCACGTCACTCAAAGCGCATGGGAAGATGAAAAAATAATAAAAGCTGCTTAAATTATATAGATGTCATTTCTTTATTGGTTGTTACATTTAATTACACTTAATTAGTTGTATTTAATGTAATACCAACCCTTTTAAATTCTTTTCCTTTTTCTTTTTTATTTTTCCTGTTTTCTTCTCTTTCTCTCTTTCCTTTTCTTATTCCCTCTCCTCCATTTCCGCCGGAGAACACCACCATACAAATAGCCATCGCTACCACCATATAAACATGAAATACTCATCGATGCCACCATACGAACACCCATCCCACCATTGTAAAAGAGTTATCACCAAAAAGCTAGTTTATTGACCTAATAGCACCTTCACTGAAAAATCATCTTCAATGATTATAGTTGGTGCTTCATTAGGATAAACCATATGTTCTGGTAATGAACGATTACATAAAATAAATTTTTTCAGTTACGAAAAAAAACCTTCATAAAATAAATTCATTAATTTTTTTCAATTTCTCTTCAATTTATTATTGTTTAGTAAAGAGATAAAATATTGGGCGCTTGTAGATCTAGAAGCGAAAGTGATTTCTCTATCACCAAATAGCTAAACATTAGATTTGTAACAAAGGTTTTTAAATAGACCAAAATTTATAGCTTCATTGTAGGCAACATAAATTGCCATGGAAATTCTAGCAATACATGAGTAAAGAGATGAAAATACTTATTAATATTTGTTCACAATCTCTGTGCATTCACCATAATCCAGAAAGAGACGAGCTGGAAAATTTTCTCTGAAAAAGGAAAAATTAACGATGGGAGGAAGAAAGAGAGAAAGAAAGGTTCGAGTGGGGGGAGGATTATTTCAGTAAAAAGAAAAAAATAAAAAATTATGAAAATACCACGTGTCAACGCGTGTAAACACTGCTTGGGTAGAATTTGGTTGTTACATTTTAGGGGGTAAATAAATTCATCTTGGACAATGATAGGATGGTATTAGAACGCCCATAAAGGTTGAGTCTGAAACTGACTTTTCGGGACAAGTACAGGATGCAACTTATGTATTTTCCCAAACTAAAACATACACATTTGGGTTGCATATTGGTTTTAGAAAAACAATAATAACTGGTTATTTTAGAAAACTAAAAGGTATTTTCCAGGGAAATATAGTTTTTTTTCACTTTTCCCTACTACAAATTGCAAATTAATTGTCACGTCCCAACTCTCACAGGAGCCGCGACAGCGCCTAACACAACTTGCTAGAGTGAGACCATCAATGAACCTCTTGATCCTCTCTCTCTCTTAGTGGGACCAACCATATGGCATGACGGGCCAATTTCGTGAATCTCATCTCATACTAAGTCACAATCATATCTCTCTAGCGTAGCTAATCAAACTCCCTACACAACTCCTCTCTATGAGTTTGTGGAACAAACTTCTCTAAGAAGAGAATTAAAAACTCATGCCACATAAGTAGTGTTGCGCCAGCTGGCCAGTCTAACTCATAATCTCGCCACCATCTGTAGGTTGCCCCTATCAGCTGAAAAGTAGTGAAAGCAACTCCATTTATATGCACAATACCCATTGTGCGAAGAATCTGATGACACCGGTCCATAAAATCTTGAGCATCCTCTGACTCTCCCTCGCTGAACTCAGGCAGATCAAGCGTCCTAAATTGGTCCAACCTCCTCTTCTTTGCATCAGTCATAGGTAGACTAACCTCGGCCCGAGCAGCAACAACTAGTTGTATTGGTAATACCCTTGGGGTCTGATGACCCTGAGCTAGCTGCTCTAGAGTACAGGCAGCGGGAGTACGGGCTCCTCCCTAGCCTGTGAGGTAGCTGGTACAACTGGCATAGAAATCGCCTAAGCCAAGCCCGCACACACATTCAAAATATGAGCCAAAGTCTCCTGAAGGCCAGGTATCACAATGGGTACCGCCGGTGTCAGAGCTGGTCCCACCGGCTCAATGGTATCTGGTACATGCTCTTTCACTAGAAAAACTGGTGGCTCCACAAGTGATGCCCTCGCTGCAGTGCGAGCCCCAACTCGGCCTCTACCTCGGCCCCAGCCTCTCGTGGCCCTAACTGGTGGTACTGGTGACTAATCAGTTGAATGTGTTCTCACCATCTGTGAGAGGATAAAAGAATAGAGGTTCAGACTTCAAAATTAACAAATTAGCATGACAAGAATACAAGAAAGTGAAGTTTTCTAATGGTTCGGTAGCCTCTCGAAGATAAGTACAGACGTCTTTTAACCAATCCGCAAGATTCTACTAAACTTGCTCATGACTCGTGAGTCCCTAGCAATCTAGTGCTCTAATACCAACTTGCCACGACCCAACTCTCATCGGAACCCGGTGGCGCCTAACACTACTTGTTATGCAAGCAAACAATTCCTCTATAGCAGTAAATTCAATAAAACAGAATTTAATAAACTCAACAGTGAAAATATCATAAAATAATTGTGAAAACAACTATAATGCCACTATAACCATCCCAATAATCTGGTGTCAACGAGTGCCTGAGCACTACTGAATATCAAAATACAAGACCAAATCCTCAATACATTATCTGAACAATAGAACAGTAATAATAGAATTAAATGAAAGAGAACTTCAAGGTATGCGGAGAACATAACAGCTACCTCATAGTCTCCCAAAAACTGGTACCAACATAGCTATAGCAACCATCATGTCTGGAAGTACCTGGATCTGCACACGAAGTGCAGATTATAGTATGAGTACAACCGAACTCATGTACTCAATAAGTAACAAACCTAACTTTGGACTGAAAGAAGTGGCGAGCTCAGAAGAAACAGTCAGAGACCAATATAATTAAATATAAAGGAAACAGTATGTCACGCCTCAACCTCGGGAGGCGCGACCGGCGCTCAAACGAGTAAACCCAACTAAGCAAGTCTTATCAAACACTTCCTACTCAACTCGATACGAATAAGGAAACCATGCTTTCATTCATTTGCTTAGACGAGGAAAGATAGTGCATTCTACAAAGTTAGTTCATTTTAAATCACAACATTAATCCGTAATTAAGTTCCCAAGATTTACATACAATTACACTTTAGCAAAACGAGAATTTGAATTACATCATAGTTCGTAGACTCATCCAACGCCCGTACATAACCTACACATATGTCTACGGAGCCTCTAAAGATACCCAAGACAGCGATAACAATGCCGGCAATAAGGCCCCGGCTATACCTCAAAAGAGACATCTATAACAAAAGGCATGACACAAAACCCCTTGAAGGAGGAAGAGTCTCACCAAGAGTTTGAGAAGAGGATGCTCCGCTACACACGATCGGCACTATCCGCTATGGAGCCACCTACATTCATTTTAAAAAAATGTAGCGCCCCCGGCAAAAAGGACGTTAGTGCCATCGAATAGCACTAGTATGTATAACTAAACACCGTCAAATTAGAAAGAACTTTCATACAAGAATAAGAAATCACAAGTATAACTCAAAACTTTAAATGATCACCACATTATCAAATAAAAGAATCATACAACTTTCACATCATTTTCCCATAGCTTTTAGTTTGGGGCATTTCACACTATTCATTATTTGTTCACAATACCACCGCTATCATGAGCGGAGTCTGATCTCGACTCGATCGGCTAGGTTGCCTCATTTGAGACATATGCTTCAATCACAATCTCATTTTCCTTCTTTCCCGGAATTCATTCACAATACCTTTCCAATACCACCGCTATCTTGAGCGGAGTCCGATCTCGACCCAATCGGCTAGGTTGCCTCATCAAGGCATTGTTCCCTTCTCATAAATCAATTCATTTCTCATATATTATTTCATAGGCACTTGGGGGACACGACTTATCAAATCATTCTTGGCACTAGGTAAGAATAGATAAGATTTCACGTAGATAGCACAATATATTCAGCTGCAACATTTCCAATACATAATTCATACATTTGCCTCTTTCAAGCTGTCAAGATAGCACGTTGATTATGTTGGGACACATTTTTCACACACATAGGGTTACAACACCAACTCATGTAAAACAATAAGAAATGCAACAATTCAACTTTAATCTTGCCATGCCCACACAAACACCGATGAAGCTCAATTTTTAAAAGACGGGGTTTTAGCCATACATACCTCAATAAAACTTTCCTTATTCCTTACAAAATTCTGGAAATTTTAGCACTTCAATCTATTGTGTAAGAATTACAAATTAAATCGAGAATTAGAGACGAGATTGAGATTCTAGCTTATTTTGAGCATACTATCAAACACTAGAGGTGCATTGTGATATTAGGCCCTTTTGAGAGAAGTTTCTATCATTTTATACCCCAATTGCTTTCCTTTTTAGTTCACTACCTCCCAATATTCTATGGTGTGATATGCATGCAAGAAATTCATTCTTATACCCATGAATTACTTCACTTGTGATCCCTTATTGCTAAGCATAGGAATAAGAGCTGAGGTAATGAGTCTTACCTCTTGGGATAAAGATTTAGGTGCCCTCACTTGATTATCTTCAAAGATTTGGCAAGGTTTCATAGAGTAATTTGATTAGAAGCACTTCCCTCTCTAAGACCCTCTCTCTCTCTCTCTCTATCTCTCTCTCTCTCTCTAAAAGCATCAGGAAATATGCTTAAAATGAGCTATAATACCGAATATATCGATAAGGGGTCGGGTTTAAAATTTAGAAAATTAGAGCCCCGAGCCAGGTATGCGATCGCAAAAGTGGAAATGCGGCCCGCAGAATGGACCGCAAAAGTGCTCCCGAAATCTGAACATTCTGTCTGGGTATGCGGCAGAAATGCGGTCCGTATACCCGTTCTGCGGTCGCATAATGCACCGCAGAACTCTCTTTACAAAATTCCAAGGAAATTATGCGATGACTATGCGGTCCGCATAGATGTGATCGCATAATGGACCGCATATTTAACCTTAAATTTGACTAACACACTGACTCACTTTGCAGCGATTATGCGGTTCGCATACCTGATATGCGACCGCATTCTCGATCGCAGAATCGCATTTTCTGGAAAACATTATTTCTTGATTTTTTATATCATAGATCAGTCCAAAAAGGTCCGAACTGCGGCGAGCTTAATCCTAACTTGGCACCACGGGATCCTAGCTTGGCACGCATGATCCTAACTTGGCATCACGAGATTCGGGGTTCTAAGTAGGAAATTCACGGGGCCTTATACAGTATAGGTAAATAACTCATTGATATCATGTCCAGCTCGTTCATAATTAAGGAATTTATACATGTTTTCCAAGTATAACAATTAAAGCCCAACACGGATAAGAACATTTCATTTACCAGCTAGCATGAGGAAAAATATATTTCTATGTCTACATGTCAAGTTAATGATTTCTTAGTGATATCCTCAAGTACTCTCATTCTCGGTACATTTGGGGTGCCTCACTCAAATGCCTCACTGCATCACACTCACAATCACTCAACACAGTACGGATGCCTGGCATGTGTGTGTGTGTATGTGTATATATATATGTATAATGCATGTGCTCAAGCGCTAGTCAAAAGCCAACATGGCCTGTTCCAGCGTGCAACCCGATCCAAATTGTCACGATCCTGGTTCGCCCTCCGTGAACCATCGTGACGGCACCTAGTCTCTACGACTAGGTAAGCCTAACAATACGAAAAATAAACCGATTTGCGGAAGAAATAATTAAAACCCGAAATAGTAAAATAAAACAGTATTTTAAAGTGTCGTTCGGCATACACAATATCGACTCTCGAAAACTAATAATATTTCACAAAACCCCGAATCTCATGATCATAAGCCTTTGAATGTAAGGAAACAAAAGTATAGAAGGGCTAATACAAAAAAAAAGGGAGAGTAGAAAGAGACTCTTCGGTCTGCGGACGCGGCAGATATACCTCGGAGTCTCTACAAGTGCCTCATCTCACGAGTGATAAGTCTGAATGGAGGTACCTGGATCTGCACATGAAAACATGTGCAGAAAGGGCATGAGTACACCACAACGGTACTCAGTAAGTGTCAAGCCTAACCTCGGTCGGGTAGTGATGAGGAAGGTTAGGGCCCTACTGAGATTAAATGAAATATAAAGTATAACAAAATAAGATAAGAAGTACAGTTGAAAGCTAACAGTAAGAATTAATCTAGGATAATAAGGATAACAACAACTGAAACAGAGACAAAAACAATCACAAGAAAATATCACTCTTCACAAAGACAATAACCGGGGATCTCTCAGTATCCCGAGGATTCTATATTGGTATCCCAAGGATATCTTGGTATCCTTAATATATACTAGGGATATCTTCGTATCCTGAGCATCTCTTGGTATCCTCGATATAGACTAGGGATCTCTTGGTATCCCGAGGATCACTTGGTATCCTCAATATATGCTAGGGATCTCTTGGTATCCCAATGATCTCTTGGTATCCTCAATATAGACTAGGGATCTCTTGGTATCCTCACTATATGCTAGGGATCTCTTGGTATCCCGCACTTCAGATCAAATCAAATATGTACAGGGGATCTCCCGGGATGTCGTCCTGTAGTCCCAAAGTAAAACACACAGCAATAACACAAAGAATACTCAATTAAACTCAACTTCATACTAAGGTAAAATAGGTAATTCTAACCTACCATGCTTCACATAATACAAATAAGGCAGTTTAAGCAAATAAAGAAGTTAAGTCAATTAGACATGCTTCTCTAAGCTAGCAGCAGGCTTAAATTTCAAGTAATGTAAGCAGGAAAGGAAAAAAACATAATTAAAGTTACTTCGTGAAAACAGGATTT
This sequence comes from Nicotiana sylvestris, assembly GCF_000393655.2. Lineage (NCBI taxonomy): Eukaryota > Viridiplantae > Streptophyta > Magnoliopsida > Solanales > Solanaceae > Nicotiana > Nicotiana sylvestris. The sequence goes on along the minus strand of NC_091066.1, from coordinate 83,312,842 downwards.
TCAACAATTAGCACAAGTACGCACTTGTCACCTTACGTACAAGGCATTTCAATTATCACAATACAAATCCTAAGGGGAATGTCCCCCACACAAGGTTAGGCAAGCCACTTACCTCGAACCAGCTCAAAATCAACCCGAAACCATGCTCTAGCCATGAGTACTCGACTCCAAATGGCCCGAATCTATTATATTCAATTGAATAATGTAAATAACACTTCAAGTAACTGATTCTACAAATAAATTCTAAGCTAACACGTGAAATTAGGTAAAATGACCAAAATGGACCTTGGTCCCACGTCTCGAAATCGGGTAGAATTTATATTTTCAAAATCCTCATCCTCTCACAAGTTCATGCATACCAAAATTATCCAAATACAAGGTCAAATTCCCAATCAAAATTTGAATTCTATGTCTAAGAACTTTCTTCCAATTTTTCTCCAATTTTTACTTCCAATCCGAAAGTAAATGACAAAACTAACAATAGATTAATGGAATACGACTAGAAAGGGTTAAGGAATTGTTACCCACTAATTTCCTCTTCAAATTTCTCCAAAATCGCCCTCTCTCGAGCTCCAATTTAATTTTTCCAAGTTTTGAACTAAACCCTCGATTATGTCCCTTTTCTGACCAGTGAAACCGCATCTGCGGTCCTGCTTCTGCGAAGACCCTGTCGCATCTGCGACATTTCATTAAAGGGGGACTTCTGCACCTGCGACTGCTTTACCGCAGATGCGATGCGCTGACCGTATCTGCGGTCAATTGCCTTTTTGCCTCAAAGCACTTCTGCGGTTGCTCGACCGCTCCTGCGGTCTCGCACCTGCGGTCCCCAAGCTGCAGGTGCGATTATGACAGCAGCCTTGAAGCTTCAGCTGCAACTCACAACTCCAAACCTTCCCGTCAACCATACGAAATCATCTCGAGGTCCCCGGGACCTTAACCAAAAGCACGAACAAGTCATATACCACTATCCAAACTTATACAAATCTCCACAACACCTCAAATAACATTGAATCAACCAATTAGCATCGGACTCAAGCCTAAGAACTTCAAAAACTCACAAAATATGCTTTCGATCAAAAAGTCTATCAAACCTCGTCCGAATGACCTGAAATTTCACACACACGTCACATTCAACATTACGGAGCTACTCCAACTTCCGGAATCCCATCATGACCCTTAGATCAAAATCTCACTATCAAACCGAAAACTTCAAAAAACTCAACTTTCGGTATTTCAAGCCTAAATTAGCTACGGACCTCCAAAACACAACCCGAACATGCCCCTCAGCCCGAAATCACCCAACGGATCTAATGTAACCAACGAAATTCCACTCCGAGGCCATCTTCACACTGTTCCGACTATGGTCAAATTTCCAAAACTTAAGCTCTCATTTAGGGACTAAGTGTCCCAAAACTCTCTGAAACTCCAAATAAACCCTCTCGACAATAGCAAAAACAAACACAGGGAAAGCAGTTAATAGGGGATCGGGGCATAAATTCTTAAAACAACCGGCCGGGTCGTCACAACCTCCTACACTTAAATATTCGTTCGTCCTCAAACGAGCACAGAGAGATACCTGAAGTAGTGAAAAGATGAGTTGGTAGTGGTTGCGCATATCCTACTCGGTCTCCCAGGTCACCCCCTCGACCGGCTGAACCCGCCAATGAACCTTCATTGATACGTTGTTCGTTGACCTCAGGTTTCTAATCTCCCTATCTAATACTTCCACTGGCTCCTCAACATAGGATAGATCCTTGTCCAACTAGACTGAGCTGAAATCCAACACGTGTGACGGATCACCGTGATACTTCCAGAGCATCGAAACATGAAATACCGGGTGAACTCCTGCCAAGCTGGGAGATAGGGAAAGCTCATAAGCAACCTCCCCGACATGCCGCAATATCTCAAAAGGACCAATAAACCTTAGGCTCAACTTCTTTTTCTTCCCGAATCTCATAACGCCCTTCATAGGCGATACCCGAAGCAGAACCCGCTCTCCAACCATATAGAAAACATCACAAACCTTCCGGTTCGCGTAGCTCTTCTGTCTTGACTGGACTGGAGTCTATCCTGAATCAACTTAACCTTCTCCAAAGCATCCTGAACCAAGTCTGTACCCAATAATCTAGCCTCACCGGCTCAAACCAACCCACCGAGGATCTACACTGCCTACCATATAAAGTCTCATACGGTGCCATCTGAATGCTGGACTAATAGCTGTTGTTGTAGGCAAACTCCGCCAATGCAAAAATCGATCCCAAAACCCTCCAAACTCAATCACACACGCACGAAGCATATCCTCAAGAATCTGAATAGTACGCTCGGATTGTCTGTCTATCTGAGGGTGAAATGTTGTACTCAACTCTACCCGAGTTCCTAACTCATGCTAAACGGCCCTCCAAAACCATGATGTGAATTGAGTACCTCTATCTGAAATGATGGAAACTAGAATACCATGTAGACGAACAATCTCCCGGATATAAATCTTCGCTAGACGCTCCGAAGAATATGTACTACACACAGGAATGAAGTGCGTGGACCTGGTTAGCCGATCCACAACCACCCAAATGGCATCGAACTTTCTCAAAGTCCGTGGGAGCCCAACTACAAATTCCATGGTGATCCGCTCCCACTTCCACTCCGGAATCTCTATATGCTGAAGCAACCCACCCGATCTCTGGTGCTTATACTTCACCTACTAACAATTGAGGCACCGAGCTACAAACCCAACTATATCTTTCTTCATCCGCCTCCACCAATAGTGTTGCCTCAAATCCTGGTACATCTTCGCGGCACCCAAATGAATAGAATACCGCGAACTATGGGCCTCCTCTAGAATCAACTTCCGAAACCCATCAAAATTAGGTACACAAATCCTACCATGCATCCTCAATACCCCGTTATCACCAATAGTCACATCTCTAGCATCACCATGCTGAACCTTGTCCTTGAGGAGAAGCAAATAAAGGTCATCATACTGGCGCTCCCTGATACGATCAAATAAGGAAAACCGAGAAACCACGCAAGTTAGGACCCGACTGGGTTCCAAAAGATCCAATCTCATAAACTGACTGACTAAAGCCTGAACATCTATCGTCATGGGCCTCTCCGCTGGTAGTAAATAAGCCAAACTCCCCAAACTCTCTGCCCGACGACTCAAGGCATCGGCCACCACATTGGCCTTGCCCGGGTGATACAAAATAGTGATATCATAGTTCTTCAGAAACTCTAACCACCTACTCTGGCGCAAATTAAGATCTTTTTGCTTGAACAGGTGTTGCAAACTCCGATGATTAGTATAAATCTCGCAAGGAACACCATATAAATAATAGCGCAAGATCTTCAGGGCGTGAACAATGGCAGCTAACTCGAGATCATAGATAGGGTAATTCTTCCCATGTACCTTCAACTGTCTAGACGCATAGGCAATCACCCTATCGTCCTACATCAATACCGCTCCAAGGCCAATCCTCGAGGCATCACAATAGACCTTATAAGACCCCGAACTTATAGGCAATATCAAAACTAGGGGTGTAGTCAAAGCTGTCTTGCGTTTTTGAAAGCTCGCCTCACACTTTTTCGTTCACTGGAACGGAGCACCATTCTGGGTCAACCTGGTCATAAGGGCTGCAATCAATGAAAACCCATCCACAAAATGATAGTAATAACCCGCCAAGCCAAGAAAACTGCGTATCTCTGTAGCTGAAGATGGTATGGGCCAACTCTTCATTGCTTCCACTTTCTTCGGATCCACCTTTATCCCCTCACTAGAAACCACGTGAACCAAGAATGCCACGGAATCCAACCAAAACTCACATTTCGAGAACTTAGCATATAACTTCTTCTCTCTCAAAGTCTAAGCACTGTCCTCAGGTGCTCCTCATGATCTTCCCGACTCCGGGAATATACCAGAATATCATCAATAAAAGATAATGATGAATAAGTCAAGATACGACCGAAACACACTGTGCATCAAATGCATAAAGGTTGTTGGGGCATTGTTCAGCCCGAATGACATAACAAGGAACTCGTAATGACTATACCGAGTCTTGAAAGCAGTTTTCGGGATATCTAGCTCCCGAATATTCAACTGATGGTACCTCGAACGCAAGTCAATCTTAGAAAACACTCGTGCACCCTGTAGCTGGTCAAACAAATCATCAATACGAGGCAAAGGATAACGGTTATTCACTGTAACTTTGTTCAACTGGCGATAATCAATGCACATACGCATAGAACCATCCTTCTTCTTCACAAACAAGACAGGAGCACCCCAAGGTGATACATTTGGCCTAATAAAATCCTTATCAAGCAGTTCCTGTAACTGATCCTTCAACTTAGGAGGAGCCATACAATATGGAGGAATAGAAATGGGATGTGTGCTCAACAATGGATCAATACCAAAATCAATATCTCTATCAGGAGGCATGCCCGAAAAGTCAGCAGGAAACACATCAGAAAAATCTCATATTACTGGGACTGAATCAACGGAAGGGGTATCAATACTGACATCTCTCACATAAACTAGGTACATGTCACACCCCTTCTCAACCATACGTTGAGCCTTAAGGAAGGAAATAACTCTACTGGGAGTGTGATCTAAGGCACCCCTCCACTCAACACGCGATATACCTGGCATAGCCAGCGTTACGGTTTTGGCATGACAATCAAGAATAGCATAATGGGGCGACAACCAGTCCATGCCCAAGATAATATCAAAATCTACCATGATGAGCAACAATAAATCGGCTCTGGTCTCAAAACCACTAAAAGCAACCAAACACAACCGATAAACGCGATCCACAACAAGAAAATCTCCCACAATAATAGAAACATAAATAGGGTAACTCAAAGAATCTCGAGGTACACCCAAATGTGGAGCAAAATAAGAAGACATATAAGAATAAGTGGAGCCTGGATTGAATAGAACTGATGCTTCTCTGTGACAAACCAGGACAATACCTGTGATGACAGAATTAGAGGCAATAGCCTCGGTACAGGCAGGAAGGGCATAGTATCTGGCCTGGCCTCCCCCTCTTGGGTGACCTCTGCCTCCCCGACCTCCACCTTTAGTTGGATTAGCAGGTGGGGTAGCAACTGGAGCTGTAACCATAGCCTGAGAACTCTGCAGGTATGCTGCGGCTGAGAAGTCTATGGAGGTGCACTCCTCCCAAGTCTAGGGCAATCCCTCACCACATGGCGTGTGTCACCACACTCAAAACAAGCTCTGGGAGGATGTGGCAGTGGGAACTGTGTGGTACAGGTACTTTGAGACCCCTGAACACCTGAAACACTGTGTGAAATCTAAGATTCAAACAGAGTTGTCTGACCCACAAAACCTCTACCATGTCATACTCTTCCTCCAAAATAAGGACCAATGGGTCTCTCCAGTCTACGAGGTCTCCTCACTTCCCTATACTCTCTCTCTCTCCTGACCTTGTCTGTCATTTCTCTCCTGGACCCACCTGTCTTCTACTCGGTGAGAGGTCCTCACCACCCGCTGAACTGGGACCACAGGCTGTGTCGCTATGACACCTGGAATCCGACCAATGAGAACTCGCTGCTCTGGAGTGGGGGTGGCGGAAGTCAGGGTCCCTTCCCCGATCTGTGAAGTAGTTGGTATCACCTGAATCAACCCCGCATGAACTAACGTACCAAACATGCTCAGGAACTATGCAAATGTCTCCTAAAGTGCTAGAGTAATAATAGCAGTAGGCATATCAGGTGCCTGGACTCCGGCTGGAACTACTGGTGGCACCTCGGTGGAAGCTCGCGCGGGTGCTCTAGCTGCACCACGTGTGCGTCCTCGGCCTCTACCCCGGCCCCGACCTCTGACGGCTCAGATAAGGGGCGCGGGTGTCTGGTCACCTCCGGTAGCATGTGTCCTCACCATCTTAGGATTGTGATGTCAAAAATCTAGCACGACAGGGAAATCAAATGAAGTGGAATTTTTCTAACGGTTACATAGCCTCTCATAGATAAGTACAGACGTCTCCGTACCGATCCACGAGACTCTAATAAACCAGCTTCTGATTCATGACTCCTATGAACCTAGAGCTTTGATACCAACTTGTCACGACCCCGGTTCGACCTCCGTGAACCATCATGATGGCATCTAGTCTCTACGACTAGGTAAGCCTAACAATGCAGAAAATAAACCAATTTGAGTAAGAAATAAATAAAACTCAAAATAATGAAATAAAACAGTATTTTAAAGTGCTTCTCATCATACACAATATCGACTATTGAAAACTACTATTACTTCCCAAAACCCAGAATCTCATGATCACAAGCGTTTGAATGTCTACACGCATCTAACTCCAGAATATCTAACAAGGAAACGAAAGTACAGAAGGGCTGATATAAGGGAGAGTAGAAAGGGACTCTTCGGTCTGCAGATACGGAAAATATACCTCGAAGTCTCTACAAGTGCCTCGTCTCACGAGTGATAAGTTTGAATGGAGGTACCTAGATCTGCACATCAAAAACATGCGCAGAAAGGGCATGAGTACACCACAGCGGTACTTAGTGAGTGTCAAGCTTAACCTCGGTCGGATAGTGACGAGAAAGGTCAGGGCCCTACTAAGATTAAATAAAATATAAGGTATAACAAAATAAGATAAGCAGTACAGTTGAAAGATAACAGTAAGAATTAATACAGGATAATAAGGATAACAACAACTGAAACAAAGACAAAAACAATCACAAGGAAATACCACTCTTCACAAAGACAATAATCGGGGATCTCTCATTATCCCGAGGATTCTATATTGGCATCCCGAGGATCTCTTGGTATCCTCAATATATACTAGGGATCTCTTGGTATCCCGAGGATCTCTTGGTATCCTCAATATAGACTAGGGATCTCTTGGTATCCTCAATATATGCTAGGGATCTCTTGGTATCCTGAGGATCTCTTGGTATCCTCAATATAGACTAGGGATATCTGGGTATCCCTAGGATCTCTTAGTATCCTCCATATATGCTAGAGATCTCTTGATATCCCGCACTTCAGTTCAAATTAAATACGTACAGGGGATTTTCCGGGATGCCGTTCCGTAGTCCCAAAGTAAAACACACAGCAATAATACAAAGAATACTCAATTAAACTCAACTTCATACTAAGGTAAAACATGTAATTCTAACCTAGCATGCTTCACATAATACAAATAAGGCAGTTTAAGCAAATAAAGCAGTTAAGTCAATTGGACATATTTCTCTAAGCTAGCAGCAGGCTTAAATTTCAAGTAATGTAAGCAGGAAAGGAAAAAAACACAATTAAAGCTACTTCGTGAAAACGGGATTTTCAACAAGTACGCACTTGTTACCTCACGTACAAGGCATTTCAATTATCACAATACAAATCCTAAGGGTAATGTCCCCAACATAAGATTAGGCAAGCCACTTACCTTGAACCAGCTCAAAATCAACCCGAAACCACGCTCTTGCCACGAGTACTCGACTCCAAATGGCCTGGATCTATTCAATTCAATTGCATAATTTAAATAACACTTCAAGTAACTGATTCTACAAATAAATTCTAAACTAACACGTGAAATTAGGTAAAATGACCAAAATGTCCCTCGGGCCAACGTCTCGGAATCGGGTAAAATTTATATTTTTAGAATCCTCATACTCTCATGAGTTTATGCATGCCAAAATTATCCAAGGTCAAATTCCCAATCAAAATTTGAATTCTAGGTCTAAGAACTTTCTTTCAATTTTTTCCCAATTTTCATTTCCAATCCAAAATTAAATGACAAAACTAACAATAGATTAATGGAATACGACTAGAAAGGATTAAGGAATTATTACCCACTGGTTTCCTCTTCAAATTCCTCCCAAAATCGCCCTCTCCCGAGCTCTAATTTGATTTTTCCAAGTTTTGAACTAAACTCTCGATTCTGCCCTTTTCTGACCAGTGAAACCGCATCTGCGGTCCTGGGACCGCATCTGCGATATTTCATTAAACGGGGACTTCTATACCTATGACTGCTTTACCGCAGATGCGGTGCTGCTTTTGCGGAGCACTGATCGCATCTGCGGTCAATTGCCTTTTTGCCTCAAATCGCTTTTGCGGTATCGCACCTCCGGTCCCCAAGTCGCAGGTACGGTTATGACAGCAGCCTTGAAGCTTCAGCTGCAACTCACAACTCTAAACCTTCCTGTCAACCATCCGAAATCATCCTGAGGTCCCCGGGACCTCAACCAAAAGCACGAACAAGTCATATACTACTATCCAAACTTATACAAATCTCCACAACACCTCAAACAACATCGAATCAACCAATTAGCATCAGATTCAAGCCTAAGAACTTCAAAAACTCACAAAATACGCTTTCGATCAAAAAGTCTATCAAACCTCATCCGAATGACCTAAAATTTCACACATGTGTCACATTCAACATTACGGAGCTACTCCAACTTCCGGAATCTCATTCCGACCCTTAGATCAAAATCTCACTATCGAACTGGAAACTTCCAAAAACTCAACTTTCGGCATTTCAAACCTAAATTAGCTACGGACCTCCAAAACACAATCCGAACACACCCCTAAACCCGAAATCACCCAACAGAGCTAACGGAACCAACGGAATTCCATTTCGAGGTTGTCTTCACATGTTCCAACTACGGTCAAATTTCCAAAACCTAAGCTCTCATTTAGGGACTTAGTGTCCCAAAACTCTCCGAAACTCCAAATAAACCCTCCCGGCAACTCACAATAGCAGAAACAAACATGGAAAAAGTAGTTAATAAGGGATCGGGGCGTAAATTTTTAAAATGACCGGCCAGTCGTCACACAAATATAAATCAATATCCAATATGGCATGTTGCGACGTGTAACCCGATCCAAATATCACTCACAATGCAGATCTACGGCCCACATCAGTCAATAATCTCTCAAGTCTCAAAGACACACAACCTCATAGAACTCAGCCCAAATAGTACCACGTATGAAAAATAACAACATGTGATGAATTAAGCAAGTAATATACAGAGACTAAGATATGATATGTAAATCGGGAATCATGATTGAGTATATATAGTTACAGTTGAAGCAAACACCTCAAAACAATAGGAATAGCCCATTATTTCTCAACCAAATAAGCATTTAGCCTAAGCATGATTTCTATCATGGATCATAACTCGAATAATCAAACGAGTAGGAAAGATATGGATATAACAAAGCATGATAGCAATACAAGTCCGACAATAGTTTAAAGTCAACTTGAATCCTGAATACTCTAGTGCAAGCACCCCCAGAGTTAATAACCCTCAAATCCAAGTTTAGATATGTTACTTACCTCAAAACGCAGAAATCAATGGTCCAAAATGCCCCGCACACGCGAATCGGCCTCCGATCGGCTCGAATCTAGTCCAAAACAACTTAATATCATCAATAAGAGCCATAGGAAACAATCTCACATAATAAAGCTAAGGTCTTTAATCAAAATCGAAAAGTCAACCTAAAAAGTCAACCCCAGGCTTGTACTCTAGAACTCGACCAAACTCACAAATTCCACACATCCATTTCATTACGTGTCCAAATACATGTGTTTCATCCAATTCCATCTACAAATCGACCCTCAAATCACCAAATCTCACTCTCCAATAACATAGTCCAAAAATCTCCAAATTATCCTACCTTAGATTCATGAAAATTAGGTATAATAATTAATGGGTAATCAATATCTTATACCAAAATTGAACAAACTTCACTTACCTTTTCAATTAGGATGAAAAGCACTCCAAAAATCGCCTTAGACTGAGCTCCACAAATCCAAAATGAGAAAAACACTCAAACCCTCGATATTATAGAGTTTTCCAGCAAACTCGCACCTACGGCTCATACAGTCGCACCTACGACGCCGTACTTGCGGACAGTCCATCGCAGGTGGGAAAATTTATTAGTTCCATGACCATGCACACCTGCATTCCTCCCTTCGCACCTGCAGGAATTCTTCTGCGATCCGACTTCCGCATCTGCGAAATCCTTAGGCCTTCATCCAACTCCACTTCTGCGCACTCTCGTCCACATCTGCGGGCTCGCAGAATTGTCAACACCTTCGCACCTACGCTCCTAGCCAGCCTCCATCATACATCGCATCTGCGCACATAGGCCACATCTGCAGCCAACTCAACCGCATATCCGAAAGCACCAGAAGCCAAAGCTTCAGCAAATAACACCAAGTCCTCAAATGGTTCGAGCTCAATCTGAAGTACCCCCAAGATCCTCGGGACCCCGTTCAAATATACCAACCAATCCCAAAATACAATACAAACCTATTCGATGTCTCAAATCACATAAAATAACATCAAAATCACGAATCGCACATCAATTCAAGCCTAATAAAACTAATGAACTTTCAACTTCCAAAATTCATGTTGAACCATATCAAATCAACTCCGAATGAACTCAAATTTTGTGTGAAAGTCCCAAATGACACAACAGACCTATTACAACTCCTCGAATCAAAATTCAAATCTGATATTAACAAAGTCAACTCCCGGCCAAACTTCTCAACCTTTCAAAACTTCAATTTTCCAACTTTTGCTAACAAGCATCAAACCAACCTAAAGACCTCCATATCCAAATTCGGACACATGCCTATGTTCAAAATCACCATACGAAACTATTGGAACTACCAAATACCATTCCGGAGTTGTCTACCACAAAAGTCAAATTCTAGTCAAATTTTTCAGCTTAAGTGTGTAACCTTGGGACTAAGTGTCCAAATTCACTCCAAAACCTTCCCGAAACCAAACCAACCACCCCGGGAAGTCACATAATATATATATATATATATATATATATATATATATATATATATATATATATATATATATATATATATATATATACTAGACAATAATAATAAAGTGTCTAGACACTTTAGATTTAACCAATAGATTTAACCGAGTAGGATTTTCACAAATATAAGATTTAACTGCAAAGAATTTTTACTATTAATGTCCAATAACCGCAACAACTACACCCATCCAGAAAGTTTTGCTAGAAGTCTTACTCAAAATTTAGAAGAATTTATAATAGACATAGATAGTAGATTCTATTCTATAATAGATCTAGCAGTACACTTTATCTACCTAGAAAAAAATAACAGAATCTGTTTAGATAAATATAGAAAACAACTATACCTAATATCGAAAATATTCAGATATCACCAGTCAATCTACTCCCACTATCAGAGAAGAAGGTTTCAAAGAAGGAGAAGAATATACTACTAGACAATTTTATTGTTCGCCAAATATATAAGTTACCATCATCTGATATATATTAGCTATAAGACCACTAGAAATTATAAAAAATATATAAGAATATTAGAATTAGAATTAGATATTTTTAATACCGAGGATTTTCAGAATTTCCTTTTTCATGAAATAGAAAGAACAAGTATTGAAATACAAGAGGAGAAAAATTATATTCAAACAACTAGAAATAAGATAAAATATATTCCACTAGGTTAAAACCATATGTTAAGACAGCATCCTATAGCCAAAGAAATAGCCTTTAACTATTGGCGTTTAAGAAGAGATATAGTCAGAAAAGAAGAGCTAAAGAAAATACTAAAAGGAACTAAAACACTACTATCATCAACTTTAGAACTAGCTAAACAAATAGAAATATCAGATTCCAAAATAAATAGAGAACAAAGTTATATAATTAAAAGAAGTATTAGCTTAGAAACTATATCAGCTTTAGAGTGGGAAATACAAAGTATAGAAGGAGAAATATATTTACAAAATCAAAGAATAAAGTTCTTTAAGAAAAGAAAAATTTGGATACCCTTAGGATAGACAATATAGCTACCTTAAAAAACCTAGAATATTTAGATTTAAAAATATATCCGGAAAAGAAGTATAGAATAGTAAAAGATAATACGGTAATTAAGTGTAATTTTAGCAGTGGAGAACATATATTACATAGCGAAGACAAACAATATAATACAATAGTAGATTTAATAATAAATTTTGGAGAAAAAACACAAGAAAATAATAAAAATTTAATAAGAACACTAGAACTAGTAGAAGCATTACAAATTAAACAGAAAAAGACTCTAGAGAAACTAGAACAAAATTTAGACTTCATAAAATCACAAGAAGTAGAAATAGACAGAAAAATACAATATTTAAATAATAAGTTTAATCTAGAAAAAATACCTACGAAAAACGAAATAGAAAAATTAATTAAAACTATTACGGAAAAACCTCAGGAATTAGAAATACAAACGACCAGGCTAATAGAAAGAATAACAGATCAAGTAGAAGTACTAAAAAGTGAGATAAGTGTTTTAAAAGAAGAAATAGACAAAATAAAGGAAATCGCTCTTTCATGAGTGATATAGAAGTAGATCCAATATATGAAGAAGCATTAAAACTTACAGAAAGAATTCAACCCAACCCAGAAGGACTAACTAGTTATATCCCTCAAGGAAAGGCAGATCAAACAATAATAAAATAAAATAATACTTTAATAATATTACTTCTAGAAATTAATAAAAAACTAGATAAAATTATTAAAGAAAAAGAGATAAAAACAGAAATCCCAAAGGTTGACGTTTTAATAGAATAATTAAAAAGAGTTGAAATAACACCACAAAAAGATAGAATTAAAATAAGAAAACCACAAAAATGGACTTTTTTCCAGGTGGGAGAAACGAAGAAAGATCAAGAGTAAGTTTTTCAGATAATAGAATAGGTAATAATATGTTAGCAAGAATCATAACTAGAAAAAGACAAGATGACAATCAGAGACTAGATGAAATAATAGATATAGACAAAGACATACAGATTTTTCAGCAGAATCAACAAAGGTTACTAAATCCGAAAATATTATATAATACGGGGTATTTTTCAAATAACTCTCATCTATATTGACATTATAGAGAATAACAATTATCAGCTATAGGAAGTAAAGTAGCTACATTAAATTTAATAAATCCAGATTCAGTAAGACAAATAAAGAACTATAAAAGGAATTTAATGCATATGGGATTAATAGTAGTCAGATTAAAAGGATTAACTAGAAAAAACTTAGGAACTAAAGTATTAGTAGTAGTATATGATGATAGATGGTCAGATCAAAAGAAATCCATACTAGGTTTAACAGAAGTAGACATGACAAATAATGGAGGAATATTTTATATCAGCCCAAACTTTATGATAAATGTAGCAGAATTTGAAAAAATATTAAAATAAGAATACAGACTAAAGGATATGAAGAAATGAACAATGGAAATAATTTATTAATATGTGTAGGTTTCATAGGAAAAATGGCAACAAATAGTAATACAAGATTCAAAATTAAAGTAGACGATGTAGTCGAGGTAATGAGAAATAAAGGAATAAAACTAATAAAGCCTATTAAAATAAATCCAGAAGAATATGCTGGACTAGAATAGAATTTAGAAGATTTTGCAAAACCAAAAATATTTAAGCCAGAATCGCATTTAATGTACACAAACTCAAAAGGAGAAACCTCAATTAGATTTACTAATTATAATTATTCCACCCAAAAGGAAATAGACGATACAACGGAAAGCACAGTAGAAGATACTGATACTGAGTTTATGAACATAGAAGTAATACCAGACGAATTTGAAGTAGATATAGCACAAGAAAGAGCAAAGAAACTAGTTAAGAAAAATAAAACTCAGACTTTCCAGTGTAAAGGATGTAAACTTAGAAGGCTAACCTTAAGCGAAGTAGAAGAACACTTTAAGAAATGTGAATTGAGAACAGATACTTGGGGATATAGAAAGGAAGATATTTTACAGAAAAAATCAGAGAAATTAGATAAAAATTTTTATGAAATACAAGATAGTTATGAAGAAACAGAAACAGAATCCTTAATAAGCCTAAAAGAATTGATGGAATCAACCAGTTCTAGCCCAAGCTCCTTCCAAAGAACAACCTATCAAAGCACAGTAGATACTAGTACATGAAATGTACCTCGACAAAGAGTTTACAGAATAGATCAAGAAACGGAAATAGAAAATGTAAAACCGTCAGGAAAAAGAATGCCTATAGAAGAACCTATAAGAGTACAGGAAGGAGGAAGTAAGGGTAAAATATTAAATATAGCAGCTCATGTTCCACAAATGTGGAACTCAGTAATAGACCTATGGAAAGGAATAGTAGTAGCGGACTTTATAAAAACTTATAATGATACAGATGCAGAAACAATGTATAAATATATGGAAACTTTCTTAGGAGAATCAACCAAAGGCCTATGGGAAGCCTATAAAATAGAATTTCCACAAGATTTCCAAATGTTAATAGCAATGGGAGCAAATCCTTATAATTTTACAAATAAGATACATAGTTTAATTACAGGAGAAGATTCAAATAGTGGATTAGTAGTATTACAGAAAAATGCTTTAATAAAACTAGAACAATTAAGTATAAGTAGTTGGTTTCATATAAAAAAGTTTTTAAATGACTATTTTTATTATTGTACTATAAGCGGGAATGCTTTCGATCAGAATTTAGGTAAAAAATTATTCAATAAATTACCAGGAGTTTTAGGAAGAGAAATAGAAGAAAGATGGTATAAAAGAGAATGAGTAATACAGAATCCTCATGCAAAATGGTCTATAGGACATAAAATACAACATATAATGGAAGTACTACAAGAAAAATGTACTAATCTACAAATACAGAAGCAATTAAAACAAAATAATATGAATTTTTGTAGATCGACTGTATATACAACGCAGAGTTATGATAAAAATGAGTATAAAAGTAAAAAATATAGAAAATATAAACCGCAATACAAATAAGGATATAATAGAAAAATTTATTATCTTAGAAAATCATCAGCTAGAAAGTCATATTTAGACAAAGATAGACATGTAAGGAAATATATAACAGATAGAAATTATAAAAATAAATTAGAATGCTTTACTTGCGGTAGTGTTGAACATCTGGCAAATACATGCCCAAAGAGAATTAATAATAAAACAAGGAATTCACAGTTAATAGAAGATTTTCAAGAAACTTTAATAAATGTAGATGAATATATGTCAGATAATGAAAGCATATACTCAATAGTAAGTGTAGAAATAGAAGAAAAAACCCCGATTGACACCTCAGAATCAGAAGAAGACGATCTAATAAATGAAGTGAGATTAGAAAGACTAAATCTAGAAGAAAATAATTTTGCAAATATATCAGAAGAATGTGCCCATAATTTCGAAAGAAATAAAGGGTGAGATAGTAACCAATGTTTTATATGTAAATGGTACCCCAGTAGAAATAAAAGAGCTAAATGTAAGCTATACTATTTAGAAGGATGTATAACTTGTATAGAAAAGGATTTTGAAACTAAAATAAATAAAGAAGAAAAATATCAAGAAACAACTAATCCTACAATAAACTTGAGAATAATGACATTAGAATCCAGAATAAATGAATTAGAAAAAAGAATACAGAAAATGGAAAAGGGAAAAGAAAAATTAGAAGATATAAAAGAAACATAACAACAGTAGAAGAAGAACTAATGAGTATAGAAAGTTATGATGCACTCATATGTAATGAAGATAAAAGGTTAAGTACAATAAAAATCCTAACAAGAATCAAAATAGAAGATTATGAAATAGAAACCTTAGCTCTAGTAGATTCTGGATGCACAAGATGCATAATAAATAAAAGAATAGTTCCCCCAAATCTGATAAAAAATTTAGACAAACCAGTTGCAGCCATGCAAATGGATGGAACTCATAATATATATAAGCATTATATAGATAAATCACAGATTAGTTTTATAAATACATGCTTAGATTTTTATAAACCAAGCTATAAAGTAGATAAAATTTGGGTAAGAGATTTAAATATAAACGTAGATTTTGTATTAGGATTAAGTTTTATGTTACATAATAATGGTAGTTGTCTAATAAGTAGGGATGGAGTAATATTCTTTAAAAAACTTACACAAACACCAGTACAAACAATAGAAACAGCAACTAGAATAAGAACAAGACTAAATGCAAGCCAGAACAACTTAGAAAACCAAGAAGAATGTTGTAAAGATTGCAAAGATAAAAATACATGTTGTAAAGACTTAAAAGAATCTAAAACCTTAATATTAGAAGAAGATGAAAATAGAGATATATTAGAAAAAGATTATACCTTAATAGACATAGAAACAGAACTATACAATTTTAAAACAGGACTACAAAAAATAGGAATCATAAAAAACGAAAAGGATTTAGATAATATAATAAAGATATTAGATGAAATAGAAATAATAGGAGAAAAACCTTTAAAACTTCCGCAACAATTGGTATCAGAGCCAAGGTACTGTCTAAGTATGCTCTGTGGTTGCAACATAGTCTGATCTTCCACATCAGAAAAGATTTATCTTGGTAACTGAGTCAAGGTTCTGTCTGAGTATGCTCTGTGGTTGCAGCTTAGTCTGATCTTCCACACCAAAAAGGAAACAATCTTGATTTGTGTCGTCAGCTATTAAATAATATTTGTGTCAAAGATGGGAGACAATAAACAAGAAGAATCGACATCAAGTGTCAACAATACGTCATCATTGGCATCTTCGCTTATGACAAAAATTGTGTCAAATGTGAAATTTGCGGTAGAAATTTTTGACGGGTCAGGACATTTTGGGATATGGCAAGACGAGATTCTAGATGTCCTTTTTCAACAAGGGCAAGATCTTGCCATTGAAGAAAAAGGACCAGATGTTACTGGAGAAAGAAGATTGGAGAATTATCAACCGTATTGCTTACGGTACCATTCGATCCTACCTTGCTAGAGAGCAGAAATATCCATACACAAAGGAAACTTCTGCAAGTAAATTATGGAAAGCACTGGAGGATAAATTTTTGAAGAAGAACAGTCAAAATAAATTGTACATGAAGAAGAGACTGTTTCGCTTCACCTATGTTCCTGGTACCACGATGAATAAACATATCACCAGTTTCAATAAGTTGGTCACAGATTTGCAAAATATGGATAAAACTTTTGATGATGGTGACTTGGCCTTGATGTTGTTGGGGTCACTTCCTAATGAATACGAGCATCTTGAAACTACTCTACTCCATGGGAATGACGAAATTTCTCTCAGAGAAGTTTGCTTGGTTTTGTACAGCTATGAACAAAGAAAGGGAGGAAAATAGAAGGGCGGATAAGAAAAAACACTGGTTGTGAGGGGTCGTCCTCAAAATCAAACGAGGACAAAGAAAGGAAGATCCAAGTCAAGATCTAGACCCAGCAAAGATGAATGTGCCTTTTGTCGAGAAAAGAGGCACTGGAAGAAAGACTGTTCGAAGTTGAAGAATAAGGCCAAACATAACAATGGAAAGGCCATTATGGATTCAAATGTAGCTGATGGTGATGATGACTTCTCATTAGTTACAACAGAGCCATCAACATCATCAGACATATGGTTGATGGACTCGGCTTGTAGCTATCATATGTATCCCAACAGGGACTGGTTCGTGGATTTTCAAGAAGGAGAATATAGAGTCGTCCACATAACGGATAACAGCCCTCTTACCTCATATGGCATTGGTTCAATACGATTAAGGAACCATGATAGAATGATCAGAACATTAACAGATGTTCGATATGTACCTGGTTTGAAGAAAAATCTCATCTCTGTGGGAGCCCTAAAATCAAAAGGGTTCAAAATCATTGCAGAAAATGGAGTGATGAGAGTATGCTCCGGTGCACTAGTGGTAATGAAGGTCAATCGGAAGAACAATAACATGTACCATTATCGCGGTAGTACAGTTATTGGGACATCGACAGTAACATCTAGTGACGAAAAAGTGGCAGAAGCAAGTAGGTTATGGCACATGCGCTTGGGACATGCTGGAGGAAAATCCTTGAAAACTCTATCAGATCAAGGATTGTTAAAAGGAGTAAAGGCTTGCAACTTGGAGTTTTGCGAGCATTGTGTCAAAGGGAAACAGACAAGAGTTAAAATTGGTACAGCGATCCATAATACTAAAGGCATTTTGGATTATGTATACTTTGATATTTGGGGTCCTTCCAAAACACCTTCATTGGGTGGGAAGCACTATTTTGTAACCTTTGTTGATGATTTTTCCCGAAGAGTGTGGGTGTATACAATGAAGAGCAAAGATGAAGTGTTGGGAATTTTTCTCAAATGGAAAACGATGGTGGAGAATCAAACAGGCAGGAGGATCAAGTGTATTCGCACGGACAATGGAGGTGAATACAAAATTGATCATTTCAATAAGGTCTGTGAAAATGATGGCATCGTCCGACACTTCACTGTCAGACATACACCATAACAGAATGGAGTGGCAGAACATATGAACCGGACCTTATGGAGAGGGTACGGTGTATATTGTCCAATGCTGGCTTGGACAAAGAATTTTGGGGTGAGGCAATTACACATGCATGTCACCTCATTAATCGCTTACCATCTGCTGCTATTGATGGCAAGACACCATTTGAAAAATGGTATTGAAAGCCTGCTGTAGATTATGACTCTTTGCACGTGTTTGGCTCAACTGCATATTATCATGTGACAGCGTCAAAATTGGATCCAAGGGCAAAGAAGGCTATTTTTATGGGGATTACTTCTGGAGTCAAAGGATATCGCTTATGGTGTCCTATGACAAAGAAAGTAATATTCAGCAGGGATGTTACCTTTGATGAATCTGCTATGGTAAATAAGGTAACAGAAGATACCAAACAAAATGAGGGTTCATCTAAGCAGGTGGAGTTTGAGGAAAAATTTATTTTTCCTACACAAGAAGCAGAGGAGGAAACAAATGAAGATTATCTTCTGGAAGAAGAGCCAGTAGAGAGGGAGATTCCAACTCAGGAACCTCAACAACAACTTGAATTAATAGCAACTAGCAGGGCAAAAAGGACAATAACAAAACATGTTCGTCTTATAGAGACGGTTGCTTGTGCCGCCTCAATTATAGCTGATGATGTTCATACCACTTATAAAGACGCAGTCCAAAGTTCAGAAGAAGATAAGTGGAGGATTGTCATGAATGATGAAATACAGTCCCTTCATCAAAATCATACATGGAGATTGGTCAATCTCCCGAAGGGAAAGAAAGCAATTGGGTGCAAATGGGTATTTGCAAATAAAGAAGGATTTCCTAACCAAGAAGATGTTCGCTACAAAGCAAGATTGGTGGCCAAAGGATATGCTCAAAAGGAGGGAATTGATTATAATAAAGTGTTTTCTCCAGTTGTAAAATATTCCTCCATTAGAATTATGTTGGCTTTGGTAGCACAGTTGGATTTGGAACTAGTTCAGATGGATGTAAAAACTGTGTTTTTACATGGAAACTTGGAGGAGGAAATCTACATGACTCAGCCAGAAGGATTCAAAGTTGCTGGAAAAGAAAATATGGTGTGCAAACTTGAAAAATCGTTGTACGGATTGAAACAATCTTCTAGACAATGGTACAAGCGATTTGACGAGTTTATGTTGCGGCAAGGGTACAAGAGAAGCAAATACGATCATTGTGTGTATTTGCACAAGCTTAAAGATGGTTCCTTTGTATATCTTCTCCTATATGTTGATGATATGTTGATAGCTTCCAAGAATTCGGAAGAAATTGATAAGTTGAAGATTCAACTGAAGAAGGAGTTCGAGATGAAGGATCTGGGTGAGGCAAAGAAAATTATTGGCATGGAGATAATAAGAGATAGACATTCAAAGAAACTCTATTTATCTCAAAAGGAATATTTGAAGAGAGTACTACAACGTTTTGGCATAGATGACAAGACTAAGCCAGTTAGTACTCCACTTGCTCCCCATTTTAAGCTAAGTACTACTATGTCGCCAATGGATGAAGCTGAACGAGAGTATATGTCAAAGGTACCATACGCAAATGTTGTTGGTAGCTTGATGTATGCAATGGTTTGCACAAGGCCTGACATTTCACAAGCTGTTGGAGTTATTAGCAGATATATGCACAATCCAGGGAAGGAGCATTGGCAAGCTGTGAAGTGGATTCTACGGTATATTCATAATACTGTAGATGTCGGGTTAGTTTTTGAGCAGGAAGACAATCAGTCTGTAGTTGGATATTGTGACTCAGATTTTGCGGGTGATCTGGACAAACGAAGATCAACTACTGGTTATGTGTTTACTTTTGCAAAGGCACCAGTTAGTTGGAAGTCTACTTTGCAGTCAACAGTTGCTTTGTCTACAACAGAGGCAGAGTACATGGCTATTACAGAGGCTGTGAAGGAGGCAATTTGGCTTCAGGGGTTGCTAAAAGAGCTTGACATTGGACAAAAAAGTATCACAATTTTTCTGATAGTCAAAGTGTTATTCAATTAACAAAGAACCAAGTTTATCATGCAAGGACGAAGCACATTGATGTTCGGTATCATTTCGTACGAGAAATCATAGAAGAAGGTGGAGTCACGGTAAAGAAAATTCATACTACCGATAATCCTGTTGATATGCTGACAAAGGTGGTGACTACGGTCAAGTTTCAACATTGTTTGGATTTGATCAACATTTTTGAACACTTAAGATTGAAGATGAAGACACAACAAAATTTGTTATTGAGAGAAAATTGAAGATGTGGAATTTTGTCAAGGTGGAGATTTGTTGAAAATGTCAAAAGTCCCACATCGGTGGGTGACATATTTGGTTGGGATTTTTTCCCTATAAAAGAAGGCCTAATGTTTAGGATTTAAACACACCTCTCATTTGTTTTCTTATCTTCTTAAGGCATTTGTATCTTCTCTCTTTAGTATTATTTCACTTGTATTTTTGGAGTGGAATAAAATATCGATTGTGTCTGAGGAAGTAGGCAAAATTGGTCGAACTTCGTAAATTCTGGTGTTCCTTTTATTGTTGTTTTATTGTCTTATTTATTATTTGGTGGCTGTCATAATTTTTGGTATAGTAATTATGACTCATTCGCACTATATACCTTTGGCTTTCCGCAGTACTATTAGACTAATCTGGTGGTCTCTTGGCTTTTTAATAAACAGCATTGCTGGGATTCCAGTAATCAGACAACTGGACAAACTAAGTAGCAATTTTTTTATCAGATTGAACTAAAAAGAGAACAAATCAAGTGATAAAACAATTCCCTATGGACATAAAATTAAATAGGATATAAGATGGCATTATTGGGAATTTATTAATCATCACTGTGTGAGGAATCTAATATTAATTATTTAAAAAAGATGAACAAAGTTTTAATTAAATCGCTTATTTTATTCTGTACTAGGACAATGGCGCATGAAGTCGCCACCAATTATATGGCCTTTTTTATTCAGTACAAGGATATTAATATAATTCTATTTAGACCTCTATCTGCCATTAATGAACAAATAATGTTGCCCAAACCCTTAGCCTCTCGTTCTCTTTTTTCTATAAAGAAGAGAGTAAGTGGGAGAGCTTTCAGTTAAAGGTTAGCGTAAGGAAGTCTCTTTTGATTCTTGAGGTACTTCTCTTTCACCAAAAATCTATATTTATCTATCAGTGTTTTGGATTTGTTCATTCTTGTTTTAGTTACTCCTACTAATTAATGTTAGCGTTTGAGTTGGTGATTTTGTAAAAACCTATTAAGTCTCAACAAATATCAAATTTGAACTTATAACTTCACTATAATGAATTCGATAATAAGAATCTTAAAAATTGAACTCAATAAATTTAAATCTTGAATCCACCTCTAACTTATTACAAAAAATTTACTGTTGTAATTTTGGAAGTTTTCAGACAGGCAAGTATAGTTCCCAAGCCTTCGAAAAATCCTCCGCCATATATATACCTCAGTTTCATCAACATTTTGCAACTCTAATTCATAGAGATGAACATTGGTGTTTGTCAAGATTAGGAATTCTGCAACCACCGGAATGAAAGATTTGACCTCTTATTCGTTCCTTCTCCTATCTATTCCAGGATTTCATACTTGTCTCCATCTTTTACTACATTGCTACCACTTACTTCCACCTCCTTCCATCCCCATATTGTTACCTAGCATGGCCTACTTATTGGATCGTGCATGGTTGTGTCTGCACTGGAATATGGGTTATTGCCCATGAATGTGGTCATCGTGCCTTCAACGATTACCAACAGGTAGATGACACCATTGGTTTTATACTCCACTCTACACTTCTAGTGCCATACTTCTCTTGGAAATATAGTCATCGTCGTCACCACTCCAACACTAACTCTCTTGAGCGTGATGAAAACCATGTGCCCAAGCTTAAAGCCGAACTAAGATGGCACACCAAATACTCGAACAGTCCACTAGGGCGATTACTCATACTTGGCTTCACCCTCACTCTCGGCTTCCCTCTGTACTTTGCCTTCAATATCTCCGGTAGACCTTATCATTACTTTGCATGTCACTACGATCCATATGGCCCAATATTTACTAACCGTGAGAGCCTACAAATCTACATCTCAGATACAGGTCTAATTGCGACCACTTATGTGTTGTATCGCATTACTTTGGCACAAGGGCTAGCTTGGCTTGTATGCATCTATGGGGTACCCCTCCTAATTGTGAATGGCTTCATTGTTTTAATCACTTTATTGCACCACACTCACCCTTCATTGCCCCATTATGACTTATCCGAATGGGATTGGCTAAGAGGAGCTCTAGAGCTACTGTAGGGCGAGACTATATATGGTGCGCTAAATAAGGTCTTCCACAACATTACCGATACTCATGTTGTGCATCATCTATTCTCAAACATGCCACATTACCATGCAATAGAGGCAACCAAAGCTGTCAAGCAAGTAGTAGGAGAGTACTACCAATTTGATAGTACTCCATTCTATAAGGCAATGTGGAGGGATTTAAAGGAGTGCATCTATGGGGAGGAAGATGAAGGATCTCAAGACAAAGGTGTTTATTGGTATAAAAACAAGTTTTGAAAAGAAGAAAACAAACAAGGTTTGAAAGACGAATACCAACAACTACTTACTTGGAATTGGTTGAATGTTTAGCTTGAGTCATTGGCAAGTATTTTGGATTGTCTATTTTTGTTATATTGTATTTGTATTGTTACTTTAAATACATTAATAACTAATGTTTTGGTTTGTTACTTTAAATTCGTTGTATTGTATATTTAAATCATCGTTATATAACTATGAAAATGTCTATTTTATATAACAACCAATTGGTGTGATGGATATGTTATATCTAATGGGTACTCCCCTCAGCTCTTTTATAAAAGGCACGCATCCATAACACTCTGCAGTTGCATACCTAAACAATGGAGCCATGGAAAGAACTGAGAGGAAAAGTAGTGATGGTGACAGGGGCGTCGTCAGGAATTGGGCGTGAGTTCAGTCTCGACCTGGCGAAATCTGGTTGCAGGATCATTGCTGCCGCTCGTCGTGTTGACAGACTGAAATCACTCTGTGACGAGATTAATTCAGAGGGCCCCCGGCGTGCAATTGCCGTCGAGCTTGATGTCACCGCCAATGGTGCTACCATTGAGGCCGCTGTACAAATAGCTTGGGATGCCTTCGGACGCATCGATGCCTTGGTTAACAATGCCGGCCTTAGAGGTAACCAAATAGCAGGAAATTTTATTTTAAGAATGTAAAATAAGTTGCTACTTAATTTGACAGCGGCTATATATATATATATATATATATTGCACTCTTCACTGGAGTTGCCAGAGGAGTAATATAACAACAACAACAACAACCCAGTATAATCCCACAAATGGGGTCTGGGGAGGGTAATATGTACGCAAACCTTACCCCTACCCCGAAGGGTAGAGAGGCTGTTTCCAGGAGACTTTCGGCTCAAAAAGCAACAGGAGCCGATATATTAGTACCATAAAAATGCATAATAAAATAACAGCAATACAAGAGGGGCATGGTTGGTGTCAAAATATGTGTGTAGACGCATTCGCGATGCTAAACGGGGTGGAGGATCTGCTATTAATATATCCTCAATTACTGGTCTTAATCGTGCACTATTTCCAGGGAGTCTTGCTTATGCTTCTTCGAAGATGGCTCTTGACATGGTCACTAAGGTACATACTAGTAATTACTTTTCCTGCAAGAATTTAAAGTTGAATTATTTACGATTGTAGAAATATGTCATTCTTAATAAGGAAAGTGTGTAAGAAGGAGTAATTAATTAATTTATATAAAAAAATTAATGGCAGATGATGGCCCTTGAATTGGGAGTATCACCCGGAGTCTTCAAATCTGAGATAACAGAGAGCCTTATGGAAAAGGATCGGAATGGTTCAACAAAACCGTTCCTTAATAGATCCGGCTTTAACATCAGTTGTGAGGTACTTCAGAATATATATCGGGCAATGTTTTCATTGTGGACGCAGGAACTACCTTACCAGGTGTCCCCATTTTCTCATCACTCTAGTCTCTACAACTAGCTAGATGAGGACATGAAGACATTGATCCAGAAATATGCAGTATTACCATGCGCACAAGAAAAATGGACATGTACGTACGTTGGAGGAAAAAGAAATATTGGTTCTGTCTCATTGTATTAATTATATTTTTCAATTCACCAAGTGAAATGTGTCTTAATTAAAACAGTTTAAATACATTCTTGTATACATAAAGATTCTTGTTAGTTTTTTTTTTCTTTTTTCTTCAAGAAATGTTGCTGTGGAAACATGAGTTATTTTTAGTCGGTAGGTGTCTTAAATAAGGATAAACTTTTGATCGGTTGTACAAGAATACTAATTTTGTTCGTTTCATTAATAAATAATACTGTTGCATCAGTATGATGCATTTTTAACCTGCTAGCATATGACCGCAGTTGTTGGTCAGTGGAGAACACTAATTTTGCTCGGATCTAGAGCTGTACGAGCGTATTAATTTGAAGGGGAGTACCATAGCAATGGTAAAGTTGTTTTCGTGTGATCTATAGGTCACGGGTTTGATGCGTGAAAGCAATCACTCATACTTGCATTAAGTTAGGCTGTGTACATCACACCCCTTAAGATGCGGAATACCTTGTCCACCAGGCGATTCTTTCATTAATAAATACTAGTACAGTAGTAACATTAAGTTCAATTTGTCTAGCATATGATCGCAGTTGTTCGTCAGTACGAGAATATTAATTTTGTTCGGATCTTGATCTGTAGTTATCTCTTAATAACTTAAAAACTAATCAAACAAGTACTGGACAAAGTTTTTAATAATGATAAAAACTGGAATCTAAAGCACATGGAAAATAGCGCATGAGGCGGTGATCGCAGTTGTTCAGTATGTTCGGATCTAAATTTTTACTTATTTCTTTGAGTTTAATTTATATATAACGATAACGGAAAATGGCCAAATATGCTAGTGAACTATGCAAATTAGGACAGATATGTCCGTCATTATTAGTTTAGCATAGATGTGTTCAGACCGTCCAATACTTGCTCATTCATACCCTAAGTTAGACGGAACCACTATTTTGTCTTTCTTAAATAATTGATAATCGAACCCAACCAAAATCTATTGACTCAATCCGTTATGACCTGACTCACGCTTATTTCTAGATGACCCCACTAGTTATTCCCTAATTTTTACTTCAACTAATATATTCCCTACATTGTTACTTACAACTACTGGACCACAATGTTTTGAGTAGTTCTGATTTTGATATAATATTGCTATTTAAATGGCACATCAAAAGAGTAAATTAGCAATAAGATCATATAATCTCATACACATGTATCCGAACTTCTTAGGAAAGCAGAATCATCGAAACCACTAAAGATTCACAACCATAAAACTAGATCATCAATTAACCATAAACATAAAATAAGTTAACACAAAATCGATACAAAAAACACCAAAATAAACCCTTTTAATTTCTTAGTAAGAAAGAATAACCTCAATCAAAATTTACAAACCGAGTATTCGGATCCCATTACCACTTCACAAGTTAAAATGCTCATTGTCCACTGCTGGCGTTGCAAAGCAGAAATCTGAATCTGTAAATTGATGCGCTCTTTATCCATTCAGACAGATGGTTCCCCAGACTCATCAATCATATTAAATGTCTAATTCTTATGATTTCTCCATCTGGTCAAATGTTTAATCGACTTAAATTGTTGAATATACCCCTATGAAACTTGCGTGTCAATATTCGTCAGAAATGTAGCTCAACTCCAAAATATATCAACATACCATCAATCTGTCACCAACAGTCAGAATATGAGATTTCTAACATGTTTTACACAACAAAACAGAGCATTGATCCCTCTGGATGAAGCAACACAAATTACAAAAAAATCACGAAGCTTAGGGCTTATTTAATCAAATTAAAAGACAATATAATTCATAAAACTACCTTGATTTGGATAATTACCAATGCAGAGCTAGAATCAAGTATATCAAAAGCAACAAAATAACCGGAACTTAACCTTCAAGGTAACCACTACTACAAGAATCATAGTCTGACAAGAGCGTAAAAGACTTCCTTAATATGTAGCACAGGAGTAAAAATTCAAAATAACTCATTGTCCAAACTCATCCAAAAAAAAACAATGCTAGTGCACAAGGCCATGAGACATTTCTATTATCTTATTTCTTCTCTTCCTTATCTGCTTCAGCTGCTCTCTTCAACCTCACACCAATATGACGCGCATTTGTACGCTCAATACGCAACTTGCCATAGGCATTGAATGATTTCATTTCATCTGTGACCTTCACAAGCTCAATAGTGGGCTGCTCCCTAGTAATGGGCATGTAAGTACCCTGGACCTGAGTGGCAGTGGCAAGTTCCTCGGGGCTAGAATCACCAGCCTGTGCAATTGTGTTGGAGAAGATGTAAGTTTAAAGTTGCTCCAAGAAAATACCAATAAGACAACAACATTTTCATTGTCAACAGCAGACAGGCATGACTACAGTGATCTCAGGTTTACCTTGACTTTTTTAGCATGCCTTGGGAAGATGACTAGCTTAGCTTTGTATGTCTTGAGCCTCTGGACATTGGTCTGGAGACCTTCTAGGGATCTGTTCCTGCGCCTGTGATCCACAGCAATGCCTATAGTTGGAGCAAGTTTTTTGGGAATACCAGCTGCCTGAAAACAAAAGAAAATCTTTAGATATTAATAGATGGTAAAGAATGATGTGTTCTGGCAGAGAAAAATGGAAACAAAGGATATGACATGGATCGACTTCAAAAGTCATAGTTGCAACTTAAAAAGAGAGGTGTAAAATGGAGTCATCCCCAATCAAAAGGAATAGATAAGTAAAGAGCTTTTTGACCCATGAACTTGCTTGCACAAGAACTAAACTCTATGTCAGCTCAACATGTCAAACTCTAAATAAGCTCAGCATGAAACATAGATGCCAACAAGGAAACAAGTTCAACCCCGGCACTCTTACATTATTCCCATTTTTTGAAGGTTGTGGTTTCTGTTCTTTCTTTCTTTCTTGTTTTTTTTGAGAGAGAGAGAGGGGAGAGGGGTAAAAGCAAACATCTAGTGCAATTTTAGATCGAATGAATCTCACTTTCAGCTCTTCTAGGGAGAATCCCCTGCCAGATCTGACTTTCATGTTGTATTTTAGTGTTTGTCCATGAACAATAGGTCGGAGTGGTCCAGCTGTTGGCCTAGGGAAGATTGTTGCAGCTTTCTTCTGCCTAGCTGGAGTTGTAGAAACAAAAGAGGTCAGGAAATGTAAGTATACTAGAGCCAAAGCTTAATTTGAGACTTGAAGCCATCCAACAAATGGAAACTCACCAATGCGTCTCCTTGTTTTTCGAGCAGGTTGGTTAAACCATGTCCTTACATAGTTTTGCCAATGCTTCTTAAAGTGCCCGTTGGGGATAACATTGTTATGCTTCATGGTTTACCTGTGCAACCCGATGACATGGAATGAAGGTACTAACAATTCGAAAAGCCTAGGAAATTTATGATTAGGTCAAATAATCACCAATGTAACATGAAAAGACACATAATTTTGGCAATTAAAGAAGTAGGTCTATGTGATTCAAAAATATTAGAGGCAGCCCTAGGAGACGAGAAAGCATATGAGAAGTTACTATACAAACAATAAGAAATAACTCAGGGAAAATAGGGTAAACATTTTAAGAAGTTAGATTTGAACATGTAAAGGCTCGGGGGACTAGTTTAACATTATCTGAAGTAATAATTAAGAAGCATTATCAATAGTTATAATTCAAACAACATGAACTATCTCAATAAGTTTAAGAGTTTTGTGATTTCATAACATGAATATGGAGAAGTTCAGGGAAGCATTAATTGCTGAGCATTTCTTGTCCATACAGAGCTAGCGCACGTACAGCAGCTTCCAGGATACTGAATACCAGACCATTTTAAGGAACAAAAACACAAGTAAATATAAATTGCGTACGCAACAGTATCTAGCATTTTCCTTTATCTCCACCCATATATGACATTGTTCAGCACCATAGAAAAGAAACAATATCAATAAAAGATGGCATTCCTGGAGCAAAATGAACCAAGAATGCACAGAACTTTGGTGGATTTACTGAGAGAACCTGAAAGAGCAGATCTTTAAAGGCTTACGAGATGGGGCAGTTCAACTAGATTAGTTTTAGAATGAATGCTGACTAGTAGGCCAAACCAAACCAACCAACTACATAGGCCAACCAAAATGCTCTTGTACAAGTGAATATACATTCCAACATGTTCTATTTCCACATATGGTATCTTATAGGTGTTCTAGCACAAATTTCTTAATGGTCTTTTTTATGTAGTTTTGCTTCTAGATGGGCTTATCATTATAATTCACATACCGAGGCATTCGCTTGCATTCAAGAATTATTCTTGAGATATCCCCTTGGTATTCATTATAAACAAGTTGCTATTCACAATCCAAGTTTCAGTAGTCGCAAAGCTACACAATTTCAGCTTTCAAAACTTGTAGTTAGATAAGCAAAACGTATAGCCCTGCTTCGAGTTCTACATATGCCTGATCAAAGGGCAGCACGGTGCACTAAGCTCCCGCTATGCGCGGGGTAAGGAAGGGCCGGACCACAGGGTCTATTGTACGCAGCCTTACCTGCATTTCTGTTGTTTTCACGACTTGAACCATGACCTCCCGGTCACATGGCAACAACTTTACCAGTTGAACTCATATGCCTAATTAAAATCCCAACAAAAAAAAAATCATCCTCCAATTGAACTCAAATTTTCATAAATACCTAATTGGAACACTTGCTATGATTCACGAGCTCATCGGTCTGCTAACTGAGCTTATATCTAACTAGACAGGTGACCACTTAAATTAAAATATAATCTTGCATAAATATGTACCTCATAAATAACAAACAGATAAATAATCGTATATCAATATTCCATAATTTCAGTTTATTGAATAATATGAATATCTACTCAATATGTAAGATGTAACCAAGTTTATTCAAGCATTTGATGCAATGATTTCATATTAAACTCAGTTGAAAGCTAACTTCATTTACACTACTCACTGATAGATTTGCACAAACAATTTAATAACGAGAAATAAAATGAAGAAATATACGTATAATTAAATATTTGGGACTTTGAAGGCAAAAATTGAAACTTACCTGAAACGAGCTCAGCTAGGGTTTTTCTTTGACGCTTTGGAACAAGAAGGTGGGAATAGAGGTTTGTTCTTATGTGGAACCCTAGATGAAAGACTTTTCTTGAGCTTCAATAGGCCCAGTATTCTTTAGCACGACTGGAGAATCTAGGCTGGCCCATAAAAGATTGGAAGTATTAATTCGGAAGATATTAGAAAATAGCCACTTTTGGAACTGCTAAATGCTAATCAAGCTTTAATCAGCATTTCAAAACTATTCAACTTTTATTATTTTTTACCACGAAAAAGAAATATAATAAAAAATTTAATTGTGGCTGCTAAAAACTTCAGAGTGTTATGAAATATAATTCAAAGTAGCAATATGAAACAAGGAAATAAAAGCAATTTAGTAAACATAAATAAGAAACGGAGATAGAGAGAAGGAAGAGATTTTTTTCTTTAATTGTATGTATTTTTCTATTTATTACAAGGCCTTTATATATGCATTAAAAGTGAAGAAAATATGTCATGGAATATGTCATTGAACATACAAAATATGTCATTGAATATGTCATTAAGCATTTGAGATGAAGATCACGGAAGAAGAGTAGACATCCACCATAATGTGATATTTATCATAACACTCCTCCTTAGATGTCCAAAGATAATGTGTCTCGTTAAAACCTTACTAGAAAAAAACCCTATGGGAAAAAAAATCCTAGTGAACGAAAAAGAGTACACATGTTTAGAGATACGCTTTTTGGTTGCCTCGTTAAAAACCTTGCAAGGAAAACTCAGTGGGACAAAACCTTGTAAGGGAAAAAGAGTACAACGCGTATTAACTCCCCCTGATGAGAACATCAATTCACATCCTTGATCATTCACATCCCAATCTTGTACACTAGTTTCTTGAAAGTTGACGTCGGTAGAGATTTGGTGAACAAATCAGCCATATTATCACTTGAAAGAATCTGTTGCACATTGATATCACCATTCTTTTGAATATCATGTATGGGAAATAACTTTGATGAAATGCGATTTGTCCTAACTCCTTTTATGAATCCTCCTTTCAATTGGGATATTCATGATGTACTGTCTTCATACAAAATTGTGGGTAGTTTGTAACACTTCAAATTATTTTTGGCTCGAATAAGATGTATTATAGACCTCAACCATACACATTCTCGACTTTCTTCATGAATAGCAATTATCTCAGTATGATTAGATGAAGTAGCCACGATTGATTGCTTAGTCGATCGCCAAGATATGACAATACCTCCACATGTAAACACATAGCATGTTTGAGATCAAGCCTTGTGTGTGTCAGATAAATACCCCGCATCGACATAACCAACATGATCGGGATTGCAATCATTGCCATAAAATAAGGTCACATCGGTAGTCCCTTATAGATAACGCAATATATGTTTGATTTCATTCCAATGTCTCCTTATAGGAGCAGAGCTATATCTTACTAAGACATTAACTGAAAAAATTATGTCACGCTTTGTAGTGTTAGCAAGATACGTTAGTACATCAATTGCACTAAGATGTGGTACTTCAGGACCAAGAAGTTCTTCAGTATTTTCATGAGGTCTGAATGGATTTTTATTTATATCGAGTAATCTCACAACCATCAGGATACTTAATGGATGTGCTTTATCCATATAGAATCACTTTAAAATCTTTTCAGTGTATGCTGATTGGTGGACAAAATTTTTATCTTTCATATATTCAATTTGTAGACCAAGACAAAATTTTGTTTTTGTCTTTACAAGATCTTTCATTTTAAATTCTTTCTTTAAACAGTTTACTGCTTCAGGAAGCTCCCCGAGAGTTCTAATGATATTTGAATCATCAACATACACGACGATTATAACAAATTCAAATCCAGATCCTTTTATAAAGGCACAAGGACAAATTGAATTATTCTTGTACCCTTCTTTCAACAAGTACTCTCTTGGGTGATTATACCACATGCGCCATGATTGTTTCAATCCGTATAAGGAAGCTTTATTTAATAAATTTCTTGGAAACCATAATATGTTTCAGAACAATTTAAATCCTTCAATAATTTTCATTATACGCATATCAAATTTTTCATATATTGCTAGATTAAAACCTGAAATGCCAGGATATTTACAAATCTTCTTGTGACACAAGTCGTCTTTATGTCTATCGACTTATCTTTCTTCGCACAAGAATACATTTATACCTCCACTGGCTTTATACTTTTAGGTGTTTGGACTATCCGTCCAACTTCACATTTTTTCAGGTGAAATCAATCTTGATTGCATTATTTTTTATTTTATTTTGGCCAATCATTTATCTGTCCAAATTTCATGACAGATTTGAGCTCAAGATCCTCGTCAATATTAATAATATTGAGCGCTACATTATATTAACAATATCGTCGATGATCACTTTAAGTCGGTTCCATTATTACCTAATAAATACATAACTTATTGAGATCTCTTTATCTCATTATTTTCAGGTACCTGAGCCTCTCCCATGAGGTCTTATGAAGTGTTATGTCGTGGTGCTCTTCTAGGGCACTTGCATCCTTATTATGACCATTTTGAATATTTGCCCCTCTCCTTCTTCAAGGAGTTTTATCTTAGGAACCGATTGGTCTGTTACGCTTCATGCGTGTCATAAACTCTATCCCTCATGGACTTTATTCTATTTTGGAGCATTAACAGCTGCAATATGACATTTAGCTTTGGGTCAACAAATGCGTCTGACAATAATTTATAAATGAATTATCACTTGAACTTCAAGTTCATATTTTCTCGTACGAGGATCTATATGTATTCATAATAATTCATTTCATGTATCACTTTCTCAGCCGTCCATTTCTCCCCCTAATGTTGGGATCACCAACACATTTCCCAAGCTTCTTTGGGAACTCATCTCTGTGCATTTTGGTGGCATAATTAAATCATATAGCACATCCATATTTCTATATAGAAATTATTTGGTTCCTGACCCTGAACCGATTGTTATAGGGATAAATTTTTATAACTTGGCTAGATGCGTACAAGTGTTGCTGTATATTAAAAAATACATCTCATACCAAATTTCATTTTTGAGAGTTTTGTTCTCATAACCAATGATTTAGCTATAATCGGAGGCATACAATTTCTGCTAAACCAACTTGGATTTAAACCAGTATTATCAAGATAAATCATCATAATTTATATTTTGGAACTGTGCTCTAATAATTTGAGCAAGCAATCTTGCAAAAGCCAAACTGCAAGTTGATAACAAATGCACATGTGACTGTCACACCTCCTTTTTTGCGCGCCCGCCCCGAAGGGTTAAATGCGCGGGTGGAGTTTTTCCAATTTAAGTGACAATATTCGAAATGAGATTATTTATTTAATTCAGAGTCGCCACTTGGGAAAGGTTTGGCTTTTGGTGTCCCAAGTCACCGGTTTATCTTGAATCCCAAATCGAGGAAATTTTTGACTTTTCCAAATGAAGTCTGCGAACCAGAAATTCTAAGTAAGGAATTCTGTTGACCCGAGGGAAGGTGTTAGGCACCCTCGAATCCCGTGGTTCTAGCACGGTCGCTTAAATTGTTATAATGGCTAAATATCTGATTTAAATACATGTTATGACTTACGTGCTTTTATTAAGTTTAAACCGCTTTTATCATTATCACTTATTTTTATAGAATTGCAACGTCGTGAAAATGCATCTCGAACCACGTCACAATCAATGCGCCCGTGATCGTCAACACATTTGGACTTCGTTGAGATTTGGATTTGGGTCACATCAATGTGCACCCGAATTTAAGAATATGGTTTAATTAAGCCGCGCCTAAAGAGTCTAACGCGTTATTATTTTTGTGGAAGGCCATGAAATTCGCTAAACGGCCTATCCTGGACTCTAAATAATTATTATGGTTATTTATTGAGGGCCACGCAATTTTGCATTTTTGTTTGGCGAGGCTCGCCTCTATTTTAGAAAAGGATATCCTAAAGTGGCTACATTTCTAACTATGTTCAATCTAAAATAGAAGAAAGAAGATACATGTCAATTCAAGTATATGCTTTGGGCCTAAATCTTATCAATTTCTGATTAGTTATTTGTAAAGTAAAAGACGTCCTACTTTTATGAGAAATGTTCTACTTTGATAAAGAAATTACGTGACAAATGCTATGCTCATATCCAAAACATCTCTTGAATTGAATTCAAACTAGACTCATTTAGGCTAGGTTAAGGGAATTAACCCACTAAGCATTATTATCACTGGGGGTTCGAACGCGCTCCTATATACTGCCTAGCGGGTTTTGACGAAAGAAACTAAAATAAAACAGAACATCATTGTGTAAGGTGGAAGTATCCTATCCTATGCATATCATTATAGCTAAAACAAGAATCTGATCAGTCACTGTGTCAAATATTTGTACATCCTACGTACCACACCATTACTTAACCCATATCAACAAACAACTATAAACTAAGATACAAGAGGCTAAAACTCAGCTTAAGCATTAACTAACTGGCATTTTTACTATTGAATTATACACTGATCAATTCATACGAAAGGAGCAATAGACCACGAGCATTACAGACAGACATTTAAACTTCTTGGAATTCCTTTCATTTCATGCTTTCGAACGGTTACAGTTTACACCCACATAGGATTTGAAATGTGTACCTGGAATGCTGAAATGCAAAGAGGAAGAAGAGAATGACAGGGAAAGGTCAGCAGCAGCAGGAAACCAAATAACAGCAGCAGCAGCAGGTAACCAAATAGAAACAAAATCCCAGTGCAAGATGCAGTTATAGCCAATGGGCAGAGGCAACAAAAATGACAGCAACAAGCAGAGAAGTGGGCTCAGGATTCAAACGGTCCAACTCCAAAAGAAGGCAAACCAATAAGAACCAAAACAAAAGAAACCTAGCTGATACTTGAGGGGAAATCAGCACTTATTTGAAACAGGTTAAACAAACTGGGAATCGAACAATTAGCAGGAAGAAAAGACAGTTTCTGCTTTCTGTATATCCACCCTCTATCTCCTTTCTTTCCAAAATCTAAAACCAATCTTCAGTTTTGAAATTATACTGAAGTTATTAAAAGAAATCTTTTCCAGTTCCTGTTTTCAGAATTTGAACTCTCAGATGTTCCCTCTCAGTGTCTCTCTCTATCTTTGTATGCTCTGTCTGTATGTATATATATCTGTATGTATTTCAACTCTCTCTTTCAAAAATTCCTCACAGTGTGTGTATTTTTCTTCTCTCCAATCTTCCCAGTTCTCTGACCTCTAATCCTCTCTTTATAAGCCTTCACATTACCCCTTTTAACAGCATGTTTAGACTATCACCATACCCCTCCCATGTGCCTTCCATTTTCAGTTCCACTTTAGCTAATTAAGTATTAACCCCATCATTCCCCTGGCAGGCTTAAGCTTTCCCATTTTATTAACTAAAAGCAAGCATGGGCAGCAGGATGTAGTCTGACAGCACATGCTGTCAAACCATTTTTAAATCCAAAGCCCTTTAATGCAGGAAACAGGCTGTGCACAATGCACATGCTGTGCACAAGTGCACATGCCATCAACTCAGATTTCAATTAACAATCTACCCTCAGATTCAAATATAGCAACTATAAGTGAACCTACTTGATCCTTACTTTGATTCAAACAAAGTTGCAGCAAGCAACAGGTGCAATCGTTAACATTTGAACTACTGAAATTAATTGACGACATTTGTCGACTCGACTATACTAGTTATAACTCATACAGTCGTAACCAAAAATCAAACATTTAACAGTATCGACAAGGTTCGCATTACACTGACTGAGCAGAATTGTGCTTCGAGGAATCAGTTAATCAGTACAAATTTGGAATTCAACTAATTGCTCAACAAATACATACATACACACTATCAGGACAAGTAGAAAAGGACACTTAATCAAACAACAAGGGTTCAGGCAAAGTAGACAGGACACAATTAATAGAAACTCAAAACAAAACAGACTTCAACAATCACGAACAGCTTTTAAAACAAATCACACGGACTAAAACAAGTAAAGGAAAGAAAGCAAACTCACCTTAAAACTCGAAAAATCAAAAGTTTTGAACTCGGATTTGGACAGACCTTTCTTAAGGCTGAACGGACTTTAATCGAAGTGTTTCTCAGATGAGAAACACCTCGATTAAGGTCCATTAGGCCTTAATTTCTTTGGCTCGAACAAAACACGGACCAGTGACGAAGAATCACAAAGTTCCAAAACTCAGATCTGGGATTCATGCTTCCCTGATCAGATTCGGACCAAACCAAGTATGGTTTGGTCACGAGGGGGGTCTGGGGAGTGTCTGGTGTGAAGCTGGGGTTAAACGGTGTAGATCGAGTTTTGACTCGAATCTTCAAATGAAGATTCGAGGACCTAGAGGATGATTCGAACTAAACGGTCAACAGGTCTATGCTCAGGGTGGTGAGGGGGTTCTATGGTGTTCAGGGCGAGGTCACCGGCGTTCATGCCGCCGATTTTCATGGTGGAGGATACAGGGGCGGCTCTAGGGTTTGATGGGGATGAGGTTGAAGACGGGAGCTGGGGTATCAGATGGGGGGGCAGGGTAAGGTTATAGGCTTATATATGGAATAGGTGGGTTGATCTCGGCCGTCGGATCAACTGAAATCAATGGCTTGGATCTAAAGGCCTAGGGGAAACAGTGTCGTTTCAACTAAAGGGGGTTTGGGTTGGTCCGGGTGGAAACGGGTCGGGTTCTGTTCGTGGGTGTGGGAAATGTGATCTTGGCCGTTGATCAATCTGAGATCAACGGCCTGGATCACACTGGATTAAAACGGCGTCGTTTGGACACCTTGGGTATCAGGTTGGACTGGACCGGGCAGGCCTGGTTTGGGCATTGTTTGTTTGGGCCAATTTTAATAAATTGGCCCAATCCGGAAGAAGAAGAGAGATTTCTTTTTTCTTTTATTATTTTTATTTCTTTTTCTTATTTATTTTAAAAACAAAACTAAGCAAAAAAATCAAATTAAAATTAAATACACACTCAATACAATTATTTGCACACACACTAAAATATTTCAAAACAGGTAAAATCAAACCAAAATAAAATCACGGACGAGGATGCCTATTTATGATTTTCTGTTTAACGACCGGATTACGGTTCGAATTATGCATGACACACACATTTTTTGTATTTTGTTTTAATAAAGTAAAAATGGGCAAAAATCGTAAATAACCAACAAAGTGCCAGGTAAAAATCCCAAACTTGTACAGCAGGGCCAATTATTATTATTTTTTATTTCTCTTGGAGCGATTGTCGTGCGAAACAAAAATCACGTGCTCACAGCTGCCCCTCTTTGTTCGGAAACACGAAGAGTTTTCGTGCAAAGATAAAGTGAGCGTGTATGAGCGATTTTTGCCTATGGACCACTCCGTATGAAGCATGTTTTTGAAAGATCTGACCGAATCTTGCTTCAAAGATTTCCTACATATCCTGGGCTAAACAGGAATCAGGTCAATGTAGTTCGAGAAGTTTTGGTAGCTGGGACTACCATGGGATTGCAATGCTTGCTGCTACTGCTGTTGCTGTTGTCACTGCTGCGTCACTGACCGCCTTATTACAACCAAACGAAAATTGGAAACTGAACTAACTACTTATATGCATGTCAACTGCTAGTTACAAGATTCCTATCTATGATTCTTTTACGACTTGATCTTGGGTCTTAGCTGATTCTGCTTGTAGACTCCGATCTGAATCTTGATGCTTGCGAGTTGCGGCGACTTGTTTAATCTCTGGGATACTGAGTGAGACGCGATTGGCAGGGTTCAGGACCTTAAACAAATGTTGGAGTCAATTTGCCTTCCGTTTACTCCGATATCTCGAGACATCTTCTCTCTTTTTCTTCTTTTTCTTCGTTGATTCCGAACTGGGACTCATCTCGTGGGTCATTTCGATCCATGTGGCTCGAGGTTAGACCTGCGGGAGAAAACAAACGAACGAAATTTTCTGCCCCAGTTTCACTAGGAAAATTTCGTTAATTATTCGCCAGGAAGTTCATAAAATTGATGAAAGAGGATATGCATGCTCAGTTCAGGGTTGGAGCCCTAATACCGACTAGCTGGGGAAAGGTTCAGTTTAGGGTTTTAAAACCCTAACGCCGAACAAAGGAAGAATTCAGTTTAGGGTTTAAAACCCTAATGCTGACTAAAGAAAAATTCAGTTTAGGGATTAAAACCCTAATGCTGATTGCATGGAAAAGCTCAGTTTAGGGTTTAAAACCCTAATGCTGGCTGAAAGGAAAAAGTTCAGTTTAGGGTTTAAAACCCTAATGCTAACTAAAAGGAAAATTCAGCTTAGGGTTTAAAACCCTAATGCTGATTGCATGGAAAAGCTCAGTTTAGGGCTTAGAACCCTAATGCTGGCTGAAAGGAAAAAGTTCAGTTTAGGGTTTAAAACCCTAATGCTGACTAAAAGGAAAAGCTCAGTTTAGAGTTTAAAACCCTAATGCTGGCTGCATGGAAAAGCTCAGTTTAGGGTTTAAAACCCTAATGCTGGCTGAAAGGAAAAAGTTCAGTTTAGGGTTTAAAACCCTAATGCTGACTAAAAGGAAAATTCAGTTTAGGGTTTAAAACCCTAATGCTGATTGCATGGAAAAGCTTAGTTTAGGGTTTAAAACCCTAATGCTGGCTGAAAGGAAAAAGTTCAGTTTAGGGTTTAAAACCCTAATGCTGACTAAAAGGAAAATTCAGTTTAGGGTTTAAAACCCTAATGCTGATTGCATGGAAAAGCTCAGTTTAGGGTTTAGAACCCTAATGCTGGCTGAAAGGAAAAAGTTCAGTTTAGGGTTTAAAACCCTAATGCTGACTAAAAGGAAAAGCTCAGTTTAGGGTTTAAAACCTTAATGCTGATTGCATGGAAAAGCTCAGTTTAGGGTTTAAAACCCTAATGCTGGCTGAAAGGAAAAAGTTCAGTTTAGGGTTTAAAACCCTAATGCTGACTAAAAGGAAAAGCTCAGTTTAGGGTTTAAAACCCTAATGCTGGCTGCATGGAAAAGCTCAGTTTAGGGTTTAAAACCCTAATGCTGGCTGAAAGGAAAAAGTTCAGTTTAGGGTTTAAAACCCTAATGCTGACTAAAAGGAAAATTCATTTTAGGGTTTAAAACCCTAATGCTGATTGCATGGAAAAGCTCAGTTTAGGGTTTAAAACCCTAATGCTGGCTGAAAGGAAAAAGTTCAGTTTAGGGTTTAAAACCCTAATGCTGACTAAAAGGAAAAGCTCAGTTTAGGGTTTAAAACCCTAATGCTGGCTGCATGGAAAAGCTCAGTTTAGGGTTTAAAACCCTAATACTGGCTGAAAGGAAAATTCAGTTTAGGGTTTAAAACCCTAATGCTGATTGCATGGAAAAGCTCAGTTTAGGGTTTAAAACCCTAATGTTGGCTGAAAGGAAAAAGTTCAGTTTAGGGTTTAAAACCCTAATGCTGACTAAAAGGAAAATTCAGTTTAGGGTTTTAAAACCCTAATGCTGACTGGCTGGGGATAAAGCTCGAGAATACTACACGATCTATTTTTGAGTTTTCTTGTTTTAATAGAAGATAAAAGGGCGTTTCGTGGAAGCTTACCTTTCGAGTGAATTCATCATTGCCGAAGTACTTCCTGTACCCATGTACCTTCTTCTTTGGGTGACACCTGCTTCTTGCACGGTTGTCTTGGATCAGACCTGTTTCAACCTTTCAGACAAAGAATCATTCGTTAGTTCGGAAATGACGGTCGGTTTGGTGACCTTGACCGTTCCCAGTTGCTTTCTTGCGTCTGTATTTCTGTTGTGAAGTTCCGCCATTGATTTGATTCGAATGGCGAAACCCTTCTAGACTGTTCAGGCTTGTATTTCCAGATTCTGCGATGATTTGCCTCGTAAGGCCTCTTTTTTTTGTCTTTTTTGTCCCGTTTTGATTGGAGGTTCTCAACGGGGATTTTATTGGAGGTGTTCTGTGGGAATTTGTACAAAAAGAAGCTCTGTGGGGGGAATATTTACAAAGTGGATTCTTTGTGCGGATTCTGTACAATGGGGTATGCTGGGTTTTTTGTTTCAAAACGAGTTTCCCAGGGTTTGTTGGGGTAAGCTTGTTGGGGAATTTTTACAAAGGGACTCGCTGGGGCTGTGCTGGGGAAATTCCAACGGGGATTTTTTTTTTATATTGGGGAGACTCTGTGGGAGATTGTACAAGGAGAGACTCTGTGGGGATTTGTACAGAGGGAGACTCTGTGGGGATTCGTCCGAAGGCGGACTTGCTGGGGGAGATTTCTCTCTTTCCTCTTTACTTTAAACACCATCAAACATCATGATTCATCAGGCTTGGGCAATCGTACCAACGAAATGAGGCGTTTTCCTTCATGAAACGGGATTCCGTGCAAACAAACCTGCCACCTGCCCTTTCCGGTGTGTCCTGAACTTGGGGTTAAAACACAAAAGGGATTCGAAGAGAAGCAAAGAAAGGAGAACACAAATTCAGGAAAGGAGTGTCCCTTTTGGGATGAGAAAGACTTATCTGAGGAAGATAACGCTGGCTTTAAATGACATGACATGCTCTTTGGACTGGACGTCTGACCTTCCATGAACTTGCGTTTTCCTGAACCAGAACAGATCTGTGATTCCAAACCGGTGGAACTTTGCCGAGACCTCCTTGGGGTGGAGTCATTCCTTTTCGGCTAACAGCGCCCTTTGCGGGTTTTCGCTGGCTGACCTCTCTCATTTCTCTTCCTGTCATCGCTTGATAGCACTCTTTGTGAGTTTTTACTAAACAAGCTCTCTCATTTTGGTTTCTCTTCTCCCGTCGCCTCGTGGTGCCCGAAGGTTTTCACCGCCGAGACTCTCTCATTTTATTTCTCTAAATTCAGAGTGTGCCGGTTTCCATTTGTGATGCTTATTGGTTCCCCACCATATTCGGTAATTGATTTGAAGGCTTGTGCTTGGTAAAGAGAGGTAGATGATACTAACTTCTAAACTGCTCGACGTGCCCCGGTTTCAATTTCAGGGTGAATGGGATTTTATTGTTGGTGTGACTGAACCTCAGGGAGAGGCTGCCTACGTATCCTTTCGGAATCAAGTCAAACGTAGTTCAGGCCTCAATCAATGTTTTGTTTTCTTTTCTTTTTTTTTCTTTTTTTTTTGTAGAGAGGATTGGGTAGTGTTTGGGAGTAGTGGGGGATAAAACCTTCGCCATTTTCAAATGTGTCAGGATCACGGGAGTATGATCTAGACGTAGTA
Source organism: Nicotiana sylvestris (assembly GCF_000393655.2). Taxonomy (NCBI): domain Eukaryota; kingdom Viridiplantae; phylum Streptophyta; class Magnoliopsida; order Solanales; family Solanaceae; genus Nicotiana; species Nicotiana sylvestris. Next base: position 83,272,107 of record NC_091066.1, on the reverse strand, counting down.
TCTCTTGACTGCATCTGCATTTACCGTTGTGTCGGGGTCATTTCCTTCGATATCACCTAAATACAAGGCTTCTCTCGGCAATATCTTCCTTACGATGTATGGGCCTTTCCAATTTGGGGCAAACTTTCCTTTTACTTCTTCACGATGCGGCAGAATACGCCTTAGTACCAGCTGACCTACTTCGAAATTCTGGGGTCGGACTTTCTTGTTGTAAGCACGGGCCATCCTTCGTTGGTATAACTGTCCGTGACAAACTGCGGCCATTCGCTTTTCATCAATCAACGTCAATTGCTCCAGTCGAGCCTTGACCCACTCGCTGTCTTCGATTTCTGCTTCGACAATGATTCGAAGCGAAGGAATTTCTACCTCTGCCGGTATTACAGCCTCAGTCCCATAAACCAAAAGATAAGGAGTCGCTCCCACCGATGTGCGTACCGTAGTGTGGTACCCCAATAATGCAAAAGGTAACTGCTCATGCCACTGTCGGGAACTTTGGATCGTTTTCCTCAAAATCTTCTTGATGTTTTTGTTTGCCGCTTCCACAGCACCATTGGCTTTTGGCCGATAAGGAGTGGAATTCCTATGCGTTATCTTGAATTGCTCGCATACATCTCCCATCAAGTGACTGTTCAAGTTTGCTGCATTATCTGTAATGATAGTCGCAGGAATACCGAAGCGACAGATAAGATTTGAGTGTACAAAATCCACCACAGCTTTCTTAGTGACCGACTTGAGAGTGACAGCTTCTACCCATTTTGTGAAGTAATCGATGGCAACCAGTATAAACCTGTGTCCATTCGAAGCCTTTGGTTCAATTGGTCCAATGACGTCCATGCCCCAAGCGACAAATGGCCAAGGTGCGGACATGGGATGCAGTTCCGTGGGAGGTGCATGAATCAAATCACCGTGCACCTGACACCGATGACATTTCCGAACGAAGCTAAAGCAATCCTTTTCCATGGTCATCCAGTAGTAACCTGCTCTAAGGATTTTCTTCGCTAAGACATACCCGTTCATGTGAGGTCCGCACACACCTGCGTGTACTTCGTGCATGATCTTTCTCGCTTCCTCGATATCGACACATCTTAGGAGATTGAGGTCCGGGGTCCTCTTATATAACAATTCACCGCTCAAAAAGAAACCACTTGCATGTCGCCTAATGGTCCTCTTTTGATCTCCAGTAGCGTGCTCGGGGTATTCTTGCGTCTTCAGGAACCTCTTGATGTCATGGTACCAAGGCTGCGTATTTGATCCCGCCTCGATTACACTGCAGTAACCGTGTCTTTCCTTGATTTGGATTTCCAAAGGATCGACGTGGGCGTTGCCCGGGTAGGGTAGCATTGAAGCCAAAGTAGCAAGTGCATCTGCCAGTTCATTGTGACACCTCGGAATGTACCTGAATTCTATTGATGTAAAGCGCTTGCTGAGGTCCTCCACATGTTGTCGGTATGGGATAAGTTTGACATCCCGAGTTTCCCATTCGCCTTGAGCTTGCCGGATGATCAGGTCAGAATCTCCCATAATCAGTAAGTCTTCGACATCCTGATCGATTGCCATATGCATGCCCATAATGCAGGCTTCATACTCAGCTGTATTATTTGTGCAAAAGAAACGCAGTCTAGCTGTGGCGGGATAATGCTGACCGGAAGGCGAGATCAAAATTGCCCCAATCCCCACACCCTTGGCGTTCACGGCTCCGTCAAAGAACATCTTCCAAACGTGAGCTTCCTCCGAGATCACTTCTACGGTGTTTACTTCTTCATCTGGAAAGTAGGTATCCAATGGCTGGTATTCCTCATCGACCGGGTTTTCGGCCAAATGATCTGCTAACGCCTGGGCTTTCATTGCCGTGCGAGTGACATAAACTATGTCGAATTCCGTAAGCAAGATTTGCCATTTAGCCAGTCTCCCAGTAGGCATTGGTTTCTGAAATATATACTTCAAAGGATCCAACCTGCTTATGAGGAATGTAGTGTGGGCTTGGAGATAATGTCTCAGCTTTTGAGCAACCCATGTGAGAGCGCAGCATGTCCTTTCCAGCAGAGTGTATTTGGCCTCGTAGCCGGTGAATTTCTTGCTCAAGTAGTAAATTGCTTGCTCCTTCTTTCCGGTTATGTCGTGTTGCCCGAGGACGCAGCCGAAAGAGTTCTCCAAGACTGTTAGATACAAGAAAAGTGGCCTTCCCGGTTCTGGAGGGACCAAGACCGGGGGATTCGAAAGGTATTCTTTGACTTTATCAAAGGCTTCTTGACACTCAGTTGTCCATTTAATCGCCGCATCTTTCCTTAACAGCTTGAATATGGGCTCACACGTGCTTGTCAGCTGGGCAATAAACCGACTGATGTAGTTCAACCTGCCCAAAAGACTCATCACGTCTTTCTTTGTTCTCGGAGGAGGTAGATCTCTGATGGATTTTATCTTAGTTGGATCTAGCTCGATTCCTCTCCTGCTTACGATGAAGCCCAGAAGTTTGCCCGACGGAACTCCGAAAGCGCATTTGGCTGGGTTTAGCTTCAAGTCATACTTCCTTAATCTCTCGAAGAATTTCCTCAAGTCTTGGATGTGATTATCCTGCGTCCTGGACTTGACTATCACGTCATCCACATACACCTCTATTTCCTGATGCATCATGTCATGGAAAATGGCAGTCATGGCCCTCATGTAAGTAGCCCCCGCATTCTTCAAACCAAACGGCATGACCCGGTAGCAGTAGGTGCCCCAAGGCGTGGTGAAGGCAGTTTTCTCGGCGTCTTCTTCATCCATCAGTACCTGATGATACCCAGCGTAACAATCTACAAAAGACTGTATCTCGTGTTTGGCACAATTGTCAACGAGGATGTGGATGTTGGGCAGCGGGAAGTTATCTTTAGGACTTGCTCTGTTCAGATCTCGGTAATCTACACATACCCGAGTTTTCCCGTCCTTTTTTGGTACTGGAACCACATTCGCCAACCATGTTGTATATTGGACTACCCGAATCACTCCCGTTTTCAGTTGTTTGGTGATCTCCTCTTTAATCTTGTCACTGACCTCAGTTTTGAACTTTCGTTGCTTTTGTTGAACTGGAGGACAATCAGGATGAATCGGCAATTTATGAACCACTAGATCAACACCTAGTCCCGGCATGTCATCATATGACCAAGCAAACACGTCTTTGAATTCAAGAAGAAGTTGAATTATCGCCTCTCGCGTTTTCTTGTCCGTGTGAATGCTTATCTTGGTCTCCCGGATTTCTTCCGGGGTTCCTAAATTTACCGGTTCAGTGTCATTCAGATTTGGCTTAGGTTTATTCTCGAAATATTCCAACTCTCGGTTTATCTCCCTAAAAGCCTCTTCCGCATCATATTCTGGTTCTGGGTTCATTAATTCGCAGTTAAATAACTCATTGTGATCTGGGCGTGAAGTCTGCAAGCATGTCATATTTAAAGCCACATTATTAGGACTGAAAAGGAAGATAAAAGGAAAAATAATAAAAATCAGAACAAAAGAAAGAATAGGAAAGCAATGATGATTTTTTTTATATTTTCTTTGGAAAGTTGGAAGACAACAATGTTTACAACTAAGAACTCAAAACAACAAAAAGAAGAAAACATTCAAGTTATGTCCTGGAGATAACTTGTGACACAGGAAAGGTGGCAGGACAGGTCTACCCGGACTTCCGTCTAGTCGGGAATGGCGTAGTCTCCCAGTTTTGGAGTTGGGCGTTCGACCCCATGTACAACATCTCAGCAGTGCTTGTGCCTTCACCTGGTTGAACCATGTGGACCTCGTAGAGCATCTCTCTCATTGCCCCACATATCTCCTCGATTTCCTCAGCTGTGAAGACCTCATCATCTTCTTCTTCAATGTACCTCGGCCTGATGAAAGTTGCATATAAATCCGGCAGTGGTTGAGGTAACTTCCAACCCTCATTTTTCCTTTTCTTTGCCCACTCTTCGTCTGCTGGAGTAGGTTTGAAACCTAGTCCAAAGGGTTTCTTGATGACTGGCAAAGTAATGGGTTCTGTTATTCCCTGAAGGGTTCGTCCAAGCCCCTTCCCTGGCCTAAATCCGTGCCGGATCATCTCTTTGGCTACCATAACCGAGGCGTTAGACAAGAAAGGCTGGGGGCAGGGTATTCCCTCTTCGTGCTGCTCTGCCAGTACAATCTCAAAAGCTTGATAGACCGTATGTTCGCTTCCTTCTCTCGGTTCAAGGTACGGGATGGATGGGTCCCGATAAATGGCATGCTCATCTTCCCCATGGACCACGATCTCTCGGTCTTCGTACTCGAACTTCACCATCTGGTGAAGAGTGGAAGGCACGGCTCCTGCCGCATGGATCCAAGGTCTGCCAAGGAGGAAATTGTAGGATGTGTCCATGTCGATCACCTGGAAGGTGACTCGAAATTCGACTGGTCCTATGACCAACAACAGGTCTATTTCTCCCATGGTATCTCTCTTGATGCCGTCGAAAGCTCTTACGCAGACATTGTTGGGTCGGATTCTTCTGGTCCCAATTTCCATTCTTTGTAGCGTGGAGAGCGGGCAAATGTCAACGCCTGAGCCTCCATCCAACATTACCCGCTTGACATAATAGTCTTCGCATTTAACTGTTAGATGCAAAGCCTTGTTGTGTGCTGCTCCTTCCGGGGGTAAATCATTCTTGCTGAAAGAGATTTGGTTGACGGCGAAGAATCTTTCTGTCATCCGCTCTAGTTGCTCCACCGAGGTTTCAACTGGTACATATGCTTCATTCAGGGTTTTCAGCAGGATCTTTTGATGCTCGGTTGACCTCATCAATAATGACAGCATGGATACTTGCTCAGGGTACTTGCGCAGCTGATCTATCACTTCGTAATCCGGCATTTTCATTTGTTGGAAGAACACCTCCGCTTCTTCAACACTCACGGGCTTCTTTGGAGGGAAGCGCCTTTGTGTGGCGTTGTTCAGTTCTTGGGTATTTGAATACCTTCCAATGAAAGTATTTTCTGGAAGTTCTCCCATGACCTCTTTACCTTTGTACATCACCAAAGTCTTTTGATAATTCCACGGCACTGTGGACGGGTTGGTCATTGGCTTTTGTGGCACGCGTCCGATAACCACTGGCTCATTCAGCCGAGGTGGTTGAATCGTCCCCCGGACCACATAGGCCCCTTTCGGCACGCACATAGATTTTGTCTTTTTGATTCCGAAGTTCTGCGTCTTCTCAGCTTGACCTCGTGGTATGTAAAGAACTTCATTTTTCACAGATACCACTTTCTTCTCTACCTTCTTTTCAGGCTTGCTTTTTCTGCAGCCTTGGCCTCCTCCCCCCTTTCTGATTTCTGGTCTATTTCAGGCCTCCTCCCCGTGTCGACAATGGCAATTATGGCTTTCAAGGCAGGGTCGAACTCTTTGTCTTCACAAATCATGCCGATCAGCGGCCCATTATTGTGAGCGGGCAATGGATTGTTAGTCACATTCGGGATCTCTTCGTCCCTTAGCACTATTTTCCCCTGCTCTATCAAATTTTCGACCACTCTTTTCAATGACCAGCAGTCGTTTGTATCATGTCCCTCGGCCCCTGAATGATAGGCGCATCTGACTCCGGCTTTGTAAGAAGGCGATGTTGGGTTTTGCCTCGTTTGGGGGATTGGTTGCAAGAAACCCAACTGGACTAGCTTAGGGAACAAAGTAGAGTATTGTTCACCGATGGGCGTGAAAGTCCGCCGTCGAGGTGGCTCCTGGGGGCGGAAGTTATTCTGCGGGGGTTGTGGGTTATAGTGGTTGCGGTAAGGAGGCTGATTTCTGGGAGGTGGAGCTGGGCCTCGGTTGGCTTGTTGTGGTGGATGGTTATAAGGTTGGGCATTCATGACCATATAAGGTTGATGAGCATATGCCAAATTTGAGTGAGGGTAGTAGTGTTGTGGGGCTCTTTCCGGAAAATGGGGCCTGGGATGACGATACTCCCTTGCTTCAGAGGCTGCCATAGTCGTTTCTTCCTTCTTCTTCCCCCTCGTCGTTCCTCCGGACCCGCTTTGGACGGCCTGGGAGGTCGCCCTTATGGCTGCTTGACTCAGAATTCTACCCGTTTTCAAGCCATTTTCCACCATCTCTCCAATCTTGATCGCTTCCGCGAATGGCTTACCCATAGCTGACATCATGTTTTGGAAATAGTCAGACTCTTGAGCCTGGAGAAAGGTAGTGACCATTTCCACTTCATCCATGGGAGGCTTCACTCTCGACGCCTGTTCACGCCACTTAATAGCATACTCTCTAAAGCTTTCAGAAGGTTTCTTCTTCAAATTCGACAGAGAGTTTCGGTCTGGCGCAATGTCGATGTTATACTGGAATTGTTTTACAAAATCTCTGGCGAGATCATCCCATATATGCCATCGGGACATTTCCTGATCCATATACCATTCCGAAGCTATCCCTACTAGACTTTCCCCAAAATATGCCATTAGCAGTTCTTCTTTTCCGCCGGCTCCCCGCAATTGGTTGCAGTATTTCTTAAGATGTGCAATGGGGTCACCGTGCCCATCGTATTTCTCAAACTTTGGGGGTATTGAAACCCGTTGGCAGGTGCACGTGAGGGAACATGCACAGGTCGGCGTAAGAGACGCTCTTTTGTCCGCTCAATCCTTGCATATTCTTCAAACTTTGTTCAAGGCTTCTCATTCTCTTGGCAATCTCATTTTGTTCTGCAATTCTGGGGTTCTGATCCTGCCCGGGTGCAAGCTCGCACTGAGGCGGTAGAGGATTAGTGTTGGTAGCGAACCTGGTTGGTTCCATTGAGAACGATGGTGCTTGGAATGTAAAAGAGGATGAGTCAAAGCTTGGCTTGTATGTGGTAGGTTGTGCCGTAACCGGGCAAGGCGATGCAGTAAAGATGTTCATGCTTGCATCAGTGGCCGACATTCGGGGATGAGGCTCAGAAGGCGATCCAGCGGAGAAGGCTGAGGTGGCTGGGTACCCGAATGGGGTAGCAGGATAATTTATGGGGACATTAGAAGTCCCACTTGACCTGGAGAATAATTCAGGGAATCCGGGGACGACACTTGGCGGCTCTTTCCCATTGTTCCAGTCGTCCAGCATTTCCAACATGCGGAGCCGTAGGATTCTATTTTCCTCCGCAGTTGCGGATTCAGGTGTGAGGACGGCTGAGATTGAGCTCTCCTCAGAAACAGGGATCGTTTGCAATGGACATTTCTGAAGACATTTCCACACTCCCTTTTGACCTGGTGAAGTAAGTGTGAGTACTGCTTCTGGCCCTAACAACAGGTAGTTGAACACTTCTCCTTGACCTCGTGAAATATGAGTGCGAGGCCAGACTTTCACCAAACCAACCGTCCTTTCAAAAACCCTGGAAATGCTTAATGACAAACGCACGGTTAATTTGTAGCAAATAACAGATAGTTAATCTCACGTTGGACATGATGCACCTATACAGTTAAGTGGATTACTACATGTTTGCTACGAGAGCATGCGTCATTCCGGCATTTTTTATTAGTTTTTTTTTTTTTATTTTATTTTTGCAGTAAAGGAAATGCGACCGGATCCGATGAGGATTGCCTACGTATCACGGTGCCTACGTGAATCAGATCATTACGTAGTTCGAAAAACACAGATGATCGTAAAAGAAACAAACTCTTTATTGTTGAAATGTTCTATTACAAACTACATTTTGCAAAAGAAAAAGCGAACTTTGAAAATAAACCTAGATTCAAAATAGACTAAAAATCACCCTGATGGAAAAAACGAGCAGAAGATGCTAAGATACAGATTTGACCTATGAGTGCATTATGGTTTTGAAAATTGGTGTCCGCGGGGCATCGTTCGGCCTCACCGCGGTCCTAGGCGTGAGATCCCTCTCAAGTTGCTCCAGCTCATGCATAGTCTGCTTGACATAACCCATTACTGCCGAGAGGACGGTAACGCTGGACATGTTCTCACATCGTAGACATCGTCTGGTGATGGCATGGGCAATGGCCTTGATCCTATCTCTGGTTTGCTTTTTCTCTATGAGTAGGCGTTTTATCTGATCGCTACATATCTTGAATACTTGAGCATCCTGTATATGCTGATGCTTCAGTCGCCGTACTTCCAACTTTATCTGGGCTATTGAGTCGTACCAGTATCTGCTCTCAATTTGGAAATCCTTAGCCTGATTAGCTGCTTTGATTTTGAGTGTAGCCAGCTCTCTCTTCATTTCAACAACAGTCTTCTCGTGGTCGCCTTCCAATTGATTCAGGTATTGGCGATGCTTATCTGCTCTTGTATCCCACTGTGCCCTGAGCTCTGCTATGATGTTTTCAGATTTCTCCAAACCATCTCGCCATTCCCTGATTTCATTTTTTAGCCTTTTTATCAGGTGTTCGTCTGATCGACGCCTTGGCTGTTTATTCGCATCCACCCTTATCTATTTGATCTGGGCTCTGAGCATTTCATTTTCTTGAATTAACCTGTTCCGCTCTCCCAGATCGGCAGCAACTTGCACGTTGTGTTCATATTTCAAGCTTTCCACTTGTTGCTTTAACCTGCTGATTTCGGCGCAATAGCCTCTTTCCTTTGCTAACCAATCCCACTGTCTTTGCGATGATTCAGTGAAATCCCGGATGTGGGGTCTCTTAGCCGACCTTTTATGCTCAAATTCCCTTCTATACCATGCAAGGTAACCTGGCGCCGTCTCTCCTTTGGCTCGATCCCGCACGCAAGTATCTGATTTCAAATATTGACACTCACTCCAGATTTGGCGAATCTTCGCTTCTGGGAATTATCCGTTAGGACTTATCTCAACTGCTTGAGTGCTAAGATCTTCCTCATGAGGTATTGTCTGGCATCTTCCGAATTGTCTCAAAACTCGGCAGGGTGTGTAAGGTTGAATGCTCTTAAGCCCCATCAGTAAGAAATGAGTTTTAGCCGCCGACATATATAGGATCTCATCAACGGGCAACCATCCCAACGTCCATTGTATTTGGCTGGCAGTAAGAGCTTGAAATAACGAGGTCCATGCCAGGACTCCTTTGGGCAAAATGATCTCTTTGGTTCTCGTGTAAGATTCTTCTATGCGGGTCTTTTCCGGGGAACCATGGCTCAAAATCTCGGAATGATGGCAGAGGTGCTCGGTCATCCATATCTGTAGGAGCAAGTTACAACCTTCGAAGAAATTTCCCCCAGCTTTACAAGCTGTGAGAGCTCGAAAGATGTCGGATACCACCATAGGCGCGAGAGTACTGTCACTTTGCGTGAGTAAAGTGCTGACGACCCCAGATATCTTCAAATCAATGTTTCCATCTTTCCTTGGAAATACCAGAAGGCCCAGGAATATTATCATGAACGCTACCCGTCTGTGCTCGTCCCACTTCTGACGAACTCCTTTGCTGCACAGTTTGTTGATTGGATTATTGAATCCCCCTCGTGACCGTACCTATCATATATGAAGCATGAAGTACAGAATCCGGCTGCTAGATCCGGGTTGTGGACTGTTCTAGGTATTTTCAATGAATCCAGGAACCGATGTACCGTGACGACTCTCGGGGCGACCAAGTATTTTTCCCTCAATGGAAGTTCAGTATTCCCGATGTATCCGGCCATTTCTTCCAAAGTCGGAGTGAGTTCAAAATCAGAGAAATGGAAAACATTGTGCGCTGGGTCCCAATAGGTAACCAAAGCTCTTATGATATCTCCCCGAGGCTGGATTTCCAATAAACCCACAAGACCTTTCAGATATTTCTTAACCTCTTTTTGTCCTTCAACACCTAGATCATTCCACCATAACCGTAACTTGACAGGGATTTTGGTCATTATTGAAAAATGTTCATTTCGCATCGTGCTCATCCTGCACATTTATTAAGGTGATTTTAACAAAACGAACTGACTCAAAATTTTTTTTTTTTTTTTTACAGAGGGGATCGAGTTTTAAACACGGCCTTTAAACATTTCGGGGGCGAAGATTTTAAGGCTGTGTGGGTCTACTGGATAAAAATGCTAAACAAGACCCAAATGTGGCTATTTATGCAAAGTCAGCCTTCCGGCGTCCCTTTCGGGAACATTCGGCTATTTATGACAAAACAGCGTCACCCGATTTATTTACGACTCTTTAAAAATTTGACACATTTTTTTTATTTATTTATTGATTTTTGGCTATTTAGAAAAATGGGGTTGAACCCGATGAGGGTTGCCTACGTATCTCACATCCGGTGAGAATCAAACCGGCGTAGTTCGGGCATATCATGAATAGAGAAAATCAAATAAACCTAGAAATCAAGAATAAGTATTTTTTTTTATTTTTGAAAAAAAGATAAAGACTAAAGAAAATATTTTTTTTTAGGCAATATTTGGACTATTAGTTTGAATTTATAAAAGGGGTACTACAAAAGAAACAACACATTTTTGAATTATGATTTTTTTTTTTACTTTTAAATAAATACCTTCTTTTTTTTGATTTTGGATATGAAAAAAAATAAAAAAAATTTGTATATATTTTTTTTTTAATAATTCAAACTAAGAAGACAAATTTTTGTTTTTATTCTTTTTTTTTTAGAAAAATTCCGGCGAGGTTTTGACAATACTTGAACATTGGTTTTATTTTTCCAAAATAAGTAATTATCTCCCTACGCCGCTATTTTCCCTTTTTAGAAACCGGTCAGCATGCGGAACCGAAACAAATAAATGCACAAAACAAATAGGATGCAACAGGGTGGTCTTTTTCATTTCAGGTTGCCTGTCCTAGACGGGCCCAACCCCTGTGTTGAGCCCCCTAAGTCAGATGCAACATGATGCAGATAAACGTTCCTACTAGGGATCCGACATGAAGTTTCGTTATACTAGGTTTATAACCTGGGCATTTGTTCTAGACTGTGTACCCGAGCGGACAACTCGGGTCGAGGAGGGGGCTACGTACCGGGGACCCGCGAGATCGTCCGGCTTTGTAACTTGTCCGACCTCTTTCTTATTTCAGGTATTGACACTAACAGAATAGGGAGTCTCGACCAGCGAGCTTCTCCCCGGAGGTAAGAAGAGAAGGGTTTCGGCACAGTTTATATACAGTTCAGATAATATCAAAGCGGTAAAAGACAACATTTAGCACGTTATGCAAAAACATGTAATAAAGATCAGATAATAAAGCCAAATATAACAATTATTCTAAGCTCGAATTCTTGAACCCTGAACCAGTGGTTCTGGGTTAATTTTCCCCAACAGAGTCGCCAGAGCTGTCACACCTCCTTTTTGCGCGCCCGCCCCGAAGGGTTAAATGCGCGGGTGGAGTTTTTCCAATTTAAGTGACAATATTTGAAATGGGATTATTTATTTAATTCAGAGTCGCCACTTGGGAAAGGTTTGGCTTTTGGTGTCCCAAGTCACCGGTTTATCTTGAATCCCAAATCGAGGAAATTTTTGACTTTTCCAAATGAAGTCTGCGAACCAGAAATTCTAAGTAAGGAATTCTGTTGACCCGAGGGAAGGTGTTAGGCACCCTCGAATCCCGTGGTTCTAGCACGGTCGCTTAAATTGTTATAATGGCTAAATATCTGATTTAAATACATGTTATGACTTACGTGCTTTTATTAAGTTTAAACCGCTTTTATCATTATCACTTATTTTTATAGAATTGCAACGTCGTGAAAATGCATCTCGAACCACGTCACAATCAATGCGCCCGTGATCGTCAACACATTTGGACTTCGTTGAGATTTGGATTTGGGTCACATCAATGTGCACCCGAATTTAAGAATATGGTTTAATTAAGCCGCGCCTAAAGAGTCTAACGCGTTATTATTTTTGTGGAAGGCCATGAAATTCGCTAAACGGCCTATCCTGGACTCTAAATAATTATTATGGTTATTTATTGAGGGCCACGCAATTTTGCATTTTTGTTTGGCGAGGCTCGCCTCTATTTTAGAAAAGGATATCCTAAAGTGGCTACATTTCTAACTATGTTCAATCTAAAATAGAAGAAAGAAGATACATGTCAATTCAAGTATATGCTTTGGGCCTAAATCTTATCAATTTCTGATTAGTTATTTGTAAAGTAAAAGACGTCCTACTTTTATGAGAAATGTTCTACTTTGATAAAGAAATTACGTGACAAATGCTATGCTCATATCCAAAACATCTCTTGAATTGAATTCAAACTAGACTCATTTAGGCTAGGTTAAGGGAATTAACCCACTAAGCATTATTATCACTGGGGGTTCGAACGCGCTCCTATATACTGCCTAGCGGGTTTTGACGAAAGAAACTAAAATAAAACAGAACATCATTGTGTAAGGTGGAAGTATCCTATCCTATGCATATCATTATAGCTAAAACAAGAATCTGATCAGTCACTGTGTCAAATATTTGTACATCCTACGTACCACACCATTACTTAACCCATATCAACAAACAACTATAAACTAAGATACAAGAGGCTAAAACTCAGCTTAAGCATTAACTAACTGGCATTTTTACTATTGAATTATACACTGATCAATTCATACGAAAGGAGCAATAGACCACGAGCATTACAGACAGACATTTAAACTTCTTGGAATTCCTTTCATTTCATGCTTTCGAACGGTTACAGTTTACACCCACATAGGATTTGAAATGTGTACCTGGAATGCTGAAATGCAAAGAGGAAGAAGAGAATGACAGGGAAAGGTCAGCAGCAGCAGGAAACCAAATAACAGCAGCAGCAGCAGGTAACCAAATAGAAACAAAATCCCAGTGCAAGATGCAGTTATAGCCAATGGGCAGAGGCAACAAAAATGACAGCAACAAGCAGAGAAGTGGGCTCAGGATTCAAACGGTCCAACTCCAAAAGAAGGCAAACCAATAAGAACCAAAACAAAAGAAACCTAGCTGATACTTGAGGGGAAATCAGCACTTATTTGAAACAGGTTAAACAAACTGGGAATCGAACAATTAGCAGGAAGAAAAGACAGTTTCTGCTTTCTGTATATCCACCCTCTATCTCCTTTCTTTCCAAAATCTAAAACCAATCTTCAGTTTTGAAATTATACTGAAGTTATTAAAAGAAATCTTTTCCAGTTCCTGTTTTCAGAATTTGAACTCTCAGATGTTCCCTCTCAGTGTCTCTCTCTATCTTTGTATGCTCTGTCTGTATGTATATATATCTGTATGTATTTCAACTCTCTCTTTCAAAAATTCCTCACAGTGTGTGTATTTTTCTTCTCTCCAATCTTCCCAGTTCTCTGACCTCTAATCCTCTCTTTATAAGCCTTCACATTACCCCTTTTAACAGCATGTTTAGACTATCACCATACCCCTCCCATGTGCCTTCCATTTTCAGTTCCACTTTAGCTAATTAAGTATTAACCCCATCATTCCCCTGGCAGGCTTAAGCTTTCCCATTTTATTAACTAAAAGCAAGCATGGGCAGCAGGATGTAGTCTGACAGCACATGCTGTCAAACCATTTTTAAATCCAAAGCCCTTTTATGCAGGAAACAGGCTGTGCACAATGCACATGCTGTGCACAAGTGCACATGCCATCAACTCAGATTTCAATTAACAATCTACCCTCAGATTCAAATATAGCAACTATAAGTGAACCTACTTGATCCTTACTTTGATTCAAACAAAGTTGCAGCAAGCAACAGGTGCAATCGTTAACATTTGAACTACTGAAATTAATTGACGACATTTGTCGACTCGACTATACTAGTTATAACTCATACAGTCGTAACCAAAAATCAAACATTTAATAGTATCGACAAGGTTTGAATTACACTGACTGGGCAGAATTGTGCTTCGAGGAATCAGTTAATCAGTACAAATTTGGAATTCAACTAATTGCTCAACAAATACATACATACACACTATCAGGACAAGTAGAAAAGGACACTTAATCAAACAACAAGGGTTCAGGCAAAGTAGACAGGACACAATTAATAGAAACTCAAAACAAAACAGACTTCAACAATCACGAACAACTTTTAAAACAAATCACACGGACTAAAACAAGTAAAGGAAAGAAAGCAAACTCACCTTAAAACTCGAAAAATCAAAAGTTTTGAACTCGGATTTGGACAGACCTTTCTTATGGCTGAATCGAAGTGTTTCTCAGATGAGAAACACCTCGATTAAGGTCCATTAGGCCTTAATTTCTTTGGCTCGAACAAAACACGGACCAGTGACGAAGAATCACAAAGTTCCAAAACTCAGATCTGGGATTCATGCTTCCCTGATCAGATTCGGACCAAACCAAGTATGGTTTGGTCACGAGGGGGGTCTGGGGAGTGTCTGGTGTGAAGCTGGGGTTAAACGGTGTAGATCGAGTTTTGACTCGAATCTTCAAATGAAGATTCGAGGACCTAGAGGATGATTCGAACTAAACGGTCAACAGGTCTATGTTCAGGGTGGTGAGGGGGTTCTATGGTGTTCAGGGCGAGGTCACCGGCGTTCATGCCGCCGGTTTTCATGGTGGAGGATACCGGGGCGGCTCTAGGGTTTGATGGGGATGAGGTTGAAGACGGGAGCTGGGGTACCAGATGGGGGGGCAGGGTAAGGTTATAGGCTTATATATGGAATAGGTGGGTTGATCTCGGCCGTCGGATCAACTGAAATCAATGGCTTGGATCTAAAGGCCTAGGGGAAACAGTGTCGTTTCAACTAAAGGGGGTTTGGGTTGGTCCGGGTGGAAACGGGTCGGGTTCTGTTCGTGGGTATGGGAAATGTGATCTTGGCCGTTGATCAATCTGAGATCAACGGCCTGGATCACACTGGATTAAAACGGCGTCGTTTGGACACCCTGGGTATCAGGTTGGACTGGACCGGGCAGGCCTGGTTTGGGCATTGTTTGTTTGGGCCAATTTTAATAAATTGGCCCAATCCGGAAGAAGAAGAGAGATTTCTTTTTTCTTTTATTATTTTTATTTCTTTTTCTTATTTATTTTAAAAACAAAACTAAGCAAAAAAAATCAAATTAAAATTAAATACACACTCAATACAATTATTTGCACACACACTAAAATATTTCAAAACAGGTAAAATCAAACAAAAATAAAATCACGGACGAAGATGCCTATTTATGATTTTCTATTTAACGACCGGATTACGGTTCGAATTATGCATGACACACACATTTTTTGTATTTTGTTTTAATAAAGTAAAAATGGGCAAAAATCGTAAATAACCAACAAAGTGCCAGGTAAAAATCCCAAACTTGTACAGCAGGGCCAATTATTATTATTTTTTATTTCTCTTGGAGCGATTGTCGTGCGAAACAAAAATCACGTGCTCACATATATTTAAAATGGTAAACAGTCCACATGGCAGGTGACTGGGCCCATATATTTATCACCTTTTATTTGTTCCAGAAATCAAGAGATACAATCCCAACCTTAACTGGTATATCATGAGAATAAGCAGCACAAGAGAATTCTTGAAGAATCTTATGTTCTTCAATATATGCCAATGTAATTCTCAATTAATTTTTTTCGCATCATAATTGAACCGGGATGGTCAACCGGTTATGCCAACTATTACTTGTTTTAGTAAACCTGTAGTTTACTTGTGGTATACGATTCAAGCATCATGCTTATATTTGTGTAGTACAAATAGAAATAAAATCGGGTAACCTTTCATATTTACCCGGTATGATTATAGGGAAGATATTCAATCTTCCTTTCATTTAATGTCGCAATATGACTACCACTTTGACTTATACATTTGAAACTCAAAAAGTTTCTTTTGAGACTTTACATATCAATGTCATGAATAATTTTATTCATCCGAATAGTAACAAATTAGTTTTTCCGGAGCTCTTAACAACTTTTGTACTATAAGATCTTTTATCATACTATTCATATGGTAAATTTCCCCTTCACTGAGAAAATTATATCATAATAAATTGTCATGGTCAAAATTATCATAAGCAAAATCATTTCTCAAATGGCAATTGATTTGATAGTGTTACGTTGAAAATGTGATCGTCGAAATGTGTATGGTTGAGGTCTTTAATACATCTTATTAACGTGTTATGAAATATAACTCAAAATAACAATATGGAACAAGAAAATAAAAGCAATTTAGTAAAACATGAACAAGAAATGGAGATAGAGAGAAGGAAGAGATTTTCTTCTTCAATTGTGTGTTTGGTAGTGTATGTCTTATATTTAAGAAAAAACCGACAAATAACCGAAAAAATCGAAAAACCGGCATAAATCGAATCGAGAAAAAACCGACATAATTGGTTTGGTTTGGTTCTAATATTTGAAAAACCGACTTACTTAGTTTGGTTTCTTCTTAGGGAAAAACCGAACCATGAACACCCCTACTAATTAGTATGACCATTTTTTTATGCAAGTGCAAAGACCCAAAAGGAAAAAATATTCATCCAAGTAAAAAATATTAAACGCGGCAAGACAGATTGAAGATAGTTAGCATACAAATAAGCATAAGACAACTTATATAACATATCTTTGGTTACCATGACATGCATCATATCAACAATTAACTACTACTATGATTTTCACATATAGAACTTCAAAAATTTCATTCCATTCATGTGATATAAAAGATGTAATATTGATATGTGCTTATGCAATACATGTGTAGTACAAAGATGTGTGCATACGAGATATTAGAGGAATGACAAGTATAAGACAATCATACCTTCTTACGTTTCATTATTTACCATATGTAGTTTCTCGTTATACCTAACCATGTGATGATATGTATGACTTCTAATTGTAATCTTTTCGGATGTAGGAAATTTTTTGTAGATATATATATACAATTGGTTAGAGACTCGTGCTGATAACGTGTTATGAAATATAATTCAAAGTAGCAATATGGAACAAGGAAATAAAAGCAATTCAGTAAAACATGAATAAGAAATGGAGATAGAGAGAAGGAAGAGATTTTTTTCTTTAATTGTATGCATTTTTCTATCTATTACAAGGCCTTTATATATGTATAAAAAGTGAAGAAAATATGTCATTGAACATACAAAATATGTCATTAAGCATTTGAGATGAAGATCATGGAAGAAGAGTAGACATCTACCATAATGTGATATTTATCATAACACAGAAAGAAATGTGGAGTTTTAGTGGGTGTTTGACATGAGAATTGTAAAAAAAAGTGAAATCTTTTTTCAAGTGAAAATAGTATTTTAAAATTAGAGTTGTGTTTGGACATGAATATGATTTTGGGTTGTTTTTAAATTTTTGTGAGTGATCTGAGTAAAAATTTTGAAAAACAGTTTTTTAAGTTTTTAAAATTTTCGAAAAATTCCGAAATTCATCTTCCAAGTGAAAACTAACAAAATTATGGCCAAACACTGATTTCAAAAAAGTGAAAAAAATTCGAAAAAAAAAGTAAATTCCAAACAGACTCTTAGTTAAGACAATTCAAAATTTCAGAAAAATATTCTAGCAGTTCAAACTTCAGGGAAAAAGCAAGCAAAGGGATGAAGAAGGGATCTTTACGCATATAGCCGCCCGATTTTATTATTTACTTTCTCTAGCCGGTAACATAGATTATATCTGATTATACACATATTATATATAGATTATATATAAATTATAGTATTTTACGGTTATTTTTAGTTTAATTAATGCTGCAATTTAGACTAACTAATAAAATTGGTTATTCTTCAACTACATTAAAACAGGTGGTTAATATTTAAAACAGACCAAAAAGTGGCCAATTAGCCCAATTATCTCTAAAATTCGCACGTTCTGGCCCAATTTGGACTTTCTACTTAATGCTGGTTCAGTAGTCGGGGGGAATTTCCTCCGCTACATGCTGCTTCAGTCAGCCTAAAAAAAAATCTGTGAAGTTACCTGGGCTCGGACTCAAGTAAAAATATGAAAACTCACATTTCTTGCTCTCTTTTAACACAAATTGCATAATGTTTGGTAAAAGGTTCTATTCTCTTGTGCCAATCTTTTAACAGTGTTTTTTGATGTTTAAATGTCAATAAATTGTGAATTTGACTTGTTAAGTCGGATCAAGTGTTCAAAACACCACTACAAATGTTAAAAAGGAAGAAGAAAATGCTACAACATCACCTTTATTGCTACTACTTGAAAAGATTTTCATCAATTTTGTAGGAAGTAGACCAAGAGGCCTAAACCTAAATTGTTTAGGATTTGGTCCAAATCATTTGGAAACAAGTTTTCTAGTTTCTGGTTAAATCAAGTTGGGTACTACTATTATAATATGAAAGCTATTATCTATTTTCTTCTTTTTGAGATTATGGGATTATGAGCAAATGAAATCAAATTCGCAAGAGGAAATTAGGAAAGATGTTCATCTTTTTTTGCGGCGAAATACCGCTGTAACTGTAAGCTCACTTCTTACTTTCGTATGCACTCTCTTTTGTATTTCTCTTTGTAATGAGTCAAAAAATTGAAGTATTTTGTTGTTGATAACCTGTAAAGAAGAAATATTATTGTGCAGTTATAAATTTCTAGTCTTTTTCTGAAGAAAAAAGAGCTTCTAATCATTTTACCAAAACTCTCTGTTTAGGGAACTTTAACCTTTATTTTGTAATGTACTTTTTTTAACCATTTTGATATGAGGAGAGTTGCAGCTAATAATTGAGTTCTTTTTGAAAAATAAATTCATCTTGTCCTGTTTAGCGCAGAAAATTAATTAATTTGGCTCTCGATAAGCAAAAGTGCCAAATAAATTGGGTCTGTGAGAGTAATTGTTAGTGAGTGCAGTGTAATACTCTCCCCACCCAATTTCCCTTTTCTCAATGTGATACTAGTTGATTAATTGATACTATTTGTTAACTGATTTTGTGTTTAAAACTATATTTGTGTGGCCTTTTTGAGATTACATTTCAACGATGTTTAACTTGAGGAGTTGGATTAATTACATTTCCATGATGTTCTATGATGTCATTATCATTGGATATAAGTGGGATAAGTAGGGTATTTAGATAACTTTTTTTTTGTTTGGTTAAACCTTAGTTTGACATAAAAGACAAACTTTAGTATTGCAATAAAATAAGTCCAAATAAAGGAGAATGGATGCATAGGATTTGAGCCGAGGGTTTTCAGAAACAACCTTTGTACCTCCACAGGGTAGATGTAAGGTCTGTGTACACATTACCCTCCCCAGATTCCAGTTGTGGGATTATACTGGGTATGTTGTTGTTGTTGTTGAATATATAGGATTTATGTAGCTGACTGCTACTAGTTTGAAATTGAGGTGCGGTGGATTGATTAATTTATCAAGTGGATACGAGTCACTTGTAGGGTAAACAATGGAACTAGAAATAGTTGCTTTGTACCAACAATCTTAAAAATATTGTATTGGTATTTCCATGTCTTTGTTATCAAAGGTGCGTTTAAACCTTGAAGCGAGGCTCAAAACATGTTGAGCGCTTCGCTTTGCTTAGCGAGCGCTTTAGTGGTGTCATCGTGGCTCTAAGGCATACAATATCATTTTATCGTAAATTTTCTTCAATTTCTTTGTCCATATATTTGGTATTCATGCTTATAGATATTAATCATGGACTACATATACATATTTGTAGTTTTTATCCATTTGCGCCTTTCTTAATTAAATCTCACTTTTTTTTTTGCGCTTTGCATTAAAAGCCCCAATAGACCTTAGAGTTTTTTTGCGCTTTTCTCCTTTGATAATACTGTTCTGGACTTATCTGCTCTTACCACATAGCTGATCAATGTTGTGGACATCCTTTATGAGAATTTATGAAGAAGCAGATGGTTGAAATTTATGAGAAGCAGATGATAAGAACGAAGTATTGCTAAATAGTTGGGGTCAGGTTTAGGGGGAAGATATGCTAATGAATTTGAATCAAATAGTGCTGTAGAAATCACAACATTCATTAAACTGAGCATGAGATCTTACAAGACAAATTATTTAGTATTGGAATGATATAAGTCCAAATAGAGTAGATTGGATCCACAGGTTTCGTGTAGCTAATTGAGGTATAATCGATTAATTGATTTATTAAGTGGATACAAGTCACTTGTAATGTGAGCAAGGGAATCATAAGTGAATATTTTTGTTTCTGACAGTTTCAAGAGATTATTTTGGTATATCCATGTTCAAGTTGTTGCTGGACGTGAACTTATCTGCTATGCGCACATCGCTTATTGGTGTTGTGCCTTTAGCTGCTGTATTGGTCATTTTTTCTGTTTTGGCCATTGATCTCTGACACTTTTACCATTGCCAGATACTCTTCTGCCGCTGCTTCATGTTCTCTTATATCTTTTTGTCATTCATCATTTTTATGCTATCATATGGTTTAATCCTCTACTTTTTTTTAAAATGCTGCTAATTGTAGGTGTAGAGTAAAAGAAAGTTCATAAGAGTGATTTAATGTCTTTGATTGCACGGTATGAATGGATATTTCGGCTGAAGTTTCATTATTTTCTCTACAGGTCATTGGGATTAGCAGGATAAAACTATTTTTTGTTGACTTGAATAACTTAGTAACACCTGGCACTATTTTGAAACGGGTACATAAGCATTATGAGAACAACATTATTGAGAAATAAGAGTATTAACATTTATTGGAAATATTACAGCAGTCTCTGCTCTCCCAAGGTGAATGTAAATGAGACATTTTCCTCATAATATTACGCTCGTTTAGCAGCTCTAACCAATACTTTGATGAATCCACTCAGTCCGACTACCCTCCTCCTCCTGATCCTATACCGAATAGACCCTTAAGAGCTGATTCCCGAAGGCCCTTCAATCCATCCCAAAGACAACGCCCCAGCAGCAGTAACCCCACCCATTCTACAGCTTTTAGAAGACCTGGTGAGAATAATGAAAATCAAATCAAGTCCCAGGATAGCCAAGATTTTCTGAAAAGGTTTCAGCTTGGATTTGATCATAAAGATGAAAATCCAAACACCAATCCTGCGCTCCAACCCAAAGGTGAAAGGGGTGACACTCCTGCTTCCGAGTCAGCTCCAGCTCCACCAGAAGATGTAGATGAGATATTCAAGAAAATGAAAGAAACTGGCCTAATACCCAACGTTGTAGCTATGCTTGATAGGCTTTGCAAGGACGGCTTGGTCCAGGAGGCCATGAAGCTCTTTGGCCTGATGCGTGAAAAAGGTACCATACCTGAAGTTGTTATCTACACTGCTGTTGTAGAAGGATTTTGTAAAGCCCACAAATATGATGATGCTGTGAGAATTTTTCGGAAGATGCAAGGCAATGGCATTATTCCGAATGCTTTTAGTTACAGTATCTTAATCCGGGGGCTCTGTCAGGGCAGGAGATTAGAGGACGCCCTCGAGTTTTGCTTGGAGATGTTGGAGGCTGGACATTCCCCCAACCTGATGACCTTTGTAGGTTTGGTCGATGGGTATTGCAAAGAGAAGGGTCTAGAAGATGCCCAAAGCGTGATTAAAGCGGTGAGGCAAAAGGGTTTTATCCTTGATGAGAAAGCTGGTTTGGGAGGCAATACTGGGGAAGAAAGCTTCACAGAGGCAATCTCTCTTTTAAGGTGTTTTCTGTTTTTCGATCGATATATGTAGTAGTTCAATGAACATTGTCATGTTGGCCTAGGGAAGATTGTTGCAGCTTTCTTCTGCATAGCTGGAGTTGTAGAAACAAAAGAGGTCAGGAAATGTAAGTATACTAGAGCCAAAGCTTAATTTGAGACTTGAAGCCATCCAACAAATGGAAACTCACCAATGCGTCTCCTTGTTTTTCGAGCAGGTTGGTTAAACCATGTCCTTACATAGTTTTGCCAATGCTTCTTAAAGTGCCCGTTGGGGATAACATTTTTATGCTTCATGGTTTACCTGTGTACGCCGATGATATGGAATGAAGTTACTAACAATTGAAAAGTCTAGGAAATTTATCATGAGAACAAATAAACACTAATGTAACATGAAAAAGAAACATAATTTTGGCAATTAAAGAAGTAGGTCTATGTGATTCAAAAATATTAGAGGCTGCCCTAGGGGACGAGAAAGCATATGAGAAGATTATTATCCAAACAACAAGAAATAACTGAGGAAAAATAGGGTAAGCATTTTAAGAATTTAGATTTGAACATGTAAAGGCTCAGGGGACTAGTTTAACATTATCTAAAGTAATATTTAAGAAGCAATATCAATAGTTATAATTCAAACATGAAATATCTCAATAAGTTTAAGAGTTATGTGATCTCATAACATAAATATGGAAACGTTCAGGGAAACATAAATTGCTGAGCATTTCTTGTCTTACATTTTATCCATACAGAGCTTACGCACATACAACAGCGGTAGACATGTAATTTTTTAGCCTCCCCGAGATTTTATATTTTTTAGCATTTAAATATTTAGTTTAGGTCTAATATCGAAATTTTAACTAGTTTTGACTCTTTTACTTTATTTTATCACAAAAATTGAAAAAATACAAAAATTATTTTATTTTTTTCTATTTAATTAAGGTATTAAGTATTTTTAGAAAAATATTATTTTTAACCCACTTTTATTTTTAGTATAATCTTCGAAAATATCAATATATATAACTTCATGTCATAATGTAGTTTGTTTTAATTAATTAAGAATAATTTCATAATTTTATAATTATTATTTTAGGAATTAATATTCTTAGTTTAGTAGAGTTAAAAGGTCACTTTTTAAAGGTAAATTTGGCCCAATTCAAACCCAGCCCCGTAATCCAAGCCCACCCTAATAACCATGTCTAACCTAAGGAACAAAGGGGTTTTCTTCTTCAGACCTCTCCTCTTCAAAGCAGCATCCAGAGACGACCCTTTACCAACCAAAGATCCCATTCCAGCCGCTGCTGCTTCTTCACCTCACACCAAACGACCACAGCCACCACCAGCCCTCAACCAGCGACTTTTCTTCTTCTTATTCAACCCGTTTCCACCCTCTCCATTTCGAACCTAGACCAGCCGTCCACCACCCAAACGAAGCTCCTCTCTTAAGCGATTTCCGACCGTTACTGCTGCTGCCGGATTTCATCACCGGCGGCAAGCTACTCTTGAATCTCCTAAGACAAGAAATGAATCCCTCCTCTCATTTTCGGAACCTTCAGCCGCAACACACACCCATATAAACAGATACACACACAAAGAACGCCGGAAATCAGCCGCGCACCAGATTTTCAAGCTTCGTCGATCCTTTCACTCATCCGAGCTTCTACTGGCTTCTCCTTTTCTCTCGATACCTACTGCTGCTACTGCCTTAGCACACGTTGGTGGTGCATCAGCAGCTGCAACGTTGGGCCAACAGAGTTGAGATCGTAGTCTGAGGTATTTGATATTAAAAATTCATTCGCATTTGATATTTGTTAAGTTTGAATGAGACATCACTGTTTTCCTTGCCACTATGCTTGTTTTCGAATCTGCTGAATTAGTTCATTTGTTGAATTCTCTAATGAGACATGACTGTTCATTTGTTCGAAGCTGCTTGTTTCGTAATGTTGCTTGAAAACGGTTCTTTGAATTTTAAGGAACAAAAACACAAGTAAATATGAACTGCGTACTCAACCGTATCTAACATTTCCCTTTATCTCCACCCATATATGACATTGTACAGCACCATAGAAAAGAAACAATATCAATAAAAGATGGCATTCCTGGAGCAAAATGAACCAAGAATGCACAGAACTTTGGTGGATTTACTGAGAGAACCTAAAAGAGCAGATCTTTAAAGGCTTACGAGATGGGGCAGTTCAACTAGATTAGCTTTAGAATGACTACTGACTAGTAGGCCAAACGAAACCAACCAACTACATAGGTCAACCAAAATGCTCTTGTACAAGTGTATATACATTCCAACATGTTCTATTTTCACCTATGGTATCTTCTAGGTGTTCTAGCACAAATTTCTTAATGGTCTTTTTTATGTAGTTTTGCTTCTAGATAGGCTTATCATTATAATTCACATACCGAGGCATTTGCTTGCATTCAAGAATTATTCTTGAGATATCCCTTGGTATTCATTATAAACAAGTTGCTATTCACAATCCAAGTTTCAATAGTCGCAAAGCTACATAAATTCAGCTTTCAAAAACTTGTAATTAGATATGCAAAACGTATAGTCCTGCTTTGAGTTCTACATATGCCTGATTAAAATCCCAAAATAAAAAATCATCCTCCAACTGAACTCAAATTTTCATAAATACCTAATTTGAACACTTACTATGATTCACAAGCTCATCGGTCTGCTAACTGAGCTTATATCTAACTAGGCAGGTGACCACTTAAATTAAAATATCATCTTGCATAAATATGTACCTCAGAAATAACAAACAGATAAATAATTGTATATCAATATTCCATACTTTCAATTTATTGAATAATATTAATATCTACTCAATATGTAAGATGGAACAAAGTTTATTCAAGCATTTGATGCAATGATTTCATATAAAACTCAGTTGAAAGCTAACTTCATTTACACTACTCACTGAAAGATTTGCACAAACAATTTAATAACGAGAAATAAAATGAAGAAATATACGTATAATTAAATATTTGGGACTTTGAAGGCAAAAATTGAAACTAACTTGAAACGAGCTGAGCTAGGGTTTTTCTTTGAGGCTTTGGAACCAGAAGGTAGGAATAGAGGTTTGTTTTTAAGTGGAACCCTAGATGAAAGACTTTTCTTGAGCTTCAATAGGCCCAGTATTCTTTAGGACGATTGGAGAATCTAGGCTGGCTCATAAAAGATTGGAAGGATTAATTCGGAAGATATTAAAAAATAGACACTTTTGGAACTGCTAATCAAGCTTTAATCAGCATTTCAAAACCATTCAACTTTTATTATTTTTTAACACGGAAAAAAAATTTTGGCTGCTAAAAAACTCCAGAAAGAAATGTTGGAATTTTAAAATTATCTCTAAAATTCGCTTAAAGAAAGAAATATCTTCATCTTTGTGACTCATTAGAGCGAGAAATATAGAGAAAGCAAAAGAAAGAAAGAAGTGAGCTTAAAGACACAGACTTACAGCTGAATTTCGCCGCAGAAAGAGGTTACGATGAAACTTCAGTTGAAATAAACATTCATACCATGCATTCAAAGACACTAAAGCACTTTCTTTTACTTTTTACCTACAAAGATAAGTGTTTCAAAAAAATGGATAGAGGATTTACTACATGTAATGATAGTATAAAATCGAAGATGTCGACAATAACACAATACAATAGCATGTGAAGCAACAACGGAAGAGTATACAACAATGTTATTAGTTTCCGAAACCAAGGCCAAGAAAGAAAATGAGCAATACAACATCTAAAGGATGTCCACAACATTGATCAGCTATGTGGTAAGAGCAGATAAGTCTAGAACAATGTTATCAAAGGAGAAAAGCGCAAAAAAGCTCTAAGGTCTATTGGGGCTTTTAATGCAAAGCACAAAAAAATGTGAGATTTAATTAAGAAAGGTGCAAGTGGATAAAAACTACAAATATGTATATGTAGTCCATGATTAATATCTATAAGCATGAATACCAAATATATGGACAAAGAAATTGAAGAAAATCTATGATAAAATGATATTGTATGCCTAGAGCCATGATCACATCACTGAAGCGCTCGCTAAGCAAAGCGAAGCGCTCAACATATTTTGAGCCTCGCTTCAAGGTTTAAGGGCACCTTTGATAACAAAGACATGGAAATACCAATACAATATCTTTAAGACTGTTGGTACAAAGCAATTACTTCTAGTTCCATTGTTTACCCTACAAGTGACTCGTATCCACTTAATAAATCAATCAATCCACTACACCCAATTTCAAAATAGTAGCAGTCAGCTACATAAATTCTATATATCCAACAACAACAACATACCCAGTATAATCCCACAACTGGAATTTGGGGAGGGTAATGTGTACACAGACTCTACCTCTACCCTGTGGAGGTAGAAAGACTGTTTCTGAAGACCCTCGGCTCAAATCCTATGTATCCATTCTCCTTTATTTGGACTTATTTTATTGCAATACTAAAGTTTGTCTTTTATGTCAATCTAAGGTTTAACAACAACAACAACAAACCTAGTTTGGTCC
This sequence comes from Nicotiana sylvestris, assembly GCF_000393655.2. Classification (NCBI taxonomy): domain Eukaryota; kingdom Viridiplantae; phylum Streptophyta; class Magnoliopsida; order Solanales; family Solanaceae; genus Nicotiana; species Nicotiana sylvestris. The sequence goes on along the minus strand of NC_091066.1, from coordinate 83,246,166 downwards.
CAACACAAACTAAGGTTTAACCAAACAAAAGAAAAAGTTCTCTAAATACCCTACTTATCCAACAACTCAATTTAAACATCATTGAAATGTAATTTCAAAAAGGCCACACAAATATAGCTTTAAACACAAAATCAGTTAACAAATATCAATTAATCAACTACTATTAATTGAGAAAAGGGGAATTGGGTGGGGAGACTATTACACTGTACTCACTAACAGTTACTTTCACAGTCCCAATTTGTTTGACACTTTTGCTTATAGAGAGCCAAATTAATTAATTTTCTGAGCTAAATAGGACAAGATTAATTTATTTTTCAAAAAGAACTCAATTATTAGTTGTAATTCTCCTCATATCAAAATGGTTAAAAAAAATTACATTACAAAATTAAGGTTAAAGTTCACTTACGTGAATCTCTAAAAGCCAAAAGAACCAAACAATTCAGGATAAGATAACAACAATGTTGAATTTGTAAAATGAATGCTCCTAGTAGTTAGAAATATCAAGTATCACGTTCCCTAAATAGAGAGATTAGGTCAAATGATTTAAAATTTATAACTGCACAGTAATATTTCTTCTTTACGAGTTATCAACAACAAAATACTTCCATTTTTTGACTCATTACAAAGAGAAATATAAAGATAGAGCATATGAAAGTAAGAAGGCAGCTTACAGTTACAATGGTATTTCGCCGCAGAAAGATGTTCCGAGGACATTCGCCAATAGAGGAACTGACTGCTGAAGCAGCATTACGTACAAAGTCTAAATTGGGCCCGAATATGCGAATTTTAGAGATAATTGGGTTGGTTGGCTACTTTTTGATCCTGTTTTAAATAATAACCACCTGTTGAACTTGAAAAATAACCAAAAGGAGACTAAACAATGGCCAACCAGCCCAATTATCTATACATATAGCCGCCTGGTTTTATTATTTACTTAATCTAGCCGGTAAACATAGATTATATATGATTATACATATATTGTACATAGATTATATATAAATTATATATTTTCCGGTTATTTTTAGTTTAATTAATTGAATGGGCTGCTATTTAGGTTAATTTTGTAACTAAGAATTGGTTATTTTTCAACTACATTTCTAATATTTAAAACGGGACCAAAAAGTGGTCAACCAGCCCAATTATCTCTAAAATTCGCACATTCTGGCCCAATTTAGACTTTGTACGTAATGCTGCTTCAGTAGTCGGTTCCTCCATCGGTGAATTTTCTCCGAACATCTTTCTGCGGCAAAATACCGCTGTAACTGTAAGCTGACTTCTTACTTTCATATGTTTTCCCTTTGTATTTCTCTTTGTAATGAGTCAAAAAATTGAAGTATTTTGTTGTTGATAACCCGTCAAGAAGAAATATTATTGTGCAGTTATAAATTTCTAGTCTTTTTCTGAAGAGAAAAGAGCTTTTAATCATTTTACCAAATCTCTCTATTTATGGAATTTGATATTTCTAACTACTAGGAGAATTTATTTTACGAATTCAAGATTGTTGTTTTCTTATCCTAAATTGTTTGGCTTTTCGAGATTCAACCTAAGTGAACTTTAACCTTTATTTTGAATGTAATTTTTTAGCCATTTTGATAAGAGGAACATTGCAACTAATAATTGAGTTTGAATCTTTTTGAAAAATAAATTAATCTTATCCCGTTTAGCTCAGAAAATTAGTTAATTTGGCTATCGATAAGCAAAGGTGCGGGACAAATTGGGACTGAGAAAGTAATTGTTAGTGAGTGCAGTGTAATATTCTCCCCACCCAACTCCCCATTTTCAATGTAATACTAGTTGATTAATTGATATTTGTTCACTGATTTTGTGTTTAAAGCTATCATTATGTGGCCTTTTTAATTTGAGTTGTTGGATTTTTGTTGTCATTATCATTGGATATAAGTGGGGTATTAGAGATTTTTTTTTTTGTTTAGATAAACCTTTGTTTGACTTAAAAGACAAACTTTAGTATTGGAATAAAGTAAGCCAAATAAGGGAGAATGGATATGTAAGATTTATGTAGCCAACTGCTACTAGTTGGAATTGAAGTGTGGTGGGTTTATTGATTTATCAAGTGGATACAGGTCAGTTACAGGTTAAACAATGGAACTAGAAGTAACTGCTTTGTCACCAACCGTCTTAAAGGGATTATATTGGTATTTCCATGTCTTTTCTGGAGTTCTCTGCTCTTGGCATGCTGTTGATCGACATTGTGCCTTTAGATGTTGTATTGCTCATTTTTTCTGTCTTGACCTTGATTTCTGACACTTTTATAACATTGTTGTATACTCTTCTGTTGCTGCTTCTCATGCTCTAGTATTTTGTTATCGTAGACATCGGCTTTTTTGTACTATCATACATGTAGTTAATCCTCTATCCGTTTTTTGAAACACTTCTCTTTGTAGGTGATAAGTAAAAGAAAGTGCATATGAGTGCTTTTGTGTTTTTGATTGCATGGTATGAATGTTTATTTCAACTGAAGTTTCATTCGTTGGTCTACTGACATGAGTTTTTGTCTGGAATAGCAGGATAAAGCTATCTTTTGCTGCATTGAAGAACTAAGTAACACTGGGCGCTATTCTGAAGCAAGTACATAAGCATTATGAGAACAACTTTATTGAGGCAGAAGGGTATCAACATTTATTGGAAATATTACAGCAATCTCTGCTGTCCTAAGGTGAATGTAAATGAGATACTTTCCTCAACAAAATTACGCTCGTTTAGCAGCTCTAACAAATACTCTGATGAATCCACTCAGTCCAGCTACCCTCCTCCACCTGATCCTATACCGAATAGGCCCTTAAGAGCTGATCCTAGAAGGCCCTTCAATCCATCGCAAAGGCAGCGCCCCGGCAGCAGCAACCCCACCCATTCTACAACTTTTAGAAAACCTGGTGAGAATAATGAAAATCAAATCAAGTCCCAGGATAGCCAAGACTTTCTGAAAAGGTTTCAGCTTGGATTTGATCGTAAAGATGAAAATACAAACACCAATCCTGCACTTCACCCCGAAGGTGAAAGGAGTGACGCTCCTGCTTCCGAGGCACCTCCAGCTCCACCAGAAGATTCAGATGAGATATTCAAGAAAATGAAAGAAACTGGCCTAATACCCAATGCTGTAGCTATGCTAGATGGGCTTTGCAAGGACGGCTTGGTCCAGGAGGCCATGAAGCTCTTTGGCCTGATGCGTGAAAAGGGTGCCATACCTGAAGTTGTTATCTACACTGCTGTGGTAGAAGGCTTTTGTAAAGCCCACAAATATGATGATGCTGTGAGGATCTTCCGGAAAATGCAAGGCAATGGCATAATTCCAAATGCTTTTAGTTACGGTATCTTAATCCGCGGGCTCTGTCAGGGCAAGAGATTAGAGGACGCCCTCGAGTTTTGCTTGGAGATGTTGGAGGCTGGACATTCCCCCAACCTGATGACCTTTGTAGGTTTGGTCGATGGGTATTGCAAAGAGAAGAGTCTGGAAGATGCCCAAAGCATGATTAAAGCGGTGAGGCAGAAGGGTTTTACCCTTGATGAGAAAGCTGTTAGGGAATATTTGGACAAGAAAGGGCCATTCTTGCCACTGGTTTGGGAGGCAATACTGGGGAAGAAAGCTTCACAGAGGCAATCTCTCTTTTAAGGTGTTTTCTGTTTTTTTTCAATTGAAATATTCTAGAGTTCGATCAATATATGTAGTAGCTCTATGAGTATTATCATGTTATTCAAATACTTAGTTTTGTAGTGCCTATTTAGATGGTTGCCGAGTCTAAGAGCTTTGTATAAAACAGGTCCTTGCATGAACTTGTTTAGTTATGAATATTGGTTCAAGTTTGTGCCATGTTCTTGTGGTTGCGTTAGTGGCTTTTGATGGCAGGTTATTCTGAGTTTAAGTTTGTGAGTTTCCACATGATCAAAATCCCAGAGGTTGAGTTTTTTTCCTCATAGATCTGCAAGAAGCATGTTAAATTACTGAGAGTGAATAGGTCAAAGAATGTTCCCATTAAGGAGGTCAGCAGGTATGCAGAGATAAAACTTGGAGTTTTCTCTGGCAACCTGTTGTTGCATCTTGCTTTTGTTTTATATTTAAGAAAATTTTGATTAAACATTTGGTATTTGGCCGTGTTTTCTTTTTTGGACCACCTGTTTGCTTAACTTCACACGACCAGGAAGACGCAAGTAAAATGGCTTATTACTCTTCATTTTGAAGCACTCTAGTAAACGATCAATGTACTTCTCTTGTGATGTTCACAATTTTCTATATGCTCTAGCTCGAACAATTTTCACGAGGATAATTTGTCTTGTTGAACCCAAATCTCTCGTGTCAAATGACTTGTATCTTTTATTTAGTAGTGTATTACTCTTGCATCTACCTTATTATATCTATAAGCTTTCTCAGTGTGACTAGTGGATCAATGTTTGTGCAAGTCAGAACAGAGCAATGAAAACAAAAGAAGCTGGTATGATGGAAGATAGTTCTCAGGACCCCAAGGTGAGAATCAAATTGTGGATGCTAAATATCTGACGAAAAAAGGAGCACTGGCAGCATAAATTACAAAATAGAGATAGTAGAATTTGGTTATCAGAAAATAGAGACAGTACAATAAAACAAAATGAAAGTTATAAAGATTTTATTAATAATTGTAGATAAACTTCATTGATATACGTTGGGGTGTCAATAGATATTTAAAAATTGATCAAACCGATTTTTAGGTTTCTTTTAATAAAATCGTAGATTTTTATACAAATCTGTAACTGTACCGTTAATTAGTGTAGTTTTTTTGTTTTATTGAAAATAAATCAAAAAATACCAAACTATACGAATAAATTTACATGTGGAAAATATATTTATATATTAAGTTTTAAAATAATAAAGCATTAAATATTTCCTTGGGACGGAGTTATGAGAATTGAGAACAATTACAAGCCAATAAATAATTAAACTCAAAATCAGAAGTCTCAAATCTATTATGCTACTACTATTGAAATTAAATTATTTCAGCATATTCACTAGAAAGACGCAAAGTATTATAGCGATATGAGTAACAAATTACAATATATTGCATATCGTATAATTTAGATTTATCTTTTTGAATATTTAATCTTCTATAAACTTTGTTCTTGAATTCTAACTTGGTTAGTATCTTTCCACTCGTGTGATTTATTTTTTTGTATCTTTGCTAAGTTTCTTTTACGTCGTTGTAGAATAGTTGATGAATCTATACTCTGGTCATCTTTCATATTTTCTTAATTCACTACCCTTTTAACAATAAATATATCTAGAGAGTTTGCTAAGTCCTATAAAAGTACGTATGTTGTTGCATTCCACTAGTGACTTATAAGACATTGAAAAAATACCGAAAATTAACTATCGTTCCGATACCGAAGAGAAATCGAGATGGTTGAGACGGTTTTAGAAAGTCTAAGCAGAATAACCGAAAAATTAGTATGATACAAATTTTATAAAATAACCGACCGAACCGAACAATTGACACCCCTAGATACAAGTAGGAGCAACAATTGATGATATATATATATATATATATACACACACACACACATATTGGTATATATAGTATTAAATAAATAAATATTTTACTTTTATTTGTATAATTTTCTCAATATTGGTACAAATATATATTAAGTATTGAGGGAGAGAAAAAGAAAAAAGGGCAAAGAAAGCAGAAGCAAAGACAGAGGCCAAGGATAACATCCTCCATCCAGAGTTGTCATCCATGAGAAGAGAAAGTTGGAGGAAATTGAGTTTAAGAATAGAGGATGGCATCCAGACCACATACAAGACCAAGAATGACATCCCCATGTTGGTGTTGTAGACCAAGAATCGTATCCCTAATACGAGGATGGCATCCTTGAAGTTTATAGTTTTCTTTTCCTATAAAAAGAGGCATGACTTTCAATAGAAAAGGGGGCAACGAGAGAGAAAGAAGTTATTTTAGTTTACAATTTTGGCATATCTTTAAGGTTTGAAAGAATATTTTCTTTTCTGAAATAGTAAGAATTTTAACCTTCTTAACTTTCCCTATTTTTCTCCATGGAGTAATTTTCTTTCCGTTGAAATAGATGGAGAAGCTTAATATATTATTTGAATGGAAATTTCGATCTTTTTATTATTCTTGAGTGAGAGTACATATTTGCTAATTTTTACATCAAGAGTAATGAATATATATTAGTCAACTTTATCATATCCACATATTAAATGTTATAATATTCCTTATATTAATCTTTGCCATCAAAAGAAGCAAGAATTAAACAGGGATAGTTACGGCTAGATATGTTCGTGTGATAATTTGAAGTAATCATATTTAGTTACTTAAAATTCTTTGTCTTGATTTATTGAGTTTTCATTCGAAAGAAGAAAAATCAGTTAGCCAAGTTAGAGGACTAAAGCTAATCGAAAGAGGCTTTATGTTTAAATGATGTACTCATTTAAGATAAGATATTTTCTATGTCAATACTACGAGTTTTTTGTTTTATTATGCAAATCGAAAAAGGCGAAATTAAATAAAAGACATGTGGTAGAAATATTATTTTTTAATCGAAAGAGGCAATTAATGTGTGGCATAGAAAATAAAACTTTCTAAAACTCCATTATAATCTTATATCAAGTGGATGCACAAAATCTTAACTCCTTTAACTTACAAAATCAAAAACAATTGTTCTTGTTTTCAAGTAGTTTATAAATTCAACCCTTTTCACCGAATAGACTCTCTTAAAGAGTAGGCCGGATAAAACAAATATATAGCATAGATTCTCCGATCTCTGTGGACGATATCATAAACTATACTATAATTTGATAAGTATGAGCGAGAAAATCACATACGCCTAGAGCTCGTCAATTGAACAATGAGAAAAAGTATTGGTAGATTGAATTAGAAAAAATGATGCAAGCATCAACTCTATGCATTACTAATACTTTGTTTGGTATATTTTTTCAACATGTGTATAACTAATATCCTATGTATAAGTAATGCATAAAAAACTATGGCATTAGTAATACCAAGCTATTAATGCACGCATTAGTATGGATAAAGACAAAATTGTCCTTATAGCACCTTAAATCTAGAGAATATAAATGGTATTTTTGTAAACAACTATTTTTCTTACAAATTATGCAATACATCATAATTTTAATACACCACACCAAACAGTAAATAAGAAATAACATCTGCATAACTAATGCTTGCATACTAACCCGTGCATTACTAATACACCGCATTATGCATTATTCTTATACTCCTACCAGACGACCACTAAGTACGTTGGGGAGCTCCAGAGAGTGTTGTTCTTTCAGATGTGATGTCCTCAGGTGCTGGAGGTGCATACGAGGATCCAACAGTTAGTTGATATTGTTAAAATACACTCCCTTCCGTTTTATATTAGATGAAGTAGTTTGACTCGACACGAAATTTAAAAAAAAAAAGAGAAGATTTTTGAAGCTTGTGGTTTTAAAAACTTTTGTTTGGCTATTAAAGCTTCTCATTAAAGGTAAATGGGTAAAATAAAAGAGTTTAAAGTTGAATTATTTCCAAATTTAGAAATGTGTCATTTATTTTGGAACAGACTAAAAAGGAAAGTACCACATCTAATATAAAACTAAGGGAGTACGATATATCCCTAACTTGTAGGTAACGACAAAATTTAAGTGAAATAATATTTTAAAAATTAGAATTGTGTTTGGACATGAACACAATTTGGAACTATTTTGAATTATTGTGAATGAATTGAAGTGAAAATTTTGAAAAATAACTTTTTGGAATTCGTCCATTCTTTTAAACAAAATGGGACTAATGAATACATAACTTCATACGCAAAAAAATGGTTACAAAAATCTCAAAATCAGTTCAAAGGCATGGAACATTAATTAATGAAAAGTACAATATAGCCAAAGGCAAGCCAACTGAGCGGGAGAAGTTTTATTTTGTGTCTCATACAACTAACACTAGTTGTATAAGGCTCTTTTTTATCTCAAAAATTTAAGGACCCCAATCTTACACTTCTGGGTCTACAAAAATCTGGGTCCACAAAACTATGAGACAAAAAGCAGCCTCATACAAGTTGTATGAGACACGAAATAAAATTTTCCGCTTACTGGCAAGTACCCAATTTTACTGATCAAACGTCCATAGTTGTGATGTTGAAAACTGAAGTCACTTTACTTTTGGTTTATAATAGGAATTTTTACCTCTTATAGCAAAGGTTAACACCTTATTTATTTTAAATAAATACCATTTAATAAAATTATATTGTATGGATACATTTTAAGATTTATAGCAAAATATTTAATTTTGGTTACCTCCTAGTCCTAAACCACTAAATATGTTAATCAGTTACACTATTTCTTTCTCTCTCTACTTTGATACATTCCATTCTCTTCCCCATCCCATTAAAATTTCTGCTCTCCTCCTTCTAACACACAACGACAACAAACCCTAACCCACACACCATCATTCTTTTTCGCTAAGTATTTAGAGATCATTATAAGAGAGATATCGTGCAGCACCGGTCAAAGATAAAAGGAAAGGATGGTAATTAAGGTTTGTTGTTGAGCAAAGACGACAGAGTTTGAAGCTGACAGCCTTGATTTTCTGTTAATATATTTCAATGTATTTTCAACGAATCACGTGTATTTTCATGTATTTTATTTTTTCCATTGTAATTCAATATATCTCACTGTATTTTATTATATTTCAATGTATCCTGTTATATTCTATGTATTCATATGTTTTTTTAATTAATATAATTTATGTATTCATATGTATTATATAATATCTTTGAAAATTGTTATGTTTTGGGGGTTTTGTTCCAGTTGTAATCCCATGTTTCACGCCATGAATACAGGCAAATAAACTTCCTTGATTCACACCTATTTTTGCTACTATATTCATGAATACAACAACTTAAATACATCAAATACATCATAAAACCACAAAAAAGTAAATATAATCCGTAATATAGCAAATAGTATCTATAGATGACTAATTATTACTAAAAAATAATACTTTATGAAAATTTCTCTTTACAATAAGGAAAAAGACTAGTTTTTCCATTTCAAAGTGATGGCCAAATAGAATTAGTGACTATTTGACTCTTTGGATTAGGAAACAAAAAGAAATTAACAGTCTTATTAAAGCCAATATTCCGTCTTTTTCAATTTACGCAACATAATTTTCCTAATTAGTCTACTCAATAAAGAATGATTCGATTTTATATTTAAAAAAATTGATTTCACTGAATTTAGTTTAAATTAAAAGTCTTTTACAATCACAAAAAAGTGTTGAAAAATGAAACAAATCCAATCATAGAGCCTGTTTGAATAAGTTTATTTTATATAAAATTTAAGTCAAAATAGCTTTTAACCCATAACTTAGGAATTGTAATTTTTTTTGATTTTGCCTTATTTGTATCATTTTAATTTAAAACAAGTGCTTAAAACACTTTTTTTACTTTATCCAAACACTACAAAATTATAAGCACTTAAAACAAGCCAATCAAAGCAGGCTCATAGTCTCTTAGAAGTTCTTTTTGTTGAAACACTGGTAAAAATATTATTCTTGTCCTTGTTGGCACAATTTTTGGTCGATTTTAAAATGTTGTCCAAGTTTAATTAAAAGAACTTTAAACACTAAATTAATAGTTGTCCACATTTTTGTTTAAAACAAATATAAATCCTAAAGAATTTTGAAACTTTACTTAGAGAGCAAGATTTCGTTTACAATTTCCAAAACTATCACATGCTTTTTGGGTAAGTTGTTCAATTTAAGAAAATACTAGATTCGGATTTAATATGAATTTGCTTTAAATAGGGATATTTTAGATTTAAAAATCGGCAATGCTTGAATAGAATATTTTTATTCAAATTCCTAAATAGTCATATTTTAAAGGAGTAGCATAGCTTCAAGTCCTGCATACCTTAATGGAAAAAAATATGCTGACAAGTACTGCATAAATGAATGACAATGTAGTTCTCATGGCCAATCCCATGTCTGCTACCCAAGGCGATAGGATATGGGATTGCTCCCCTTCGGATACCAAAAGGACAGGAGACAGAAAAGCCTCCACTGTCCTATTGAATGATCATTACACTTTGGGTCATACAAGTACACCAAAAATTTGCCCCAATTCAAAATCAAATCATCACAAACTATATACACAATATTCAAAATGTTAACAACAACAAAACTATAGTGACAGGACAGTTATATTAATCTTCTAGAAAAAATAGGGAAAAACATTAATTAATGATGATTGGCCTCAGAATTGCAGAATTGACAGCAAGGCCTTGAGGGCCATTCAGTCCCGAAAGATGGTGTTCTTTATAATTCATCTCCTCACAGGCCAAATATAATCTATAATTATTAATTAATAAAATGAATTTGAATAATGTATTTCTCATGGCCAATCCCAAGTAGCAATAGCAGAGACTCTGCTCTACAAGGCGATAGGATATGAGATCGCTCCTCTTTGGACAAAAAACAGGATTCTTCCTTTCCCCACAAGGGAGAAAACAAGCCTCAACTGCTAACGCCAACAAAGAGGGCTTGTTCTATGATGATATTTACACACTTTGGGTTATGCGAATATTAAAATAACTCGCCCCAATTATACAGTGTACCATCAGAATAACAGATACTATCCTTGTTGAAATTTGTGTGACAAAATCTGATTAATATAACATAATATTTGTATGACTTAACTATTTCAAAACAATATGAAAAAAATCAAAAATAAATCATTAAAAGTGTAAAGTGAATGTGAGATGAAATTAGTAGACAAGAACCATTAGGAACCCATCTGTGGATTCATCTCAGCGGTTGTCTGGCCGCCGCTGATTAATTCAGCTTTCCCTTTATGCACTGTCGCTTAAGAACCGCACTATTTCATAAATTTAGCGAAGCCCTTTATTAAAGCCAGTGCAATTACATACTAAATTTTGGCTATCTTTGAAAGGAATATTGCAAAAATAAATTGCAGCACTATAGCTTACAGAAAAGGGCGGCCATTGATTTGGGAGAGCAGAATCGGCTACGAAGCAAAACCCTAGATGAATGATGGAAGTTTAGAGGAGAGGGAAGAGAAGGTTTTATAGATGGGGTTCGGTGGATAGGTCTAGCGGCTGCCTTAAAATGGGCTTGTTTTGTTAGATGTGGGCCGGTTTTTCAATTTTAGCCTAATTTGGGGAAATGATATTGTATAATTGCTTTTAAAATAATAGTCAAAAAATATATACTAGTATTTTTTTATAAATATATCTTTTTATATCTTATATAAAAAAATATAAATTTAATATATTTTTCTGACTACCAAATATAAATTTTTTTAGCCGCAAATTAAAAGTGATCTTTGCGGCTGAAATTTGTCACAAAGTGTTTAAAAGAGAAACTATTCAGTTTAGTCTTTAAGAGCAAAAATGCAATAAAAATTAGTCAAATCATGATCTATATCTATCTATCTATACTATATTAAAAACACGAAGGTCCTTAGCGAAATATCGTTCGCTTTTTTTACCCTTTAAAAATAGATTTCACATTGGATAAAATAGTCATTTAATTAATTTCCTAATATTTAGAACTCTAAAATTGGCTAAGATTTTGATTATTAAATCTTTCCTTATTTGTGATAGGTACGTAGTCCTAAATTTTAGGACTTTAATATTAATTAGTATTTTACCATACATATATTTTTTTCCTTGTTTAAACTCCATATATAACGTAACTATAATTATTTTCATATTACTTTTAGTGGATGTAGATTCTATAGAAAAAAGAGTAAACTAGCGTGTGTTTTAATGAAATTAAAGTAATTAATAGATCATGCAACGTTATGCCTAATATTTAAAAGGCATTTAGGATTTTAAATAAGTATTATAACTTTCCCACATTTAGTTTTCGTATAAGTTGTAAAAATATCAACTACAACATTTTGAAATAATACCAAGAAAGCTTTATCATGAATAAAATGTGCAAATATACATGTAAAATAAAGGTTAATACTTTAAAAGATATCACTTTCTTGCACCTAATTATTTTTGTTAAATCTTTATCTTGGACTTGAAAGCCAATTAATATTTTAATTATCTTACATAAATTTATTTTATTTGAATAATGTAACATAATTATAATTCCTTTCATGCTATTATATGTGAACTATAATAGTTCATACTATTATATTTGAACTACTTTTCTCTCCAAACAATATTTTTCTATTTAGTAATTTTTTTGTATAATATCTTTAAAAATTATGCTTAATAATTAAATTAAAATACTAAGATATTATTTAAAAATATAAAAGAGAGAGAGGGAGAGACTAGAAAAGTATTTGGTAACACTAATAATTCTGCAAACACAAATATCCAAAAGTAAACTATCAGATCGATTTTTTATCCCTTAACACAGAATTTATAGTAAATAAAATTATAATTACAGTTAAATATTTAAAATTTGGGTAAACTAATATTAAGAATTTGAATCAATAAAAATAAATTATTTTCGTTAATGTTGATAGCAAATAATTTGAATTAACTAATTAACAAAATAATTCTATCCAATTCCTTTCTAAATTCATCATATTAGTTAAAAAAAATTCAAGTGAAAAAACTCTTAAGATACATAAACCTGTTTCAATAAAAAGAGCATTCGTGGTAAAAGCAATCAGAAAATAAAATATAATCGGTGATAATATAGTATTAAGAGTTAATTAAAATAATTCAAACTTGAAGCAATAAGGATGAAATAATAGTTTCTCATTTTGCATTTGTTACAACAAATGACAGTTCCCTATATTTTCTGAATTGTCGTTAGAGATTTTTTTTTTTGTGATCTTGACCGTTAACACTCATTAGATTTCTCTTCAGTCATGATAAATATTAGAATTCTTCTTTTTTTTATATGTTTTTATCGTGTTTGTATATCTTGGATATATTGAATACAATTATTATGCTAATGTAATAATATTAATTTTTAGTATTAAAAAGTATTGCATTTGTTTTAGTGTGAACTATTATCTTTTTTAATAATTTATGCTTTATTTATTTATTTAATTATTTATTGATGAGCGCGAGGTACACGTACAACGCACGTACAAAAAAACTAGTACTTTATTAAAAACACGAAGGCTCTATCAAAATATCGTTCTCCCTTTCTACATTCGTAAGTGTATTATACGTTGGATATAATTATAATAATTATTTTTTGGGGGAAAAACAAATTGTTGTCTACTTGGATTCAATTTTTTTATACAAGTTTTCCTTATTTATGTTTAGAATTTTATGCTACTAATTAGGATTCATTATACGTTTAAGATTTTGTTGGCAATTAGCTTTTATTAATGTGTCTTTCTTTATTTAGATTTAGGTTCTTTTCTATGTTTAGATATCGGTTCACCAATTTTTTCCGGGAAAATTATGAAACTATTTTTTTTTAGGTCTATTAACGTTGTGTTTTTCATTGCTTATGTTTAGGATTCTTTAGCTTTACCAAAATTGCCGTAGCCTATAGAAGAAAATTAGGTATAGGATTCAACGGAATATCACTGTAGGTTTAGGATTTTTTTTACTTACTAATTTTTATGAACGTGCGTTGCACAACATGTAGACGTTTATTCAATTTTTTTATATACACGAAAAGAATTATATTAAAACAACTGATATGGAAAACGCAACAATCATGTAAATACGAAAAATTAATCTTATTACATTATCATAATACTTGGAAAAAATAATTGGACGTCATCTCTGAAACCTTAAAAGTATCATACTAATCTTAAAAAACATCATCTGAAACTGAAAAAAATCATTAATTTAGTTAAGTTAGTTAGATATATAATATTTGTACTTGTATTTTTTAGAAATTTGCAATGTGATCGTATCTTGCCTACGGCTTTAACATGCTTCTATTTGACCTGCATAATATGAATAGTATATTTGTATTGGTCAAAATCTGATCGCTACGTCAAGCTAATCGACATCCCGTCCAAGCGGCAAGACAGCGAAAGATAACATGGTTTATTCTGTATCATGTGCTCACGATATCCGTCGAGTCGGAAGAAACAACGTTCAGGGGACGACCAAGGCAGACATAGTGTGAAAAAACGTCAAACCAAGTACATAGCAAAAATTTCCAAACTATATACAGTGGGGTTTACATTCGGAGAAGGGGAGGGGGCTTTTCATTTTCTCTCTCTCTCTCTCTTTTTCTCTCCTCTGTAATCTCCATAGTAAAAAGAAGAACGAAGCAATCTCCGAGAGAATATGTAAAATGGTCTCCTCTATTGATTAATAGGAACCACAATGGAAAGTTTCAATAAGATTGGTTACCTTTATTTCATCTTGTGCATCATGTTTCCCAACTAGTTTACTAATCTGGAATTTATTATGTTTAACTAAGATTTACCCATTTATTCTCTTTAATTGATTTCTTCAAAAAGGTTTTAATATCTTTTGAGTCAAACAATTTAGAGCCGTTTGTGGGGATTTCTTACTGAAATTTCCTAGTCTCTTCCAAAACAAAAACCGGAAACACGATTACCCACCAAAAAGAGCGTTAAGGCAAAGCCCAACCCACGCAGGGCAAAAGCGCAACATAGAAGGGGAAAGAGAGATAAATACAGTCACCGAATTCAGAAATCATCGCCCCATCAACCATGGAAACGCTAGGCAAATCGAGCAACGTTATAAACCAACCCTCTTTCACTGGCTCATCGAATCGGGGTAAGAAGAATATCATGTTGACTCACCCTCTACTCTTTGCTTAAACAGGAATACAAGCGCCACGTAGGCGAGCGAGCAAAGAAACATCTCAACCGGAAAGAGTGGGAAGCTGTTACAAAGCAACCGAAGTGTCGCCTACCAACGACATCTCCGGACCGGAAAGCAATAAATTTTTAGACAAGGAAACTCCAATGTACACACGAAACGAACGTGAGCAAAACAACAACATTTCATACCCTCCGACATTACTCTCCGATACAAACAAAATCAAGCGAACTGGGACTCACCCAGGAAGCGCAGAGGTCGAGCAGAACTGGGACTCCCCCAAAGGATACTCGATTCTCCAAAAACTGGGAACAACGACGGGTTAATATTTCGATAAAAGTTCGAAATAACACCCTTAAAGGCCAAGGGTCTTTGCCAAAAAGAAGAGTCCGACCTCGATTAGACAACGACGGGTTAATTTTTCGACAAAAGTTCAAAATAACACCCTTAAAGGCAAAGGGCCTTCGCCAAAAAGAAGAGTCCAACCTTGATCAGACAAGGACGAGTTAATATTTCGACAAAAGTTCGAAATAACACCCTTAAAGGCCAAGGGCCTTCGCCAAAAAGAAGAGTCTGACCTTAATCAGACAACGACGGGTTAATATTTCGGCAAAAGCTCAAAATAACACCCTTAAAAGCCAAGGTCCTTCGCCAAAAAGAAGAGTCTGACCTCGAGCGGACAACGACGGGTTAATATTTCAGCAAAAGATTGAAATAACACCTTTAAAGGCCAATGACCTTCGCCAAAAAAGAAGAGTTCGACCTCGATCGGACAACGACGGGTTAATATTTCGGCAAAAGCTCGAAATAACACCCTTAAAGGCCAAGGGCCTTCACCAAAAAAGAAGAGTCCAACCTCGAGCAGACAACGACGGGTTAATACTTCGACAAAAGCTCGAAATAATACCCTTAAAGGCCAAAGGCCTTCGCCAAAAAAGAAGAGTCCGACCTTGATCGGACAATGACGGGTTAATATTTCGGCAAAAGTTCAAAATAACACCTTTAAAGGCCAAGAGCCTTCGCCAAAAAGAAGAGTCCAACCTCGATCGGACAACGACGGGTTGATATTTCGGCAAAAGCTCGAAATAAACCCTTAAAGGCCAAGGGCCTTCGCCAAAAAAGAAGAGTCCAACCTCGATCGAACAACGACGGATTGATATTTCGGCAAAAGTTCGAAATAACACCCTTAAAGGCCAAGAGACTTTGCCAAAAAGAAGAGTCTGACCTCAATCGGACAATGGCGAGTTAATATTTCGGCAAAAGTTCGAAATAACACCCTTAAAGGCCAAGAACCTTCGCCAAAAAGAAGAGTCCGACCTCGATCGAACAATGACGGGTTAGTATTTCGGCAAAAGTTCGAAATAACACCCTTATAGGCCGAGGGCCTTCGCCAAAAAGAAGAGTCCGACCTCGATCAAATAACGACGGGTTAATATTTCGGCACAAGTTCAAAATAACACCCTTAAAGGCCAAGGGCCTTCGCCAAAAAGAAGAGTCCGACCTCGATCGGACAACGACGAGTTAATATTTCAGCAAAAACTCGAAATAATACCCTTAAAGGCTAAGGGCCTTCGCTAAAAAGAAGAGTCTGACCTCGATCAAACAACGATGGTTTAATATTTCGGCAAAAGTTCGAAATAACACCCTTATAGGCCAATGGCCTTAGCCAAAAAGAAGAGTCCGACCTCGATCAGACAACGACAGGTTAATATTTCGGCAAGAGCTCGAAATAACACCCTTAAAGGCCAAGGACCTTCGCCAAAAATAAGAGTCTAACCTCGATCGGATAACGACGGGTTAATATTTCGACAAAAGTTCAAAATAACACCCTTAAAGGCCAAGGGCCTTCACCAAAAAGAAGAGTCCAACCTCGATCGGACAACGACGGGTTAATATTTCGGTAAAAGCTCGAAATAACGCCCTTAAAGGCCAAGGGCCTTCGCCAAAAAAGAAGAGTCCCACCTCGATCGGACAACGACGGGCTAATATTTCGACAAAAGTTTGAAATAAAACCCTTAAAGGCCAAGGGTCTTCACCAAAAAAGAAGAGTCCAACCTCGATCGGACAACGACGGGTTAATATTTCGAAAAAAGTTCGAAATAACACCCTTAAAGGCCAAAAGCCATCGTCGAGGAGAAAGTTTGAAATATTCCCAAGGCCAAGGGCCGTCAAAAATAGAAAGGGAAAGAAAGACTAGGACTTACAATGTGATAACGCCTCGATATAAGCCCGAAAGTAACACCCCTACAGCTAAGGTTGTTTTATAAAGGAAAAGAAGAAGAAAAGTTCGATACCATTCGAGCTACGACGGGGTAGCATCTCAACACATTCGAAAGCACCATCCCGCCAACGAAATTTGTCATCAAGATCCAATTCAATCCGACTGGCATTAAAGTCCCAAAGAATTAGGGAACTCGTTATGCGAGAATCTACTTCGCACCGAAGTCATGAAAAACAAAAATAGAGAAAAAGTACAAAGCATATAACAATGAAAAATTCCTCTTTATACAAAGTCACTGCACAAACAATCGCAGATTACATACGGCTTGAAGCAATAGTCTAAAAAGGGGGAGAAAAACAACGACAACGAACAAAAAAAGGGGGGGAGGCAAAAAACAGATAAAGACAGCAATTCCTTCACTCGGTGTCATCATCGCCACCATCTTCACCATCATCTCCAAGGATTCGTCCCTTGCCATTCGCGCCCTCATCAGCTTCCAGTGTCGTGGAGTCATACCCACAATTAACACGAGCCTTTCGTGCCTTCGCCGGTGCTCCTTCATATGCGGCCTCGGTAACATTGCCCGCTCCCACAAATTCTTGTATGTATCCCACTGGGCTTCAACATGAACCCAAAGCTCGTGTAAGTGGCGGGAATGACGGCGGAGGAAGACTCAATTTGAGGCAATAGTTTCTCCTTTTAGGCCTCCAGAGCAGTGACCCGATATCCCAAGATCGATGCTTCCCGGTCAATCTCACCAATGCGTTCCTCAAGCCTCACCTCCTTTAGCGTGGTCGTCGCCCTTTCCGATTTCTGCTCGGATTGGAGAACGCGGATAATGTTCTCCAGGGCAACCTCCCTTGCCAAAGTCGAAGACCAGGTACCCTCGATGCTCTCTAACCCGACAACCTTTCTCTCCAACTCATCCAATTTTCCCACCCACTCTGCACTCATCGCCTTGACCTTGATAAGATTCTGATTCATTTCAGACTGTATCGACCCCAGCTTCCCCTGAAGATACTCACACTCTGCAGCAACCCCTTTGCCCAACTCAAGCTCTTCGTCCTTTGCACGAAGTTTCTCCTCGAGTGTGATCTTACTACGAATAGCCTGCATCAATTCATAATCCCCTTTCTCCAACTCCTCGTCAAGAGACCGATCACCAGGGTTTGCCTTCAGCCGCCCGTGCATCTCACGACACTTGTTGCGATAGCGCTGATACTTCTCCAACATCTTTAAGAAAATCTTGGCCCAAATGTCGGCCCAGCGAACACTCTCTATTTCCACCATGTACGTTTGAAAAATGAGAAGATGGGTTAAGACCATATCCCCAGGAAAAACGAGAGAAATATGAAAGAAAAAGCGTAACGTACTCTCAAGACCATAGCGGCCACTTCATGCGACAAATCAATATCGGAAACGTTCCGAAGGGCCGCATTCTCAGTAGTAGAGCACAAAATGTCGAACTGCGGCACCAGATCCTCCATGTCCCCATGAGATTAATATCCGATGAGATCTTAAGAATACGGGACGGGCCTCCCTCATGAACCATCGAGTAGGTAAGACCCTCTTCAAACATCCTAACATCATCAGGGTCGAGGTTCAACTCGGATTCTTAGTCATCGACCATGATGCCCTTTCCTCTTTCGTCAGCCGAGGAGGAAACACGACCATGTATGGAGGACAAAGGCCCATCTGAAACCACAACGGTGGCCTCTGAAATCTGGCTGCCCATCATGGCAGGTTGCTGATCAACGACAGTGGCAGGAATCTCTATCGACGGGGCAGATACAATGGCTGATTCTATCTCCACATGTGGAGTGGTACCAACCCCTGCCCAGATCCTGTCGAGGGAGAATCTTCTTCCAGAAGTATTATAGTTGGAGGAGTTGTCCCGAATTCCATCCGTCGCCTCTTGGACGACCCCTCTTCTTCCTAAGCATGGGGAGATTCACCCGTCAGACGAGCGGCACGAGTCGGAACCTCAGTCTGAGAAATGTCCTTCGCAGGAATAACCACAGCCGTAGATTCAACTAAAGTAGCCCTCGATGAAGACCGAGTAGTAGACGTTGTAGTAGGGCGATCAGACTATGCAGGATGACAGAAAGCTAATGGAGGAGCCTCGCTCTCCGCACTCTCCCTGACATCGACAAACAGCACGTAAGAAACCAAGTAAAAAGAGAGAAAAAATAGCATACAGAAATGACATCTCACCTGTAAGGGGCCCGCATCCATATTTTTCATAAAAGGCTGACCATGTGCAAACCCCCGCCGTATGAGGAAGGATGACACTCACCTACTCGTGGATACCTTCGACAGATAGAGGGGGCAGTTTCGCAGCTGCAGGAATATAACAAGGTTTAGTACTGTAACAGAAAATGGTCGGGCATCTCTCCGACTAAAAAGATAGAAACTTACATGCAAAGTTCCACTTCTCGGGGAATCCCGTTGGATCCTCCATAAGGTGCTCGATCCACACGTAGAAATAATTCTCATAGAAATGACGGTTAGCCCTGTCATCCATCTTCACCACCAGACTCTTCGATCCCTGATGGCGCATGTGAATCATCGTTCCGCGAATGATCTGAGGGCGAATATATTGAGCATGTGCTCAAAAGTGGTCTCACGATCGGCGAGCTCCGCAAACTTGAGCAACATAAGGAACAATTTATACATGTACGACAAAAGTTGAGCGGCGCATACCTTTTAAAAATGGCAGAAATCTATCACCAGGAGAGAGAGAGGAAGTGTGTACCCAATAAGAAAGGGGTAGGCGTAGAATACGCAATACCCGGGGCTGTCAAAATGGACTATGTTGTCCCCTACCGCCGACCGCATTTCAACGTAACAAGGAATTCCCCACCTTGCTTTCAATTCTGCGATTTCCTCCTCTTTTATAACAGGGGGGACAAGTTCCGACTCCTCCCTAGAGGGACTACAGAAGTCGGTCCATGCCTTCACAGGATGAGGCAAGATCTCGGCTACGGACGGGACCTCCTCATCTTTTACACTTCTACTCCTCCGGTTGCTAGAGCATCATTTTCCGGCGCCAGAATTGTGACAGGGAGGTTAGCACGAGAAAAATCACCAGCCATTGTGTTGAATTGGTAAAGTAAAAAGACAAAGAAAAGGAAGGATGAAAGTTTTCAGTCAATTGGGGACAAGTAAAATTTGAAGTATTAGGAAGAAAGTATATTCGCAAAATTCTTTCAAGCAAAAGGAAAAGGAGTGTGTCAATCGAATAAGGTGTTCCTTCTATTTATAAAAGACATAAATTCCCCAAGCACGAAACCCAAGAGTCGTCAATCGAATCTGATAGGGCACGAAACGTTTCAATTTCCTAGGAACGTGTGTCATAAGGGCATCAACCATGAACAACGTTTCAACCCCAAATGACGTTTCAGTTCTGAAATAGCCGCAACGGTCCAAGGATATCGAAAGAACGCCGTCACCTCACTTGAACCTAAGGATCCTAACCAAGGGGTAGGTAGTCAGATTTCTCTCAAATTTGTAACAATCATAATCCGTCTGCCTAGTCCAACAGGGGACGACCTCGACAGACGGAGGGACTAACTGTATTGGTCAAAATCTAACCGCTACGTCAAGCTGACCGATATCACGTCCAAGCGGCAAGGTATCAAAAGACAACACGGTTTATTCCATATCATGTGCTCACGATATCCGTCGAGTCGGAAGAAACAACATTCAAGGGACGACCAAGGCAGACATAGTGTGAAAGAGTGTCAGACCAAGTACATAACAAAAATTCCCTAACTATATATAGTGGGGTAAAACCTTCGGAGAATGGGGCTTTTCATTTTCTCTCTCTCTCTCCCTTTTTCTCTCCTCTGTAATCTCCATAGTAAAAAGAAAAACGAAGCAATCTCCAAGAGAATATGTAAAATGGTCTCCTCTATTGATTAATGGGAGCCACAATGGAAAGTTTCAATAAGATTGATTACCTCTATTTCATTTTGTGCATCATTTTTCCCAACTAGTTTACTGATCTGGAATTTATTATGTTTAACTAAGATTTACTCCTTCATTCTCTTGAATTGATTTATTCAAAAAGGTTCCAATATCTTTTGAGTCAAAACAAACCTTGATAATTGCCCAGTTGCCTCGTCAATTTTCTGTAAGACGCATGCCCAATTTTTATCATAATGATTTATCTTTACATGTGAACGACTGAACATAACTCGTGCAAGGTTGATTTTGAAACCGAAAATAGATGGAGTACTTATGTTTGCATATTTTGACCATAGGTCGAAATTAGATAGCTAAAGTCCACCATTTAGCATAAATACCCGTACAATGAAAATACCATTATACTAATATTATGCACATACCGCTACATACCATAAAGTACCTAAACATTTCTCAGCATCCCTTAAAGCCATCTTTAAAAGTAATAGTACTAGTAACGTTAAAGTTTGTTGCGTCTTTGGAGCTTCGATAATAGGGAGGAACGCTAACAACAACAATAGATTTCCAAAATATTAACTCAAAACCAAAACCAATAGAATTGGATTGAAATCAAATTCCCGAAAATATAACTTATGCAATTTAACTATATGTTTGCTTATATATATATATATATATATATATATATATATATATATATATATATATAGTTTATATGTATTTTGGTCTGAAGTCTCACTTATTCTTTTGCTTGGTTCGTCCTTACAACAAATTGCAACACACTGAACCAAGGATATGTAAGATCTTCCTTACACTATTAGAAATTCGGAAATTAGCGACCAAACTTTTGCAACCAAAATTGGTATGTCCAGATAAGCGATCAAAGTTGGTCGGTAAAGTGGTCAACATGTTGACTGAGCTGGTCAGACTTGTGTAGTCAAAGAAAATTTCACATTAACGACCAACTTTGGTCGGTAATGTGGGATCCAGTTATAAAATTTTAATAGTTATATTATTATTTAAAGTGTTTTATAAAATATAAAGAAATCTTATTTAAAATTACCAGCCAAAGATGGTCGGTTAAGACAGGGGAAGCATTTACCGACCAACTTTGGTTGCTTTTTTTTAATATCTGGAAAATAACCGACCAACTTTGATCGGTTATTAGGTCAACATTGGTCAAAACTTAAATCGCTTTTATATTTACTATCTAAATAATATAAATGTAATCCATTAATACTTTTGTAATACAAGGGATGAATACACTAACATATATATAACATGTTATATATGTAGTTAAAGTAGTACAACGAAGCGTGTTATATATATATATATATATATATAAAAGACGTTTTATTTTTAATATTCAATGATGCATCTAAGTAAGTTATAAGTCGATGAATCAATTTACAAACAGATATATTTGATGATAAATTATATATACTAATTAGGATCTTCATAAGTCTATCAATCCCTAAAAGAACCCGACCCTTATCTATATAGATATAGATATAGGTTAGACGTTTTGTTTTTAATATTCAACGATGCATCTAAGTAAGTTATAAGTCGATGAATCAATTTCAAAACAGATATATTTGATGATAAATTATATATACTAATTAGGATCTTCACAAGTGTGACGACTCGACCGGTTGTTTTAAGAATTTACACCCCGATCCCCTATTAACTGCTTTTCCCGTATTTGTTTCTGCTATTGTGAGTTGCCAGGAGGAATTATTTAGAATTTCGGAGAGTTTTGGGACACTTAGTCCCTAAATGAGAGCTTAAGTTTTGGAAATTTGACCGTAGTGTGAAGATGGACTTGGAATGGAATTTTGATGGTTCTGTTAGCTCCGTTGGGTGATTTCAGGTTTAGGAGCGTGTTCAGATTATGTTTTGGTGGTCCGTAGCTAATTTAGGTTTGAAATGCCGAAAGTTGAATTTTTGAAGTTTCCGGTTCGATAATGAAATTTTGATCCGAGGATCGGAATGGAATTTTGGAAGTTGGAGTATCTCCGTAGTGTTGAATGTGACGTGTGTGCAAAATTTCAGGTCATTCAGACGAGGTTTGACAGGTTTTTTGATCGAAAGCATATTTTGAGAGTTATTGGAGTTCTTAGGCTTGAATCTGATGCTAATTGGTTGATTCGATGTTGTTTGAGGTGTTGTGGAGATTTTCATAAGTTTGGATAGTGGTATATGACTTGTCTGTGTTTTTGGTTGAGGTCCGGGGGGCCTCGGGGTGATTTCGGGTGGTTAACAGGAAGTTTGAAAGTTGGAGTTTGCAGCTGAAGTCTTTGGGCTGCTGTCATAACCGCATCTGCGGTTGAGAGGCCGCAGATGCGACTCCCGTAGATACGGAGTCAAGCCGCAGAAGTGGCCAAGAGGAATGCAAGTAGGAACCGCAGAAGCGGATGTGTTACCACACCTGCGTGACCACAGATGCGACATATGGGTCGCAGGTGCGGAAAAGGAATTTTAAGTGAGAACCGCAGAAGCGGTATCACAGATGCGAAAATTGAGCCGCAGATGCGAATTTGATGGGCAAAAAAATCAAAATTCGAGGGTTTAGTTTCAAAAAAGTCAGAAATTGATTTAGAGCTCGGGAGATGGCGGTTTTGGGAGGAATTTGAAGAGGAAATCAGTGGATTTGGGCCATTTGGAGTCAAGTACTCGTGGCAAGAGCGTGATTTCGGGTTGATTTTGAGCAGGTTCGAGGTAAGTGGCTTGCCTAACCTTGTGTGGGGGACATTCCCCTTAGAATTGGTAGTGTGATAATTGAAATGCCTTGTACGTGAGGTGACAAGTGCGTACTTGTGCTAATTGTTGAAAATCCGGTTTTCACTAAAGTAACTTTAATTGTGTTTTTCCTTTCCTGCTTATACTACTTGAAATTTAAGTATGCTGTTAGCTTAGAGAAGCATGTCTAATTGGCTTAATTGCTTTATTTGCTTAAACTGCTTTATTTGTATTATGTGAAACATGCTAGGTTAGAATTACCTGTTTTACCTTGGTATGAAGTTGAGTTTAATTGAGTATTCCCTATGTTATTGCTGTGTGTTTTACTTTGGGACTACAGGACGGTATCCCGGGAGATCCCCTGTACGTATTTTGATTTGAACTGAAGTGCTAGATATCGAGAGATCCCCAGCACGTGTATTGAGGATACCAAGAGATCCTCGGAATACCAAGAGATCTCTAGCATATATTGAGGATACCAAGAGATCCCTAGTATATATGGAGGATACCAAGAGATCCTCGGGATACCAAGAGATCCCTAGTATATATTGAGGATACCAAGAGATCCTCGGGATACCAAGAGATCCCTGGCATACATTGAGGGTACTAAGAGATTCTCGGGATATTGAGAGATCCCCAGTTATTTTCTTTGTGAAGAGTGGTATTCCTTGTGATTGTTTTGTCTCTGTTTCAGTTGTTATCCTTATTATCCTGTAGAAATTCTTACTGTTAGCTTTCAACTGTATTGCTTCATCTTATACTATTATACCTTATATTTCATTTAATCTCAGTAGGGCCCTGACCTTCCTCGTCACTACCCGACCGAGGTTAGGCTTGACACTTATTGAGTACCGCTGTGGTGTACTCATGCACTTTCTGCGCATGTTTCTCATGTACAGATCCATGTACCTCCACTCAGACTTATCACGCTTGAGACGAGGTGCTTGTAGAGACTCCGAGGTATATCTTCCGCGTCCGCAGACCGAAGAGTCCCTTTCTACTCTCTCTTTTTGTATTAGCCCTTCTATACTTTCGTTTCTTTGATAGATATTGTGGAGTTAGATGCTTGTAGATATTTAGCAGCTTGTGATCATGGGATTCCGGGTTTTGGGAAATGTTGTTAGTTTCGAGAGTTGTTATTGTGTATGTCGAGCGACATTTAAAATACTGTTTTATTTCACTATTTCGGTTTTATCTATTTCTTCCGCAATTTTGTTTATTTTTCGCATTGCTAGGCTTACCTAGTCGTAGAGACTAGGTGCCGTCACGATGGTTCATGGAGGGCGAACCGGGGTCGTGACAACAAGTCTATCAATCCCTAAAAGAACCCGAGCGACCAAACTTTTGCAACCAAAATTGGTCTGTCCAGATAAGCGACCAAAGTTGGTCGGTAAAGGGGAGAAAAAAATATTTTATATTTATTTTAAATAAATTACCAACCAAAGTTGGTCGGTAAAGTGGTCAACAGGTTGACCGAGCTGGTCAGACTTGTGTAGTCAAAGAAAATTTTATATTACCGACCAACTTTGGTCGGTCGTGTGGGACCCTGTTATAAAATTTTAATAGTTATATTATTATTTAAAGTATTTTATAAAATATAAAGAAATCTTACTTAAAATTACCAACCAAAGTTGGTCGGTTAAGACAGGGGAAGCATTTACCGATTAACTTTGGTCGCTTTTTTTTAATATCTGGAAAATAACCGACCAACTTTGGTCGGTTATTAGGTCAACTTTGGTCAAAATTTAAATCCTTTTTATATTTACTATCTAAATAATATAAATGTAATCCGTTAACACTTTTGTAATACAAGGGATGAATATACTAACATATACTATAACGTGCTATATAGGTAGTTAAAGTAGTACAACAAAACGTGTTATATATATATAGGTGAGACATTTAATTTTTAATATTCAACGATGCATCTAAGTAAGTTATAAGTCGATGAATCAATTTACAAACAGATATATTTGATGATAAATTATATATACTAATTAGGATTTTCATAAGTCTATCAATCCTTAAAATAACCCGACCATTATCTATATAGGTATAGATATAGGTCAGACGTTTTGTTTTTAATATTCAACGATGCATCTAAGTAAGTTATAAGTCGATGAATCAATTTTCAAACAGATATATTTTATGATAAATTATATATACTAATTAGGATCTTCACAAGTCTATCAATCCCTAAAAGAACCCGACCCTTTCGGTATATAGATATAGATATAGGTCAGACGTTTTGTTTTAAATATTCAACGATGCATCTGAGTAAGTTATAAGTTGATGAATCAATTTCCAAATAGATATATTTGATGATAAATTATATATACTAATTAGGATCTTCACAAGTCTATCAATCCCTAAAAGACCCCGACCCTTTGGCCTATATCGATTAATCTATGTCATTCATTATTAATGATGAATGATTAATCCATTAACTCTGTTATAATACAAATAATGAATACAGTAACATATACTATAACATGATATATATGTAGTTAAAGTAGCACAACGAAGTGTGTGTGTTATATATACACACACACTAACATATACTATAACAAGCTATATATATAGTTAAAGTACTACAATGAAGTGGTTTTTTTGTGTGTGTATACATATATACACACTTTGATAGCCGTATATATATATATATAAGAACATGAAGCACTAGGAACACAGGGTCGGGTTCTTTTAGGGATTGATAGACTTGTAAATTGATTCATCGACTTATATCTTATTTAGATGCATCGATGTATATTAAAAACAAAACGTCTCGACCTATATCGATTAATATAAAAAACAAAATGTCTCGACCTAAAATAGAATAATATTATATTGGTTTATCAATTGATTAATTATTCGTACGTACGTAGTAATGTATAAGATTGATCATCAATTACAATATAGTTTGTCATGACCCGGATTTTCACCCTCGGGAGTCGTGATGGCACCTACTAGGGAAAGTTAGGCAAACCAATCATTTCAACTATTTACCTTTTTCCCATTTTTTTAATTTTTTAACAGTTATGAATCAACATTATATAAACAGCAGAATTAAATAAGCGGAAGAACAAAATATAACAATTTAAATATTACCAATACAATTCCTTAAACATAGACTACCCAGAACTGGTGTCATAATTTCACAGACTGTCTAGGACTGCTACAAATAAGGGTCCGAAAGATAGATACAATGTTGTCTCTGAAATACATAAAAGAAACAGAATGAAAGGATAGAAGGATTGTGAGCACGTGATTTTTGTTTTTCGCACGACAATTGCTCCAAAAAGAAATAAAAAAATATAATTGGCCCTGCTGTACAAATTTTGGTTTCCTGTGCGGCACCTTGTTGATTTATTTGTGACTTCGGCCCATTTTTATTTATTTACTTTATTAAAACAAAATTCAAAAAATATATGTGTCCTGCATAATTCGAACCGTAATCCGGTCGTTGAATAGAAAATCACGAATGGGCATCTTCGTCCGTGATTTTATTTTGTTTAACTTTACCTGTTTTGAAATATGTTAGTGTGTGTGCAAATAATTGTATTGAGTGTGTGTTTAATTTTAATTTGATTTTTTGGCTTAGTTTTGTTTTAAAATAAATAAGAAAAAAAAAGAAAAAAAATATATTGAAAGGACCCCTTCCCTCCCGGACTTGGGCCAATTTTAACAAAATTGGCCCAAACAAACAGCCCAAAACCCAGGCCTGCCCGGTCCAACACCACCTGATGCCCAGGGAATCCAAACGACGTCGTTTTGGTACAGGTTGATCTGGGCCGTTGATCTCAAATTGATCAACGGCCAAGATCAATTCCCCATAACCCACCAATA
Source organism: Nicotiana sylvestris (assembly GCF_000393655.2). NCBI lineage: Eukaryota > Viridiplantae > Streptophyta > Magnoliopsida > Solanales > Solanaceae > Nicotiana > Nicotiana sylvestris. The sequence continues at coordinate 83,218,684 of NC_091066.1, read as the reverse complement.
AACCCGACCCGTCTCACCCGGACCGACCCCAACCCTTTACCCTTGAAACGACACCGTTCCACTTAAGCTATCAGATCCAGACCGTAGATCTAGATTGATCTAACGGTCGAGATCAATCCACCCATTAACTATATAAGCCTATAACCTTACCCTGCCCCCCCATCAGATACCCCAGCTCCCGTCTTCAACCTCATCCCCATCAAACCCTAGAGCCGCCCCTGTATCCTCCACCATGAAAACCGGCGGCATGGACGCCGGTGACCTTCCCCTTAACACCCTAGAACCCCCTTGCCATCCTGAGCATGAATCCATTAACCCTGTAGTTCGAATCCCTCCCCACCTTCTCGAATCTTCATTTGAAGGTTCGAGTCGAAACTCGATCTACACGGTTCAACCCTAGCTTCACACCAGATACTCCCCAGACCCCCTCGTGACCAAACCATACTTGGTTTGGTCCGAATCTGATCAGGGAAGCCTGAATCCCAGATCTAAGTTTGAAAGGTTTTGTGTCCTTCGTCACTGGTTCATACCGGTTCAACCGAAGAGATTAAGGTCTAATGGACTTCAATCAAAGTGTTTCTCATCTGAGAAACACTTCGATTAAAGTCCATTCAGCCTTAAGAAAGTTTGTCCAAATCCAAGTTCAAACTGTTAAACTTTTCAAGTTTTAAGGTAAGTCTGCTTTCTTTTCCTTTATTTGTTTTTAGTCCGTATGATTTGTTTTAAAAGACTGTTCATATTTGTTTTAATTTTTATCAACTTTTGTTTGTCCACTTTGTTTGAACATCTGTGTTTGTCTGAATCCCTCTCCTCCTATTCTGATACGGCATGCGTATTGGTTGTATTCCAATTTGTACTGACTAACTGATTCCTCGAAGTACCATTCTATTTTAATCAGTATAAGTCGAGTCATGTGTCCCATACTTCTGAATGTCTGATTTTCGGCTACGATTGTGTACGTTAATGCTAATATAGTCGAGTCGACATGAGTCGTCAATTAGTTTCAACTGTCTGAGCATAGCAAATCGATTTGCTTCTGTCGAACATTTTTTGAATCAATTGAGAAACAATTTTGTTTACTTATAGCTGTTGATTTAGATCAGTAATGTAAAAGGGATGTTTGGTTTAAATGCTGAATTGGAGGGCATGTGCACTCTTGCACATCATTTGCATTGTTGCACCTCATGTGCATTGGTGCACCTCATGTGCTTTGTGCACAACCTGTGGCCTGCATAAAGGTCCTTGTTTAATTTTAAAATGGTTTGACAGCATATGCTGTCAACATATCCTACTGCCCATACTTGCTTTTAGTTAAATAAAATGGAAAAGCTAAATCTGCCAGGGAATGATGGGGTTTTTTATACCTAATTAACTAAAGTGGAACTGAAAAAGTTTAAAGGCACATGGGAGGGGTATGGTAATAGTCTGAACAGGCTGTTTAAAAGGGATAGTGTTGATGCCTATAAGAGGGGCAGGTGAGGAGTTTAAGAGGGACGGGGATTTTTCTGAAGGGAGGAGAGACAAAAAAGGGGACTGACTTTTGAAGGTTTAAAAAGAAAAACACACTGTGAAGAGTTTAGGGAGGAGAGCTGGAAATACATACAAATAGATACACATAGACAGAGAGAGTTGAAGGGATAGAGGGGATACAACCAACAATCAGAAGCTTTTTCCTCCTATTATTACTGGGTTTCAGTTGTTAAACCTGTTTCAAATCAATTCTGATTCTTTGAAATTCCAGTTGTGTCTATTAGTCGAGTGTTTTCATTGGTTTACTACTGGTCTGGTCTGTTTGGATTTCTGTTTCTATTCCACTGGGTGTTGCTGCTATTTGGCTATTACTTTCTATTGGCCATATTTGCATCTCTGCACTCGAGCCTGTTTCTTGCTGTATTGTTTTGCCTGCTGCTATTCTGCCCTGTTGCTGTTGGTGCTGTTACTGCTGCTGCATTTGTTCATTGTTACTCTACTGATTGCCCTTTTTCTTCAATTGCAAATATTCCCAGGTACACAACCTTTGAACCTTGTATTGTTGAAAGTTTGAAGTTGAAGCAGAAATAAAGAAATGAACACCATTTTATGTTATAGCATTGGTGTAAAAAGATAGTTCGAATGTTGGTTGGGCCTGTATTCTTACTGTGAACTGCAAATATTCTGTATAAACTAGCATACGTTCTGTTTAAGATGAACTGTTAGATAGCATGGCTCAATAGTAATGACAGTATGACATAGACAACATGTTTTGATTTAGTATACATTCAGTTCAGTATAACACTTGTTTGATTTAGTATGACTGTATAACATAGAGTCATGGTAAGCATTGTATGTATTTTGCCTAGACCACTGAATTGACAAAACTGTGATACTGGGTCCGGGATAAATGTATCCCCAAACAAACTCCCATACAGTCACACTAAGAGTATGGCTATGAATGCCAGTTCTCTTGTCAGTTTATTCGTTCCAATACAGGTTCGATACTGGGTTTCGGTACAGATTCTTCGTTTCGAAATGATGTAATGATTGTTGAGAAAAACTAATAATCATTTTTGAGTTCAATTAGTAGTAATTTTTCCTAATAAAACAGCCGATTTCTTTTATCAATTTCAAATAGGTTAGAGTGTTAAGAATAGAACTTGGAGGTCGTTAAACATAACTCAATATATGTTGTTAGTTTGTTTGCAATCTCACTTAGCGAATTAATAAGCATATTCACTTGTTGAAGACAAAGCATGCGGTAACCCTCACCTCATGAACAATCAATCAGGTAATCAAACAAGTTTAGGTTCGGCAAACATAATAAGGATTCAGTCCGTATTTGTCTAAACCAGCAAAATTCGGCATCATCCTTCCCTTTAAAGATAAATGTAGTAAAAATGTAGTCCTTGTAGGGTACCCTTCTAAAATAATGAGACGAGCCTCGCCGAATCAAAAGGCAAATTGCGGGGCCCTCAATAATTGGTCATAATAAATACTTAGAATTTGGGACGGGCTGTTTAGTGAATTCCACTGCCCTCCCCGAAGACAATAACGCGTTAGATTCTTTAGGCGCGACTTAATCAAATTACATTCTTAAATTCGGGTGCGCATTTATGTGACCCAAATTCAAATCTCAACGGAGTCGAAATGTGTTAACAACTACGGGTGCATTGATTGTGACGTGGTTCGAGATACATTTTCACGACGTTGCAATTCTATAAAAATAAATGATAATAATAAAAGCGGTTAAAACTTAATAAAAGCACATAAGTCACAACATGTATTTAAATCAGATATTTAGCCATTATAACAATTTAAGCGACCGTGCTAGAACCACGGGATTCGAGGGTGCCTAACACCTTCCCTCGGGTCAACAGAATTCCTTACTTAGAATTTCTGGTTCGCAGACTTCATTTGGAAAAGTCGAAAATTTCCTCGATTTGGGATTCAAGATAAACCGGTGACTTGGGACACCAAAAGCCAAACCTTTCCCAAGTGGCGACTCTGAATTAAATAAATAATCCCATTTCGAATATTGTCACTTAAATTGGAAAAACTCCACCCGCGCATTTTAACCCTTCGGGGCGGGGCGCGCAAAAAGGAGGTGTGACAGCTCTGGCGACTCCACTGGGGAAAAACCCAGAACCACTGGTTCAGGGTTCAAGAATTCGAGCTTAGAATAATTGTTATATTTGGCTTTATTATCTGATCTTTATTACATATTTTTGCATAACGTGCTAAATGTTGTCTTTTACCGCTTTGATATTATCTGAACTGTATATAAACTGTGCCGAAACCCTTCTCTCTTCACCTCCGGGGAGAAGCTCGCTGGTCGAGACTCCCTATTCTGTTAGTGTCAATACCCGAAATAAGAAAGAGGACGGATAAGTTACGAAGCCGGACGGCCTTTTGGTTCCCGGTAAGTTGCCCCTCCTCGACTCGAGTTGTCCGCTCGGGTACACAGTCTAGAACAAATACCAAGGTTTAAACCTAGTATAACTCGACTTCATGCCGGATCCCTAGTAGGAACGCTTATTTGCATCATGTTGCATTTGACTTAGGGGACTCAACACAGGGGTTGGGTCCGTCTAGGACAAGCAACCAGAAATGAAAAGGCCACCCTGCTGCATCTTATTTGTTTTGCGCATTTATTTGCTTCGGTTCCGCATGTTGATCGGTTTCTAAAAAAAAAAAAAAAAAAAATAGCAGCGTAGGGAGATAATTACTTATTTTGGAAAAATAAAACCAATGTCCAAGTAGTGTCGAAACCTCGTCGGAATTTTTCTAAAAAAAAAGAATAAAACCAAAAGTTGCCTTTTAGTCTGATTAAAAAAAAACATATAAAAATTTGTTTCTTTTCTTTTAAGAAAAAAAGAGGGTATTTATTTCAAAAAAAAAATGGAAAACTCATAATTCAAAAAAAATGTGTTGTTTCTTTTGTAATACCCTTTTATAAATTCGGACTAATTGTCCAAATATTGCAAAAAAAAAAACAAAAAATTTAGTATTTATCTTTCTCCAAAAACAATAAAAATGCTTATTCTTGATTACTAGGTTTATTTGATTTTCTCTATTCGCGATATGACTAAACTACGCCGGTTTGATTCTCGCACGGGGTGAGATACGTAGGCAACCCTCGGCGGGTCCAACCTCCCATTTTCAAAAAATCTAGATAATTTTAATTTTTTGAGTCTAATAAAGTTTATCGCCTTAAATAAATGTGCAGGATGAGCACGATACAAAATGAATCGTTTTCAATAATGACCAAGATCCCTTTTGAGTTGCGATTATGGTGGAACGACTTAGGCAAAGAAGGGCAAGGCAAAGTGAGGAAATATCTGAAAAATCTCCCGGATTTACTAGACATTCAGCCTCGGGGTGATATTATCAGATCATTGGTCACTTACTGGGACTCGGCGCACAATGTATTCCATTTTTCAGACTTCGAACTCACCCCGACGCTGGAGGAAATAGCGGGATACATTGGGGGTGATGAAGCTCCGTTAAGGTTCAAGTACTTGATTGCACCTAGAGCCGTCACGGTACACCGATTTTTGGACTTTCTGAAAATACCCCGAACATTTCACCATCCAGATCTTGCCAAAGGCTTCTGCAGTCTCCATCTCATGTATGCTAGATACGGTCATGAGGGTGGGTTCAATAAGCCGGATTTCAAACTATGTAGTAAAGGCAACCGGCAAAAATGGGACGAACACAGGCAATTGGCTTTCATGACGGCTTTCTTAGGTCTTATAGTGTTCCCAAGGAAGGACGGCAACATCGATCTAAGAATAACTGGGGTTGTCAGTACTTTGCTTACCCAAGATAAAAGTACTCTGGCGCCTATGATTATGGCTGACATTTTCCAGGCTCTCACTGTTTGTCGAGCCAGGGGTGACTTCTTCGAAGGATGTAACCTACTGTTGCAAGTATGGATGACCGATCATTTATGTCATCGCTCCTCACTTGTGGGTTATGGTTCGCCAGAGAAAACTTGTATTGGAGAATTCTACAGTCTATTTTGAGTCTAGGTTCATTTTCCAAGTTTGCTTTTTCTTTTGCAGAATGTAGCTTGTAATAGAACATTTCAACAATGAAGAGGTTGTTTCTTTTACGTCCATTTGTGTTTTTCGAACTACGTAATGATCTGATTCACGTAGGCATCGTGATACGTAGGCAATCCTCATCGGATCCGGTCGCGTTTCTTTTACTACAAAAATAAAAAAGGATATATATGTATATATATATATAATAAATAAAATAAAAGGAAAACAAAAGAGAAAAGAAAAGAAAAAAAAGGGGGAAAAACTAGTAAGAGAAAAAATGCCGGAATGACTCATGCTATCGTAGCAAACATATAGTAATCCACTTAACTGTATAGGTGCATCATGCCCAACGTGAGATTAACTATCTATTATTTGCTGCAGAATTAACCGTGCGTTTGTCATTGAGCATTTTTCCCAGGGTTTTTGAAAAGACGGTTGGTTTGGTGAAAGTCTGGCCTCGCACTCATACTTCACGAGATCAAGGAAAGGTGTTCAACTACCTATTGTTAGGACCAGAAGCAGTACTCACACTTACTTCACCAGGTCAAAAGGAAGTGTGGAAATGTCTTCGGAAATTCCATTGCAAACAGTCCCCGTCTCTGAGGAGAGCTCAATCTCAGCCGTCCTCACACCTGAATCCGCAACTGCGGAGGAAAATAGGATCCTACGGCTCCGCATGTTGGAAATGCTGGATGACTGGAACAATGGGAAAGAGCCGCCAAGTGTCGTCCCCGGATTCCCTGAACTATTCTCCAGGTCAAGTGGGACTTCTAATGTTCCCATAAATTACCCTGCTACCCCATTTGGGTACCCAGCCACCTCCGCCTTCTCTGCAGGATCACCTTCTGAGCCTCATCCCCGAATGTCGGCCAATGATGCAAGCATGAACATCTTTACTGCATCGCCTTGCCCAGCTACGGCACAGCCTGCCACGTACAAGCCAAGCCTTGACTCATCCTCTTTTACATTCCAAGCACCGTCGTTCTCAATGGAACCAAATAGGTTCGCTACCAGTACTAATCCTCTACCGCCTCAGTGCGAGCTTGTACCAGGGCAGGATCAGAACCCCAGAGTTGTAGAACAAAACGAAATGGCCAAAAGGATGAGAAGCCTTGAGCAAAGTCTGAAGAATATGCAAGGATTGAGCGGGCAAAAGAGCGTCTCTTACGCCGACCTATGCATGTTTCCTCACATACACCTGCCAACGGGTTTCAAGACCCCCAAGTTTGAGAAGTACGATGGGCACGGTGACCCCATTGCACATCTTAAGAAATACTGCAACCAATTGCGGGGAGCCGGCGGAAAAGAAGAACTGCTAATGGCATACTTTGGGGAAAGTTTAGTAGGGATAGCTTCGGAATGGTATATGGATCAGGAAATGTCCCGATGGCATATATGGGATGATCTCGCCAGAGATTTTGTAAAACAATTCCAGTATAACATCGACATTGCGCCAGACCGAAACTCTCTTTCAAATTTGAAGAAGAAGCCTTCAGAAAGCTTTAGAGAGTATGCTATTAAGTGGCGTGAACAGGCGTCGAGAGTGAAGCCTCCCATGGATGAAGTGGAAATGGTCACTACCTTTCTCCAGGCTCAAGAGTCTGACTATTTCCAGAACATGATGTCGGCCATGGGTAAGCCATTCGCGGAAGCGATCAAGATTGGAGAGATGGTGGAGAACGGTTTGAAAACGGGAAGGATTTTGAGTCAAGCAGCCATAAGGGCAACCTCCCAGGCCGTCCAAAGTGGGTCTGGAGGAACAACAAGGGGGAAGAAGAAAGAAGAAACGACTATGGCAGCCTCTGAAGCAAGAGTATCGTCATCCCAGGCCCCATTTTCCGGGAAGAGCCCCACAACACTATTACCCCCATTCAAATTCGGCATATGCTCATCAACCTTATATGGTCATGAATGCCCAACCTTATAACCATCCACCACAACAAGCCAACCGAGGCCCAGCTCCACCTCCCAGAAATCAGCCTCACTACCGCAACCACTATAACCCACAACCCCCGCAGAATAACTACCGCCCCCAAGAGCCACCTCGACGGCGGACTTTCACGCCCATCGGTGAGCCATACTCAACTTTGTTCCCAAAGTTGGTCCAGTTGGGTTTCTTGCAACCCATCCCTCAAACAAGGCAAAACCCGACATCTCCTTCTTACAAAGCCGGAGTCAGATGCGCCTATCATTCAGGGGCCGAGGGACATGATACAAACGACTGCTGGTCATTGAAAAGAGTGGTCGAAAATTTGATAGAGCAGGGGAAAATAGTGCTAAGGGACGAGGAGATCCCGAATGTAACAAACAATCCATTGCCCGCTCACAATAATGGGCCGTTGATCGGCATGATTTGTGAAGACAAAGAGTTCGACCCTGCTTTGAAAGCCATAATTGCCATTGTCGACACGGGGAAGAGGCCTGAAATAGACCAAAAATCAGAAAAAGGGGAGGAGGCCAAGGTCGCAGAGAGCAAGTCTGAAAAGAAGGTGGAAAAGAAAGTGGTACCAGCAAAGGGCGGAGTTCTTTACGTACCGCGAGGTCAAGCTGAGAAGACGCAGAGATCCGGGATCAAAAAGACAAAACCTATGTACGTGCCAAAAGGGGCCTATGTGGTCCGGGGGACGATTCAACCACCTCGGCTGAATGAGCCAGTGGTTATCGGACGCGTGCCACAAAAGCCAATGACCAACCCGACCACAGTGCCGTGGAATTATCAAAAGACCTTGGTGATGTACAAAGGAAAAGAGGTCGTGGGAGAACTTCCAGAAAATACTTTCATTAGAGGGTACTCAAATACCCAAGAACTGAACCACGCCACACAAAGGCGCTTTCCTCCAAAGAAGCCTGTGAGTGTTGAAGAGGCGGAAATGTTCTTCCAACAAATGAAGATGCCGGATTACGAAGTGATAGATCAGCTGCGAAAACACCCTGAGCAGGTGTCCATGCTATCATTATTGACAAGGTCGGCCGAGCATCAAAAGATCTTACTAAAGACCCTGAATGAGGCATATGTGCCGGTTGAAACCTCGGTTGAACAATTAGAGCGGATGACAGAAAGATTCTTCGCCGTCAACCAAATCTCCTTCAGCAAGAAAGATCTACCCCCGGAAGGAGCAGCACACAACAAGGCTTTGCATTTAACAGTCAAATGCGAGGACTACTATGTCAAGCGAGTAATGTTGTATGGAGGTTCAGGCGTTGACATTTGCCCGCTCTCCACGCTACAGAGAATGGAAATTGGGACCGGAAGAATCCGACCCAACGATGTCTGCGTAAGAGCTTTCGATGGTATCAAGAGAGACACCATGGGAGAAATAGACCTGCTGCTGGTCATAGGACCAGTCGAATTTCGAGTCACTTTCCAAGTGATCGACATGGACACATCTTACAATTTCCTCCTTGGCAGGCCTTGGATCCATGCGGCAGGAGCCGTGCCTTCTACTCTTCACCAGATGGTGAAGTTCGAGTATGAAGACCAAGAGATCGTGGTCCATGGGGAAGAGGAACATGCCATTTATCGGGACCCATCTATCCCGTATCTTGAACCAAGAGAAGGGAGCGAGCATACGGTCTATCAAGCTTTCGAGGTGGTATTGGCAGAGCAGCACGAAGAGGGAGTACCTTGCCCCCAGCCTTTCTTGTCTAACGCTTCGGTTATGGTGGCCAAAGAGATGATCCGACACGGATTTAGGCCAGGGAAGGGGCTTGGACGAACCCTTCAGGGAATGACGGAACCCATTACTTTACCAGTCATCAAGAAACCTTTTGGACTAGGTTTCAAACCTACTCCAGCAGACGAAAAATGGGCAAAGAAAAGGAGAAATGAGGGCTGGAAGTTGCCTCAACCACTGCCGGATTTACATGCGACTTTCGTCAGGCCAAGGTACGCTGAAGAAGAAGATGATGAGGTCTTCACAGCTGAGGAAATCGAGGAAATATGTGGGGCAATGAGGGAAATGCTCTACGAGGTCCACATGGTTCAACCAGGCGAAGGCACGAGCACTGCTGAGATGATGTACATGGGGCCAAACGCCAAACTCCAAAACTGGGAGATCACGCCATTCCCAACTAGACGGAAGTCCGGGTAGACCTGTCCTGCCACCTTTCCTGTATCACAAGTTATCTCCGGGACATGACTTGAACGTTTTCTTCTTTTCAATTGTTGTTCCTAGTTGTAAACGTTGTTGTCTTCCAATTTTCCAAAGAAAATATACAAAAAAAATCATCATTGCTTTCCTATTATTTCTTTGTTCTGATTTTTATTAGTTTTCCTTTCATCTTCCTTTTCAGTCCTAATAATGCGGCTTTAAATATGACATGCTTGCGGACTTCACGCCCAGATCACAATGAGCTATTTAACTGCGAATTAATGAACCCAGAACCAGAATATGATGCGGAAGAGGCTTTTAGGGAGATAAACCGAGAGTTGGAATATTTTGAGAATAAACCTAAGCCGAATCTAAATGACACTGAACCGGTAAATTTAGGAACCCCAGAAGAAATCCGGGAGACCAAGATAAGCATTCACACGGACAAGAAAACGAGAGAGGCGATAATTCAACTTCTTTTCGAATTCAAAGACGTGTTTGCTTGGTCATATGATGACATGCCGGGACTAGGTGTCGATCTAGTGGTTCACAAATTGCCGATTCATCCTGATTGTCCTCCGGTTCAACAAAAGCAACGAAAGTTCAAAACCGAGGTCAGTGACAAAATTAAAGAGGAGATCACCAAGCAACTGAAAACAGGAGTGATCCGGGTAGTCCAATATACAACATGGTTGGCGAATGTGGTTCCAGTACCAAAAAAGGACGGGAAAACTCGGGTATGTGTAGATTACCGAGATCTGAACAGAGCAAGTCCCAAAGATAATTTCCCGCTGCCCAACATCCACATCCTCGTTGATAATTGTGCCAAACACGAGATACAGTCTTTTGTAGATTGTTATGCTGGGTATCATCAGGTACTGATGGATGAAGAGGACGCCGAGAAAACCGCTTTCACCACGCCTTGGGGCACCTACTGTTATCGGGTCATGCCATTTGGTCTAAAGAATGCTGGGGCTACTTACATGAGGGCCATGACCGCCATTTTCCATGACATGATGCATCAGGAAATAGAGGTGTACGTGGACGATGTAATAGTCAAGTCCAGGACGCAGGATAATCACATCCAAGACTTGAGGAAATTCTTCGAGAGGCTAAGGAAGTATGACTTGAAGCTAAATCCAGCCAAATGCGCTTTCGGAGTTCCGTCGGGTAAACTTTTGGGTTTCATCGTAAGCAGGAGAGGTATCGAGCTAGATCCGACTAAGATAAAATCTATCAAAGATCTACCTCCCCCGAGAACGAAGAAAGACGTGATGAGTCTTTTGGGCAGGCTGAACTACATCAGTCGATTTATTGCCCAGCTGACAAGCACGTGTGAGCCCATATTCAAGTTGTTAAGAAAAGATGCGGCGATTAAGTGGACAACGGAGTGTCAAGAAGCCTTTGATAAAGTCAAAGAGTACCTTTCGAATCCCCCAGTCTTGGTCCCTCCAGAACCAGGGAGGCCACTTTTCTTGTATCTGACAGTCTTGGAGAACTCTTTTGGCTGCGTCCTCGGGCAACACGACGTAACCGGGAAAAGGGAGCAGGCGATCTACTACCTGAGCAAGAAATTCACCAGCTACGAGGCCAAATACACTCTGTTGGAAAAGACATGCTGCGCTCTCACATGGGTTGCTCAAAAGCTGAGGCATTATCTCCAAGCCCACACTACATTCCTCATAAGCAGGTTGGATCCCTTGAAATATATATTTCAGAAACCAATGCCTACTGGGAGACTGGCTAAATGGCAAATCTTGCTTACGGAATTCGACATAGTTTATGTCACTCGCACGGCAATGAAAGCCCAGGCGTTAGCAGATCATTTGGCCGAAAACCCGGTCGATGAGGAATACCAGCCATTAGATACTTACTTTCCAGATGAAGAGGTAAACACCGTAGAAGTGATCTCGGAGGAAGCTCATGTTTGGAAGATGTTCTTTGACGGAGCCGTGAACGCCAAGGGTATAGGGATTGGGGCAATTTTGATCTCACCTGCCGGTCAGCATTATCCCGCCACAGCTAGACTTCGTTTCTTCTGCACAAATAATACAGCTGAATATGAAGCCTGCATTATGGGCATACATATGGCAATCGATCAGGATGTCAAAGACTTACTGATTATGGGAGATTCTGACCTGATCATCCGGCAAGTTCAAGGCGAGTGGGAAACTCGGGATGTCAAGCTTATCCCATACCGACAACATGTAGAGGACCTCAGCAAGCGCTTTACCTCAATAGAGTTCAGGTATATTCCGAGGTGTCACAATGAACTGGCAGATGCACTTGCTACTCTGGCTTCTATGCTACCCTACCCGGGCAACGCCCACGTCGATCCTTTGGAAATCCAAATCAAGGAAAGACACGGTTACTGCAGTGTAATCGAGGCGGGATCAAATACGCAGCCTTGGTACCATGACATCAAGAAATTCCTGAAGACACAAGAATACCCCGAGCACGCAACTGGAGATCAAAAGAGGACCATTAGGCGACATGCAAGTGGTTTCTTTTTGAGCGGTGAATTGTTATATAAGAGGACTCCGGACCTCAATCTCCTAAGATGTGTCGATATCGAGGAAGCGAGAAAGATCATGCACGAAGTACACGCAGGTGTGTGCGGACCTCACATGAACGGGTATGTCTTAGCGAAGAAGATCCTTAGAGCGGGTTATTACTGGATGACCATGGAAAAGGATTGCTTTAGCTTTGTCCGGAAGTGTCATCAGTGTCAGGTGCACGGTAATTTGATTCATGCACCTCCCACGGAACTGCATCCCATGTCCGCACCTTGGCCATTTGTCGCTTGGGGCATGGACGTCATTGGACCAATTGAACCAAAGGCTTCGAATGGACACAGGTTTATACTGGTTGCCATCGATTACTTCACAAAATGGGTAGAAGCTGTCACTCTCAAGTCGGTCACCAAGAAAGCTGTAGTGGATTTTGTACACTCAAATCTTATCTGTCGCTTCGGTATTCCTGCGACCATCATTACAGATAATGCAGCAAACTTGAACAGTCACTTGATGGGAGATGTGTGCGAGCAATTCAAGATAACACACAGGAATTCCACTCCTTATCGGCCAAAAGCCAATGGTGCTGTGGAAGCTGCAAATAAAAACATCAAGAAGATTTTGAGGAAAACAATACAAAGTTCCCGACAGTGGCATGAGCAGTTACCTTTTGCATTATTGGGGTACCGCACTACGGTACGCACATCGGTGGGAGCGACTCCTTATCTTTTGGTTTATGGGACCGAGGCTGTAATACCGGCAGAGGTAGAAATTCCTTCGCTTCGAATCATTGTCGAAGCAGAAATCGAGGACAGCGAGTGGGTTAAGACTCGGTTAGAGCAATTGACGTTGATTGATGAAAAGCGGATGGCTGCAGTTTGTCACGGACAGTTATACCAACGAAGGATGGCCCGTGCTTACAACAAGAAAGTCCGACCCCGGAATTTCGAAGTAGGTCAGCTGGTACTAAGGCGTATTCTGCCGCATCATGAAGAAGCAAAAGGAAAGTTTGCCCCAAATTGGAAAGGCCCATACATCGTAAGGAAGATATTGCCGAGAGGAGCACTGTATTTAGGCGATATCGAAGGAAATGACCCCGACACAGCAGTAAATGCAGATGCAGTTAAGAGGTATTACGTCTAAATCATACTCCAGTGGTCCTGACACGTTGAAAATGGCGAAGGCGTTTGTTCCCCACTACTTCCCAAAACACTACCCAATCCTCTCCACCAACTTTTGAGCCACTTACAAAACAAAACAAAAAACAAAAAAAAAAAAGAAAAGAAAAGAGAAAACAAAACAAAATTTGATTGAGGCCTGAACTACGTTTGACTTGATTCCGAAAGGATACGTAGGCAGCCTCTCCCTGAGGTTCAGTCACACCAACAATAAAATCCCATCCACCCTGAAATTGAAAACCGGGGCACATCGAGTAGTTGAGAAGTTAGTATCACTACCCCTCTTTACCAAGCACGAGCCTTCAAATCAATTACCAAATATGGTGGGGAATCAATAAGCATCACAAACGAAGACCGTCACACTCTGAATGGAGAGAGATAAAATGAGAGAGTCTCGGCGGTGAAAACCTTCGGGCACCACGAGGCGACGGGAGTAGAGAAACCAAAATGAGAGAGCTTGTTTAGTAAAAACTCGCAAAGAGTGCTATCAAGCGATGACAGGAAGAGAAATGAGAGAGGTCAGCCAGCGAAAACCCGCAAAGGGCGCTGTTGGCCGAAAAGGAATGACGCCACCCCAAGAAGGTCTCGGCAAAGTTCCACCGGTTTTGGAATCACAGATCTGTTCTGGTTCAGGAAAACGCAAGTTCATGGAAGGTCGGACGTCCAGTCCAAAGAGCATGTCATGTCATTTAAAGCCAGCGTTATCTTCCTCAGATAAGTCTTTCTCGTCCCGAAAAGGGTATTCCTTTTCTGATTTGTTTTCCCCTTCTTTGTTTCTTTTCGAATCCCTTTTGCATTTTAACCCCGAGTTCAGGACACACCGGAAAGAGCAGGTGGCAGGTTTGTTTGCACGGAATCCCGTCTCATGAAGGAAAGCACCTCATCTCGTTGATATGATTACCCAAGCATGATGAATCATGACGTCCCGGAGTAGAGGAAAAAGAGAGAAATCTTGAAATCTTCCCCAGCAAGTCCACCTTCGGACAAATCCCCACAGAGTCTCCCCCTGTACAAAACCCCACAGAGTCTCTCTTTTTGTACAATCTCCCACAAAGTATCCCCAGTAAAAAAAAAAAAAAAAAAAAAAAATCCCTGTTGGAATTTCATCAGCACATCCCCAGCGAGTTCTTTTGTAAATATTCCCCAACAAGCTTACCCCAACAAACCCTGGGAAACCCGTTTTGAAACCAAAACCCAGCATACCCCATTGTACAGAATCCGCACAAAGAATCCACTTTGTAAATATTTCCCCCACATAGCTTCCTCTTGTACAAGTTCCCACAGAACACCTCCAATAAAATCCCCGTTGAGAACCTTCAATCAAAACGGGACAAAAAGAAAAAAAGGGCCTTACGAGGCAAATCATCACAGAATCCGGAAATACAAGCCTGAGCAGTCTAAAGGTTTCGCCGTTCAATTCGAATCAATGGCGGGATTTCGCAACAGAAGTAAAGACGCAACGAAGCAATTGGGAACGATCAAGGTCACCAAACCGACCGTCATTTTCGAACTAACAATTGTTCTTTGTCTGAGAAATTGAAACAGGTGTTAATCCAAGACAACCGTGCAAGAAGCAGGTGTCGCCCAAAGAAGAAGGTACACGGGTACAAGAAACATTTTGGCAATAAGGAATTCACTCGAAAGGTAGGTTTCCACGAAACTCCCTTTTATCTTCTACTAAAATAAGAAAATTCAAAAAAAAGAGGTCGCTTAACTTTGTCCCCAGCCAATCAGTATTAGGGTTTTAAACCCTAAACTGAATTTTCCTTTTGGTCAGCATTAGGGTTTTAAACCCTAAACTGAACTTTTCCCTTTCAGCCAGCATTAGAGTTTTAAACTCTAAACTGAGCTTTTCCATCCAATCAGTATTAGGGTTTTAAACCCTAAACTGAATTTTCCTTTTGGTCAGCATTAGGGTTTTAAACCCTAAACTGAACTTTTCCCTTTCAGCCAGCATTAGAGTTTTAAACTCTAAACTGAGCTTTTCCATGCAATCAGTATTAGGGTTTTAAACCCTAAACTGAATTTTCCTTTTAGTCAGCATTAGGGTTTTAAACCCTAAACTGAACTTTTCCCTTTCAGCCAGCATTAGAGTTTTAAACTCTAAACTGAGCTTTTCCATGCAATCAGCATTAGGGTTTTAAACCCTAAACTGAATTTTCCTTTTAGTCAGCATTAGGGTTTTAAACCCTAAACTGAACTTTTCCCTTTCAGCCAGCATTTAGAGTTTTAAACTCTAAACTGAGCTTTTCCATGCAATCAGCATTAGGGTTTTAAACCCTAAACTGAATTTTCCTTTTAGTCAGCATTAGGGTTTTAAACCCTAAACTGAACTTTTCCCTTTCAGCCAGCATTAGAGTTTTAAACTCTAAACTGAGCTTTTCCATGCAATCAGCATTAGGGTTTTAAACCCTAAACTGAATTTTCCTTTTAGTCAGCATTAGGGTTTTAAACCCTAAACTGAACTTTTCCCTTTCAGCCAGCATTAGAGTTTTAAACTCTAAACTGAGCTTTTCCATGCAATCAGCATTAGGGTTTTAAACCCTAAACTGAATTTTCCTTTTAGTCAGCATTAGGGTTTTAAACCCTAAACTGAACTTTTTCCTTTCAGCCAGCATTAGAGTTTTAAACTCTAAACTGAGCTTTTCCATGCAATCAGCATTAGGGTTCTAAACCCTAAACTAAATTCTCCTTTTAGTCAGCATTAGGGTTTTAAACCCTAAACTGAACTTTTTCCTTTCAAGCCAGCATTAGAGTTTTAAACTCTAAACTGAGCTCTTCCATGCAATCAGCATTAGGGTTTCAAACCCTAAACTGAATTCTCCTCTTAGTCAGCATTAGGGTTTTAAACCCTAAACTGAACTTTTCCTTCCAGCCAGCATTAGAGTTTTAAACTCTAAACTGAGCTTTTCCATGCAATCGGCATTAGGGTTTTAAACCCTAAACTGAATTCTCCTTTTAGTCAGCATTAGGGTTTTAAACCCTAAACTGAACTTTTTCCTTTTTAGCCAGCATTAGAGTTTTAAACTCTAAACTGAGCTTTCCCATGCAATCAACATTAGGGTTTTAAACCTTAAACTGAATTCTTCCTTTGTTTGGCGTTAGGGTTTTAAACCCCAAACCGAACCTCTCCCCAGCTAGCCGGTGTTAGGGCTCCACCCCTGAAGTGAGCATGCATATCCTCTTTCATCAATTTTATGAACTTCCTGGTGAATAATTAACGAAATTTTCCTAGTGAAACTGGGGCAAAAATTTCGTTCGTTTGTTTGTTTTTTCCCGCAGGTCTAACCTCGAGCCACACGGATCGAAATGACCCACGAGATGAGTCTCAACTCAAAATCAAAGAAGAAAAAGAGGTGTCCCAAGATTCGGATTAAATGGAAGGCGGATTGACTCCAGCATTTAATTAAGGTCCTGAACCCTGCCAGTCACGCCTCACTCAGTATCCCAGAGATTAAACAGGTCACCACAACTCGCAAGCATCAAGATTCAGATCGGAGTCTGCAAGCAGAATCAGCTAAGACCCAAGATCAAGTCGTAAAAGAATCATAGATAGGAATCTTGTAACTAGTAGTTGACATACACACAAGTAGTTAGCTCAATTTCCAATTTCCATTTGGTTGTAATAAGGCAGTCAGTAACGTAGCAGTGATAACAACAGCAGCAGTAGCAGCAAGCATTGCAATCCCATGGTAGTCCCAGCTACCAAAACTTCCCGAACTACATTGACCTGATTCCTGTTTAGCCCAGGATATGTAGGAAATCTTTGAAGCAAGATTCGGTCAGATCTTTCAAAAAATGCTTCATACGGAGTGGTCTATAGGCAAAAATCGCTCATACACGCTCACTTTATCTTTGCACGAAAACCCTTCGTGTTTCCGAACAAAGAGGGGCAGCTGTGAGCACGTGATTTTTGTTTTCGCACGACAATTGCTCCAAAAAGAAATAAAAAAATATAATTGGCCCTGCTGTACAAATTTTGGTTTCCTGTGCGGCACCTTGTTGATTTATTTGTGACTTCGGCCCATTTTTATTTATTTACTTTATTAAAACAAAATTCAAAAAATATATGTGTCATGCATAATTCGAACCGTAATCCGGTCGTTGAATAGAAAATCACGAATGGGCATCTTCGTCCGTGATTTTATTTTGTTTAACTTTACCTGTTTTGAAATATGTTAGTGTGTGTGCAAATAATTGTATTGAGTGTGTGTTTAATTTTAATTTGATTTTTTGGCTTAGTTTTGTTTTAAAATAAATAAGAAAAAAAAAGAAAAAAAAATATATTGAAAGGACCCCTTCCCTCCCGGACTTGGGCCAATTTTAACAAAATTGGCCCAAACAAACAGCCCAAAACCCAGGCCTGCCCGGTCCAACACCACCTGATGCCCAGGGAATCCAAACGACGTCGTTTTGGTACAGGTTGATCTGGGCCGTTGATCTCAAATTGATCAACGGCCAAGATCAATTCCTCATAACCCACCAATAAACCCGACCCGTCTCACCCGGACCGACCCCAACCCTTTACCCTTGAAACGACACCGTTCCACTTAAGCTATCAGATCCAGACCGTAGATCTAAATTGATCTAACGGTCGAGATCAGCCGCCTATTCCATATATAAGCCTATAACCTTACCCTGCCCCCCATCAGATACCCCAGCTCCCGTCTTCAACCTCATCCCCATCAAACCCTAGAGCCGCCCCTGTATCCTCCACCATGAAAACCGGCGGCATGGACGCCGGTGACCTTCCCCTTAACACCCTAGAACCCCCTTGCCATCCTGAGCATGAATCCATTAACCCTGTAGTTCGAATCCCTCCCCACCTTCTCGAATCTTCATTTGAAGGTTCGAGTCGAAACTCGATCTACACGGTTCAACCCTAGCTTCACACCAGATACTCCCCAGACCCCCTCGTGACCAAACCATACTTGGTTTGGTCCGAATCTGATCAGGGAAGCCTGAATCCCAGATCTAAGTTTGAAAGGTTTTGTGTCCTTCGTCACTGGTTCATACCGGTTCAACCGAAGAGATTAAGGTCTAATGGACTTCAATCAAAGTGTTTCTCATCTGAGAAACACTTCGATTAAAGTCCATTCAGCCTTAAGAAAGTTTGTCCAAATCCAAGTTCAAACTGTTAAACTTTTCAAGTTTTAAGGTAAGTCTGCTTTCTTTTCCTTTATTTGTTTTTAGTCCGTATGATTTGTTTTAAAAGACTGTTCATATTTGTTTTAATTTTTATCAACTTTTGTTTGTCCACTTTGTTTGAACATCTGTGTTTGTCTGAATCCCTCTCCTCCTATTCTGATACGGCATGCGTATTGGTTGTATTCCAATTTGTACTGACTAACTGATTCCTCGAAGTACCATTCTATTTTAATCAGTATAAGTCGAGTCATGTGTCCCATACTTCTGAATGTCTGATTTTCGGCTACGATTGTGTACGTTAATGCTAATATAGTCGAGTCGACATGAGTCGTCAATTAGTTTCAACTGTCTGAGCATAGCAAATCGATTTGCTTCTGTCGAACATTTTTTGAATCAATTGAGAAACAATTTTGTTTACTTATAGCTGTTGATTTAGATCAGTAATGTAAAAGGGATGTTTGGTTTAAATGCTGAATTGGAGGGCATGTGCACTCTTGCACAGCATTTGCATTGTTGCACCTCATGTGCATTGGTGCACCTCATGTGCTTTGTGCACAACCTGTGGCCTGCATAAAGGTCCTTGTTTAATTTTAAAATGGTTTGACAGCATATGCTGTCAACATATCCTACTGCCCATACTTGCTTTTAGTTAAATAAAATGGAAAAGCTAAATCTGCCAGGGAATGATGGGGTTTTTTATACCTAATTAACTAAAGTGGAACTGAAAAAGTTTAAAGGCACATGGGAGGGGTATGGTAATAGTCTGAACAGGCTGTTTAAAAGGGATAGTGTTGAGGCCTATAAGAGGGGCAGGTGAGGAGTTTAAGAGGGACAGGGATTTTTCTGAAGGGAGGAGAGACAAAAAAGGGGACTGACTTTTGAAGGTTTAAAAAGAAAAACACACTGTGAAGAGTTTAGGGAGGAGAGCTGGAAATACATACAAATAGATACACATAGACAGAGAGAGTTGAAGGGATAGAGGGGATACAACCAACAATCAGAAGCTTTTTCCTCCTATTATTACTGGATTTCAGTTGTTCAACTTGTTTCAAATCAATTCTGATTCTTTGAAATTCCAGTTGTGTCTATTAGTCGAGTGTTTTCATTGGTTTACTACTGGTCTGGTCTGTTTGGATTTCTGTTTCTATTCCACTGGGTGTTGCTGCTATTTGGCTATTACTTTCTATTGGCCATATTTGCATCTCTGCACTCGAGCCTGTTTCTTGCTGTATTGTTTTGCCTGCTGCTATTCTGCCCTGTTGCTGTTGGTGCTGTTACTGCTGCTGCATTTGTTCATTGTTACTCTACTGATTGCCCTTTTTCTTCAATTGCAAATATTCCCAGGTACACAACCTTTGAACCTTGTATTGTTGAAAGTTTGAAGTTGAAGCAGAAATAAAGAAATGAACACCATTTTATGTTATAGCATTGGTGTAAAAAGATAGTTCGAATGTTGGTTGGGCCTGTATTCTTACTGTGAACTGCAAATATTCTGTATAAACTAGCATACGTTCTGTTTAAGATGAACTGTTAGATAGCATGGCTCAATAGTAATGACAGTATGACATAGACAGCATGTTTTGATTTAGTATACATTCAGTTCAGTATAACACTTGTTTGATTTAGTATGACTGTATAACATAGAGTCATGGTAAGCATTGTATGTATTTTGCCTAGACCACTGAATTGACAAAACTGTGATACTGGGTCCGGGATAAATGTATCCCCAAACAAACTCCCATACAGTCACACTAAGAGTATGGCTATGAATGCCAGTTCTCTTGTCAGTTTATTTGTTCCAATGCCGGTTTGATATCAGGTTTCGGTACAGATTCTTCGTTTCGAAATGATGTAATGATTGTTGAGAAAAACTAATAATCATTTTTGAGTTCAATTAGTAGTAATTTTTCCTAATAAAACAGCCGATTTCTTTTATCAATTTCAAATAGGTTAGAGTGTTAAGAATAGAACTTGGAGGTCGTTAAACATAACTCAATATATGTTGTTAGTTTGTTTGCAATCTCACTTAGCGAATTAATAAGCATATTCACTTGTTGAAGACAAAGCATGCGGTAACCCTCACCTCATGAACAATCAATCAGGTAATCAAACAAGTTTAGGTTCGGCAAACATAATAAGGATTCAGTCCGTATTTGTCCAAACCAGCAAAATTCGGCATCATCCTTTTCTTTAAAGATAAATGTAGTAAAGACGTAGTCATTGTAGGGTACCCTTCTAAAATAATGAGACGAGCCTCGCCGAATAAAAAGGCAAATTGCGGGGCCCTCAATAATTGGTCATAATAAATACTTAGAATTTGGGATGGACTGTTTAGTGAATTCCACTGCCTTCCCCAAAGATAATAACGCGTTAGACTTTTTAGGCGCGACTTAATTAAATTACATTCTTAAATTCGGGTGCGCATTTATGTGACCCAAATTCAAATCTCAACGGAGTCGAAATGTGTTAACAACTACGGGTGCATTGATTGTGACGTGGTTCGAGATACATTTTCACGACGTTGCAATTCTATAAAAATAAATGATAATAATAAAAGCGGTTAAAACTTAATAAAAGCACATAAGTCACAACATGTATTTAAATCAGATATTTAGCCATTATAACAATTTAAGCGACCGTGCTAGAACCACGGGATTCGAGGGTGCCTAACACCTTCCCTCGGGTCAACAGAATTCCTTACTCAGAATTTCTGGTTCGCAGACTTCATTTGGAAAAGTCGAAAATTTCCTCGATTTGGGATTCAAGATAAACCGGTGACTTGGGACACCAAAAGCCAAACCTTTCCCAAGTGGCAACTCTGAATTAAATAAATAATCCCATTTCGAATATTGTCACTTAAATTGGAAAAACTCCACCCGCGCATTTTAACCCTTCGGGGCGGGGCGCGCAAAAAGGAGGTGTGACAAGGATATGCCAAGGCCTGCGGACGCCTGCAGGACTACCTCGGGTCTCCAAATGGACTGAAGGCAGCAACCCCAAGCTAAGGTCTGTATGCTCCAGTACCAGGATCTACACAAAAAAGTGCAGAGTGTAGTATTAGCACAACTGACCCCATGTGCTGGTAAGTGCCTAGCCTAACCTCGGCGAAGTAGTGATGAGGCTAGGACCAGACTACCAAATAAATATGTGCAGTTAAATAATATACAACGAAAAATAAAGGCAGAACTTTACAATTAAAGATAGGACAGGGGAATTATGCTGCGGAGAAACAACAAGTAACAACAGAAAGCCAAAAGTTAAATGTAAAGAATACCATAACTCAATTGTCAGTGAAAATCAGGAAATTAAAGACAAGTGCACGGCATCACCCTTCGTGCTTTTACCTCACAAAATCATGGCACAGAATGATCCTTCATGCATTATCACTCATATAAAGACACGAAATTGTACATCATGCGGCACGACATCACCCTTCATGCTTTAACCTCACAATATCGGCACGACATCACCCTTAGTGCATTAACACTCTCTCACAAATATCATGCACGACATCACCCTTCGTGCTTTAACACTCTTCCTTACCCAAACAACAATTACAAAGCAATAAGGGCAAGTGAATCAATAAAATCACAATAAAATCCCGGCAAGGGAACAATAGTACAACAATCATATCCCGACAAGGGAAACAATATCAAAAGCAATAACATCCCGGCAAGGAGATAACATTAAAAGCAACAACATCCCGGCAAGGGGGACAATATCATAAACCTCTTCTCTTTTTCACATTTACTTCACAACTTTAGCCAATGCTCTAAAATGTTCAATTGCCAATAATACTTCCACAAATCATTTTACAACTTGAGCCAACGCTCTTCAATGTTCAATTACCAATATTACTTCCACAGGCCTTGTTCAACAATAGAAATCATCACATAAGGTATGCACAATACAAAACAGAGTCACATTAATCATAGTATAAGACTCACATACATGCTTGACACCAATGTATAGATACTCGTCACCATGCCTATACGTCGCACTCAACAACTAACACATAGCAACTGGGAGGACATAACTCTTAATCCCTCAAGCTAAGGTTAGACCAAACACTTACCTCGATGCCACGAACACAATTCAAGCCTCAACTACCGTTTACCTCTTGATTCCACCACCAATTCGCTTGTATCTAGCCACAAGATACTTAACTATATCAATAAAAGCTAAATGAATCAATTCTAATGCATGAAAATAGGTTTTCTAAAGTTTTTCCCAAAAAGTCAAAAATCGACCCCGGACCCACATGGTCAAAACCCGAGGTTCGAACCAAAACCCATTCACCCATGAACTCAAATATATAATTTGTTTTGAAATCGGACCTCAAACCGAGGTCCAAATCCCCAAAATTTGAAATCCTAAGTTCTACCCAAAACACCCAAGTTCCCCCATGATAATGTCACGACCCCGGTTCGCCCTCTGTGAACTGTCGTGACGGCACCTAGTCTCTACGACTAGGTAAGCCTAACAAATGCGGAACATAAATGAAACTTGCAGAAGAAATAATCAAAACCAAAATAACTAAATGGAAACAATAGTTATAATGTCGCTCGGCATATACAACGCAACATTCTCAAAACCAAGTACACTATCCCGAAACCCGGAAATTCACGGAAATACAAGACTTTGGAATGTCTAACAGTCTAACTCCAGAATATCTAACAAGAAAGAAAATACAAAGGGGCAATGTTTAACAACTAGAATAGAAAGGGACTTCTTGGTCTGCGGACGCGGCAGATGTACCTCGAAGTCTCTAAAGTAGTCGCCTCCCTCAAGGATGGTAGGCCTGAGTAGCGGTACCTGGATCTACACATGAAAAAACATACGCAAGAGAGGCATGAGTACACCACAACGGTACTCAGTAAGTGTCAAGCCTAACCTCGGTTGGATTGTGACGAGGAAAGGTCAGGGCCCTACTGAGGTTAAATAAAATATAAAGATCAACAGTATAGAACGGAACAGTATAAATAAGTACAACAGTAAAATAACACAGGATGAACAGAATAACAACAACTATACAAAACAAGGTAAACATGGAAAGGAAATACAGCTCAGCACCAATAGTAACAATCGGGGATCTCCTAGGATACCGTCCTATAGTCCCATCTTTACATATCCAGTAAATCTCCCGGGATATCGTCCCGTAGTCCATCATATACATATGTCCGAAGGATCTCCTGGGATCCCGTCCTGTAGTCCAACTCATAATGCGCGGGGATCTACCGAAATCCCGTTCCGTAGTCCCAAATGTAAATACCTAGTACTGGGGGAATCTACCGGGTGCATTCCCGTAGTTCCATATAATTGTGCAGGGGGATCTACCGGGAATCTAACTCGTAGTCCCAAAGTAAATGTGCAAGGGGATCTACCGAGAATCGAACCCGTAGTCCCAAAGTAAGCAGACAAGGGGGAGCTACCGGAATCCCACATTCGCAGTCCCAAAATAAATACACAGCAGCAGGAAGATGTACAGAAATGGCAAAAGTTCATATTAAGGCAAAAAGTGATTCTAGCCTAGCAGCTGCACAGAATTCAAGTAAGGCAGGTTGAGTCAAATAAAGCAAATTATGTCACTTAGACATGCTTTCCTAAGCTAACAACAGGCTTAATAGTGCAAGAAATAGAAACAGGAAAGGAAACATACTAGTAATTACTTAAGAAAATCGGATTTCCAACAATTAGCACAAGTACGCACTCGTCACCTCACGTACAGGGCATTTCAATTACCAAATATACCAATCCTAAGGGGAAGGTACCCTACACAAGGTTAGACAAGCCACTTACCTTTAACCGGCTCAAAATCAATCCAACACCACGTCTTTGCCACGAGTACTCGACTCCAAGTGGTCCAAATCTATTCAATTCAATTGCATAGTGTAAATAACACTTCAAGTAACTGATTCTACAATTAAATTCTAAGCTAATACGCGAAATTATGTAAAATGATCAAAATGCCTTTCGGGCCCATGTCTCGGAATCAGGTAAAATTTACATTTTCAGAATCCTCATACCCTCACGAGTCTAACCATACCAAAATTATCCAATTCTGATACCATTTGGTCCTTCAAATCATCATTTTACATTTTTGAAAGATTTCACAAGTTTTCTTCCCAAATTCCATCCCAAATCACGAAGTAAATGATGAATTCAATGATGGATTCATGTACTCAAGCCAAATGTGAGTTAGAATCACTTACCCCGATGAATTTCTTGAAAAACCTTTGAAAAATTGCCAAAATCCGAGCTTTCTAGGTCAAAATATGAAATAAAACCCAAAACCTCATATTTATAGAGCACCCCCCGGATTTCCACCACTGCAGACCGCATAAAAACGAGTGTTTTCCGCACAAAACCAGTGCAGTCCGCAAAAAAACGAGTACTGTCCGCACAAGTTTTGACTGCAGAGATAAGCTTTAGTATTTTGGCCATAACTTTCTCTACAGATGTCAAAATTGTTATTTCTTTACTTTTGTGAAAACTAGACACGAAGGGCTACAACTTTTGTTTTTTAGTCATCCCAAAATTCCTTGTAGATCACAAGATATGAGCTTCCGAAGTAGGACTAGTGAAATTTTCCTCACCGCGGACCGCACTGCATTTTGTGCGGCCGCACAGCCCCCACCGCGGATGCACTGGATTTTGTGCGGACTGCACTGGTGGGTTCCGAGGCCTGCAACTCTTCTGGTCCTGCAACAGCTATGATTTTCGACCTAAAACATCCCGGAACCTACCCGAAACACACCCGAGTCCCCGGGGCTTCAAACCAATTGTACCAACACGTCCCATCACATCGTTCAAACTTGTTCAAAACTTCGGAATGCCCACAACAACATCAAATCACCAATTTAATATAGTATTCAAGCCTAAGAACTCTAAGAACTCTTAACTTATGCTTTCGATCAAAAAGTCTATCAAATCTTGTCCGAATGACCTGAAATTTGGCAAGCACGTCACATTTAACACTACGGAGCTACTCCAATTTTCGAAATTCCATTCCGATCCTTAGATCAAAATCTCACTATCAGACTGGAAACTTCAAAAATTCGACTCTTGCCATTTCAAGCCTAAATTAGCTACGGACCTCCAAAACACAATCCGATCATGCCACTAAGCCCCAAATCACCCAACGGAGCTAACAGAACCATTGGATTTGTATTCCGAGGCCGTCTTTACACTGTTCCGACTACGGTCAACTTCCCAACACTTAATCTCTCATTCTTGGACTAAGTGTCCCAAAACTCCCCGAAACTCAAAACCGAACATCTCGGCAAACCAAAATAGCAGAAATAAACTCGGGAAAGCAATTAATAGGGGATTAGGGCGTTAATTCTTAAGACGACCGGCCGGGTCGTCACATCCTCCTACACTTAAACATTCGTTCATCCTCGACGAGCATAGAGACATACCTGAAGTAGTGAAAAGATGAGGGTAACGGCTGTGCATATCCTGCTCGGTCTCCCAGGTCGTCTCTTCGACCGGCTGGCCTCGCTATTGAACCTTCACCGATGCAATGTTCTTTGACCTTAGTTTTCTGACCTGCCTGTCCAATATTGCCACTGGCTCCTCAACATAAGATAGATCCTTGTCCAACTGGACTAAACTAAAATCTAACACGTGCGACGGATCACCGTGATACCTCTGGAGCATCAAAACGTGAAATACGGGATGAACTCCTACCAAGCTGGGAGGTAAGACAAGCTTATAAGCAACCTCCCCAACTCGCCTCAATATCTCAAAAGGGATAATAAACCTCGGACTCAACTTCCCTTTCTTCCCGAATCTTATAACGCCCTTCATAGGTGAAACCCGAAGCAGAATCCGCTCTCCAACCATATAGGAAACATCACGAACCTTCCAGTCCACGTAACTCTTCTGTCTTGACTGGGTTATGCGGAGTCTATCCTGAATCACCTTAACTTTCTCCAAAGTATCCTGAACTAGGTTTGTGCCCAACAATCTGGCCTCACCCGGCTCAAACCAACCCACCGGGGATCTACACCGCCTCCCATATAAAGCCTCATACGGTGCTATCTGAATACTGGACTAGTAGCTATTGTTGTAAGCAAACTCCGCCAATGGCAAGAACTGATCCTAAGACCCTCCAAACTCAATCACACACGCACAGAGCATATCCTCAAGAATCTGAATAGTGCGCTCGGACTGTCCATCTATCTGAGGGTAAAATGCTGTACTCAACTCCACCCGAGTACCCAACTCATGCTGAACGACTCTCCAGAATCGTGATGTGAACTGAGTGCCTCTATCTGAAATGATGGACACTAGAATACCATGCAGACGAACAATCTCCCGGATGTAGATCTACGCTAGCCGCTTCGAGGAATAAGTAGTACACACAGGAATAAAATGAGCGGACTTGGTCATCCGATCCACAATCACCCAAATATCATCGAACTTTCTCAAAGTCCGTGGGAGCCCAACTACAAAGTCCATTGTGATCCGCTCCCACTTCCACTTCGAAATCTTTATCTGCTAAAGTAACCCACCCGGTCTCTGGTGCTCATACTTCACCTGCTGACAGTTGAGACACTGAGCTACGAATATAACTATATCTTTCTTCATCCGCCTACACCAATAGTGCTGTCTCAAATAAGTATAGCAGTAAAATAACACAGGATGAACAAAACAACAATAACTATATAGAACAAGGTAAACATGGAAAGGAAATACAGCTCAACACCAATAGTAACATTCAGGGATCTCCCAGGATACCATCCTGTAGTCCCATCTTTACATATCCAGTGAATCTCCCGGGATACCATCTCATAGTCCATCATATACATATGTCTGAAGGATCTCCCGGGATCGCGTCCTGAAGTCCAACTCATAATGTGCGGGGATCTACCGAAATCCCGTTCAGTAGTCCCAAATGTAAATAACTAGTACTGGGGGAATCTACCAGGTGCATTCCCGTAGTTCCATATAACTGTGCAGGGGGGTCTACCGGGAATCTAACCCGTAGTCCCAAAGTAAATGTGCAGGGGGATCTACCGGGAATCGAACCCGTAGTCCCAAAGTAAGCAGACAAGGGGGAGCTACCGGAATCCCACATCCGTAGTCCCAAAATAAATACACAGCAGCAACAGGAAGATATACAGAAATGGCAAAATTTCATATTAAGGCAATAAGTGATTCTAGCCTAGCATGCTGCACAGAATTCAAGTAAGGCAGGTTGAATCTAATAAAGCAAATTAAGTCACTTAGACATGCTTTCCTAAGCTAACAATAGGCTTAATAGTGCAAGAAATAGAAACAGGAAAAGAAACATACTAGTAATTACTTAAGAAAATCGGATTTCCAACAATTAGCATAAGTACGCACTCGTCACCTCACGTACAAGACATTTCAATTACCAAATATACCAATCCTAAGGGGAAGTTCCCCCACACAAGGTTAGACAAGCCACTTACCTCGAACCGGCTCAAAATCAACCCAACACCACGTCTTTGCCACGAGTTTTAAATAATCATTTTACATTTTTTGAAAGATTTCACAAGTTTTCTTCCCAAATTCCATCCCAAATCACGAAGTAAATGATGAATTCAATGATGGATTCATGTACTCAAGCCAAATCTGAGTTAGAATCACTTACCCCGATGAATTTCTTGAAAAAACTTTGAAAAATCGCAAAAATCCGAGCACTCTAGGTCAAAATATGAAATAAAACCCAAAACCTCATATTTATAGAGCACCCCCCGGATTTCCACCACTGCAGACCGCACAAAAACGAGTGTTGTCCGCACAAAACCAGTGCGGTCCGCACAAAAACGAGTGTTGTCCGCACAGGTTTTGACTGCAGTGATAGACTTTAGTATTTTGGCCATAACTTTCTATACGGATGTCCAAATTGTGAATTATTTATCTTTCTAGAAACTAGACACGAATATCTACAACTTTTGTTTTTTAATCATCCCAAAATTCCTTGTAGATCAAAAGATATGAGCTTCCGAAGTAGGACCAGTGAAATTTTCCTCACCGCGGACCGCACTGCATTTTGTGTGGCCGCACAGCCCCCACCACGGAAGCACTAGATTTTGTGCGGACTGCACTGGTGGGTTCCGAGGCCTACAACTCTTCTGGACCTGCAACAACTATGATTTTCGGCCTAAACATCCCGGAACCTACCCAGAACTCACCCGAGTCCCTGAGGCTTCAAACTAATTGTACCAACACATCCCATGACATTGTTCAAACTTGTTCAAAATTTCGGAATGCTCACAACAACATCAAATCACCAATTTAACATAGGATTCAAGCCTAAGAACTCCATGAACTCGTAACTTATGCTTTCGATCAAAAAGTTGATCAAATCTCGTCCGAATGACCTAAAATTTTGCAAGCACGTCACATTCAACACTACGGAGCTACTCCGATTTTCGGAATTCCATTCCGACCCTTAGATCAAAATCTCACCATCGGACCGGAAACTTCAAAAATTTGACTCTCGCCATTTCAAGCCTAAATTAGCTACGGACCTCCAAAACACAATCCGATCACGCCACTAAGCCCGAAATCACCCAACGAAGCTAACAAAACCTTCAGATTTGCATTCCGAGGCCGTCTTCACACTGTTTCGACTACGATCAACTTTCCAACACGTAAGCTCTCATTCTGGGACTAAGTGTCCCAATACTCCCCGAAACTCAAAACCGAACATCCCGACAAATTAAAATAGCAGAAATAAACTTGGAAAAGTAATTGATAGGGGATCGGGGTGTTAATTCTTAAGACGACCGCCGAGTCGTCACAGAAAACCCTTGATTTTGGATTGAAATCATATGAAAGCAAAATCACTGCTATTCAGGAATCAAAAAATATTGCTACCCTCAAGTTGGATGAACTGATTGGAAACCTCACTGCCTATGAACTGAGAAGGCAAACCATGAAAATGGATGTACCCAAGAAGGAAAGAAGTCTAGATCTCAGAATAGCTGAAGATTCAGATATGGAGGATGATGAAATGGCTATGATCACAAGAGATTTCAAAAAGTACCTGATGAGAGGAAAGGGTTCTTCAAGAGGTACAACCTTCAACCAACCAAGGGCTCCTGAGAAACAGACCAACGAGGGCTGCTACAAATGTGGTAAGACTAATCATATGATCAAGAACTATCCTCAATGGGAAATTGAGTGGAAGAAGGAAAGGGCTGAACGAAGGAACAGGAAGAAGAAACAAGTTCAACCAAAAAGGAACAAAGGATCAACAAAGGCTATGGTTACTGCTTGGGGAGAAACATCAGATGAGGACTCAAAAGATGAAGCTGAAGATGAACAAGCAATTTTGGCCATCGGAGAATTAGATAATGAACAAGAGGTAAGTATCCTTCATCCCAAAGACAAGATTAAATTTCTGTCTAAATAAAGGTTGTCTGAGATATTGCTAGACTTCATTGATGAGTCTGAGATAATTAACAATGAGAAGGAAGATCTGTCTAGGGAATGTGTGATCCTAAAATCCAAGTGCAAAAATCTAGAGTCTAGGGCTAATGAGAGTGATAGTAAAAATGCTGAGTTGAAGAACCAGGTTCTTAAACTTGACACCAGTGTCCTAGAACTTAGGTCTGAGAACTTAAAACTGAACCTAGGAACAGGTAAGAAGAAGTTGATCACACATATCTCACTCTAGAATAAAACTTAGGAAAAATGAAAGATGAGTTGTACAGGAAGGATGAGCAGATAAAAGTCTTAAAAGAAGATCTAGGGAAGGTAAAACATGAACTAGACAGAACTTGCAAATGGAACAAGGCTTCTGATGCACTTTCCTGGCTACAAGAACATCACAGTAGCAACAAAAGAGGACTTGGCTATGGGACTCAAGCACCTAAGTGGGACCCTAAAAGCAAGTACCTCACTCTTCTTGAAAACAAAATCTGCACACACTGGGGCAAGACTGGCCATTACAAAAATGAATGTAATGCAAAAGAAAAGGCCAGTCAAAAGAACAAAGCTTTTGTTCAAGAGAAAAATAGGCTGCCTGGGTGGGCTAAAAGGAATTTGATTTATCTCTTTGCATATAGAAAGGGACCCAAACTAGTTTGGGTTCCTAAGACTAACCCTTAATTTCTTTTTGCAGGTCCAAGTGAAGGGAAGTAGCCAAATATGGTACATGGATAGTGGTTGCTCAATAAATATGACTGGAATCAAGAACCGTTCCTTTCACTTAAGGACCTAAAGAGAGGTAATGTCTCCTTTGGAAATGGGAAGAAATGTGAGATTATTGGGGTTGGAAAGGTAGGTAATATAGATTCTCACTCTATTGAGAATGTCTACTTGATAGATGGCTTAAAATACAGCTTGGTCAGTGTGTCACAACTGTGTGACAGAGGTAACATTGTAGCATTTACCTCTACTAAATGCTTTGTGATTAACCTTACCACTGACAAGATTGTTTTGCAAGGAAAAAGAGTTAACAATATTTACATTGTAGATTTGTCTCCTCTTTCAGAAAATGAACTCACCTGTCTAAGTGTGTTGGATAATGATCCCCTTCTGTGGCACAAAAGACTTGGTCATGCTAGTCTGAATCAGCTAAACAAATTAGTCTCTAAGGACTTGGTGATAGGGTTACCTAGCATCAAGTTCAAGGAAGACAAAATTTGTGAGGCCTGTGCAAGGGGGAAGCAGGTAAGATCATCCTTCAAAAGCAAGAAAATGGTAAGCACAACCAAGTCGTTGGAACTGGTCAATATGGATCTCTGTGGTCCAATAAGAACCATAAGCAGAGGTGGAAAGAAATATGTAATGGTACTTGTTGACGACTATTCTAGATTTACCTGGGTACTATTTCTAACATCTAAGGATTAAGCATTTGACATGTTTACTGCTTTTGTTAGGAAAACTCAGAAACAATTAGGAAATCAACTTGCATCTATTAGGTCTGATTATAGAACTGAATTTGAAAATGCTAAGTTTGCTGAATTCTATGATGAGAATGGTATAGATCATAACTTCTCTGCCCCTATGACTCCTCAACAAAATGGAGTAGTTGAAAGAAAGAACATGACTCTTAAAGACAAGGCTAGGACTATGCTTCTTTCTAGTAAACTGCCCCACAGCTTCTGGGCAGAGGCTGTGAACAATGCATGTTACATTATCAATAGATGCATGACTAGACCTCTTGTAGAGAAGACTCCCGATGAGTTACTTAAAGGGAGAAAACCAAATATATTCCATCTTAGGGCATTTGGATGCAAGTGTTTTGTGCACAATAATGAAAAAAACTCCCTAGGTAAGTTTGATCCCAGAAGTGATGAGGGAGTATTCTTGGGATATTATTCACATAGCAAAGCATATAAAGTGTTTAATAAAAGAACTTTGTGTGTAGAAGAAAGTGTGCATGTAGTGTTTGATGAAACTAACATTCTTTCTGAGAGACAGGAACATGAAGATGAAGCCATTGGATTGGTAAAGGATTTGACTGAAGCCTCATCACAAGTTAAAGTGGCACCAAAAGAAGGAACATGTGATGGAACGGGTTCTTCCATTCAGGGCAACCTGACAGGGGGAACTGATCGAAGAGGAATTGAAACAAACCCTCTAAAAGAACATGTTCATGACCCTGTTCCTCAGCAACAGAACATGGGAGAAACATCTAGCAGAAACCAGTTGGTTATGAAACCTCACAAGTATCAAAGTTCTCATCCTATTGAGAACATTATCACTGATTCAACATCTGGAGTCAAAACTAGATCACAATTAAAGAATCTATGTGCTTTTGATGCCTTTTTATTTTTTATTGAACCTAAAAATATTGTTGAGGCTTTACAGGATGCAGATTGGGTGAATGCAATGCAAGATGAACTCAATTAGTTCGAGAGAAGTCAAGTTTGACATCTAGTTCCAAGACCCAAAGACAGATCAGTTATTGGTACAAAATGGGTCTTCAAAAACAAACTTGACGAAGATGGAACAGTTACAAGAAATAAGGCAAGACTGGTGGTCCAAAGTTACAGCCAAGAGGAGGGCATAGATTATGATGAGACTTTTGCTCCAGTTGCAAGAATAGAGGTAATACGACTCCTCATAGCCTTTGCAGCACACATGGAATTCACTCTTCATCATATGAATGTCAAAAGTGCCTTCCTGAATGGTTACCTGAAAGAAGAAGTGTTTGTGAAACAACCTTCAGGGTTTGAGAGCAAGGAATGTCCTGAGCATGTGTACAAATTAGACAAGGCTCTCTATGGACTCAAGCAGGCTCCAAGAGCATGGTATGAACGATTGTCCAAATTTCTGCTTGAACATGGGTACAAAAGAGGTAAAATCGACAGTACCTTATTCTTAAGGGAAAAAGGTAAGGATCTCCTTGTGGTACAAATATATGTTGATGATATAATCTTTGGGGCCACCACTGATAAGCTAAGTAAGGATTTTGCAAAATTAATGGGGAGTGAGTTTGAAATGAGTATGATGGGTGAGCTTAACTTCTTCTTAGGCTTACAGATCAAACAAAGCCCAAATGGAACCATGATCCATCAGCAGAAGTATGCAAAAGAGCTTATCAAAAAGTTTAAAATGGAGGAATCAAAGGAAATAGACACACCCATTGCAACTGCCACAAAATTAGACATTGATGAACCTGGTTCATCAGTTGATCAAAAGTTATATAGGGGTATGATTGGTTCACTCTTGTATCTTACCGCTAGCAGACCTGACATAGTCTTTAGTGTAGGGCTTTGTGCTCGCTTCCAGGCCAATCCAAAAGAGTCTCACTTGACTGCTGTCAAAATGATACTAAGATACTTGAAAGGCACCACCGATCTGTGTCTTTGGTATCCCATAGGTAGTAATTTCAATCTAGTAGGATATGCTGATGCTGATTATGCAGGTTTCCTTGTGGATAGGAAAAACACCTCAGGTATGGCTTACTTTCTTGGTTCATGTCTTGTATCCTGGGTCACTAAAAAGCAAAATTCAGTGGCATTATCCACTGCTGAGGCTGAATATGTTGCTGCTGCATCTTGTTGTGCTCAATTGTTATGGATCAAACAACACCTGGTAGATTTTTGCATTGAAGTTGGTTTCACTCCTATATTTTGCGATAACACTAGTGCTATAAGTATGACAAAGAACCATGTTCATCATAAGAGGACTAAGCACATAGATGTTAGACACTACTTCTTAAGAGATAACTATGAGAAAGGATTGATCTCCATAGAATTCTGTGCTACTGATAAGCAAATTGCTGAAATCTTCACTAAAACACTGAGTAGAGAAAACTTTGAGAGGAACAAGTTGGAATTAGGGATGATTAAGATCACCTAATAGGTCCAGCTCATAATGCACAATGAAAAAAAAAATTGGCTAGGAATTTTGAACTTGTGTAAATATCTAGATTAATTCTTACTCAACTTCATACTTTAATTAGTATACTCCTGTGACATGTGTTTATATGACTCATTGATCTCTTACAAAATTTTCTCTATTATGGCATTTGAGGCATGTTCAAGAAAGTTCTAAATAAAGAACCTGGTTCATCAGTATGGGCTCATATGAAAGCTCAGGTATGTTTTCTATACTCTGCACAATTAAAAAGATTAATAATTCAATCATGAGCAGAAGTCATATACTTGTCAAATTCCTAAAAAATTCTATCTGTTAGCATTGAACTAGTTTCGTCCACCTAGAACTCTAAACCGTAGTTTTTGCCTAATATCTAGGGAAGCCAAATCGATCATTCAAAATCAGAATTTCAGGTTGATTAGACCTCTAATTGACCACTACAAAAGGCTGTCGTTACTTATCAAATGTGTATTTGTCTTTAAATACACATCAACTCTCCTACCTTCATCATAATTTTAAACCGTCAAAAACTTTTCTTCAATTTCACTTGCCCTCTTCTCCAAAATTCCCAAATTCTCTCAAAAAACCTACAATCATGTCTAACCCACAAGACAATCCTGGAACTCCTCCACCTCCATCTCCTTCCAATTCATCCTCAACTACTCCTCCCAATGCATCTCCAAAACCTAGACTACGAAGGGTAAAAATGGTTACTCGAAAGACTGTAGATTTGGGGCTATGAGGAAGGCTTTAAATGAAAGGTTGAAAGCAAGCCATGTGAAAGAAAGCCAAGCTCCAAATTTCGACTCCAGCTCTGAGTCTGAATCCTATAAATCCTCTACTGAGGGGGAAGGACATGGGTCTTCTGACTCTGAAAAGATTCAAGAATCTCCTTCTGAAGTAAGTTCATCTGTGATTGAAAATCAAGAGACTAGGTTTATTCTAGTTGGAACAATTAGGGATGTCGAATTGCTTGGGATACGTAGGAGTGGAGGTAAAAAGAATTTTGAAATAGAAAGAGAGAGAGAGAGAGAGAGGGTGTATGTGGTGAAGAGAGGGCAATTGGGAAAGGTGTAGTGCCTGCTATCTGTGGGTTTGAACATGAAAGGGTAGAAAAGAGTGGCATGAAGTCAGGGGGAAGTGGTTCTGGGGAAGCTGCTAAGGGGTTGGTTCATCTGAGCACATAAAGAGATGAACCTGTTCCATTTACTAAAGAGACCATATTTGATATACTGAAAAAGGTTGGGGCAAGCTATGACCCAAAGAAATGCAGAACTCCTACAACAAAAGCCCCAAATGTTCCTAAGCCTTCTAAGAAAAGAAAGGCTTCATCCCCAACACCTACTGCCTCCTCATTGCCAAGGGGTAGAGCCACAAGAAGCAAGGTGAAATAGAGTGAAGCTGATCTACAAAGGGCATTAGAAGAAAGTAAGAAAAAGAGAAAGGATAAAGGAAAGGGAAAGATTGCAGAATCCTCAGAGGTTGTTGAGGAAGAAGATATGGAACTGGTCCATCAAAAAAGGGGTACAACAGTGGAGGTTTCTACACCCAAGCCTAAAAATCCCAAGACCTCTTCCAAGAAGTCTTCCTCTGTGCTTGTGACTGATGAACCCACACTAGACAAGAGGACAAGATCTGCAGTGAAAACCAAACAATCAAAAGTTTCTGATGATGATGACTGGAATGGAGAAGAAGAAGAAAACGATTCTGAGAAGGAACAATACAAGCTTGCCATTTTTGGTAGAAGAAATATTTTAAAGGGTAGACTGTTGAAGGACCTAGTGGAACCAGGAATGATGAGATTGGTGGATGCCTTAGCTGCTCAGGGATGGAAGGACATGGTCCTTCAGATGGATGGTTAGCTAGCCAGAAATGAGTTGATTGAATTTATGGCTAATGTTGTTGTTAAGGATGGAGTTGTCAGTAGCCTGGTGAAAGAAGTCCAAGTGCAGTTTGATGCAGAAAAACTGGGAGAGATCCTGGACATACCCTATGAAGGGTTTGATGACTATACAAGGCAAAGGTGGCCATGACTGGACTCCCTCCCTACTGCCCTTGCAATCACCAAGAGGTTTTGTGATTCAGAAGAGGTGAATGAAGCCAGGGCTGTGCAGAAAAGTCAGATAAGGCCTGAGCACAAGGTTGTGTTTGAATTTGTCAACAAGGGCTTATTGCCCAGACATGAGAGAAGGCACACTGCTAACTACATGGATCTAGTTCTTATAGAGTGCCTGGAGAGAGGAAAGCAAATCAACTAGCCTGCCTTCATTATCAAACTGCTAGACAGGGTCATAAATGGCTCCAAGGCTCATGCTACTCCATATGGCTTTATACTAACCACAGTTGTGGACAGGTTAAATGTGCCTATGAAGAAATGGGAAATGGCCTCTAGCAAGGAACACTTTGGCATCAAAACCCTTCTTGCCTGTGATTATCCAGTCAATGCCATCCCAATTGAACCTGGTTCATCCCAGAAGACACCCATCAACAGCAAAGTTAAGACTCTAGTTCAGGAATGTGCAGCCAAGGATGCTGAAATTGCTAGGCTCAAGGCTCGTGTGGTGGAAGTGGAAATTGAGAGGGATGGTCTCAGAACTGAGCTTGCCAAACAAAAAGGAGAATAATTATGGAATTCTTCAGGACAAGCTGAATCTTCTCCAAACTCAAACCTAACCCTCCAGTTCCTCCAAGCCTTAGGACTAATAGCTTCTGTCTCCTGAACTTGTTCAGTACCCCCAGTGACCCAGATTAGGGATTTTTCTATTTTTTCTCATGGTTTGAATGTTTTTCTTTCTTTTTGTGGATTATAGGTGGCAACATATCTTTATCAATGATAACTATTGTTTCTCTCTTGATCAATGATTAATTTGTCCTTGATAGTTTAAATATGTTTGTTGATTACTGATGATTGCACTTGCAGTTGCCCCAGTGGCCATGAGTATTTATTAAAATATGGTATCACACATCGTATGCAACTTTTCGATGATGCCAAAAGTGGGAAGAGATATTGTGATTTACATATTCTGAAAATATGTGATATGTATAACCTAATTAACCTGGTCCTTGATGATAAGTTAATTTTCTAAGTTTAGTGTTGATGGTTATGCTGAGTTCCTACAGGTTCCAAATAAGTAAAAAGTACAGAGTTTGTCATCATCAAAAATGGGAAATTTGTTGGCCCAAGAACAGGTGAAGTTTTGTAGAATTACAAATGAACTCAGTCATGGACCATGTCCATCTTGTGAAGCACAGTCATGATCAACCTATACATGTGAGATGCACGTGAAGAAGATAAGTCGTACTGATCAAGCACCAATATCTCCTGATCTGATCGAAAATGTTGCATATTAGATAAGGGGAGAAAGTCTCCTTATATGAGATAGTGTTAGAGTTTGAGATCTTCATGAACTCTTCTACGATAGAAGATCAGCAATTGAGTCCCAATCAAACTCTGATTACTAACCTATTAAATAACAGTGATTGTTCTCTTTTACAAGTAATGCACATATGCAAAAGTTAAACTAAATTGAGAGCAGAAGAGCGAGGCGATTTTGCAAGCAATTTATGTGTGATTTGAGTGTGCACTCCTGAAGCTACTTGAACGAGATAGAAGAATCCGTTCCATTGTGTCTATCTTTTATTCTAGTTCAATTATAGTAGGTGGTTTAAAGTTGTATCTTTCAGCTTTCATAGAAACAATTGTATTAGGTACCTAGAGTGTTCAAGTTATAGCTAACTTGAAGTTGTCGCAACAGTGGATGTTGTGTGCCACAACGGGATCAGAGTTAATCCTTAGGTTTACAAAGAGTTTTTGTAAATGCTGTTTTGGCTCAGTGATTTTAGTGGAAGTTTGGGAAAATCCTACTAAGTAGTAGGTCGTGATTTTTTTAACCTTTTGAGCCAGGTGTTTTCCACGTAAAAATCTATGTGTTCTTTATTTTATGTACTTATTATTCCGCAAATAGTAGTAGTTAAAACACCTAGAAGAATCGGGTTCTTCTATAGCGAAAATTGGGTACCACACAAATCACCCCTACCTTGTGTGGTATTGACGCTTAAAATATCAAGACTCCTGGAGGGGGCACTTACGTCCCAAGCGCAATATCAAGCCATCTCGTGGCATCATCACTAGGCCCTCGGCCTCATATCAACAAGCCACCTTGTGGCGAACATATCTCAAGCCCTCGGCCTCATAATCAATATCAAATGTTTCCTCACAACATAGGCCCTCGGCCTTAGTTAGTCAAAATCCTCACAAGCCACTCAGGCAATAGTAAAACATGATTCTCATCCCAAAATATCATTTAAAAGGTTATTTAAGTGTTAAAATAGAGTAAACATGGCTGAGTATGAAAACAATGAAATATAACATGACTGAGTTCAAGTATAAAGTCAAAACAGTGAGGAAATATCAATAAAAGTCACTTAAGGGTTCAAATAGTTGGCATTCAGCCCAAATGTGGGATTCAACCCAAAAAATGATGATAGAAAATAGATTTCAGTCAAATACGCGGTAAAATAGTCATTCGGGATGGACTAAGTCACAATCCCCAACAATGCATGACCCCACGCTCGTCATCTAACGTGTGCGTCACTTCAATATAGCACAACGATGTGCAATCCAGGGTTTTATACCCTCAGAACATCATTTATAATCATTATTCACCTCAATCCGGTCAAATCTCTAGCGCGTGGCGACTTTGCCC
Source organism: Nicotiana sylvestris (assembly GCF_000393655.2). Taxonomy (NCBI): domain Eukaryota; kingdom Viridiplantae; phylum Streptophyta; class Magnoliopsida; order Solanales; family Solanaceae; genus Nicotiana; species Nicotiana sylvestris. Next base: position 83,180,211 of record NC_091066.1, on the reverse strand, counting down.
ATCGAATCGGCCTCCACTCGCGCCGAATCTATCCAAATCAGAAACATGGCGTCAAAATATGCTAAGGGAATGAAGCCCAAGTGAAAATAATCAATTTACAACATAAATCCCAAAATTACCAAAACCCGACCCCTGGGGCCACGTCTTGGAATTCTATAATTTTTACATCAATAGATTCTTTATCTCCCCACGAGTTCATACATATCAAAAGTTCTGAAATCCGACCTCAAATAGTCCTTCAAATCCTCAATCAAAAGTCTAAGTTTCCAAGCCCTAGTTTCCCCAAACTTTGATCCTTAAATTCCATTACAAGCCTAATCCATGAAATAATACCATAGAAATGAGTTTTAGGTCCAAAATCCTTACCTCAATGAAGTTCCCCTGAAATCCCTCTACAAAATCGTCCAAAATGCTCCTAAGCCGAATTAGAAATGGTGAAAATAGCTCAAAATCACGAAGGACACAATTTATACCTTCTGCCCAGGCATTTTTGCATCTGCGGCCATATACCCACTTCTGCGGTACCGCATTTGCGGTCCTTGAACCACTTCTACGGAAATCACTTAAACGGCCAACTCCGCATCTGCGGTCAACACTCCGCACCTACGCCTTCGCAGGTGCGGTCCCACAACCACATCTGCGGTTCCTGCCATCTTCCCAACTTCCACTTATGCGACCGCTTTTCCACACATATAGCATCGCACCTGTGGTCCCCAATCCGCAGGTGCAGAAATACCAGAAGCAGCAAAAAATCTGCAATTTCACCAAGTCTCAAACTCCTCCGTCAACCATCCGAAATCACCCCGAGGCCCCCGGGACTTCATCCAAAAGCACAAACATATCCCATAACCTTATTCAAACTTGTACCAATTTTCAAAACACCTCAAACAACACCAAATCAACCAAAACACATCGGATTCAAGCCTAAGTTTCCAAAATCTTCCGAATTCCACTTTTGATAAAAAAACCAACCAAAACACGTCCGAATGGCCTGAAATTTTGCACACACATCCCAAATGATACAACATATTTACTGCAAATGTCGAAATTCCATTCCGACCCCTATATCAAAATCTCGCCTACCAACCGAAAATCGCCAAAATCTCAACTTCGCCAATTCAAGCCTAAATATACTCCGAACCTCCAAAACTCATTCTGATCACGCTTCTAAGTCCCAAATCACCTTCCGAAGCTAACAGAACCATCAAAACTTACATCCGAGCCCTCTAACACATAAGTCAACATCCAATTGACTTTTCCAACTTAAGCTTCCTCAAAAGAGACTAAGTGTCTCAAACCTTCTCAAAACCTTTCCGAACCCGATCCAACTAACCCGATCACTCATAGAACCTATAGACAAAGCAGTAAGAAGTAGAAATGGGGGAAATGGAGCGGTAACTCATGAGACGACTGGACGGGTCGTCACATCCTCCCCAACTTAAACAAATATTCGTCCTCGAACGAGTCAAGAAACATACCTGAAGCCTCAAACAGGTGAGGATATTTGCTCCGCATCTTCCGCTCGGTCTCCCAGGTAGCCTCCTCTACGGACCGACCTCTCCACTGCACTTTCACTGAAGCTATATCCTTTGACCTCAACTTTCGAACCCGACGACCTAAAATGGCTACTCACTCCACATCATAGGTCAAATCATTATCCAACTGAATTGTGCTGAAATCCAGAACATGAGACGGATCCCCAATATACTTCCAGAGCATAAAAACATGATATACCGGATGCACGCTCGACAAGCTGGGTGGCAAGGCAAGCTCATAATCCACCTCCCCAATCCTCTGAAGCACCTCAAAAGGACCAATGAACCGCGGACTCAATTTCCCTTTCTTCCCAAATCTCATAACACCCTTTATGGGCGAAACCTTCAACAGAACCTTTTTACCAACCATGTAGGACACATCTCGAACCTTCATGTCAGCATAACTCTTTTGCCTCGACTGCGCTGTATGAAGCCTCTCCTGAATCACCTTCACCTTTTCTAAAGCATCCTACATCAAGTCTGTCCCCAATAGCCTAGCCTCACCCGACTCGAACCAACCAACTGGAGATCTACACCGCCTCCCGTACAAAGCCTCATATGGAGCCATCTGAATACTAGACTGGTAGTTGTTGTTATAAGCAAACTCTACAAGTGGTGGAAACTGATCCCATGACCCTCCGAAATCAATGACACAAGCACGTAACATGTCCTCCAATCTCTAAATAGCGCGCTTGGACTGCGCATTCATCTGAGGGTGAAAAGTTGTGCTCAACTCAACCTGAGTACCCAACTCTCACTGCACAGACCTCCAAAAATGTGAAGTAAACTGAATGCCCCTATCTGAAATGATGGAAACTGGGACGCCATGCAAACGAACAATCTTCTAGATATAGATCTCTGCCAACCGCTCTGAAGAATAGGTAGTACACACAGGAATGAAGTTAATGGTGTACTGTGGGTCGGGCCTGAACTGGACTGGACCGGGCTCGCGGTCCTAACGGGCCGGTCCTCGTGGGCCGGTCTTAACGGGTATTTAAAGCCCGTGGCGGGCCGGTCTTCCTAGAAAGCACACGAGCCCGGGACCGGCTGGTGGGCCTGGGCCGGGCCTAACGGCCAGTTTTTTTTAAAAAAAAAATTTAAAAAAAATTCCAACGGTCAAAATTTAAAAAGTAGCCGTTTGGGCTGCAATTTTGACCGTTTGGATGTTTAGAAAATAGCCATTTGGCCCCCAAACTTTATATAATTACACTTTTTTCCAATTCTCAACTATAAATACCCCCTCATTCTTTCATTTTTACTCACCAATTCATCAATCTCTCTCAATCTCTCTCAATCTCTCTACTATAATTGCTTATTTTATTGTTGAAATTTCGTGAAAAATTGTGAAGTTGGTGAATTGAAGTATTCAAGTCTTCAACGATTTTCAATTTTCAAGAAGTTGTTCGGCAATTCGGTAAACGCGTTCCAACTCTTAAGTTTTAATATTATAGTTTTGTTAGTTTTATTTAGTATAATTATAATTAATATGGCATTTTCTTTGAAAAATATTTTTGGTGGTAAGGGTAAAGCTAAAATTGGTGAAAGTAGTAGCCAACCTACTACCCTTCCCCCGGCTCCCCGACCCAGACCTGGTAGACGTCTTGCTGTTCATATTATTCTTGATATTGATAACCCCTGTTTTCAATTTTCCGATAGTCAATTTTGTCATAATGTTGCACCAAGTCAAAATCTAGATGATGAAACTATGAATGCTCTTTATCCTAATGAAAATATCTTTGAAAATGATGATTTAAATGAGGATGAAGATGAAACCCAACCGGATTTAGATATTACACCTACTAGTCCTGTTAATAACCCAACTGATGTACCGTCCGACCCACCTATAGAAACCCCTAGTTTTAATAGACAACCTTCTAAACGCCTAGAAACATCATTAGTTTGGAATTTTTTTACTCAAGTAAGAGAACAAAATAAGGCTAAGTGTAAAACATGTGGGAAGTTACTAGCGCATAAATATACTGGAGACCGTAGCGACACGGGTAGTTTGACTAGGCACATACAAACACACCCTAGAGATAAAGCTAGATATTTACAAATGAAAGCGCAGCTAGAGGGAACACATGTAGATTCTGATGTTAACCCTAGTACAGGTTCAAATCTAGTTCAACCAGGAATTAACACTGTGACCGGAGGTATTTTATATTACGATCCAAATAGAGATCGTGAAGAATTAGCAAAGATGGTTACCGTTATGTGCTTACCCTATTCTTTTCCCTCTAATCCTAATTGGGTGCATTATATTAGAAGAGTTTTTAATCCTACTTATAAAGGTTGGCCTCGCGCAACAGTTAAGAGCGATATTTATAAATATAAACATGAATATGAACAATATTTGCGGTATTTATTTACTCATATAAGTAATCGGATTTCTATTACTACTGATATTGGTAGAAGTGGTAATGATTGTGATTATCTAACTGTTACAAGTCATTGGATAGATGAGGAGTGGACAATGCAAAAACGCATTATTGCGTATAGAATAATTAATTCATGTCACACAGGTAAGTTTATAGCTAACATTGTTGCACATATTTGTAGATATTTTTGCTTTAGAGATAAAATAATGTCAATTTCTATGGATAATGCTTCTAGTAACACTAGTGCTATAGGCATACTTACAACAACACTAAATCCCGCATTTAGAAATATATTCCATGTTAGATGTATTTGTCATATTTATCATTTAATTGTCGGTGATGGTATGCGAATTTTAAATTTAGAAATTGAAAAGGTTAGAATGGCTCTTAATTGGCTTTTTTATTCAAACCGTAGAAGTAGACTAAGAGAATATTTTAAAAAATGTGATGAATATGGCCTTAGAGAAAGAAAAGTTCCTAAACCTTGCCCGACTAGATGGAATTATATGTACGAAAGTTTAGTAGTTGCATGTGAATATAGAAACCCAATTAATGCAACGTTTAATGCTCGGGTAGGTGGTGAGGATGATGATAAAATGCTTACTACTCAAGATTGGACGAATGTTAAAATTCTTATAGATTTTTTAGAACACTTTCAAATTGCTACAAATGCATTTTCTGGGCAATATTATCCGACTATTTCAAACTGTTTAGTTTATATTGCAGCACTATGTGATTTGTAAGAAAGATATGCCATTTTGGTAATAAAAATTATAAGACATGCCCTTGAATATCTTTTTGCAATATTTTTTTGTCTTTAACTTGCAATTATTTATAAGCTATAATATATATACATAACATACAATATATACTACAAGAAAATATATAAGGGAATATATATACATAACATACAATATATACTACAAGAAAATATATAAGGGAATATATATACATAACATACAATATATACTACAAGAAAATATATAAGGTAATATATATATATATATATATATATTTTTGTCTTTAACTTGCAATTATTTATAAGCTATAATATATATACATAACATACAATATATACTACAAGAAAATATATAAGGGAATATATACACATAACATACAATATATACTACAAGAAAATATATAAGGGAATATATATACATAACATACAATATATACTACAAGAAAATATATATATATATATATATATATACATAACATACAATATATACTACAAGAAAATTTATAAGATAATATATATACATAACATACAATATATACTACAAGAAAATATATAAGGTAATATATATACATAACATACAATATATACTACAAGAAAATCTATCTATCTCTCTCTCTCTCTCTCTCTCTCTATATATATATATATATATATATATATATATATATATATATATATATATATTATATACTATACTAGTATACTATATATACTACAAAACAAGATTTTTCAAAATTCAAAATGGGGGCCCCACCCCCAATGACCACCAAGGCACCAACGGCCATATTGCACAAATAGCCATTTTTTTTTCAATTTACAAAACTAACCTTCTCTAACACTATAAATACCACCTCTTCTTCATTTCAATACTCAATACTCATTTCTCAATCTAAATTTCTCTCAATCTCTCAATCTCCAATTTTTAAGACTTCAAGTCTCAATCTTAATTTTCAAGTTACATCATGCCTCGTTCGGAAAGAGTGCGCTTATTTGTTTCGCACTACTATGAAGTGCTTGAAGAAAATGAAGAAGGCCAAATATTAAAATGCAAGAACTGTGGAAGAGTCTTAAATTTTCGTTCAGGGTGTACCACAAGCATTTTAAGGAGGCATATAACGTATTGTGTTGATGGTATTTATCCGCAAATTCGTCTTTAAGATATTTCAACAATTTGTGTTATTTTAAAATTATTAGATGTATTTATGCTTCATGTTGTACTTTCTTAATAATTTATTATGCATGGTAATTTAGTTTTACTATTGTTTTGGTATTTTACTTTTTCGTCAAGCACTTTAATAATTTGATTTCTACATATATATTACATATATATTATTTATATAGTCATGATATGGTTTACAAGAAATTGCCTTAAAAAAAATAAACCGGAAATAAAAAAGCCCGTTAGGCCCGCTAAGCCCACGAGCCCGACCCGTTTAGCCCAGGACCATATGGGCTTAGGCCCGTCACGGGTTGGTTCCACCCGTTGAGCCCACGAAGCCCGTGACCGTGAGGCCTGGGACCGCTAAGCCCAGGCCCGTTAAGTCCGACCCGTTTGGCCCATTTAGGCCCGGGCCCGGCCCAGAATACAGCACTAAATGAAGTGCACGAACTTGGTCAACCGATCCACAACCACCCAAATAGCATCCAACTTCTTCAAAGTCCGTGGAAGTCCAACTACAAAGTCCATAGTGATTCTCTCCCACTTCCACTCTGGAATATCCATCCGCTGAAGCAAGCCACCCGGTCTTTGATGCTCATATTTCACCTGCTGACAATTAAGACACCGAGCTACAATTTCCACAATGTCTTTCTTCATTCTCCTACACCAATAGTGCTGCCTCAAATCCTGATACATCTTTGCGGCACCCGAATGAATGGAATACCGCGAGCTATGTGCCTCCTCCAGAATCAACTTCCGAAGCCCATCCACATTGGGCACACATATCCGACCCTGTATCCTCAACACCCCATCATCACCAATGGTCACATTTCTGGCATCATCATGCTGAACTCTATCCTTAAGGACAAGCAAATACGGATCATCATACTGGCGCTCTTTGATGCGATCATATAAGGAAGACCGAGAAACCACACAAGCTAATACCCGACTGGGCTCCGAAGTATCCAACCTCACGAACCAATTGGCCAATGCCTGAACATCAACTGCAAGAGGTCTCTCCCCAACTGGAATATATGTCAAACTCCCCATACTCACCGCATTTTGTCTCAAAGCATCTGCCACCACATTGGCCTTTCCCGGATGGTACAATATAGTGATATCATAACCCTTTAGCAACTCCAACCATCTCCGCTGCCTCAAATTAAGATCCTTTTATTGAACAAGTGCTAGAGGCTACGATGATCAGTAAACACCTCACAAGACACACCATACAAGTAATGCCTCCAAATCTTCAACGCATGAACTATGGCGGTCAACTCCAAATCATGAACAGGGTAGTTCTTCTCATGGGGCTTCAATTGACAAGAAGTATAACCAATAACTCTACCCTCCTACATCAACATACACCCAATACCAACTCTCGAAGCATCATAATACACAGTATATAAACCTAAAGCTGATGGCAGAACCAACACTAGAGCTGTGGTCAAGGCTGTCTTGAGCTTCTAAAAGCCCTCATCACACTCGTCTGACCATACAAATGAAGCACCCTTCTAAGTCAACTTGGTCAAGGGCGATACGATAGATGAGAATCCCTGAACAAACCGGCGATAATAGCCTGCCAAACCAAGAAAGCTGCGAATCTCTATGGCTGAGGACGGTCTAGGCCAACTCTGAACTGCCTCTATCTTCTTCGGATCAACCTGAATACCCTCGCTGGACACCACGTGCCCCAAGAAAGTCACTAAATTGAGCTAAACTCACATTTGGAGAATTTTGCATAAAGCTTCTTCTCCCTCAATCTCTGCAACACAACTCTCAAATGCTCCGCATGCTCCTCCTGGCTACGCGAGTACACCAGAATATCATCAATGAAAACTATGACAAATGAGTCGAGATAAGGCTGGAACACGCTGTTCATCAGATGCATGAACGTTGCTGGGGCATTGGTCAGCCCAAAAGACATCACCAAGAACTCATAATGATCGGGTCTTGAAAGCCATCTTAAGAATATCTGAGTCCCTGATCTTCAACTAGTGATAACCTGAACGAAGATCAATCTTGGAGAACACTCTCGCTCCCTGAAGCTGGTCGAATAAATCATCAATGCGAGGCAAAGGACACTTCTTCTTAAATGTTAATTTGTTCAATTGCCTATAATCAATGCACATCCTTATAGTGCCATCCTTCTTCTTCACAAATAGAACCGGCGCACCCCAAGGTGACACACTAGGCCGAATGAACCCCTTATCAAGGAGTTCCTGAAGCTGCTCTTTTAACTCTTTCAACTCCGCTGGTGCCATACGATATTGTGGAATAGAAATGGGATGACTGCCCGACACCAAGTCAATACCAAAATCAATATCCTTGTCCGGTGGCATACCCGACAGGTCTGCAGGAAACACATCGGGAAAATCCCTCACAACTGGAACAAAATCAATATTGGGAGTCTCAGCACCGACATCCCTCACAAAGGATAGATACGAAAGACAAACCTTCCCAACCATCCGCTGGGCTTTCAAGAATGAGATCACTCTACTGGGAACATAATCAGTCACACCTCGCCACTTAGTCTGTGGCACAGCCGGTATAGACAATGTAACTGTCTTAGCATGACAATCCAGAATAGCACGACACAGAAATATCCAATCCATGCCCAAAATGACATCGAAATCCACCATACAGAATAATAAAAGATCCACATGGGTCTCCAAACCTCTAATAGTCACCACACATGACCGGTACACACGGTCTACAACAATAGCATCGCCCACTGGGTAGATACATGAACAGGTGAAGCAAGAAACTCACGGGGCGTACCCAAATAACGAGCAAAATATGATGACACATAAGAAAAGATGGAACCAGGATTAAATAATACAGAGGCATCTCTGTGGCAGACTGAAACAATACCTATAATAACAACATCTGAAGTAATAGCATCAGGTCTACCTAGAAGTGCATAGAAACGGGCCTGACGGCCACCTGATTGACCTCCCCCTTCTGGGGAGGCCCCTAGCTAACTGACCCCCACCTCTAGATGGCTGGGCGGGTGATGGTGAAGTAACTGGCGCTAAAGCCGATGACTGACCCCTCTATTGAGATGAACTCGTAAGACGATGAGGGCACTGCCTCCACATATGACCCATCTCACCATACTCATAACAACTCCTAGGTGTTGGAGAAGGAGACTGAAGGGAACCCCTCACATTGGAGTGACTAGCAGATGCACCTGACATAGAAGAGCCCTGAACTGATGGAGCACGAGACGAACTCTAAGTTGGAAGGGCATTAAGTGATGACTGGCCCTGATGAGAATTGTGAGAACCATGACCCGTTGACGCCCCACGATAACCTGGGCGAGCTAGCTGAGCATGCCTGAATGGACGGCCTCTATTGTGCTGAAACTAACCTCTCGAAGGAGTACTACTATAACTACCAGATCCTCGAGGCCTCTTGGCCTCCCTCTTCTCGCGCTCCTGACGACGAACAGACTAAATCTCCCGAGTAATGTCTACAACCTCCTTAAAGGTAGCACCAATCACCCTCTCCCTGGTCATGAGAATACGAAGCTGATAAGTGAGGCCATCAACAAACCCTCTTAATCCTCTCTCTATCCATCGGAACCAACCAAATAGAATGACGAGCTAACTCGGAAAACTTCATCTCATACTGCATCACAGTAATCTCTCCCTGACGCAACCACTCAAACTCCATACGCAGCTCCTCTCTACGAGACTGCGACACATACTTCTCCAGAAAGAGAACAGAGAACTGCTGCCAGGTAAGGGGTGCTGCACTAATAGGCCTACGCCTCTCAAAAGCCTCCCACCAAGTGAAGGCAGCTCTAGAAAACTGATAAGTAGTGAAACCAACCCCGCTGGTCTCTAGAATACCCGCTGTATGAAGCATCCTCTGATACTTATCCAAGAAGCCCTGGGAATCCTCACCCTCAGCACCACTAAAGGTCAGAGGCTGAAGCCTACCAAACCTCTCCAATATACGCAGCTCATCCTCTGGCATGGTAGGAACTACATAGTCTTGAGCATTTGCAACCGGCTGGGGATGCGCCCCCGGCATCTGAAGTCCCTGAACGACCTGCTCAGGTGTGCGAGCGGTGGGAATCTGATTGTCTCCCCCGGCCTCAGAAGTAGCTGCGGCTGTAGTGACTGAAACTGCCTGAGCTAGGCTAGTGCAAACTGATAGAATCTGAGCCAAGGCCTCCTGAAGACCCGGAATCATAATGGGCACAACTGGTGCCTAAGCTGGTGCTGCCGGAGTGTCCATAGCTGGGACCTGATCCTAAACTGGAGCGACTGGTGGATCTGCAAGTGCTACCCTAGCTGCTATGCGGGCCACATCTCTACCCCTACTGCGACCACGACCGCGTCCTCGGCCTCTAGTGGCCACGGTTGGTGGTACCGGTGGTCGTCCATCCTAACCGGTAGTGCATGTCCTCACCATCTGTAAGAGAATAGAATAACAGAAGTTTAGCACTCGGATCAACAAATTCGCACGACAAGAATTTCAAGAATATGAAGTTTTTCCTAAAGGATCTGCAGCCTCTCGAGGATAAATACAGACGTCTCTGTATCGATCCGCAAGACTCTACTAAACCTGCTCATGACTCGTGAGACCTATGTAACCTAGGCTTTGATACCAACTTGTCACTACCCTAAACCCGAACCTGGTCGTGATGGAGCCTCTCGTGAAGACAAGGCCAGTCGACACTTCCCATTTTGGTATTTAACAGTTAAACAGTAAGAAACAGTCTAGGCATGATAAAATAATCCAAAGTTTAAGCAGATAATAGCATAATTTGCGGAATACAACCCAACGCAGCCCGATACCGGGGTGTCACTAGTCATGAGCATCTAAACAATTCAGAATACTCAGAGAAATCTACAGAGTTTAATACAGTAATTAAGAACGTGGAGAATAAGATAAGGAAGAAGCTCCGAGCTGCGAACGCCGACAGCTACCTAGAGTCTCCTCGGATCCGCCTAAACTGGAAAGATCAGCACTCGGGAGAGGGACCAGATGCGCCTGAATCTGCACACGGGGTGCAGGGATTAAAGTGAGTACTCCAACTCAGTGAGTAATAATCATAAATAAGGACTGAAAGCAGAAAATCATGTAAAGCACATTTGCAGACTATAATGAAGCAGTAAAAATAGTGAAAGATATGTGAAAGTCATTTAACTCGAATTAAACTTCACGAAAACTTTTTTCAACAATTTAAGTAGGTAAATGACAGGCAATTAAGGAAAATAAACACATAAAGTTTCGCCCCTCGAGTACAATATCAACAAATCCACCTCTCGGGCAATATCTCAAAACAATATTAGCTCCTCGGACTATATCTCACATCACAATGGGTACCCGCACTCACTGGGGGTGTGCAGACTCATGGAGGGGCCCCTTACGGCCCAAGCGCAATATCAAGCCATCTCGTGGCATCATCACTAGGCCCTCTGCCTCATATCAACAAGCCACCTCGTGGGATACATATCTCAGGCCCTCAGCCTTATAATCAATATCAAATGTTTCCTCACAACATAGGCCCTCAACCTTACTCAGTCAAAATCCTCACAAGCCACTCGGGCAATAGTAAAACATTATTCTCAGCCCAAAATATCATTTAAAAGATCATTTAAGTGTTAAAATAGAGTAAACATGGCTGAGTACGAAAACAGTGAAATATAACATGATTGAGTTCAAGTATAAAAGCAAAGCAGTAAGGAAATATCACTAAAAGTCCCCTAAGGGTTAAAATAGTTGGCATTCAGCCCAATGTGACATTCAACCCAAATAATGATGATAGAAAATAGATTTTAGTCAAATACAAGGTAAAATAGTCATTCGGGACGGACTAAGTCACAATCCCCAACAATGCACGACCCCACACTCATCATCTAGCAAGTGCGTCACTTCAATATAGCACAACGATGTGCAATTCGGGGTTTCATACCCTCAGAACATCATTTGCAATCATTACTCACCTCAATCCGATCAAATCTCTAGCTCGCAACGAGTTTGCCCCTCGAATCGGCCTCCACTCGCGTCGAATCTATCCAAAATCAGAATCACGACGTCAAAATATGCTAAGGGAACGAAGCCCAAGCGAAAATAATCAATTTACAACACAAATCCCAAAATTACCAAAACTTGACCCCGGGCCCATGTCTTGAAATTCAATAATTTGTACATCAATAGATTCCTTATCTCTCCACGAGTTCATACATATCAAAAGTTCTGAAATCCGACCTCAAATAGTCCTTCAAATCCTCAATCAAAGGTCTAAGTTTCCAAGCCCTATTTTCCCCAAACTTTGATCCTTAAATTACATAAATTACAAGCCTAATCCGTGAAATAATACCATAGAAACGAGTTTTAGGTCCAAAATCCTTACCTCAATGAAGTTCCCCTGAAATCCCTCTTCAAAATCGTCCAAAATGCTTCCAAGCCGAATTAGAAATGGTGAAAATAGCTCAAAATCGCGAAGGACATAATTTATACCTTCTGCCCAGGCATTTTCGCATCTGCGGCCATATACCCACTTTTGTGGTACCGCATTTGTGGTCCTTGAACTGCTTCTGCGGAAATCACTTAAACGACCAACTCCGTATCTGCGGTCAACACTCTGCACCTGCGCCTTCGCAGGTGCGGTCCCACAACCGCATCTGCGGTTCCTGCCATCTTCCCAGCTTCTGCTTCTGCGACCATTTTTCCGAACATGTAGCGTCGCACCTGCGGTCCCCAATCCGTAGGTGCGAAAATACCAGAAGCAACAAAAAATCTACAATTTCACCAAGTCTCAAACTCCTCCGTCAATCATCCGGAATCACCCCGAGGCCCCCGGGACCTCATCCAAAAGCACAAACATATCTTATAACTTTATAAAAACTTGTACCAATCTTCAAAACACCTCAAATAACACCGAATCAACCAAAACACATCGGATTCAAGCCTAAGTTTCCAAAATCTTTCGAATTCCACTTTTGATAAAAAAACCCAACCAAAACACGTCCGACTGACCTGAAATTTTGCACACACATCCCAAATGACACAGCGGAACTACTGCAACTGTCGAAATTCCATTCCGACCCCTATATCAAAATCTCGCCTACCAACCGAAAATCGCCAAAATCTCAACTTCGCCAATTCAAACCTAAATCTACTCCGGACCTCCAAAACTCATTCCGATTACGCTCCTAAGTCCCAAATCACCTCCCGAAGCTAACCAAACCATCGGGACTCATATCCGAGCCCTCTAACACATAGTCAATATCCGGTTGACTTTTCCAACTTAAGCTTCCTCAAAAGAGACTAAGTATCTCAAACCTTCTCAAAACCTTTCTGAACCCGAGCTAACCAACCCGATCACTCATAGAACCGATAGACAAAGTTGTAAGAAGCATAATTGGGGGAAACAAAGCGGTAACTCATGAGACGACTGGCCGGGTAGTCACACTTTTAGGTATGAGTTGAACTTTTAGGATATAAATTGAACTTTTAGTTTATGTTTAAACTCGTAAGATATAAATTGAACTTTTAATTTATTTTTAAGCTCGTAGGATATGAATTGAATTTTTAGTTTTTAAGTTTTGTTCTTGTGAATTGAACTTTTAAGATATGAATTGAACTTGTAGGATATAAATTGAACTTTTAGTTTATGTTTAAACTCGTAAGATATAAATTGAACTTTTACTTTATATTTAATATAATTTAATTTTTGGTGTAGTTAGGAAAAAATAATTATTTTGAATTAACTAAAAAATATTTAATTAATTTATAATTGTAGAATAAATTATAAATGTTCTTGTTTTAATTTGTATAGATGGAACATCATACTTGGATGTACAATAGGAATTATCCTAATCGGCGGGGATTGCGAGATTTTGTAGAAGGGGTTGATGACTTTATTAGACATGCATTGTCACTTCCACCATACCAAAGTAAAGGAGTAATTAGGTGCCCTTGTGTTAGGTGCGACTTTATGAAGTTTGAAAAACCGGAGAAAGTTAAGCTTCATATTTATAGGAAGGGGTTTATAGAGAATTACTTTGTGTGGACTAATCATGGAGAGATCGATGGTAGCCGTGGAATATTTCATAACATGGTTGTTGGTAAAAGTAGTAGGTCGGTGGAGAATACAAATCGTGATTCTAGAATTCATGATTTGGTTACGGATGCTTTTGGGATGCACTTCGGGGGTGAGCCCAATAAAAATGTTGCACAAACTCCTAATGATGACGCAACATAGTTTTATGAACAGTTAGAGGAAGCTAGTCGTCCACTACGTAAAGGAAGTCCGTACTCTGAGTTGTCTGTTGCAGTTAGATTACTAAGTATAAAATCTGATTGGAAAGCCATGGACTCTTTCATTGACCTTATGAGTGAATTAGTTGACCCTAATATCAAGTTACCTGGTGATTTCTATAAGGCAAAGAGACTGGTTTCTAAGTTAGGACTTTCGTCAATGAGAATTGATTGTTGTGAAGATGGTTGCATGTTATATTATGAATACGATGTAACTTTTGACAATTGTAACTTTTGCGAAAAGCCTCGTTTCAAGAGGCTTTCCATTGGGAATATTGTCGCTATCAAAGAGATGCATTATTTACCTCTTATACCTAGGTTAAAGAGGTTATATGTGTCGATGAGTTCTGCTCCTCATATGAGATGACACTTTAAAAATAGAAGACCACCTGGTGTTATGTGTCATCCTTCAGATGGAGAAGCTTGGAAGCACTTTGATAGGACATATCCAGATTTTGCTAGTGAACCGAGGAACATTTGGTTAGGTCTATGTGCGGATGGCTTCACGCCTTTTTCTGTATCTATGACACCATATTCATGTTGGCCTGTCTTTCTTATACCTTATAATCTACCACTCGAGTTGTGCATGACTAGTCCATATATATTCTTAAATTGTATTATCCCCGGTCCACATAATCCGAAAAGTTTGATTGATGTATATTTGCAACCTTTGATTGATGAGCTAAAACAATTGTGATGTGATGGTGTTGAAACATATGACATTTCAACCAAGCAGAATTTCAATTTGCGTGCTAATTTAATGTGGACTATTAATGATTTTCTACGTATGGAATGTTGTCTAGGTGGATGACTGCTGGGAAGCTAGCCTGTCCTTACTGCATGGAAAATAGTAAAACGTTCACTGTGAAACATAGCCGAAAGCAATCATGATTTGATTGTCATCATCAATTCTTGCCTCATGATCATGAGTTTAGAAGGATGAAAAATGCATTCGAAAAGAATAAAATGTAATATGATTCTCCACCTCCGATACTTTCAGGAGAGGAAATTTGGGAGAGGGTCCAGAACTTTAGTAAAGTTACTGAAGCTCTACCTTATAGATTCCTCGGATACGGTGTTACTCATAATTAGACGAAACAAAGTATATTTTGGGAGTTGCCTTATTGGAAGGATAATCTTCTCCATCACAACCTTGATATCATGCATATTGAGAAGAATTATTTTGATAATTTGTTCAACACAATGATGGATGTTAAAGGTAAGATAAAGGATAACCCGAAGGCTAGAATGGACTTACAAGAAAATTGCAGGCGGCCTGAATTATACTTGCAGACAACAAACAATGGTAAGGTGTTCAAACCCAAAGCAAGTTACACATTCATTTTGGAGGAAAGACGGCAAATTTGTAATTGGATTACGAAATTGAAGATGCCTGAGGGTTATGCGTCAAATCTTAAAAAAAAAGTAGATATGGAGGTAGGGAAGTTGAGCCATTTGAAAAGGCACGACTGTCATGTTTTCATAGAGACTTTAGTGCCTATTACATTTTGTGGTTTGCCTGAAAGAATATGGAAACTCATCACAGAGATTAGTTTGTTTTTCAAAGACTTGTGTTCTACCACATTAAGGGAAGAAAACCTACTCCGGATGGATCAGAACATTCGTGTAACTTCTAGTAAGATGGAAAAGATATTTCCATGTGGTTTTCTTGATGTAATGGAACACCTTCCAATCCACCTTGTACACGAGGCACGACTTGGAGGGCCTGTTCAATGCAGATGGATGTATCCCTTTGAGAGGTAATATTATAAGTTTGATGTAATTTTCTATTTTATTTGAATGTTCTTGACTAACATGATATTGTGTAGGACAATTGGCAAATGCAAACATTTTGTTAAGCAGAAGAATAAGATTGAAGGATCTATATGCGAAGCTTATCTTGCAAAGGAAACTGCTCATTTTTGTTCTTATTATTTTGAGAGTAACGTGCTATGTTCTAGGAATAGGCCCAATAGGCACACGGTCGAATGTGTGAATAATCCATTATATCCGCCAATGTCCATATTCAATCAACCAGGCCGATGTTCTAAGGATGTTAGAAAGAGAAGTTTGAGTGATATCACTACTAGAAAAAGGCGGATTACCTAGGGATATTTACCTGGGGATAAAATCCCTAGATTTACTTGCGGATTTTCTTGCCGAAATTTAAAATTCTTAAATTGTAAAATATTATAAATGGGAATTTAATTTCCCCCGATAAATCCGTAGGTAGTTTTGGCGCCATTAGGCGCAAACATATTACCTGGGGAAATAATCGGCAAGTCCTCTATCCATAGGTAAATTCGCAGGTAAATTTTATTTTTTTCGTTTATGAGTCGGCAGATACTTACCCAGGTAACTGTCATGCGGAGTTTGCTGCGGACTATATCATGAGGATGTACCTGGGGATTTAGTTTTCCAAGGGAATTACCTGGGGTTATCTTTTTGCGATTTTACATGGGAAATATTTCCTGGGGAATTACCAACGGATTTATGTACCTAGGGAAATACCTCGAATTTATTGTTTGGGTTTTGCCTGCGAATATTTTCATGAGGATTTATGTGGGGACTTATATATCTGGAAAATTACCTGGGGATTGTCTATTGCGGTATTACTTGGGAGTTGGGAATTCTTTTATAGGGATTTGCCTGTTGTTTTAGTTACGTAGGAATTTCTTTTGGGGATTTGCCTGCGTATTTATTTACCCAGAAAAATTAACTGGGAATATCTTGAAGCGGTTTCACCTAAATTTCTCTATGGCGAAATATCCGAGGATTTAATTTCTTGTGTTATTAGCTGGAGATTTTTTTTATTGCGAATTTAGCTAGAATATATTTTAATTTTTTTTTCTTGCATAGGGATATTTTACTTGCTCCGAGCTTGAGTCAGAATATTGTCTTTGAAAATCACAGATGTTCGTATTGAGAATTTTATAACTCACTGAATTATTTTTGATATGATTTAGCTGAAAATTTATTATCTCTTTGTGGTTAGGTTTATTATATAACTGCGAATAAAAAAAAGGTACCATAGCATTATTTGTTAAATTTTGTGTGAGACAAACAATGAAATAAACATAAATATTGACATAAAATGTAGAGATCATCGTTGATAAGTTTCCAATATAAATGGGCATGGGAATAATTAAGTTACAAGTAATACTAAAGAATTATTTTACCTTAATTAACAGTAAGATAAATTAAAATTTATGCTTGGAAGAACATATTAAAGAAGGTCGATAGTAGAGAAAGTGTATAAGTTTATTCTATGTACATATTTTCTATATACACATCCCCATTCTTCTTTATTAGGACCCTAGATAGATCATATTAACTAGTATGGACAATAAATGATCATCGTTGTGTAGGTAATGAACGTGAGGAAGATAGCAACTGTATAAATATAGCGATTTCGAGAAAATCATGGAGTACACACAAATTTAAGAAACATTTCAATTTGATTTCATAGAGTCTACAAAAAATTGTTTTGTGGGAAGAAGTTACTAATGACTTAATTATGTTGAAAAAGTAATATTTTTGAAATATAGTTATACCAAGCTTAGTGAAATTGTTTTGGTTTGAAGAAAATTTGATATGACATTCCCACAAAAAAAAATTCATTATTATCGGGATAAAATATTTTTATTCAAACAATTGAATTCATTTTCTAAGAAATATAAATTATCTTTTGTTATGTTCAAATGACATATATGATCATATTTAAAATTTTAAAATTACAAAAGTAATTTTTGAAAGTTTATGGTTATAATCAACTTTTAAAAATTTATTCATAATTTACTTCCAAAATAATAAAAGCTTTAGTATATACATATTTCTTTACAACTGAAAATAAAAGAGAGAACATAAGGGGGGAAATTTTCGCCGGTGCTTTTGCTCTGTCTGCCTCCTCCACTCGCTAAGCTCTGTCACCTCCATTTTTTCTAAACCCGTAAGCCTCTCTCCTTTTCTCTATCTCTTTATCTTTTTTATGGAATCATAAATATTGGTCAATTTTGTTTTTTATTTTGATGTTCAATTACTGCTTTGGCCAATCGTCTATGTTTTGTTCATCCCATTCTTTGGCTAAGTGAGTATGAATTTCTAGGTTTTTTCATCACCCTTGATTATTTTATATATATATATTTAGGGATTGAAATTTCTAATTTACGAAAGAAAAGACTGAGAATTTTAGGATACAATCTAGAAAACTTTAGTTTTCAAAAGATGCATAATCTAAAGTTATGCATCATCAATTCTGAGTTAGGAAATCATCAAGTACATCGAGTTTGTAGGATTCAGATACTAGTGGCACATTATCTTCTCCGTGGCCAACAACAAAGTTGAATTAGAAGCCAGATTTTGAGGCAATTTCTGCTGTAGCAATTACCAAACCAATCTTTGATAGCCCTCAAAACCAATTATTGTGTGAAAAAGCAAGACTGCTGTTGATTAGCAATTATTTTTGCATATCTTGTTATCCAACACATAGAAACTGAATATTAGAACTATAAAAGTAAAACACTAATGCTTACTTAGTCCTAGAACTTTATCTTTTCTTCTATTTATTTTGGTTAGAGGATGCTCATATTTTCCATTGCTAAAATGTGAAGTTTATCCTTGGAGTTAAGAATTTTTAGTAGTGCAGCAAAGATACTTTGTAATAGAATTTTTTTTTGCATGGTAATGCTTCATGAACCTTACACATCCTATGTAGATTACATATTTAGGTATATTTATCTATAATTGGGGAACAAAATATTGGTTAATAATATATTAGATATTCTTTCTGCATATCTTAATTCACATGATTTTAGTTTATCCAAGGTAGACCAATCTTCTGCCACAATGCTTCTAGACTAGAGAGTGAAAATAATTTACATTGCTTTGGTCATTTGTTGCCTAAAAATGCTGAAAGCAGACCATGCTTGCCATGTGCACTATATTTTGATTAATTTTTGACCGATATGTTAGATATGCAGTTGTGCTTTTTTCTTATTGGATTAAATAACAGATAGAAGAAGCAAATATGAATTGTGGTGATATTTTTAGTGGTAATTGAAGTGTTAAGTGCCACATGGCTTATTTTTTCTTCAAAAGTTTTTGCTATATTACATTTTACTCTTCATCTTTTGCCCACCTGGTTAGCTCTTTTTATTTTTTATTTTTATTATACTCACATTGATCTTACACACACATATTTGTGGTGTTTATATTTCTCTAAAAAACTCGTGTTGCCTGACTAGAGGATGCATTTTCTGTGCAAACCATACAATCTTTTAAAAGCACAACAGGGAGTAAAAGTAGATTAAGTGGACTGCCAGAACTAGGTTGTGATGTACGCATGTCAGTACATGTAAATTTCATGAGACTGGGCCTGTTTTTTGGGCAGCCAAGAATTCCAACACTAACTGCTTTATGTCTAGTGCCTAAATGCTATTATCTATATTTTTAACTATATTTGTCTTTTGGTTCAGAAAATGAAAATTCCCGAGCATCGAAAATGGATGGAAAGTAGACTTCTTCCCCGTCGAGCGGGATATACAGATGAATTTTTAAGTGGCATGGATGAGTTTATTAAATTTGCTTGTAGTCAACCTAAGTACTTGTCCGAGGGAGTCATAAGGTGCCCTTGTAAGCGTTGTAAAAATATGAAGCACCTAAAATGCGATGAAGTTATTGTGCATGTTTTTCAAAAAGGGTTCACGCCAGGATATTGGTATTGGATATCGCACGGAGAGGAAGCACCTCCAGTTGATTTGAATGAACATATCTATTCAGGTGCTTCGAGTAGTCATCAAGGGTATAACTTTGACATACCTTCAAGCAGTCAAAGTAATATTCCTGGGGAAGACTATGAACATGTAAATAGATATCAAAGTATGATTTATGATGCTGCTGGTGTACAATTTGGGCATCAATTTGAACCCAATATAGAAGAGTCCCCGACTATGGATGCTACCAGGTTTTACAAAATGTTGAATTCAGCTCAACAACCTTTATGGCCTGGATGTAAATATTCGGAGTTGTCACTGGATCTATTCCTCCCATAATACTACCACGACCGCGCCTATCTCATACTGGTCCACTTCATATAAATGACACTTCTCTGCCTCATCCTATTCTTGAAGTCAGTCAATCCCAGCCTCATAACACTACATCTCAACCTCAATCTAATGAATCTCAACTTGTAAATCAAGAAACTGAACCGATGATGTCTCCACCGGCCAATATGACTCCAGCCACCTCATCTAGTACGGTTGGCAATGACGATGATGAGCATCGAATGTGGATTAAACCTGAAGCGGATGGGTAATTATACTAACTTGTATTTTTATTATTATATAAAAGAGTGAAAGATTCGACATTTTTATTCATGACTTATACACTGTTTTGTGTGTGTATAATATATATATATATATATATATATATATTGGATTCACGTGAACCCATATGTCATACTATAGAACAGCCTTTGCATTGGAAGATTGATTATGTATATATTCCCAGATGCTCCTCGAGTTTTATTGGTGAGCTGAGTTGAATTGATGTTATTCTATCTGATAAATGCATACTGTATATCTGTATGAATTATTTGCTAGCCAGAGGGATTCTAACTGAGGTTTTGAGTTGATAATTGTGTTACTAGTTCTGCATGCTGGAAAAACTTAATTGCAGAATTTCTGTATTTACTTGCATTCAGTGGATTGAGTGGGTATTAAAGTTAGATATTGATGATTATCTTTATATTGGAGTTCAATATCATAGCTCGAGGAGTTGGGTGTCAGCTCAAGTGTTAAACCGGCAAAATTCTAGTGCTGCTTCTTTTTATGGTTGTTGATATAGATCACGCTGTGTCTTAAACTTCAGTTCTTTAATTTTTGTTCGGTAGTAAGTGTCAGTTGCATATGTACTACTATTAATATGTTACTGTGCTCTATTCTATGTGAATTCCAGTCTGAAAAGCTAACAAATGATAACATATGCTGGAAACTTAATACTGTACTAGTGGAGTTTGCTGTCAGATAACTCCTTTAATTATCTGCTGGTATAACTACTATACTTTATGTAGGTTTGATCCTCATAAGCCAGTTATTGAAGGTATTGCTATTTGCATTCGTAGTAAATTTGAGCTAGCTAAACCTTCTTGGAAGAAGTTCTCACAATCTATTCGCGATATGTGGTTTGAGGAATTCAGGTTAAGGAAATTTATAATCTGGTTCATATTCAAATATTGTTGGTATGATATTGTATGGCTAATGCAATTTTAATTTGATACATGCAGAAGAAATTCAAATGGCTACCTCAGTATAATGTAGCTATACTGGACAATTTTGAGAAAAGAGCAGCGGCAAGAATGACCCAACTTTTTCAAGATATTAGAAAAACTTGCCTGTGAAACCAAATTGGATGGGGGATGATGTATTCAAAGAGATGAAGGAGTATTGGGAGTCTCCTGAATTTAAGTCAAAGTCCGAACATAACAAAAAGAATCGTAATTCAAATGACGGCGCCTCAATTCATACAGGTGGTTGTATATCTCATCGAGTGGTGATTTGGAAGAGAATGGTAATATATATATATATATATCTTTTTAAATTTATTTCTTCAAGAAAATAACATCATATTCAGTGTTGATAATATTGTATTTTCCTTTATTTCCAGAAAGAAGCCACCGGAAAAGAACCTTCAATTGCGAATTTTATTTTCAGACTCATCACACAAAAAATGAAAAATGTTGGGTAAATGAGAAAGCTGAAGCTGCTTATGTAAGTGTTCCTTCTTTTACTTTTTTCCGTAGCATTACCTCAGTGACAACATTATGATACAAACAGATATGCCAAGGGTTTAAAATTGAACTACCTTAGTGCCATTATGAAACTAGATAGTAAGTTTAAAGTCCGTTATATCTTAAAATAGAGTTCAATTTTCAGATCAAACAATTGCTCAACTAAACCTCAACAAGAGCACACGTTATTTCTGAATTCTGTGTAAACTTGAATCCGCTGCTCGTTAGATGCTGGCCTGCTGCTCGTTAGAAATTTAAAATGATTTCCTTTTAATGAATTCTGTTGCTGACCTACTGTTGCAAACTTGCAATTGCAATTGTACTGGTGGTTGTTCATTCTTCCTTATCAAACTTTTTGGCCTTCTTGCTTAGATTAAGTATATTTCCTAAGGCTTACTTCATGTACTATCGTTATGGACATAACTTTTTAAGTTATGGATGATGAGAATTGAGAAAGGAACTTTATTTACATAGAACAAAATACAACAGTGCTTTACCGTGGAGAAAGTGCCGCTTAATATTCTTCTTTAATTGCCTGGTTCCATATATTTCACGCACAATACTCATCTGTGAAATGCTTTATACAGAGTGCTAGCTTAGCACAGCGTGTCCAATGTCCACTCTCTATCTACATCATCTATTTACATTTGTAAAACATTTCCTTTTATTGGCATTATATAATTTCTCAAATAACTTACTTTGATGCAGAATAATTTTGAAAGAACGAAACAAGAACTATCAGCTTCTCAAAGTGCATCAACTGAGGTAGGTGACACTAATTCAGCAAGCCAATTAAGTGAAATGGATATTTGGGTGCAATCAGTTGGTGGAAAGAAAAAAGGAAGGGTTGCGGGCCTTGGCTCCTTGGGTCGATCTGTAAAAGCACTTAAGCATTCAACATCTACTTTACCCGGAGAAATTGACGAGATGATTAAATCTCAGGTGCATGCTTCCAATGCTAACTTATATGCTCAGTTGCAAGAAGAGCGGCGCAAAAACAAAAAGATGAGGAAAGAATTAGACTTATTGAAGAAGTACGTGAATTTCAATGCATCTTCTTCAAATGAGTTATCATCTCAAGAAGACAATCAAGGATCTGAGGATGAAAGTGACAATGACTTTGATAATGTGAATGAAAGTGGTTCTAACCTTGGTAACGTGAATGAAAGTGATTATAATTAGGATTGAGATGCTCATTAGACTATTAAGTTTTATATTTGGGATATTTTGCTTTTTGATGAAGGATTATATGTTATTAATATTAATGTTATGAATTATGTTTTTTTCTTTGTTATAATTATATTAGACATGTGTGGAATGATTGTGATAATATAGGTGAATTGTAAGAATATAAGCTAGATTAAATAAAAAAAAATATTTTAAAAATGTATAGATTACTTGCGAATTTTTATGGGAAAATATTTTGAAACGCGTTAATTTTATATGCAATATTACATACGAATTTTCCTACGATAGCACTTATGGATTTTCTTGGGGATTTCAAATAATTCTTTTGTTTCGTTGGAAATTTTACATGGTGATTTACCTATGAATTATTACTTGGGAATTTTACTGGGATTTTACATGCAAATATTTCATGGGAATTTTCTTGCAAAAATATACTCCTGCGGATTTTACTTGGGATTTTTAAAGGAATTTTCCTGCGGAATATTTTTCATAAATATTCACAAGAAAATCCCTTTCGTCCATAAATTTTCACCTCAAAATTTCCTACGGACTTACTTGAGGATCTTCATGGGGAATTACCTGTGGATTTCTTCCTACATAATTTCCTAAGAAAAATCCTTTTGTTTACGAATTTTTACCAAAATACGCCTGCGATTTTTTTGATATGTTTCGCTGATAAATCCGCAAGTAAGTTACACGGGGACACAAAATCCCCAGGTAATATACCTGGGGAAATTTTAATTCGCAGGTAATAATTACCTACGAAGGTTTTTCCAACGGATTTATTTTGGTAGGAAATTCCGCAGCAAATCATATTTCCTGCGGATATTTTTATATTATCCTTAGGAAAATCCCCATGTAATCGACATTTTTCTTCTAGTGTATGGAGTACAAGTCAGCTACACTTCATCTGTTGCTAAATTGTCCCGAAGTTGTACCATTTCTCAAGTAAGTATTGATTTATTAGTTATTAAAATATAAAATTTACTGTGATTACATCTCGATGCAACTACTAAAAATATTTGATGTGTCATAGTCACTTCGTGGGTCAATTTGGCCATGATGCTGTATATACGAGATTTGATACATGGTTCAAACAATTTGTAAGTTTATCCTGATAATGTTCTAACACTATGTAGGTAACTAATGTTTGTAAGTTATGCTAACTTATGAATTTTTTTAACACTATGTAAGTAAATGATCCAAATAATGGTGTAAATCAATTTTTGATAGATATATCTTGGGGACCTGGGCTTGAGGTCACAACAATGTCTAAGTACGTAGTGAATGGTTATAAGTTCCATACAGAGTATTGATCTAAGAATAAAAATAGCAACAACAACGGGGTGTGGGTTCAAGGTGGTGATGGCAACCAAGTTGGAGATATTAATTATTATGGTGTTGTAATAACCCGAAATATTTTGATATACTTATTAATTGTGAGATTGAAGAATTAACTTCTTTTCTTTTAATATAGTTATTAGGCCTAAGCTAGTGGAAGAGAATTTACTATTATATATAATATAGTATATTAAATAAGTGGCTAGTGGGTCAATTACATATTATAAATAAGGTAAGTAACTTAATTTATTAAGTAATATGTAAAAGTTTATCAAGTGGTTCAAGCCCAATAGGTTAATGCCAGCATATGGGATTGTAGTAGGAGTTAAGTACATTAGGGCTTATAATTGACAAGGGATTATCAGCTCATAGAGACGGGTTTCCCGGGAGTTGCTGCGGCAATAGTGAACTGACAACGTAAGAATTTATAGACTCAGGTATTTATTTTGATTCAATAGCATAGATTTTGACTCTACATGTATGTATTGCAGTGATGTTCTTTTGTTAATGATAGTAAAAATAATGAGTCAATTATATATATTAAAGATTAGGAAATATAATGAGTAGGCAATGATGGGTAATATGGGATTGGAAATAAAAATAAGATTTCAATGGAGAAATCAGCAAAGTTGATGTGCAAATTTAGAACTGATCGAACCTAAACCATACATATACTGTCGATTTTCTAATTTCTTTTGCATACCTCATAATTATGATTTTTGGACTTGAATGTCGATATATTGGACTTGTATATTAAACATTGAGTTTAGATTGAGATATTAGGATATGTCTTTACCTATAAAAATATGGTATTTAATAGGCTGAATATTCAGATTCAACTCTAACCTTGAATGTTAGGGATATTGAGATTTGACCGGATTAGCATAATTGATTTTGTTAATTAATATTTTATATAGATTGAGGTCATTGAGGCTGATTGATTGGTGTTCTAGACGTTGCAAGATTGGGAAACTTCCCGTTAGCAAGGTAAATGAGACTTTAAGCTTTGATACTTGCTTTTCTAAAATTCGTTTTGAAAGTGTGTTTTCTCTGCCCGGCCCATGTGTTGGGACAAGCGTGCGCTTGACAGAATCGGTGGTCGTTGACCAGTCACAAATATATATTATTTTGTAAAATGATAAAATTATTTAATGAGTGATTTGTGATGTGGCATAGCCTCGTGCAATGTCATTGGGGCATTAGAATTTATTCCTTCGCTGCCGTAACATATTTTGAGACATTGTGTATGCCGCCGTTATAAATTTGGGGCATTGTGTATGCTGTCGTGGACTCGTCAAAGTGTTTGGTTAATTTTCTGCACTGCCGTTAATGACTAATCCTTAATATAGATTGTGTTGAGATATAAATAGTGTTGTTATTGAATAATTGTTTAGACCTTATAGAGTAATTATATGGTGAATTTTTTTTTGTGCATATTATTTTTGTGCTCTTTGTGTGTTTGTATTTTGTAACACTTGTTCCACATGTATTTAGAGTGGCGAGTCGATGATCTTACTGGGTGATATTTACGTATAACTCTCTCCTTACATGCGTATCCATGCAGATACTATTGGTGAAGTCGGAGCTTGTAGCCGACGAGTTTGCTAGAGTTGATTCAGTCATTAAGGTGAGCCGCCACATTGTACGTGTAAGCTGCCCAAAGTGTCTTTATCATTTATTCATATGAGGTTTTTTGTAATTCTCTTAGATGCTCCACGGTCTAGTGTGGGATTTGGGGTTAGAGTGTTAATCTTATATTTTGAGATATTAATTGTCCGTAATAGTAATCAGATTATTTGGATACTCAATTTAATTAATCAAATGCTGTAAATTAATGGCTAAGGTAAGAAAGTATGGTTCGCCCGACAGGTGGTGTTAGCTGGGTGCCAGTCACTTCTAGGGGGTAGTTTGGGATGTGACAGGTGTGCTCAAAGAATTAATAGAACTAGAATATATAGGTTGGCCATATAAGAAGTTGATACTCTTTAGATGCAGGTGGTTTGACCTAAATCCAACAAGAGGTACAAGAGTGCACAACCAATACAACATAATTGAGGTTAATCATACGAGGAAGTATGATCGCTATGATCCTTTCATAATTGCACATAATGTCAGGCAAATGTATTATGCTCTTTATCCATTGCGACAGAATAAGTCTGATTGGTGGGTTGTAATAAAAACTAAGCCTGTAGGTAGGGTGGAGGCAGAGAATGTGTTAGATGTTGCATATCAAAACGATATCTCTAGTATTCACCAAATAGTGGACGATCAACTAGAAAATGATTTGGAACATCCTGAACACATATTGGAAGAAGTTGATAGAAATGAAGTAACAATTATAGAAAATGAGGACGAAGAATCAACTGATGAAGCTCAAACAAGTGAGGACGAAGAATTCTCGGATGAGGAACAATACATCGATGAGCTTTAAAAAGTTGGTTTTTTAAATAATTCTCATTTTATAGCTAGTTTCTTATATGTTTCAATCTAAATATATATTATATTATGCAGATGGCAGGCAAGGGTCAAGGTAACAATGAACCTACTGATTCTCGGGGTCGAGAAAAGGCTAGGAAGGAAAAGAGAAGGGTAGAAAATAATACTCCATCTGCTCCACCCTCTTCAGAGATGCCTATGCCTATGTCTTATCCTCCACCCCACGGCTATACTGAGCTGCCACAACATCACGAGCCTTACATCTTTGTGCAGACACCAAGTCTTTCATCACATGGCCATAGGACTATATGTCCGACATGCAGTCCAGCTGCCTCACAACCACGTGGATCGCATTCATCCATGTCACAGCCACATGGATCACAGCCGCTCGGGTCACAACCATCAGTATCACAACCACTTGGGGTCCATCCAGCTATGTCGCAGTCACAAAGATCGCATCCATCTTCATCATCGACTCCATCTATTTCAAGCCTCTGCCTGCGAGGTAGTAGCTCTGACCCCCTACACCGTTCACACATGCCTTTGATATACATACTTCGGACGATGATGCTGATGATGACGAGGATGTGCAGTATGATCGACATGGCAGGATCATCATAGTCCCTGAGGGTGATGGGTAAGAGTTATTTGTTATTTTTGCGTCTATTGTTTTGTAAAGTTTTTACTAAGATATTAATGTGTTTTTATTGTTAAATTGCGGGTTCATACCGAGTAATAGGACTACGAGGATAATCACCAAAGCCATCAGAAAGCTTTATGATGTCCCTTATGCGACTTGGACTGATTTCCCATTCTCGCTGAAGGAGCAAATTTTCAATCAATTTAAGGTATAAATGTTCTTTTAAGCAGTTTAATAATTTATATTTATGATATTTTTCATACAATATTTAACTTTTGAAATACACAGCAACTGTGTATGGGAACACCGCTATAGCGCGGAAGTGGATGCAAATTTCCATCACAAAGCTCGCAAGCGATTGTCGCATACTTTCTTCAAAGCTAGAAAGAAGAACAAGAAGCCTAACTGGTTACTTCAAAATTTATGGGATGATTTGCAAAGGCAATGGCTTACCTCAAAGTTCGTAGAGAAGAGCGAAAAAGGAAAGAAAGCTCGCGCCTCTGAGAAGAAAGGCTCCTTGCATACTAGAGGTGCGATCAACGTAGGGACAATAAAAAGAAGATTGGTACGTAATTGCTTAAATTATTTTAATTTTCAAAGTATATCTATTCTATTTATTAACTAAATTAATTTGTTTTCAGGAAGAAGTTGGGGCATCCAATGAATCATGATGAGCTATTCAAGGAGACACATATTGTAAAGAAGAAGAAAGAGACGGATCAAGAAAGGTGGCTCCAGGACCAGGCCTCGACTGTATATGTAAGCTTTCACTTTTCTTTAAGTATTTTAATTTACTTTTATATAAATTTTGAAATACTAATTCAATTTAAATTTTCGTATAGGGTCGCTACCAAACTAATGTGGAGGAATTCATCCGCACTCAGTCAGCTGGTGAATCGGGCGAGCCAACCCAACCTTCGGACGAGGATGCTGAAAGAATATGGATGGAGTCTGCTGGCGGTCCAAAATGGGAGAAGGTATACGGGCTTCCTACTAAGAAATTCCATCGATATAAGTGTGAAATGAAAGGAATAGGGACTTCCTCGCAAGGCGATCAACTTGATGGGGAGAGCCTCTCCGCTATGCGGGTGACTATGACAAAGCTCACATCCGAGCTAGAAGCGGCCAAGGAAAGAGAAAGTGTTAGAGATGCTAAGTTCCTTGGCATGCAAGCTTAGATCAGAACTCTCCTATCTACTGAAGCTTTTCCGTTGCCTCGGTCTCGTGAGTCATCGCCAGAGGATCAACTTGAACGTGAGCGTTCCTTCCATCCTTCCCATGATCGTCCTCCCGTCCTTCCCGTGGTCGTTCTTCCTGTCCTCCACAAGACCCTTTCCGATACCGTCTTTTAGATGAAAGTTCATCAGACGGTGATGATGTTGTTGTACAAAACACTCCTTGACTTTTATATACTTTGCACTAGACAAATAGAATCGGTTTTGAACTAGTTGTAATAAGTTTTAACTTGTTTTTGGATTTTTTAGTTCTATTGAACTTTAATTTGTTAGTTTTAATGTATTTATTGAATTGTGTTATTGTTGTTGTTGTTGTTGTTGTTGTTGTTGTTGTTGTTGTTGTTGTTGTTGTTGTTGTTGTTGTGTTGTTGTTGTTATTGTGTTGTTGTTTATGGATTTGGTATGCTAGCAGGTGGTGCCAAAACAGGTATTTTATGCCAAAATTAAAACCTAGAAAACCGACCAAAGTTGGTCGGTTCCTAATTAAAACAAAATTCTGCTGATTAGCAACCAACCTTGGTCGCTTAAGTTTTAAAAAAAATTAAAAGTTACCGATCAAAGTTGGTCGGTTAATGAACAAGGATTACCTAGATTTCAACTTTACCGACCAACTTTGGTCGGTATGGTTAATTTTTTTTTTTTTAAAAAAAATATATATTTTACTTTACCGACCAACTTTGGTCGCTAATTTTTAAATTTTAATAATTAATAAAATAACGTAATTTAACTATACCGACCAACTTTGGTCAGTAAAATTAAATTATTAAAATATGTTACCGACCAAAGTTGGTCGGTATGTGCTTTAAATTGCACAGTTGGTCCTTTTACCTTAGCGACCAACCTTGGACGGTATACTAAAACGACCACCAAAATAGCGACCAAGTGTGTTTGGACGAGTTTTGGTCGGTAATTTACCAAAACCGACCAACGTTGGTCGCGTTTTTGGGTCGCTAATTACCGAATTTCTAGTAGTGTTAATTATGGTAGAAGAAACTTTTTCATCATCCCCATATTGATTCCTGCTATCTTCATCAAAACAAGAGGTAGATTAGATTGTCAAGTTGCGCTAGAATAGCGCCAAGATCTCTTCTCTAACGTATTGTAAATATACACGTCCAAGGAAAACTTGACGAAAAGAGTCTGCAAGCACCATAGAAATAAATATATCATTTAACTCACATCATAGTTGTTCTTTGATGAGATGTTCAATAATATCTATAAAAAAAGGCTAACTGTAACCAATATTACAGACTTACACAAAAATTCTGTCCATCGTGAGCAGCTATGGAACCTAAATACATCCTTCGTGAATTGTCCTAGTTGCCTTTGAAAGATGCCAAAGAGTTAGTAGAATGTAGCCAAGAAGATCTATTATCCTCGAGATAATAACTTGAATATTCTGCTGCGTTTTGTCTCAATCAATCAAGAATGCCTCAAATTCACTTATTTCACACAATTCTTCTGGTTATGCCTTTTCCTCTTTACTTTCTATAATGGTAGTGACTGCATTTTTCGGAAAGAAAGATAGTGTCAAAAGGATGTTAATCAAGAACTGACGTCTCATGCCAACCCCGTCTGCAGTTGCTACTACACTGTTACATCGAATAAAAGTTAGGATTTGGCAAAAGCATCTTTTTGGATCGAATGGGCTTTTGTGATAAATTGCGGAATTTGATATATGGATGTTTATGTAATGAGGACTTTGGAGTGCGGATCGCTCGCCAGCTAGGTCAGATTGGAGCAAGATTCCATTGGCAGGCAATCGTATTTTTCACAGGATTTTTCGTTACTCACATCATTCTCACTTCTGATATCTCCGGGTCTTGTCACCAAAAACCTTCTCCGATTGACATAGCGTTCTGCTACTAACACTTGAAAAAGCAGTTTTCAAGGTCTCGTCTCTGTTTATTTTATTTGATTCTTTGGTCGCAGAAAACGAGTTAAAACTCCATTTAAAGCCATTGAAAGCTCGCTTATAATTGGATTTGATAATTGGAGTTTTCGAAATTGAAATCTATTCTAAGTAGCTGTAATTGGAATAGATTAGGAAATTGAAATATATTCTAAGTAGGTGTTATTGGAATAGATTAGGAATATCTCAAGCAGTTTGAATCTCAATTATGGAAAATTTGGTGGAGTTTTGAGGTGATAAGAATTAAATTTTGAGCCAAATTCGAAGTAGAAGATGAAAATAAAAGAAAATGAGATATGAATCTGTGTATTGTCGAGTATCATTTGTGTACCATATATATTAGAGGAAAAATACATAAGATGCACCCCGAACTTATCCTGAAAAGTCATTTTTTCCACACAACCTTCACGGAAAACTTTCTCACTCAATACTGATCCAGACTGAATTGAAAACCCCTTAATGGTAATATAGCAGAGAAGGTGGTTTCACTATACCAAACTCGAGTAGAATCAAGAAAAGAATGTTAATCACATACTAAATTTTACATATATTATATTTTTTGACATTACATATTTAAATTAACTTAATTATTTGTGGGATCCCACTTTCTTTTTCTCCTTCTTTATCTTATTTTTTCTTTCTCTTTTGTTGTTTTTTTAGCAAACAGGAAATAGATATATTAATAACTAAGGAACGTCTAGTACATGATTAATATAAGATGCATCACGAAGGATGCATTGATTCTCTATGCTTGCTAATTGTTGGCAAACTTCATTGCATAGCAGTTTTTTATGGGTAGTAGTTTCTAGTCTCACTTTCCACAAAATCTATTACATCAAAGGGTGGTTCAGCAAAAACTTTTTCTGGTCTTCTAAGCATTACTTCTTCCTGCTACTCCAAAAACTTGATTATCCCTTCCTAGGCTCCTTTTTGCCAGTTGGTGAGCACTCATATTCCCCTGCCTGAAAGTGTATTGGAGAGTAACCCTCTGCTGGTGCATTAAGGACCTGGATTACCTCTGAGCAGTCTGTCTTTATTTCAAGTGGGAAGAGATTCCACTCCTTTGCTGTCCTTAGACCTTCTCATAGAGCTTTCAATTCTGCTGCTAATGAGCCATTTGCATGGGATAACTTTGTAAAACCAACTACCCAGCTACCATTTGCGTTTCTAAAAATACCACCTAAACCACAATTTTGGTTATAGCTGTGAAAACTGGCATCCACATTCAGTTTGAACCAACCCCTAGAGGGTTTGAACCGGTTGATTTTTATTAGTAATTTGGGAGGGTGAATAGAGATTTTTTTCGTGAATAATTTAAACTCCATAGCCCTTTGAATGATTTGGTAACCACTGATTTGGTTGGAAGTGTTATTGTGATTATTACTGTTTCTATTAACCCAGATATGCCAAATGATGAAGAGAAAGTGTTCCATTTTAGGAAATCATGTTTAAGAGGAAAGTTGAAGTCCTTTATTTGGATAAGCTAATGCGTCCCATTTTGGTTAGGAAGGTGGCTCCATTGAAGGTCGGTCCAGAGTTTTTTGACAGCTTTGCATTCTAGGAAGATATGCTCGATTGATTCCTCATAAGAGCTTTTACAGATGGGACAATTAGGGTCAATGTTTAGTCCAATTTGTGAAAGGTATTTTCTGCAAAGGATTCGATTGTGAAGGCATTGCCATAGGAAAAATCTGATTTTATTGGGACAGTCCAATTTCCAAATCTACTCGAAGTCTAGGTTAGTATTATTAGGAGATTCGATAAGCGTATAACAAGATTTAGTAGTAAAAATCCCCTTAGTGGTGAGAGACCAAATAGGTAAGTCGATTGAGGGGCTCTTAAGACGAACTTTTATTTTAGTGATATTAGCTAATAAGTCCGTAGGAAGAGACAGGGTTAAGCAGTCTAAATTCCAATTGGAACCATCAAAGATATCTCTGATTTTTGTGGAAATATCCTTGGCCGAAGATGGGCCTATTGCATGGTTCCTTAGCCCAAAATTTGGTATCCAATCGGTCTCCCATAGGTTAAGATTGGATTGAAGGTGGGGGACCATATGATGCCTTTGGAGCATATGTCCCACCCTTTGCAAATGCTTTTCCAAATGTAGGAGGATCTATTCGTAAAGGAACTATCACAATAGTAAGATATGATAAGCTTTGCCCATGGAATTAGAATATTTGTGAGAAGTCTTCAACTTAAGTTAGCTAGAGTGTAAAGATTTTTATTAAGAGCATTATGGATGCCTAATCTACCATATTTTTTGGGTTGGCATATGGTGGGCCAGTTCACCATGTGAATTTTCCTTCTCTCTATAGTGCTACCCCATATGAAGTCCCTTTGGACTTTTTATCATGCTCTTTTAGGGTTTTCCTGGGGAGGAGGATGTATTACATGTAATGGTTTGAGATGGAATTAAGGCATGATGCTGCAAGAGTTGTTCTTCCTGCCAAACTAAAGAATTTCATTTTCCATGAGGTAAGTTTAATTCTCATCTTATCAATTAGGAATTGGTAGTCCCTAGGTTTTGGGCTATGGTGTAAGATAGGAAAACCTAGGTATATGCCAAAACTGTTACTTTTTTAATTCCTAACATAGTGGAAATGTCTCTGATAATAGTATGGTTGCAATTTTTTGAGAAAAGTAATTTTGACTTTGCAGTGTTAATACTTTGACCTGATAGAGAGCAAAACTGGTCAAGGCCATTTTTAATAGCTTGGCAATATTTAGCATTAGCTCTAGCCATTAGTGTAAGGTCGTCAGCAAATAGTAAATGAGAGATTTTTGAACAATTATAACCTAAAGATATAGGGTCCCAATTCTTGATGTCCAATTGATGTTTTATATATCTAGTAAGCATTTCTAGACAGAGGATAAAGATATAGGGTGAGATGGGATCTCCTTGTCTAATACCTCTACTTAGTTGAAAGTAATTTGTAACAGATCCGTTGACTAAGATTGCTATTTTACTAGAAGAAATGCAATTTAGTAATAATTTGGAGAATTTTGGAGGGAAATTAAAGTAATCCAGGGTGTGGCGAACAAAAGACCATTCTAAACGATCAAAAGCCTTTTCTAAGTCAATTTTAAGAATCATATGGCCCTACTTTCCTTTTAGTTTGTTGAACTTATAAATCATTTCCTGGATGATGATAGCATTATCAGACGCTCTTCTATTTTTCATGAAGCTAGCCTGATATGGACTAATCAATTGATCTAGGAAAGGTTTAAGACGGTTGGCTAGAATCTTGGTGATTAGTTTATAGATAGTATTACACAAGCCAATGAGTCTGAAATTTTTAATATTGTTGGCATTATGGATTTTGGGAATGAGGCAGAGAAAAGTTTTGTTAATTTCCGGAGGGATTTCCTGATTGTTAAAAGTATCATGGCAAAGATTACTAACTGAATGCCCTATGTGATACCAATATTTCTGAAAAAAGAAGGGGTGTAAACTGTCTAGACTACGAGACTTAAAAGGTTTGAACGAGAAGATAGCACTTTTAATCTCATTATCTAGAAGGGGGGTATCCAGATTGTCTAGGTTAATCTTATTACATCTGAATTGGGGATTTAGGGGGTTTACCCGAATAGAATGAGAGTGAGAAGAAGTAAATGTAGAGGTAAAGTAATTTTGAACATGAGACATAATTTGGCTATGATCATTTATCCAATTACATGCCTCATCTTTGAAATAATTAATTTTGTTTCTTCTTTTCCTATTAGTGGTTGAGACATGGAAGAATTTTGTATTTGAATCACCATCATTAAGCCACATGATCCTAGACCTAAGTTTCCAGTAATCTTCCTCTATTTTAGAATATCATTGAACTCATTTTGAAGGTATAATTCTAATTTTCTAAGGAAAGAACTGGTAGCATAGCTATTACAAGATTGGATACCTTGGAGTCTGGCTAACAATTTTCTCTTCCTTCCCATGATATTACCAAAGGTACTATATTTCTAAGGTTTTAACTTATCAACAAAATTGAGGCTAGCTTTAAAGTAATCACTATCATTCCAATTATTTTTAACAATTATCTGAAACTTCGGATGTTTATACCAAAAGGTTTCTTGTCTAAAAGGAACCTTATGGAGAGACCTATTCCTTGGAATCAATTCAATATGGATAGGATTATGGTCAAAGTGAGTTCTAGGCAAGTGAATAATAGAGATTTTAGAAAAGAGTTCAATCCATTCCTCATTTCCAAAGACTTTGTCAAGTCTTTCTAAAATAAGACCCTTCTTGTTACGTCTATTATTTGTCCAAGTATATTTGCTTCCTTTGAAGCCTAGATCAACCAAGTTACATTTGTTGATTTTGGACCAAATATATCTAGCTCTACTATCCTTAATAGGTTTGCCACCAAATTTCTCACTAGCGGTTAAAATGTCATTAAAGTCACCACCAACTAACCAAGGTCCTTTATAAGAATTGTTAATTCTTTCTAGGTGATCCCACGTAATATTTCTATTATGAATACAGTACTAGCATATATGGAAGTAAAAAGCCAATGTTTACGTATAGGAATTACATCTATGGTTGCATGGATCTCTTGACCCCTACGAACAACATTTTGAACGTTGATTATGTCGTCCTTCTACATCATTACCATACCACCAGACTGCCCTTCTGATGGAACTTCAATCATCTCAGTGAACCCAAACTCATTAAGCATGGTTGCATGGTTACCCATCCTTGTTTCCAACAACGTCACCATACACGACCTATGTGTGTCTAACATCTCCCTAAAGTTTCTCCTGAAATTGTCATTATTCCCTCCCCGTATATTCTATATTATGAAATTTTGGGCTGATTCATGACTAAATTAGATTTAGGGTTGACCATCTCTCCATTCTCCCTTATCCCTCCCACTTGGACAAGATTGCTTCTCATCGACGGAACTAGAATCATCGTCTTGTTGCCCACTGTTGGGTCGTGAGGAGGATGTATATCCATCGAACACTTGTATAGGGCCAACTGGTAGCTAAATACATGCCTCTTATCGTGCCTCTCCATGAAGAGAAAATATTTTATTCTGTCTAGGTTTGAGAGTTCTAGGGTTGGCCCTAAGTGTAAGTTTAGAGGGACATCGTCCTCCTCTATTTCTGCATCCATTGGATTGGGTATGGGGTCGTCTTGTTATTGAGCTGGGGGTACTGGAGGGGGTGGAGGGGGGTTCTATCTCTTGGTTCCCCTGGTTGATGTACCAAGGGAGAAAGATGGGGTTGAGTTGAGTATACATCTCTGTTGGAAAGAAGGGAAGATACATTGGGGTATTTTAAGGATTTATGGGGTTGAGCCGGGGTGGCATGCTCCATTGTTCTCTCATAGTTTGAGCCATTTGAGGATTTATTGATGGAGCCATCAGGTGGATAATATTGTTGAGCCATACTTGATTGAGATAGTTGTTCATGGCCAAACTCATTCCCTCCGTGATGAGTTGTGCTAGATATTGGGTGTTGTGGAGGATCACAATAGCCTCTTGGCTATTGATTGGGACCGTGAATGATAGTGCATAGCCCATAAGACCTAGTTCCATCCAACTCGTGGGTTAGTAGTCTTGGGATTGGGGTGATTGAGCGTAAATTATCTGGGGTTGTTCTTGAGGATGGAGAATGTTTTCCATGTTGAGAGGACGGTGTTATCTTAGGATTTGGATTAGGCGAGTTCTTCTTCTTAGGGTTGAAGGAACTCTTGGCATTTTGGGTAAGGGAAGAAGTAATTAATAAACTGGAAGTAGGCGTGGGATTTTGGGTAGGAGAAGGGGTTGGCAGATTGGTTGGAGAAACAATGATTGTTTCTTTCAAGTTTCTGTCTTTTGGTTGTTCTAGGTCTTGATATATAGGGCACTTAATAGCTTTGTTTGAGTTTTCTAAGAGAATGTCCATTTGGCTACTCCCATCTACAACCATTGCATTTGGCCAACATGCATGGTGGGAGGGATCTTGCCATATCTTAAGGGAGGATCTTGTGGAGATCCTTTGGATAACAAAATATTTTGGGTAGATTTTTGATTAAGGGGTGGGCATAGGGCAGTAGGGGTAGGATTTGAGGGAGGTTAGAAACGCCCATGCTAGGGCCAATTTGCATGGCATTGATATTATCTATTTGGTTAGTAACAGTAGAAGCCACGGGTAAGTCACTCATACATGTGTCAATATTTTCTAGTGCCAAATCATCATTTAAATGAGTAAATTTATTATTACTAAGAAAATTATTATTAGCCATGGTGGGTTTTGGCAAAACCATTTGCTTATTATCTATGTAGTGGTTTTTAGAAGGAGAGTTGTTTTGTTCATTAGGATTGTTAGGTTGATCGGTGGCTTTTGTGGATTGTTAGGGGAAGGGTGATCTTTATATTGAAGCAGTTGGGTGTCCAAGTATTTACCTGTATTAGCATTGAAAAGTTTAACAGAAATACTTGGACCATGGTTGCCTTTAACCTGGTTGATGGAAGGTTGAAGAGGAAGTTTTCTGCCTTGATTTTTCTTTTTGTTGAATGAAACAGTGATCTATTCATCCACTTCCACTTCATTTGTAGCCATAGGTTGATGAGTTTATCCCGGGGAGATTCAGTGCATTGTTTCTTGATGTAACTGCATTGCCTCATTGTGTGACCAAAGCGACCATAATTTTTGCAAAGAAAGTCTCCCCCTTCATGATGAATATTTTGCTTATGTTGTCCAACAAAAAGGTTGGGTTGGACTGGAACTTCCAAAGGAATTTCAACACAAATTCTTGCATATTGACCTCTAAGGGTAGTTGATGTACATATGTAAATTTTTAGTAGGCATCCTATTGCATTGCCGATTTTTTCCAAGATTTTTCCATCGTAAAACTCTGTTGGCAACTGAGGAAGCCTAATCCAAATAGCTGAGGTGGTTAATTTTTTCATTTTTAGCCACAAAGTTTGGTTTCCATCTGGAGATGGACAGGAAGTGGTCATTTATGAACCATGGACCTAAGTGGATGGCTTTATCCATGTTCTCCTTCTTCTTGAATTTGATAATACAATAGTCTTCTCCAAGATCAATGAGAGAGAAGTCTTCTATTGGATTCCATAGAGCTTGAATTTTCTTTTTTAAATAATGATGTAACATACGTTTTCCTACTAATTTGATAATGATGGAAAATTTCCACGGTTCATAAATACGTTGTCTATCTTCCGTTGAGAGGGGAATTTCTATCACACCATTCTTTTTGCCTTCTGGATTGTGCACAATTTTCTTCTCATCCATTGAGTTGGTAGTGAGGAGTATGTATTCTTGTTCAATTGTAGGAGCAAAATCCATTGGGTTTGATTCCATCAATTTGTCCTTGAAGGATGTTGGATTTTCCAAAACATCTTGAGGTAGGTTGTGATGGATTATGTCAGGGGGTTTAGGCATGGTACAGTAAAACAATTGTTGAAACATGGTGTTATTTCCTTGGAATATATAAGATCCGAAAGAAATTTGGCGGATCCTTTAACAAAGGGTTTGGCAAGGAGAATTATCCTTGAAATGTCGAGGGGGATGGAGCTAAAGCCCATAGATTGAGGAAGTATGGTGGATACCCGTTTGTGGTCAAACGAAGCCATATAAGACATCAATATGCACTACATTTCCTATCCCTATGGCGTGTGGTAATGCTTTATAAGGTTGAACTTATTTTGCTCTTAATGATTCCATAGCCTTAAGGTAGTCTATATGTAGATAGACTTGATGGAATCATTTACGTGAGTGTAAAGGTGCGGTCGCCTTTTATGAAAGACTTGGGATGTCTTTCTATAGCACTCATGAGACCCAAGGTATATGCATGACCATAAAAGCACTTTGTTAGTATCGCAGAGTTTGCATAAAATTAAGGATATAGTATGTGTTGTGGGGGTCTAAATTAATGTCCATTCAGTTCAAAAGTACTTCATTTTGTGGATGTTAGTTGTTGCCTCATTTCACTACGTGTCAATTCAAATCGAAAGATATTGACACTTAAGTACATGTTCATTCCTTTGCCCAGAATTGTTCTATTTTTAACTTTGCATTAGTGGGAGATTGTTGGCATTATTCATAATGCAAATTCAAAAAATTTCTTTTTGAAATTCCATTTACAACCAATAGCCATGAGTTTTTTATTTATGTCCTATCTATTTCCAAGTGGCCTCTTGCATGAAGCCTTAAAGCCAAGTGTTGAATGGCTTTGACAAATGGCTATGCAAATCTACCATATGTCTTCATGCATGGAAGACAAAATACACTTGTCAATATTGGAGCCAAGTGGACTAATATAATGGGACAAGTGTCAAAAGTCTCTCAACACCTGTCATACATGCAACCTCCTTAATTGCCTATAAATAGGTTATGGATTATCCATCATAATCACTCAATTCTTAACCAAGAATTCATCTAGCTAATCATTACTTTCTTCCTAGTCTACTTTGTAAATTATCCAACACATAAAATACCTTCATCTTCTCTTCTTTCTGGACAACTGTTTTGTGCAAATTCTAAACTTTCAGCCACGAGTACACGTGTTTGGAGATGTGAGCACGTGATTTTTGCCCTATATGAAATACTCCTATAAAATCCCAAGAAAATAGATTTTTGTTAATTATTTACCATTTTAGGAATTTTGTAGAATTTTATTTAATTGTTTGCATTTTTGTGCACGTTTAAGTTTTATTTAAATCATGAAAAATACCAAAATATCACGCATTGCATTTAGGATTTAATTTTATATTTTTAGATTAATTAGTAAATTAGTGTTTTATAAAAATTAAAAATCACAAAAAAATAACTTATTTTTGCATTCTTTATTGTTTAATTTCAAATTTTGGTAATTTTATTTTAATTTGGCACTTAATTAGTTGTGGTAATTATCATTAAGAGTTAATTAATTTAATTTGGTAGGATAATCTAGTTTTGAGATTTTAATTTAGGTTTTTATTTGGAAAAAAGGAATTAAAAGAATTTGAAAATAAAAAGAAAATGAAGAAGAAATGAGAAGATTCGGATTTTTGGGCCAAAATGTTGAAATCCCTAGCCCAAATCAATTCTACCCGTACAAACCTGTTAATCCGGCCCAGACCACCCCATACCCGGTCTGCACCACTCAATGACCAAATGACGTCATTTCCATTACCCTTTGATCAGGACCGTCGATCTTAATTGATCGGATGGTCCGGAACTGAGCCTTATCTCATATAAAATTGTTCGAACACTGCCCCCTAACTCATCTCCTCCGTCTCTTT
Source organism: Nicotiana sylvestris (assembly GCF_000393655.2). Taxonomy (NCBI): domain Eukaryota; kingdom Viridiplantae; phylum Streptophyta; class Magnoliopsida; order Solanales; family Solanaceae; genus Nicotiana; species Nicotiana sylvestris. The sequence continues at coordinate 83,140,349 of NC_091066.1, read as the reverse complement.
CACTTTTAGAACACTCCCCTAACCCTAAAGCGCCGCCCTAAAATTCCACCATCTCAGGCCGGCGGCGTCACCCCCAATCCATCCCCGATTTACACCATAAGAACCTCACAGTTCCCTCTTTCCATGGCTTAAAGGCATTTCCTTCGAATCCTCCTACATCTCGTCGAATTTCAAATCAAAGTTGGGGCCCTAAACCCCAAATCGCTTTGCCCTCAGATCTGTGGCATGCATGACCTAGGCCTCCGTTTCATTGTGTTCAGAAGTCGGATTTAACGCAAAATTAATGCTGTTCATTTGTTCTTCATAAAGAACAAGCGATTAGCATCAGTTTTGTTTAAATCAAGGAGTCCAGTGTTGGTTACGAGTTTAGTCGGTAAGTTTTCTTTATTTTTTCTGTCCATTTTTGTTGTTTTACCTCTTATTCTTCTTCTTTTCCTCCCTGTGTATTTGAGTCTATCTTCTGACCGAAATTCTGAATGGTTTCGAACCTGGTTTTTCCTTTTAAGTTAATTTGTTTGGTCGTATTTATTTCTGTTCATTTTTTTTAGTTTTCTTTCAATCTTTAAAAGCTGCGCTTGATTTTGCTTGTTCACTCGTTTAGTTTTAGGTTTATACTTCTGATTTTGCCTTGTTATTTTGGTATCATAGTTTAGTTAATTATGTTTATTTCAATTGGTTAGCTTAGTTAATTCCATATTAAGCAGTCAATTAGTGTAGGTTTTAGTCTTCGAAATCCTTAAGTATCTTCCGTGTGTTTGTTTACTGATTTAATTTAGTTTAGCTTTGCTGCTTGGGCTTTGAGGCCGGTTTGGACTTTACCTCAAGGGGTTTGTTTGGTTTCTTGGGTCGGATCTGAGCCCAGGTCTGGTTGAGCTATTGAGTCAATTCGACCCATTTGGTTTCCTAAGGTAAAAACAGAGGGTCTGGGGGTTAATTTAGGAAATCTAAGTTGGGGAATCTGATGTAAATAACTTGGGAAGCTTCCTAGAAGCTAGCCTTTGGGACTATTCTGAAAATTTGAGTTTTAACCTAGGGATTTCTAAGCAAAAACCAAAATTCCAAGAGGGTCTAAATGCAAATTTGATTTCTTTTAGGCTGCCCTAATAGCCTGTCTATAAAGGCATTGCTACTTGAAGCTCAAGTCAGATTAGAATTTAGAGACTGATCCCAAAAATTGTAATGGCTGAGTTCTTTGAAAAAGTCTGAATTCCATTGCTGAAAACTACTAAAATTCTGTTTTGGTTTTGGATTCTTGAGTCTTCTGTTAGCTAGAACTTATGAAGAATTTCATAATCATATTGCTGGGATTAAGAAACGGTTTGAATCTAGTTTGAGGTTGGATTTTTGGTCTACTGGATATCACTGTACCATTGCTGGATTGAGCTGGGTTTTTGCTGGTTGTTTCTTGTTGCTGGGTTTTGTTCTACTGTTGTTGTCTATTGATCTCTTACTTCTTTCATTTCCTTTCTTATTTCCAGGTATTTCTCATTTCCTTTATATGTAAATTGGAAGAACATGGAGTTGTGTGATTGAGCTGAGATCTATAGAATATCAATTTGTTCAATGTTGTTCCCGCATTCTTGAAAATCGTCAGATTTTATAGTTAGTTTTGATTTTCCTTTGTCATGTTTACTCTTTGATGTTTAGTTTTAAGTCTGTTGTTTTTTGTAATATTGGGTGAACCATGAACTTTAGCCATTTAATGAGTTTGAATTCGTGTTAAGGGGTCATTAAGGTTATGGTTGCAGAAGTTTCAGTCAATTTGTTATAGGTTTTAGACTTTGTTTAAGTTCTGGTTGAAACCAGTGCTGTTGTCTAGTGTGAAATTCTATTTAAGCTTGTTGAAAACCACAAGTTTTCTTTTGCTTGCATAGAGTTTGAAGCATAATCCAATGATTTCTAAGTTTGTCTTTAGTTTTACCGTTGGTCATGTAATGAGCACTTCGAACCTTTTAAAGGGACTAAGAATGGAAATTGAGTTTGATTTGAGTTAACTCTCTACTGGGGGTTTTCTTTAAAGTTTCAAGTTATATGATTTTGTTTAAATATGTTAGGCTGAAATCAGAGGGTAGCAGGAAGGTTAATCTTTAAACCTTTTATGTTAAATGAAGAGTAAAAGCTGCCAGTTGTTTTGTTTCCTTTTGAGATCCTTCATTTAGCGTGCCTCGATTAGTGGAAAATAATCTTAATTGGGCCTTCAGCATAGGCCCAGTCGTGCAAACAATTCCCTCTGTTGATGCTGCTTGTATATTGGGTTTCATGAGAGCCCAGTAGTGCCCAAAGCATTTCTGGCTCGCTACAATGTGATCCCTCTAAGCTGAGCTTGGGTTGTGGAGTTCAAAATACCAAGGGTTCACCTCTGAAGGGATTCGAATTCCTGCTCCCTCAGCATTGGACCTGAATCAGATTTGGGCTCATTTTGGGTTTGAGCCCGAAAACATTTGCAACAAATGGGATTGTTTACGTTTATCATTTAGGCGTGTTTGCTTTGTCGGTTCAGTGCTTTCGTTTGGTGTTCGTTATGGAAGTAATGTTCTTCTTTAGATACTTGCCTGTTTGATGTGATGCCTATTGGCAGTTAATTGAGCTCGAACTTTCAGCATAGAGTGGTAATTATAATTCTGTAGGGCTTGCCTTAATTTAACTAGCCTCTTTAAAAATGGGTTTGAGGTGTGCTATAGTAAATGACATCAATAGTCTATGTCCCTCATGGTTTTAAAAATAAGGAATTTTGGATAATTAGTCAAGGAGCGCTATATTAAGCAAAATATAGTTATGGCCCTCAAGAGCTTAGTTTGAATTCCCTTTAAAATTGGAATTGAGGTGCGCCGTGCCAAATAAAATCCCAAAATGCATGGCCCTCGCTTAATTACTATTTTAATCCTTATAAATCGAGGCGTGCCATTTAGTTAAATTTCCATGGCCCTTGAAACTTGAAAGTGTGTAGTTGCTTTAGGCACGCTATTTTAAAAATTACCTTTCCTAAACTCGGGTGTGCATTTCATGTGACCCAAATCCAAATCTCAACAATGTTAAATAAAATATGACGTGGATCACGGGTGCATTTCATGTGGCGCGGTCCAAAGACATGTTTTAGATAACGTTGAATCTTCCTAAAATGATTAAAAATGGTTAATAAGTTTAAAATATACCATAGGCTAAAACATGTATTAAATTCAGATAATATGTCAATTATAATGGTTTAAGAGACCGTGCTAGAACCATGGAATCCGGGGGTTCGTAACACTTTCCCTCGGGTTAACAAAATTCCTTATTCAGAATTTCTAGTTCGCAGACTTCAAAAGAAAAGTCGAATTTTTCTCGATTTGGGATTTTAAAATAAACCGGTGACTTGGGACACCAGAAAACAAACCATCCCAAGTGGAGACTCTAAATAAAAGTGAATAAATAATCTCATTTCGAATAATATCACTTTAATTGGAAAAATTCCCTATATATACCCTCGGGTGGGTAAAAAGAAGGTGTGACAGCTCTGGCGACTCTGCTGGGGAGCATACCCAGAATCTCTAGTTCAGGGTTCAAGAATTCGAGCTTAGAATAGCTGTTATGATTGGCTTTATATGTTATCTGATTTTCCTACATATTTGAGCCTAATGTGCTAAATGTTTTTACCGCTTTGATATTCTGTGAACTGTATATAAATTGCTACGAAACCCTTCCTCTCTCTGAGTCTTCTAAATCATGGAGAAGGGTGCACTTCGTGTGACTTATCTTCTGTCTAGAGTCTTATCCCATTTTAGAACAAGGTTCGGACAAGTTGCTAAGCCGGTGAAGCTTCTGTATTTCCGGTACGCTGCCCTCCCCCTCGGCTCGAGTTGTCCGCTCGGGTAAGCCAGGTCTAGAACAATAAACCCAGGTTTTTAACCTAGTATAACAAAGCCTCATGTCGGATACCTAGTAGGAACGTTTGTTTGCATCACGTGCATTTGACTTAGGAGGCTCAACACAAGGGTTGGGCCTGTCTAGGACAGGTGTACCTGAAATGAAAAGACCATCCTGATGCATTCTACTTGCTACTTGTGCATTTATTTGCTTCGGATTTGCATGTTGACTAGCTTATGGATAATAGAATAAATTAGGAAAAGAAAATAATAGTGTGAAGGCTTAGAGAGATAGTTACTTGTTTTGAAAAATCAGTGTCCAAAATATACTGAAACTCTGCCAAAATTTTGAAAAAAAAAAGAAAAAAAAAGAAAAAGAAAGTTTTGTCTTTAAAATTAGTTGGTTTTCATTTTTGTCAAATCTGCCCAAACTACGCCAGTTTGATTCTCACCGGATGTGGGATACGTAGGCAACCCACATCGGGTCCAACTTCCCTATTGCAAAAATAGCCCAAAAACAACAAAATTTTATTTTTGTCACAAATAAGTAGGGTGATGCCATTCTTGTTTAAAATAAGCCGAATGTCCCCAAAAGGGCGCAGGAAGGTTGTTTTTACAAGAACAACCACCTTTGGTCATTTTTTTTATTTTTTTGACCGGTTAGCAGGCGCAGTCTTAAAAGCTTCTTCCTCGAAGTGCTGAAAGGCCGTATCTGCAAAATCGAGTTTTATTTTATTTTTTTAAGTAAAATTTTGAAAAAATGGTGTTATTCTTTTGGGCCAAAATGAGTTAGTAAATCACCTTAATAAATGTGCAGGATGAGCACAAATGAAATTGAACCCTTCACAGCCTTTAAAGAGATCCCTTTACAGCTCCACATGTGGTGGAATGATCTAGGAAAAGGCAGTAGAGAAACCATGGTAAAAGTTATGGGAGGTCTCGTCGGACTATTGAACGTCAAGCCAAGGTTGGACGTAATTGAAGCATTAATACCTTTTTGGGACCCAACTCGCAATGTGTTTCATTTCTCTGACTTTGAGCTCACACCCACACTGGAGGAAGTTGCAGGTTATGCGGACCTTAATGGAAACTTTAGAAGTCGATATCCATTGTCACCAAGACTAGTATCTCCCCACAGATTTCTGGATTTGTTGAGTATTAGTCGGGATATCCAGGATGGAAATTTATCTGAAGGTTATTGCACTCTCCAGTTCTTGTATCAATGCTATGGTAACTCCCGAGATTTCAAAGAGTCGAACATTGGTCTGACCCATGACGGGAATAAAGACAAATGTGAGACAACGCGGGGTTTGGCTTTTATAGTAGCCTTTTTGGGTGTTATAGTCTGTCCGCGAAAAGATGGTAATATAGAGGTGGGTCTCGTAGGAATGATCGATGTTGCAATCAAGAAAGTTAGCGGCACTGTGGTTACCCTGATCTTATCCGAAATCTACCGAGCCTTGACTATCTGTCGGGAAGGGGAAAAGTTCTTCCAAGGTTGTAATTTGTTACTACAATTATGGATGCAGGAGCATCTCTGCCACCGGGTTGGGTATATAAATTACGGTATGACCGGTTTTAGTTGCATTGTAGAATTTGAAAGCCGAGTAGTGGGTATTGAATTCCCTGAGGGTACTGAATCTTGGCTTGAACATTTGAGCTCCTTGATTGCCGATAAAATTGAGTGGGCATTCGGATGGCTTCCTGTCACTGAAGCAGTATACATGTCAACTGAAGTGTGTTATCTCCTCCTGATGGGCATCTGGAGCATCCAGCTCTATGCTCCCCATAGGAAGATTTCAAACCGTCTCCCATGACGAAGATTTGAGTAAACATGTCATTGAATTGGGCCCAAAAGCCGTATTTTCAGAAGGGAGAATTCACCAGGTGTGGAATGAATGTAGATTTCTTGAACCTAAGACTATGGTGCGGGATCTAGCTAGAGGTGAAGTAGATCCCAAGTACATTATTTGGTTCGGTAAAAGGTTCCAGATTCCGGAGAGACCTTCTAAGAAAGCTCATGTTCAGCAATTCACCAACGACTCGCAAGAGCAGTGGGGTTGGTTGGAAAAAGAAGAAAGCTATAGGGCCAAAATAAGTAAATTAGAGGGACAAATCAGTGACCTCAAGTTTGGCAACAGTATCTAGGTTGCCGCAGATGAAGGGGAAAAGAAAAAACTAACTCAGGAAAACGAAGCCCTCAAAGCTCAAATCCGGAAGATGAAAATAGCTGCTAGAAACCCGGAAAGAAGCCGAGTGGATAAAAGTCTTATAAGCATTCTGAAAAAGAAAGCCCTTGAGTATCAAGATGACTTAGAAAAGTCTGAGGCCAGTCTATCAAAAGCCCAGGCTCAATTAGCGGAAAATGCAAAAGGTCGGACACAGTTTGTGCAACAACTGAAGAGAAAGTATGAAGGGACAATCACCAGCCTGAGAAGAAAGGTAACTACTCTTGAGAATGAGGCAGCCAAGCAGGCTAAAGACTTCAAAGCTGACAGGGAACACTGTTATGATTTGATGGCTCAGATGGAGGAAGGAATACAATAGTTGCAAAATCAACACCTTCACGACTCTGAGGTATTAGAAGCCAAGAATCAGCAGATAGGGTGATTGCTTCAGGAAAAGGGCAGAATCCGAAAGAGGATCAAAGCCATTGCTGATTACATTACCGTGAAGTGCCAAGCGTGAGAGGACATGACTCGTACCACCTTCTTCGCTGCAGTGATAACTTTCGTTCGCCAGATAATGAGTGATTTAGAGCGGCTGCAAGGGGATCTCGCATATAGGCCCGCGACGAGACAGAATGATGTCCCGAGGGCCCTAGGAGCATTAACGTATTTCTCATTTTCACTTTAGTCTGTTTCTGTTGGAGTCTGTCAGTTTATTTTCGAGTCTATATTTTCTTTCTGTCAGAGTCTGTTAGTCGGTTCTTGAGTCTGTATTGTCATCTTGCTATTAGAGTCTGTTGATTTCCTTTTCAAGTCTATTAGTTTTGAGTCATTGTAATTAAATCATTTTCTTTTTATGAAAAATTTAAAAATCCCAAAATATTTTGTCATTTTTTTACATTTATTATCCCCAGAACTACGCCCGGTCTGATTCATGCAGGGTCATGATACGTAGGAAATCTACATAGGATTCGACCATAACCAAAAAAAAGGAAAGAGTGGGAGCGGAAATAAGAAAATGGGAAAGAAAAAGAAAAGCCGGAATGAAGCATGTTGCGAAACATGTAGAAATACATTTAACTGTATAGGTGCATCACACCCCAATGTGCGATTATCTGTCTGTTATTTGTTCCAAACTAACCATTTGCTGATATTACATCCAGTCTAGGTTTCATAGAAAGGTGGTTGGTTTTGTGTTAGTCTGGCTTCGCATCCATACTTCACGAGGTCGAAGGGAAGCATTGAAATGTCTTCAGAAATGACTCTGAAAACAGTTCCTATTGCAGATGAGATCTTGGGCATCCCAACCTCAGAATCGACAATTGCCGAGGAAAATAGGTTACTGCGTCTTCACCTGATGGAAATGTGGGACGCTTGGGCAAATGGAAGAGTGCCACCAAGTGCAATCCCAGGATTCCCCGAACTCTTTCCTAGAGCAAGCGGTACCTCCACTGTCCAGATCAGTCACCCAAACACACCATTAGGACATCCAACTATCTCGGCCCATTTTGTGAGAACACCTTCTGAGGTTCGCCCCCAGGTGTTAATGTTCGGTGCAACCTCAAATATCTTCACTGCTCCACCTTTCTCGGCCACGACATAACCTACACTGCCCAGGCCTGGTTTTGACCCCTCAACTTTCACCTTCCAAACACCCACATTCCCAATGGAACCTCCTCAGTTTCCCACTTATACTTACTCTCAACCACCCCGATATGAATTCACTGTGGGGAAAGAAAAGATCACCAAAACCCCTAAGCAAGAAGAGATTACGAAGAAGATGAGGAGTGTGGAACATAGTCTCAAAATCATATACGGCTTGAGTGGACAGAAAAGTGTATCATATGCCGACTTATGTATATTCCCTCATGTGCATCTTCCATTGGGATTCAAAACCCCAAAATTTGAGAAGTATGATGGACACGGTGATCCTATTACTCATCTCAAGAGATATTGCAACTAGCTGCGAGGAGCCGGTGGGAAAGAAGAAATCCTCATGGCCTATTTCGGAGAAAGTCTGGTCGGTATCGCATCTGAGTGGTACATGGACCAAGATATATCCCGCTGGCACATTTGGGATGACTTGGCTAGAGATTTCGTTAGGCAGTTCCAGTACAACATTGATATTGCTCCAGATATGAACTCATTGACAAACTTGAAGAAGAAATCCTCGGAAAGCTTCCGAGAGTACGCAGTTAAATGGTGTGAACATGCCTCCAGGGTAAAGCCTCCAATGGATGAGATTGAAATGGTCACGATTTTCCTACAAGCTCAAGAGGCTGACTACTTCCAAAATATGATGTCCGCAATGGGTAAACCGTTCGCTGAAGCTATCAAGATTGGCAAAATAGTGGAAAATGGGTTGAAAACGGGTCGAATTCTAAGCCAATCCGCCATCATAGCTACCTCCCAATCCATTCAACGTGGGTCTGGAGGAGTGGCGAAGGGAAAGAAAAAGGAAGAAACATCCATGGCAACGTCAGGTGCAAGAAAACACCGTACTCCCAGATCCTTTTTCTCAGAAAGGATCCCGCAACACTACTACCCCCACCAAGACTTAGCTTATGCTCCTCAGCCATACCCGGTCATGAATTCTCAACCTTATGTCCGGCCACAACAACAAGCCAACCAAAACCAAGCTCCATTTCCTAGAAACCAGCCTCCTTACCAAAACCACTACAACCCCTGGCCTCCACAAAACAATTTCCACCCTCGTGAACCACCCCAGAGGCCAAATTTTACACCAATTGGCGAACCCTACTCCAGTATGTTACCAATGCTTGTTCAAATGGGTCTGCTACAACCTGTTCCTCAAACCAGGCAAAACCCAGCATCACCCGCTTACAGAGCCGGTACCCGATGTGCCTATCACTCAGAGGCAGAAGGGCACGACACGGATGACTGTTGGACTCTAAAGAGAGCCATAGAAAACTTGATAGAACAAAGGAAGATAGTGCTAAGGGATGAAGATATTCCCAATGTGACTAACAACTCGCTGCCGGCCCACAACAATGGGCTAGTAATCGGAATGATTTGTGAGGACAAGGAATTTGACCCAGCATTGAAGGCCATCATTGCCATCGCTGATGTACAAAAGAAACCAAATGCTGCCCCGAAGCAAGACAAAGGGGAGAAAAAGAACAAAACCACCCCTCCAAAGTCAGAAAAGAAAGTTGAAGTGGAAATTGGGGCAATGCCTCCCAAAGATGTTGTTCTCTATGTCCCTCGAGGCCGCAAAGAAAAGCAGATGGCTTTGAGTCCTCCCAGGAGATTCGAACTAAATAAGACAACCCAAATGTATATGCCCAAAGGAGCTTATGTGATGTGAGGGCCAATTAATCTACCAAGGCTGAGTGAGCCCATGGTTATTAGCCGCGCACCACAAAAGCCCATGACGGATTCTACCGCTATGCCCTGGAATTACAACAAATCAGTGGTGACTTATAAAGGCAAAGAAATCTCGAGAGAAGTTCAAGAAAATAACCCGTCAGAAAAGTATTTCAATCTGGAAGAGGTGAACAATGCCACTAGAAAGCGTTTCCCATATAAGAAGCCCGTAAGTGCCGAAGAAGCGGATGCCTTCTTTCAAAAGATGAAAATGACGGATTATGAAGTGATCAACCAGCTTCAAAAATTTCCCGCACAAGTTTCCTTGTTATCTCTATTGATGAATTCCACCGAACATCAAAAGGTATTGATCAAGACCCTTAACGAAGCATATGTTCCTGTTGAGACTTTTGTAGATCAGTTGGAGAGAATGGTTGAAGGATTTTTCACAATTAACCAGATCTCCTTCAGCAAAAATGACTTGCCCTCAAAAGGGGCCGCACATAACAAAGCCCTGCACCTGACAGTCAAATGCGAAGGGTACTACGTGAAAAGGGTTATGTTGGACGGAGGCTCTGGGGTAGACATTTGCCCACTCTCAACTTTGCAGTGTATGAAAATTGGTACCGAGAGAATCGACCCAACAATGTCTGTGTACGTGCCTTCGATGGTATCAAAAGGGACACAATTGGAGAGATTGATCTTTTTCTGACCATCGGCCCAGTAGAGTTTGAAGTAACCTTCCAGGTTCTGGACATAGACACGTCCTACAATTTTCTGTTGGGAAGGCCGTGGATTCACGCAGCGGGGGCTGTGCCTTCTACTCTCCACCAGATGGTGAAGTTAGAACATGAGGATCAGGAGATTGTGATTCACGGGGAAGATAAGCAATCGATTTATCGAGACCTGTCAGTCCCATGTCTTGAAGCAAGAGAAGGAAGTGAGCACATAGTCTATCAGGCCTTTGAAATCGTAGTCGTTGATCAGTGTGAAGAAGGAAAACCTTGTCCATAACCCTTCCTTTCTAATGCATCAATCATGGTGGCCAAAGAAATGATCAGGCACGCTACAAACCTAGGAAAGGGCTTAGGAAATCGTTGAAAGGAATAGCTGAACCTATTACCCCGACCGCTAGTGAAAGTTCTTTGGGGTAGGCTTCTGGCCTACTCCAGCTGATGTAAGATGGGCAGATGATAAAAAGAATGATGGTTGGGTCTTGCCTCAACCAGTGCCGCATCTATACAGAACATTTGTCAAGCCGAAATACAATGAAGAAGAGGAGGATAAGGCCTTTACGGTCGAAGAAATCGATGAAATCTGTGGGGCCATGAGGAAGATACTATATGAAGCCCACATGGTTCAACCAGGGGAAGGCTCAAGCACCGCTGAGGTGCTGCATATGGGACCTAATGCCAAACTGCAGAATTGGAAGGCTACGCCATTCCCAATCAGGAGGGAGTCCCGGTAGACCTGTCGTGCCACTTTTTCTGCATCACGAGTTATTCCAGGGTGTAACTCAGATGTTTTCTTTAGTTTCCTATCTTTTAATTTCCAATGTAAACCCTGTTATCTTCAAATTCAATGAAATGAAATCAATATTTCATCGTTCATCTTTCTTTATTCTTTCTGATTTGGTTATTTTTCTTTTTTATTTCTTCTTTCAGTTCTAATAATGTGGCTTTAAATAACATGACATGCTTGCGGACTTCATGCCCAAATCCAAACACGCTGTCTAACTGTGAAGTAATGAACCAAGAACCAGAATATGACGAAGAACAGGCTTTTAGGGAAATAAATCGAGAATTGGAACAATTTGAGAATAAACCTAAGCCGAACTTAAATGATACTGAGCCGGTTAATTTGGGTACTTCTGAAGAAATCAGGAAAACCAAGATAAGCATTCACACAAATGAGAAAACTCGGGATGCATTGATCCAACTTTTGTTTGAGTTCAAAGATGTGTTTACTTTATCATACGATGACATGCCAGGACTAAGTATTGATTTGGTGGTTCATAAGTTGCCAACTTACCCCTATTGTCCCCCTGTACAGCAAAAGCAAAGAAAGTTTAAAACCGATATCAGTGACAAGATTAAAGAAGAGGTCACAAAATAGTTGAAAGCGGGGGTGATCCGAGTGGTTCGATACACCACATGGTTAGCCAATGTAGTTCCAGTGCCAAAGAAGGACGTGAAAATTCGAGTGTGTGTGGATTATAGAGATTTAAACAAGGCAAGTCCCAAAGATAACTTCCCTTTGCCGAACATCCACATCCTTGTTGATAACTGCGCCAAATATGAGATACAGTCCTTCGTGGATTGTTACGCAGGATATCACCAGGTGTTGATGGATGAAGAAGATGCAGAAAAGATAGTTTTTACCACACATTGGGGTACATACTGTTACAGAGTCATGCCATTTAGTCTGAAGAATGCCGAGGCAACCTACATGAGAGCCATGACTGCCATTTTTCATGATATGATGCACCAAGAAATAAAGGTGTATGTGGACGATGTAATCATCAAATCCAAAACTCAGGACAACCACGTTCGGGACTTGAGAAATTTTTTTGAGCGATTGCGCAAATATGATTTGAAGCTGAACCCAGCCAAATGTGCATTTGAGGTACCATCCGGCAAACATTTGGGATTCATAGTCAGTCGGAGGGGCATCGAGTTGGACCCAGTAAAGATAAAGTCTATTCGAGATTTGCCTCCTCCAAGAACCAAGAAAGATGTTATGAGTTTGTTGGGAAGATTGAACTACATCAGCCGATTCATTGCTCAGTTGACATCCACGTGTGAACCCATATTCAAATTGCTGAAGAAAGATGCGGCAATCAAATGGACAAATAAGTGCTAAGAGGCTTTTGATTTAATCAAAGAATATTTGTCGAATCCGCCGGTATTGGTCCCACCTGAGCTAGGGAGGCCTCTGTTCTTGTATCTGACAGTCTTGGAAAATTCTTTCGGTTGTGTCCTCGGGAACATGATGTGACCGGAAAGAAAGAGCAGGCCATTTACTATCTGAGCAAGAAGTTCACCAGTTATGAAGCCAAGTACACTTTATTTGAGAGAACTTGATGTGCTTTAACTTGGGTCGCTCAGAAGCTGAGGCATTATTTGCAAGCTTACACCACTTACCTCATAACCAGGTTGGATCTTTTAAAATACATATTTCAGAAACAAATGCCCACTGGGAGATTAGCAAAGTGGCAGATCTTGCTCACGGAGTTTGACATAGTCTACGTCACTCGCACGACAATGAAAGCCCAGGCGTTAGCAGATCATTTGGCTGAGAACTCGGTTGATGATGAATACCAACCTTTGAGCACTTACTTCCCAGATGAAGAGGTAAATTCAGTTGAGGCAATATCTGAAGACACCCATACTTGGAAAATGTTCTTTGATGGGGTGGTAAACGCAAAAGGTGTTGGAATTGGGGCAATCTTGATCTCACCCACCGGCCGGCATTATCCAGCCATAGCCCAGCTTCGATTTTTCTGCACAAACAACATCGACGAGTATGAAGCCTGCATTATGGGTATGAACATGGCAATCGACCAAGATGTCAAAGAGGTTTTAATCACGGGAGACTCAGATCTGATTATCCGACAAGCTCAAGGAGAATGGGAAACCCGAGATGTCAAGCTTATTCCTTATAGACAACATATGGAAGATCTTGGCAAGTGATTCAAGTCAATAGAGTTCAGGTACATCCCTCGTTGCCATAATGAACTGGCCGATGCGCTTGCTACTTTGGCCTCGATGCTGCCAAACCCAGGCAATGCCCATATTGATCCCTTGGAAATCCAAATTAGGGAAAGACATGGCTACTGTAATACAGTTGAGGCAGATCCAAATATTCAGCCATGGTATCATGACATCAAAAGATTTTTGAAAACCAAAGAATACCCCGAGCAAGCTAGTGGGGACCAAAAGAGAACCATTAGACGACATGCAAGTGGTTTCTTTTTGAGTGGTGATGTCTTGTACAAAAGGACCCCAGACCTCAACTTGTTAAGATGTGTTGGCGCCGAAGAGGCTGGAAGAATCATGTATGAAGTACACGCAGGAGTGTGCGGACCCCACATGAATGGGTAGGTTTTGGAAAAGAAAATCCTCCGAGCGGGTTATTATTGGATGACTATGGAAAAAGACTATTTTAGTTTTGTTCGGAAGTGCCATCAGTGTCAGGTGCATGGGTATTTGATTCATGCACCGCCCACAGAACTGCATCCCATGTCAGCACCTTAGCCATTCGTCGCCTGGGGCATGGACGTCATTGGGCCAATCTAGCCAAAAGCCTCAAATGGGCATAGATTCATATTGGTCGTCATCGACTATTTCACGAAGTGGGTTGAAGCAATTACTCTCAAATCTGTCACCAAGAAAGTTGTGGTAGACTTCGTGCACTCTAACCTCATCTGCCATTTTGGTATTCCTGCAACTATCATTACGGATAATGCTGCAAATTTGAATAGTCATTTGTTGAGGGAGATATGTGAACAGTTCAATATAACATATCGGAACTCTACTCCTTATCGTCCCAAAAGCAACGGTGCTGTTGTAGCAGCAAATAAGAACATCAAAAAGATTTTGAGAAAGGTGATTCAAAGTTCCAGACAGTGGCATGAAAAGTTGCCTTTTGCATTGTTGGGATATCACACTACGGTGCGCACATCGATCAGAGCAACCCCGTATCTTTTGGTTTATGGCACTGAAGCCGTAATACCTGCGGAGGTCAAAATCCCCTCCCTCTGGATCATTGTAGAAGCTGAAATTAAAGACAGTGAGTGGGTCAAAACCCGTTTGGAACAACTGACCCTGATCGATGAAAAGCGGATGGCCACAGTCTACCACGGGCAGTTGTACCAACAAAGAATGGCCCGTGCTTACAACAAGAAAGTGCGGCCTAGAAATTTTGAAGTGGGGCAACTCGTTCTAAGGCGTATTCTTCGCCATCATCAGGAAGCAAAAGGGAAATTTGCTCCCAATTGGAAAGGCCCATACATCATCAGAAAGATATTGCCCAGAGGAGCATTGTACTTGGGAGATATCGAAGGAAATGATCCCGAGGCAGCTTTGAACGCAGACACGGTCAAAAGGTACTATGTCTAGTCTTTCTGTAGCCATAGCACTATCTGATTGGGATGACAAAGGCTTTCATTCTCGCTATCCCAAACACTCCAATCCTTTGCTAACCCATTGAGCTGTTTATTTTTCTTTCATTACCCTCTTTGGAACTTGAAGATGTTTCGATAAAAACAAAACATAAAAAAACAAAATATTTTCCTGAACTATGTTCAACGTGATTCCGAAAGGATACGTAGGCAGCCTCTCTCTGGGGTTCAGTCACACCAAAATAAAAATTCAAAGTTCCCCAAAAAGTGAAACTGGGGCAGATTTTATAATGGTTCGGCGATGATCCCGCCCGAATGGCTCCAAAGTTGTAATTCAATCCAAATTCTTTTTACCCCAAACCTTGTTCAAGTCCTTCCGATCAATCGGCGAAAGGTTTTCAAAATTGGAAAACGCAGTTGTTTGGATCAAATGCAATCAAAATGAGAGAAATAAAATGAGAGAGTCTTATTGGTGAAAATCCACACGGGCACCATGAGGCGATGGTAAGCAAATAAATGAAAAATGGGAGATCCTTAGGTCTGCTACGTGGTCCTCCTGATGCTTGGATTTTATGATCACATCGTCCACGTATACCTCAACTCTTTATGTATCATGTCATGAAACACAGTAGTCATTGCTCTCATGTACGTTGCCCCAGCATTCTTCAAACCAAATGGCATTACCCGGTAGCAATAAGTCCCCCACAGCGTAATGAAGGTCGGCATTTTCCGCATCTTCTTCATCCATCAGAATCTGATGATACCCAGCATAGCAATCCATAAAAGACCCGATCTCACGTCCGGCACAATTATCGATCAAGATATGGATGTTGGGTAATGGAAAGTTGTCCTTGGGGCTTGCCCTGTTCAAATTGCGGTAATCAATACACACTCTAATCTTCCCATCTTTCTTCGGCACTGGCACCACGTTAGCCAACCAATCAGGATATCGAGAATAAAATAGATGGATCTACCATTTTTTAGTTATACAAGGAAATTATGTTTGTGAGCTAGAACATTAACTATATCTCAATCTATTTTTTAAATCGTGTATATTGTGGGATAAATTTGATAGCTTAGCTCCTGCTCCTGGATGCTATTGCGGGAAATCTAGAGAGTGTGTTGAGTCATGCAAAGAAAAAAGTTGCAAGAAAATATTATTTTTGTTATAAGTAATATTTTATTTATGGTGAATGTCTATATTTTAGAGAGCTTTTAGGGAATGTCTATAAATAGAGGAGTTCTATTCTATTGTAATTCATCCCAAAATTAATAGGAATTCTCTCTCTCTCTTCTTTGATTGTTTCATAACACGTTATCAGCATGAGACTTTAACCAATTGAGTAGAGGCACCTGTTTTGGTCACCATGCTTTGGGATAAGTGCATGGTGCTCAACTTGTACATAATATTGAGCATAATGATTGTCAATTGATCCATGAACTTCCTTCGAAAATAATTCTGGATTTAATGTAAGTATTTTACCTTACTTTTCTCTGTTAAATTCTTGAAATTCTATAATTTGATTTTAAATACAAGCAAAGACAATAAATTTTGATTATAACTCTAATAGAGTTTGTGAGAAATTATAACCACCCGAAGTGGTAAAATTTCTATATCTTTCCATGATCAAATTCATGTATGATTATGAGCAAAAGAAGTGGAAACTCGTCCCATTGAATTTGCTTCATTCTCATTTCCTTAAGAAGAATGTTGTAGCAATATGTGATAAGTATTAAACAAGACAAAATTATTACCGTGAAGGTATCAATGGATGTGGACGTGGCAACAGACGAAATTATAATCGCCATCATTTTGGTAATGAGAATAATAAGGATTCTCAAAATTATCCTTCACTTTGTGAAAGTATTGTTTGTCATCGGTTTGACATGAGATTTTGTAAATCACATATAGATGATTATAGTATATTAATGATGTGAATGTGACAAAATGTGATTTATGAATATATATTCATTTTTGGAAGAATATGAACGTGCTAGTGGTGGTGAATATATCACACCCACATCTAGAAAGAGGTTTGAGATGAAATAAGAAAATAATTTCATTATTATGGCATGAATGGTCATTGATCATGTAACTATTGTGGTTATGCCAAAATATTATGGCAATGTGATTATTATAGGACAAAAGTAATAAAAGCAACATATCTTGCCTATAATGATTTTGATCATGACCATAATGATATAACTTTCTCCTTGAAAGAGATATTCACCATATAGATATTGATGAATATGTGGTAATACAAAATTAATTGAGAGCTCTGGAAGAGCCAATTATACTATTTTGGAGAAATAAATTGATTTTAAATAAGGTATTGTGTCGTAGTTAGTTTCAAAGAAACTTATTCAATTTCTAATGTATTCGCGGAAACGGTTGGTTATATTGAGACTATAAATAGAGGAAAAACTTAATATCTTCTATTACTACAACTTGTAGCAGGATAATATGTATGTGAAAAGCTACCCGCTTTATTCTCCAATTTATACTACACAACGATAATTAGAAGTTTATTGATTTAAAACCCTTATCATAATAAATTTAGAGTTTATTGATAATTGCACATGCCATGGTGTAAACCTGAAGTTTAGATAATTTATGCAGTTGTCACGAACCCAGTTTGCCCTCCGTGATCTATCGTGACGACACCTAGTCTTTATGACTAGGTAAGCCTAACAATTTGCGGAAAAAAGAAAACAACAGATAAAACTAATAGAAATTGCGGATAAACATAATGAAAACGTTTAAGATGTTACTTGGCATAGATAAATACACACTCTCCACTGAAAAGATCTCCCAAAACCCAGAATCTCATGAAATCACAAGCTATGGATACTACATAGTATTCTAACCCCGAAATGTCTAAATCAAAGTAAATACAGAAGGGCTATAAATACAAGAGAGAATGGAGAGGGACTCCTTGGTCTGCGGACGCAAAAAATATACGTCAAAGTCTCTGAAGAATTGCCGCACCTCAAGGATGGTAGGGCTGAGACGCAGAACCTGGATCTGCACATGAAAAATATACGCAGGAAGGGCATGATTACACCACAGCAGTACTCAGTAAGTGCCAAGCCTAACCTCGGTCGGGTAGTGACGAGGAAAGTCAGGGCCCTACTGATTATATATGAAAAACAAGGTAAAACAATATAGAATACGACAATATAATTAAAGTGCTAACAGTCTATAAAGAATAAGAACACAGAAAGAATCTAACTCAGTACACAGAAATAGCAACAGGGGATCTCGCGGGATACCATCCCGTAGTTCCAAACATAAATGTCTAGAGGATCTCCCGGGATACCGGCCCGTAGTCCGAATGATAAAGATATAGGGGAAACTCCCGGAATACCAATCTGTAGTCCCAAAGTAAATATCCAGTACAGGGGATCTACCGGGTGATGTCTCGTAGTCCCAAATATAAAGGTGCAGGGGGATCTACCGGAATACCGATTCGTAGTCCCAAAGTAAACAAACAGGGGGATCTCCCGGGATATCATATTGTAGTCCCAAAGTAAACACATAGCAGCAACACGAAGAATGTTCAGTTCAATCCAACTTCATACCAAGGTAAAATAGCTATTTCTAACCTAGCATGCTGCATATAATTCAAATAAAGTAGTTTGAACAAGTAAGACAATTAAGTCACTTAGACATGCTTCCCTAAACTAACAGTAGGCTTAAATTACAAGTAATGTACAACAAGGAAGAAAAACACAATTATAGTTACTTAATTAAAATAGGATTTTCAACAATTAGCATATGTACGCACTCGTCACCTCACGTGCAAGGCATTTCATATATCAACAATACCAAATCCTAAGGGGAGTTCCCCCACACAAGGTTAGGCAAGCCACTTACCTCAAACCAGCTCAATCAACTCGATATCACGTTCTTGCCACGAGTACCCGACTCCAAATGGCCCAAATATATTCAAAGTAATTGCATAAGGTAAATATAACTTCAAGTAACTGATTCCACTAATTAATTCGAAGCTAACACGTGAAATTAGGAAAATCGCCCAAAAGGTCCCCAGGGCCCACATCTCAGAATCGGATAAAATTTGCAAAATTAGAATCCTCACACTCTCACGAGTTCATATATACCAAATACACAAAAATTGGACCACAAACAACCCCTCGAATCCCTAATTCCAAATTTCCATTTTCAAACCCTAAACCCCAAATTTAACCCGTATTTTCCATAAATTTCTTGCCAAATTAGTAGAATAAAACCATAATAACGAGTTTGGGTTCCAAAAATCTTACCTCCTCAAAGCTCCCTTGAATTCCCTCTCAAAAACCTCCCAAAAAGCTCAAATCTCGGATAAAAATGGTGAAAGAATGGAAAAAAATCGAGACTGAAACTTATATAGGTTCTGGCCCAGGGTTTCTACACTTGCGGCCTTTTCCTCGCACCTGCGGACCAGCACATGCAGTCCCAAGTGCGCATCTACGAAATTCCACTTAAAGTACTGGGCCGCATCTGTGCTTCTTCTACCGTACTTGTGGTCTCGCAGGTGCGCTCCAGCTCCCGCACCTGCGACTTCAGAACTCCAAACGCCCACCCGCATCAACAACTTCTCCGTCACTTCTGCGGGCCCGCACCTGCAGTCTTATGCACGCAGGTGCGGTTATGATAGATCCAACCAACTTCAGATTTCTCCTAAGTCCAATTCTACTTCCGTTAAGCACCCGAAACTCACCCGAGGCCCTCGGGACCTCAACCAAACATGCCAACCAATCCTAAAACATCATACGAACTTATTCCAACCCTCGAATCACATCAAACAACGCTAAAACCACAAATCACTCTCCAATCCAAGCCTAAGGATTTCCGAAACTTCTAATTTCCGCTTTCGATCAAAAAGTCTATCAAACCACGTCCGAATGACCCGAAATTTTGCACACACGTCACATTCAACACTACAGAGCTACTCCAACTCTCGAAATTCCATTTCGATCCCTAGATCAAAATCTCACTATCGAACCAAAAACTTCAAAAATTCAACTTTCAGCATTTCAAGCCTAAATAAGCTATGGACCTCCAAAACATAATACGAACACGCCCCTAAGACCAAAATCACCCTATGGAGCTAACGGAACTCTCAGAATTCCATTCCGAGGCCGTCTTCATATTGTTCTGACTACGTTCCAAATTCTAAAGCTTAAGCTTTCATTTAGGGACTAAGTGTCCCAAGACACTCCGAAACTCCAAATGAATCCTCCCGGTAACTCACAATAGCAGAAATAAACACGGGAAAAGTAGTTAATAGGAGATCGGGGCGTTAATTGCTAAAATGACCGGTCGGGTTGTTACATCTTCCCCCTCTTAAAACATTCATTGGTCCTCGAACGAGCATAGAGACATACCTTAAGTGGTGAAAAAATGAGGGTAATGGCTGCACATATCCTGCTTGGTCCCCCAGCTCGCCTCCTCGACCGGCTGACCCCACCACTGAACCTTTACTGATGCAATGTTCTTTGACTTCAACTTCTGAACTTGCCTGTCCAATATTGCCACTGGCTTCTCAACATAAGATAGATCCTTGTCCAACTGGACTGAACTAAAATCCAATACATGTGACGGATCGCCGTGATAATTTCGGAGCATCGAAACATGAAATACTGGATGAACTCCTGCCAAGCTGGGAGGTAAGGCAAGCTCATAAGCAACCTCCCCAACACGTCTCAATATCTAAAAAGGAACAATAAACCTTGGACTCAACTTCCATCTCTTCCCAAATCTCATAATGCCCTTCATAGGTGAAACCCGAAGCAGAACCCGCTCTCCAACCATATAGGAAACATCACGAACCTTCCGGTCCGCGTAACTCTTCTGTCTGGACTAGGCTATACAGAGTCTATCCTGAATCACCTTAACCTTCTCCAAAGTATCCTGAACCAAGTCTACGCCCAATAATCTAGCCTCACCCAGCTCAAACCAACCCATCGGGGATCTATACAGCATACCATACAAGGCCTCACATGGTGCCATCTGAATGCTGGACTGATAGCTATGTTGTAGGCAAACTCTACCAGTGGCAAGAATTGATCCCAAGAACCTCCAAACTCAATCACACACGCATGGAGCATATCCTCAAGAATCTAACTAGTGCACTCGGACTGTCCGACCATCTGGGGGTGAAATGACATGCTCAACTCCACCCAATTACCTAACTTATGTTGTACGGCCCTCCAGAACTGTGATGTGAAGTGAGTACCTCTATCTAAAATGATGGAAACTGGAATACCATGCATGAGAACAATCTCCCGGATATAAAACTCTACCAACCGCTCCGAAGAATAGGTAGTACACACATGAATGAAGTGTGCGGACTTGGTCAGCCGATCCACAATCACCCAAATGGCATTGATCTTCTTCCAAGTCTGTGGGAGCCCAACTAGAAAGTCCATGGTGATTCCCTCCCACTTCCACTCCGGAATCTCTATCTGCTGAAGCAGCCCACCCGCCCTTTGGTGCTCATACTTCACCTGCTAGCAATTGAGGCACCAAGCTACAAACCCAACTATATCTTTCTTCATCCGCCTCCACCAATAGTGTTGCCTCAAATCCTAGTACATCTTTGCGGCACTTGGATGGATAGAATACCGCGAACTATGGGACACCTCTAGAAGAAACTCCTGAAGCCTATCAACATTGGGTACATATACCCAACCCTGCATCCTCAATACCCTGTCATCACCAATAGTCACATCTCTAGCATCACCGTGCAGAACTTGTCCTTGAGGACGAGCAAATGAGGGTCATCATATTAACACTCCATGATACGATCAAATAAGGAAGATCGAGAGACCATGCAAGCTAGAACCCGACTAGGCTCCGAAAGATCCAATCTCACAAACTGGCTAGCTAAGGCCTGAACATCCATCGCCATGGGCCTCTCCGCTGCTGGTAAATAAACAAAACTCCCCAAACTCTCCGCCTGGCGAGTCGAAGCATTGGCCGCTATATTGGCCTTGCCCGAGTGATACAAGATAGTGATATCATAGTCCTTCAGTAGCTCTAACCATCTCCTCTAGCGCAAATTAAGGTCCTTCTGCTTGAACAGATGCTGTGAACTCTGGTGATCAGTATAGATCTCACAAGGAACACCGTACGAATAATGACGCTAGATCTTTAAGGCGTGAATAATAGCAGCTAACTCCAGATCATGGATAGGATAATTCTTCCTATGTACCTTCAACTGTCTGGATGCATAGGCAATCACTCTACCATCCTGAATCAATACCGCTCCAAGGCCAATCCTCAAGGCATCACAATAGACAGCATAAGACCCCAAACCTGTAGGCAATATCGAAATTGTGGTTGTAGTCAAAGCTAACTTGAGCTTCTGGAAGCTCGCCGCACACTCTTCCGTCCACTGGAATGGAGAACCCTTCTGGGTCAGCCTGGTGATAGGTGCTGTAATAGATGAAAACCCCTCAACAAATCGATGGTAATAACCCGCCAAGCCAAGAAAACTGCGGATCTCTGTAGCTGAGGATGGTCTGGGCCAACTTTGTACTGCTTCCGCTTTCTTCGAATCCACATGTATACCCTCACTCGATACCACGTGGCCCAAGAATGCCACGGAATCCAACCAAAACTCACATTTTGAGAACTTTGCATATAACCTCCTTTCCCTCAAAGTCTGAAACACTGTCCTCAGGTGCTGCTCATGAGCCTCCCAGCTCCGGGAGTATACCAGAATGTCATCAATAAAGACAATGACGAACGAGTCAAGATATGTCCGGAACACACTGTGCATCAAATGCATGAAGGTTGTAGGGGAATTGGTCAGCCCAAATAACATAATAAGGAACTCGTAATGACCATACCGAGTCCTGAAAGCAGTCTTCGGGATGTCTGGCTCCCGAATCTTCCACTGATGGTAACCAAAACGCAAGTCAATCTTAGAAAACAATCGTGCACCCTGTAGCTGGTCAAACAAATCATCAATACGAGGACAAAGATACCGGTTCTTCATTGTAACTTTGTTCAACTGACGATAATCAATGCACATACGCATTGAACCATTCTTTTTCTTCACAAACAATACATGAGCACCCTAAGATGATACACTAGACCGAATAAAATCCTTATCAAGCAATTCCTGTAACTACTCCTTCAACTCATTCAACTCATGAGGAGCCATACGATATAGAGGCATAGAAATTGGCTGAATGACTAGCAACAGATCAATGCCAAAATCAATATCTTTTTCGGGTGGCATACTCGGAAAATCAGCTGGAAACACATCAGAGAAGTCCTGTACTACTGGGACTGAATCAACTGTAGGGGTATCAACACTAACATCCCTCACATAGGCCAGATACGCGTCACACCCCTTCTCAACCATTCACCGAGCTTTAAAAAAGGAAATAACTCTACTGGGAGTGTGATCTAAAGTACCCCTTCACTCTACTCGCGGTACACTTGGCATAGCCAGTATCACGGTTTTAGCATGACAATCAAGAATAGAAAAATGGGGCGACAACTAGTCCATGCCCAAGATAACATCAAAATCTACCATGCTAAGCAATAACAAATCGACTCTGGTCTCAAAACCATTAAGAGCAACCAAACACGACCGATAAACGCGGTCCACAATAAGAGAATCTCCCACAGGAGTAGAAACATAAATAGGGGAACTCAAAGAATCCCGAGATACGCCTAAATGTGGGGCAAAATAAGAAGACACGTAAGAATAAGTGGAGCCTGGACCGAATAAAATCGATGCATCCCTATGACAAACTAGGACAATACGTATGATGATAGAATCAGAGGCGACAGCCTCGGTACGGGCAGGAATGGCATAATATCTAGCCTGGCCTCCCCCTTTAGGGTGACCTCTACCTCCCCGACCTCCACCTCTAGCTGGCTGAGAGGGTGGGGTAGCAACTGGTGCTGGAACCATAGCTTGAGAACTCTATGGGTAACGTTGCGGCTGAGGAGGCTGTGAAAGTGCACCCCTCCTATGTCTGGGGCAATCCCTCACCATATGGCATGTGTCAACGCACTCAATACAAGCTCTAGGAGGACATGGTAGCTATGACTGGCTCGGGCCAAGTCTGCTAGACTGACAACTAAAAGCACCCCGTGCAGGAGGCGCACTAGATACTAGAGGTACATAATAAGGATCTTGAGGTCTAGGAGGAGATGGAATACCACTGGCTGCTGGAAGAGCTGAATGAACGGGGTGACTCATATAACCCTTACCATGACGAATTGTAGCTGGAACACGCGCACCAAAATAATGGTCTGACTCTCGAGACCTTTTGGCCTCCCTCTCCTCTCGATCCCGAGCATACATACCCTCCACTCTTCTAGAAATGCTCTACTACCTTCTGATAAGAAATATCCATCTCCAACTCACGATCCATGCTAGACCTGATGCTGGGAATGAGCCCCTCAATAAACCGGCGAACCCTCTCACAAACTGTAGCAACCAAGGCTGGTGCATGCCTAGACAAGTCATTTAAATGGACAGCATACTCTGAAACAGTCATAGTGCCCTGGCACAAATGCTCAAACTCTACACGCCATGCATCCCTAAGGCTCTGAGAACAAACTCTCTCAGGAACATATCTGAAAACTGAGTCCAAGTAAGGGATGCTACCTCAACTAGACCGTCCAACTCAAAAGTACGCCTCCACTAGTAGGAGGCTCCTCGAAGCTGAAAGGCAGTGAAAAAAACCTCACTCGATCCTGATATACCTATAGTGCGGAGGATACGGTGACACTCCTCCAAAAATCCCAAGGTATAAACTGATGCTAAACCACTCAATATAGGAGGCATATACTTCTTGAACCTCTCAAGCCTCTATTGCTCATCCTCTGAAGTCGCTGCCAAGTTCTCATGCTGATCTGGGACTGTAGGCGGTACCGGTATAAGCTCTAGGATCTGATCAACCTGGACCCGCTTCTCAGGAGTGCGGGCGGCAGGAGTCTATGCTCCTCCCCCAGTCTTGGATGTGGCTGCAACAAGGGGAATCAACCCTACCTGAGCTAGAGTGGTATACATGCTCACGAACTGTGTAAGAGTCTCTTGAAGAGCTGGAATAGTAGTAGCAGTAGGCGTATCAGGTGCTTGTACTCTGGCTGGAGTTGCTGGTGGCTCCTCTATGGCAGCTCATGTGGGTGCTCTAGCTGCATCACGGGCGCGTCCTCAGCCTCTACCCCGACCCCTACCTCTGACGGCTCTAGAAGGGGGTGCGGGTGCCTGGTCATCTCTGGTGGCACGTGTCCTCACCATCTGTGAGAGAATAGAAGACAGAAGTTTACAATTGTAATATCAAAAATCTCGCACGACAAGAAAATCAAATGAAGTGAAATTTTCCTAACAGTTACATAGCCTCTCGTAGATAAGAACAGACGTCTCTATACCGATCTGCGAGACTCTAATAAACCGGCTTGTGATTCATGACTCTTATAAACATAGAGCTCTAATACCAACTTTTCAGGACCCCAGTTCTCCCTCCGTGAACAATTATGACAGCACCTAGTCTCTGCGACATGGTAAGCCTAACAATTTGCGAAAGAAGAAAACAATAGATAAAACTAATTGAAAATGCAGATAAACATAATGAAAACATTTAAGATGCCGCTCGGCATATACAAATACACACTCTCCACTGAAAAGATCTCCTAAACCCGAAATCTCATGAAATCACAAGCAATGGATACTACATAGTGCTCAAATTCCAGAATGTCTAAATCAAAGTAAATACATAATGGCTATAACTATAAGAGAGAATGGAGAGGGACTCCTCGGTGTGCGGATGCGGCAGATATACCCCAAAGTCTCTGAAAAATTGTCTCGCCTCAAAGATGGCAGGGATGAGCCGAAGAACCTAGATCTGCACATGAAAAACATGCGCATGAAGGACATGAGTACACCACAGTAGTACTCAGTAAGTGCCAATCCTAACCTCGGTCGGGTAGTGACGAGGAAAGTGAGGGTCCTACTGATTATAGATGAAAAACAAGGTAAAACAGTATACAATACGACAATATAATTAAAGTGCTAACAGTCTATAATGAATAAGAACATATAAAGAATCTAACTCAATACACAGAAATAGCAACAGGGGATCTCCCGGGATACCATCCTGTAGTCCCAAACGTAAATGTCCAAAGGATCTCCCGGGATACCGTCCCGTAGTCTAAATCATAAAGATGCAGGGGAAACTCCTGAAGGACCAATCCGAAGTCCCAAAGTAAATATCCAGTATATGGGATCTACCGGGAGATGTCCCATAGTACCAAGTATAAAGGTGCAGGGGGATCTATCGGAATACCGATCCGTAGTCCTAAAGTAAACAAACAGGGGATCTCCCAGGATATCGTCTCGTAGTCCCAAAGTAAACACATAGCAGCAACACAAAGAATGTTCAGTTCAATCCAAATTCATACCAAGGTAAGACAGGTATTTCTAACCTAGCATGCTACACAGAATTCAAATAAAGCAGTTTGAATAAGTAAGGCTATTAAGTCACTTAGACATGCTTCCCTAAACAAACAGTAGGCTTAAATTGCAAGTAATGTACAACAAGAAAGAAAAACACAATTTTAGTTACTTAATGAAAACATGATTTCCACCAATTAGCACATGTACGCACTCGTCACCTCACGTACAAGGCATTTCATATATCAACAATACCAAATCCTAAGGGGAGTTCCCCCACGCAAGGTTGGGCAAGCCACTTACCTCGAACCAGCTCAATCAACTTGATATCACGTTCTTGCCATGAGTACCTGACTTCAAATGGCCCAAATCCATTCAAAGTAATTGCATAAGGTAAATATAACTTCAAGTAACTGATTCCACTAATTAATTCAAAGCTAACACACGAAATTAGGAAAATCGCCCAAAAGGTCCCCTAGGCCCACGTCTTAGAATCTGATAAAATATGCAAAATTAGAATCCTCACACTCTCACGAGTTCATACATACCAAATACACGAAAATTGGACCAAAAACAACCCCTTAAATCCCCAATTCCAAGTCTCCAATTTCAAACACTAAACCCCCAAATTTAACCTTTATTTTCCATAAATTTCTTGCCAAATCAGTAGAATAATACCATAATAACAAGTTTGGGTTCCAAAAATCTTACCTCCTCGAAGTTCCCTTGAATTCCCTCTCAAAAACCTCCCAAAAAGCTCAAATCCAAGGTGAAAATGGTGAAAGAATGGGCAAAAATTGCGATTGAAACCTTATATAGGTTCTGGCCCAGGGTTTCCGCAGTTGCGACCTTTTTCTCGCGCCCGAGGACCCGCACATGCGGTACCAGGTGCGCATCTGCGAAATTCCACTTAAAGTACTAGGTCGCACCTGTGCTTCTTCTACCACACCTGTGATATCACATGTGCCAGCTCTCGCACCTGTGACTTCAGAACTCCAAACGCCCCGCCGCATCTTCATCTTCTCCATCGCTTCTGCGGGCCCACACTTGCGGTCCCATGCATGCAGGTGCGGTTATAATAGATCCAGCCAACTTTAGATTTCTCCTATGTCCAATTCTACTTCCATTAAGAACCCGAAACTCACATAAGGCCTCCGGGACCTCAACCAAACATGCCAACCAATCCTAAAACATCATACGAACTTATTCCAACCCTTAAATTCCGCTTTCGATCAAAAAGTCTATCAAACATCTGAATGACCTGAAATTATGCACACACGTCACATTCAACACTATGGAGCTACTCCAACTCTCGGAATTCCATTCCGACCCCTAGATCAAAATCTCACTATCGAACCGGAAACTTAAAAAATTTAACTTTCGGCGTTTCAAGCTTAAATAAGCTACGGACCTCCCAAACACAATCCGAACATGCCCCTAAGCCCGAAATTACCTAACAGAGCTAACGAAACTCTCAGAATTCCATTCTGATGCCATCTTCACATTGTTCTGACTACGGTCCAATTTCTAAATCTTAAGCTTTCATTTAGGGACTAAGTGTCCCAAGACACTCCGTAACTCCAAATGAGTCCTCCTGTCAACTCACAATAGTAGAAATAAACATGTGAAAAGCAGTTAATGGGGGATCGGGGCGTTAATTCTTAAAACGACTGGCCGGTTCGTTACACTAGTTGGCATAATTGGTTTAGCCATATTAATTTAAGTATGGTGTGCAAAAACAAAAGAGAATTCACATAGGTAAATATTAAAGAACTAAAAAGTTCTTTATGAATTCTCTTATGTTGCTTGTTCTGATTAAGTAATAGACCAACTGAAATTGGGATTGAATCTCATGAATGCTGGAAATATCAAAGGTGAATATGGACTCATTCACCTGCCATGTATACCACATAAGATGCATCTATGAGATAGTTACATGTGTGATTATTAATTCACAACCTGTATTTGCAAGGTAACTTGCTCAATAATTTAATTTAGAGTATAATTTTCATATTTTCTATTCAAAAACATTCATCTTGATAAGTTGGTTTGCATAAAAATTAGTTTAGCAAAATAATTTAGTGAGTGTCTCCACTTAATATCTAAACTATTTCTTATGAGAACAAATTTATCTATATCAGTTTTATATATATTATATACAAAAGTATATTATATTCTCCCCTCACAAGTGGTTCAGGATCATGAACTAAAATTATTGATGCGCAGTGTATATTTTGATTAACACCATAATGCACAAAGGTGGATTTTCAAAGTTGAAGAAGCAAGTTAGATTTTATAACATGAGGAGAAGACATGATAAACAATTGAGAAAAAGTTACGTGAAATAAATTATCATTTGTACATCTAGATCCTCGAATAAGATAATATGAATTTGAAGTTCATAGAAAGATAATTCATCTGTAGTATGTTGTAAAGCATGCCAGATGCATTTGCTGAACAAAAAAAGTAACTATATTCTCACGACAAATACTCCTATTAGAATAAGTCCTAGAAGGAGAAAGTCTATGATACGCTTAAAGCATACAGACAAATCGGTTTCAAATAAAATTCTTGATAAAGAAGATGAGAAAATGATCATAATAAGGAAGCAAGTGATCTAGAAGATCACATGACATAGTATTTCATAAAACCTCAGGAGAAGTTCAGGTACCTCAAATGAATGAAGAGATTTATATGTTATGTCTTTATGGAAAAATATTGGAACTAATATAATATGTTCGTCGATGACATCGATGATAACACTAAGTATAGATGAGGATCTTAATTGGCTAAATGGAAGAGATACAATTCAAATAGAATTGGTTTCATATGAAAGACATGTAGTTTGGAACATGTAGCTCAAGTACTTGAAAGTATAAAGGCAACAAAGTGTGCAATCACTTTTGTCTATCTTATTTGTCTAGCATGACATGAAAACTCGATATGCATCTAAACTCTATTTATATGGGTTATATGACTTAACCTATATAACAATCCCTAAAGGATTTAAATCGGTTAAGGCATATACAACTCTCGGTACTTAAGTACCACATTTTAAGTGCAATTTGTCCATATATGTATCTTGCTAGTTGCTATAACTATAAGCATTATAATGTGATAGCGATAAGTTTTACCCTATGGAGATATTGAAGGTCATTCCACAACATTATATGAATACATTAAATATCTATAAAGAATGTTAATTTCAAGGTGCAACATATTCATTCAAGTTGATATGGCTTACTTGTTTATCAAATCTCTACCAATGATCTTTTGTAGATGATGCACAAGATTGGAATGGGAAGGCTCAAGGATGTGAATTGATGCTCTCATCAAGGGGAGTTAATACGCGTTGTACTTTGTTTTTCCTTACAAGGTTTTGTCCCACTGTATTTTTTTGCAAGGTTTTTAACGAGACAACCAAAAGGCATATTTTTAAACATGTGTTCTCTTTTTCGTTCTCTAAAAATTTTTCCCACTAGGTTAAGGTTTTAATGAGGCACATTATCTAGTGAATAGACATTCAAGGGAGAGTGTTGTAAATAATATTTTATTTATGGTGAATGTTTATATTTTAGAGAGATTATAGAGTTTGTTACTTGGTGGCTAAGACATTTTTCTGTCACGACCCAAATTCCGTATAAGGACATGATGACGCCCAATATCGTTGTTAGGCAAGCCAACACTAATCAACTAGTAAATCCTCATTTGAATAATTAATACGTGATAACTTTCCCTTATCGATTAAGAAATTTGGAGTTTAAAATTTAAGCACAATTAAATGGAAGTAATAAATACAAAATGAAACCATGAAAGCAAACCAAAAATCATAAGTCTACTATAATGGGTGTGTCAAGACCTGGTGGCACAAGTGTGTGCGAAATATAGTAGAATATATAAAATCATACTATCCTACTATCTGGAAAAGAAATAGACATAACATAAAGACAAAAGAGAGACTCCAACTGCTGCAGAATGGCTCAAAAGGGTAGCTCACCGAGAAGTCTCAAGCTGAGGAGTCAAAAACTACGCGTCGGACTGATGACCAGATGCACATGCCTCAAATCCTATACATTCAAGTACATATGTGTAGAGTGAGTACATAAAAATATGTATCCAGTAAGTATCTTGTCTAACCTCGAAGAAGTAGTGATGAAGGGTCGACTCCGACACTTACTAGGGTCAGTAATATAATAATATGAAGTTCAATATTATAATTCACAATGTATGTAGATAGCAACAAGCTCGAACAAGAATAATAATGAAAAATCTTTTCATCAAATTAAGAAATCAAGGAACTTTCTTCAATTAAAAACAAGTGACCTTTCAAGCAACAAATCATATGAATTATAAAGAGTTCCGGTTCTATTATCACACACAAATACCATCAAGTACGTGCAACCTGATCCAACATAAAAGTAACTGCCGAGGGTCGAACGGCCTGAACCATATATACATTTATTAACCTGTTGAGGCGAACGACCCGCTCCCATGAGAGTAGTGAAAATAATCACCCCGCTCATGGAATATACTTGCGACGCGGTTAAATATAAATATTACGTAATGTTTCCTCAATTCTTTTCAAAATAATAATCTACTTGAAATCTTTGAAATCGTGATATCTTTAACTTAGTTCTATTCAATGCAAATCAACAAATATAATCATATAGCGGTGCCCATAAAGCATGATGTAAGCCTAGAACTAGCAGTACATAACAAGAATAGTAGCTACGTACGGACTCTTATCACTTCGTGCGTAGCTCCCACAATTAATCATATATTAATTAAGTTCACCTATGGGGAAATTTCTCTCTTGCAAGATTAGAAAAGAGACTTACCTTGTTTCGAGCCTACTAGTAACTCAAGAATGCGCTCAAACCTTCAAACCGAAGCCACACAATTCGAAACTATTCAAATAGTGTAAAACCAATCATTATAGGATTACAAGTTCATATTCTAGCTATTAAAGTGATTATCCAACCCAAAGGTAAGATTTCTAAAATTCACCCCTTGGCCCACGTGCCTGGATTCCGGAAATATTTGAAGGAAGTTGTTACCCATAACCTAAGGATCAAGAATATATAATTTTTACTTCATTCCATAATGAATTTCGTGAATAAATCTTGTTTTTATCAAAAATCTAGGTTTTACTCGAATCCCATTATTTTCACTAATCTTTACATGTTAATCCACCCACAGTCCAAGTATTTAACTCACATATAGTAGGAATTACTTACCTCCAAAAGCTTGGTGAAAATCCCCTCTCAAGAAGCTCAAAATCGCCCAACAATGGAGTGAAATGAGCCAAAAATGTCTAAGGCCCGTATTAAATGAAGGCTACTGCTTTCAATGATTTCTGCACCTACGGTCCTGGGCCGCACCTGTGCCCCCGCATCTGTAGACAATGGTCCACTTCTGCGGAACTCCACCTGGGCCGCTTCTACGGAAGGCCCAGCGCTTCAGCAATTCTGCTTCTGCGGATAAAGGGCTACATCTGCAGTTTCTGGGTTGCCCACCCCTGGCCACATCTGTGAGTCAAGGCCCGCACCTACAAGCTCGCATCTGGGGGGCCACGCCCAAACACACCCACAAGTATAAAATGATAAAACGGACTCGCTCGAACCCTCAGAACACCCGAAATAACATTAAAACTAGGAACACACTCTAAAACCAATTGATTCAAACTTATGAACTTCAAGTTCTTCAATTTACCTCAAATGTGTCGAAACATACTTATACTACTCGGATTGACACAAATTTTGCATGCAAGTCTTAAATGACATTACAAATGTGATGACTCGGCCGGTTGTCTTAAGAATTAATTCCCTGATCCCCTATTAACTACTTTCCCCAAGTTTATTTCTGCTAATGTGATTTGCCGGAATGTTCGGTTTTGAGTTTTGGGGAGTTTTGGGACACTTAGTCCCTAATTGAGAGCTTAAGTGTTGGAAAATTAACTGTAGTCGGAACAGTGTAGAGACGGCCTCATAACGGAAATTCAATGGTTTCGTTAGCTCTGCTGGGTGATTTCTAGGTTAGGAGCGTGTTTGGATTGTGTTTTGGAGGTTCGTAGCTAATTTAGGCTTGAAATGCCGAAAGTTGAATTTTGGAAGTTTCCGGTTCGATAGTGATCTTTTGATCTGAGGATTGAAATGGAATTCCAAGAGTTTCAGTAGTTTCTTTATGTTATTTGGGATGTGTGTGCAAAATTTCAGGTCATTCGGACATGGTTTGGTTGGGTTTTTGATCAAAAGCTGAATTCGGAAGATTTTTGAAACTTAGGCTTGAATCCAATGTGTTTTGGTTGTTTTGTTGTTGTTTAAAGTGTTTTGAAGATCGGTACAAGTTTGAATAAGGTTTTAGGATATGTTGATGCCTTTTGTTGGGGTTCCGGGGGCCTCGGGTGTGTTTCGGATGCTCAACGGATCATTTCAAGTTGTTAAAAAGTTACAGGTTTTTGTTCAGCTATTGCAGAGGGATTTTACTGTTCGTGTTCGCGATGAAGTCTCTGCGTTCATAGAGGGTGGTGATGTCTGAGCATCGCATTAGCAGGAAGGGTATTGCGTTCACGTAGAAGGAAGTGGTCAGCTGGGTTCGAGGCGAAATTGCTCTTCGCGTTTGCGAGAGGCGTAACGCGTTCGCGAAGGGTTGGCCAGTGGAAGCATCGCGTTCGCGAGAGCAGTGTTGCATTCGCATAAGAGGACTTTTGGTCAACGACTTTATGTGCTTCGAGAACGCAAGGCCTTGACCGCGTTCGCGAAGAAGAAATTAAAATACCTAGGCAGAATGTTTAAAAAGGATTATTTTGCGAATTTTAGCCTAGTTTCCTCCATTGTTAGGCGATTTTGAAACTTTTTGAAGAGGGTTGAAAAGGGATTCAAGGGGAATCACTTGGAGGTAACATTTTTGACTTCATAACTAATTTTTATATGATTAACGACCTAATTAGTGGTGAGAAATTTGGGGAAAATGGGTAATTAGGGCTTGAGTTTAAGAAACATTTAATTGAGGATTTGAGGGGTCATTTGGACTCCGATTTCAGTGTTCTTATTATGTATAGACTCGTGAGAGTACAAGGTTTCTGAAAATATAAATTTTACCGATTTCGAGACGTGGGCCCAAGGGGCGTTTTGGTCATTTTACATAATTTCACGTATTAGCTTAGAATTTAATTATAGAATCAGTTACTTGAAGTGTTATTTACATTATACAATTAAATTGAATAGATTTGGGCCATTTGGAGTCGAGTACTCATGGAAAAGATGTGGCGTTGGGTTGATTTTGAGTCGGTTCGAGGTAAGTGGTTTGTCTAACCTTGTGTGGGGGACCTTCCCCTTAGGATTCGTATATTTGGTAATTGAAATTCTTTGTACGTGAGGTGACGAGTGCGTACTTGTGCTAATTGTTAGAAATCCGGTTTTGTTTACGTACTTACTAGTATGTTTCGTTTCTTGTTTCTATTACTTGCACTATTAAGCATGTTGTAAGCTTAGGAAATCATGTCTAAGTGACTTAATTGCTTCATTTGATTTAACCGCCTTGCTTGAATTCTGTGCAGCATGCTAGGCTAGAATCACTTAATGCCTTAATATGAATTTTGCTATTTCTTTATCTTCCAGCTGCTGCAGTGTATTTATTTTGGGACTACGAATGCGGGATTCCGGTAGCTCCCCCCTGTCTGTTTACTTTGGGACTACGGGTTAGATTCGCGGTAGATCCCCCTACACATTTACTTTAGGACTATGGGTTAGATTCCCGGTAGATCCCCCTACACAATTATATGGAACTACGGGAATGCACCCGGTAGATTCCCCCAGTACTGGATATTTACATTTGGGACTACAGAATGGGATTCCGGTAGATTCCCATGCACTATGAGTTGGACTACGGGACGGGATCCTAGGAGATCCTTCGGACATATATATAATGGAATACGGGATGGTATCCCGGGATATTTACTAGATATGTAAAGATGGGACTACAGGACGGTATCCTGGGAGATCCCCGATTGTTACTATTGGTGCTAAGCTGTATTTCCTTTCCATGTTTACCGTGTTCTGTATAATTGTTGTTGTTCTGTATATCCTGTGTTATTTTACTGCCATACTTATTTATATTGTTCTGTCCTATATTGTTGACCTTTATACTTATTTAACCTCATTAGAGCCCTGACCTTCTTCATCACTACCCAACTGAGGTTAGGCTTGACACTTACTGAGTACCGTTGTGGTGTACTCATTCCCCTTCTACGCATGTTTTTCATGTGCAGATCCAGATATCGCTGATCAGGCCTACTATCCTTGAGGGAGGCGACTGCTCTAGATACTTCGAGGTACATCTGTCGCGTCTGCAGACCGAAGTCCGTTTCTATTCCTGCTTTTAGTATTTAGCCCTTCTATACTATCTGTTCTTATTAGACAAATTCCGGAGTTAGAGCTATGTAGTATTTCCTTTTCTTAGCTTGTGATTCATGAGTTTCGGGGTCTTGAATTTAGATATTGGTTTTGAGATCTATTTAAATATGGTGTAAGCCGAGTGGCACAATTAACATTGTTATTGTCTTATTTTTGTTTTTAAATTGTTTTACTTCCGCAAGTTTTGGTTATCTTCCACAAGTTTAGGCTTACCTAGTCGTACAGACTAGGTGCTGTCACAATGGTTCACGGAGGGCAAACCGGGGTCGTAACAACAAAACTATTCCCGATCTCGGAATCCCGTTCGGACCTCAATATCATCAAAACCCGCTCTAAACCAAATTTAAAGAACTTTTAGAAATCTTCAAGAACCAACTTTCACTATTATGCGCTAAAATGATCCTGGGTCATCCAAAACCCAATACGAACATACGTCCAAGTATGAAATCATCATACGAACCTATTGGAATCGTCAAATCCTGATTCCGAAGTTGATTACTCAAAATGTTGACCGAAGTCAAATCTGGCTTTTTAAGCCAACCTTAAGGAACCAAGTGCTCCGATTTCAACACAAACTCTTCCAAATCTCGAACCAACCATCTCCACAAGTCATAAATCAGTAAAAGCAAGCACGAGAAGTCTTATTTAGGAAAACAGGGTTCTAGAAAGCAAAACGACCTGTCGGGTTGTCACATTTTTCCTATAAATAAAGAAGTTCTATTCCATTGTAATTCATTCCAAAATCAATAAGAGTTCTCTCTTTTATTTTATTGTTTCATAAAAATTTTTAAATTTACTATTATATTTTACAGCCGCATGAATGCCCAAATAAATTCACCAGTATCATAATAAATTCCTATGACAGTCGCATGTCATAGGATTATGATGTGGGTTTTTACCTAAAATTAATTAAAGGAGGTCAAAATATACTAGAATAAAGTGTATATGACTTTACACATTTAAAGTGTAAAGTATGACGACAATTAACATTTTAAGTCCATATACTTTAGGGGTCGTTTGGTAGGATGCGTTGGATAAAATAATATATGCATTAGCTTTCTGGGTTATTAATACCTTATTTGGTACACTTTAAGCATTAGTTATACACCCTATTTGGTGTTATCCCATGCATAATTAAATGAATAAGAAACCATGGTATTAATAATGCAATAAATTTTAATACATGCATTAATTTAGTTAAAGACAAAATTGCCCTGCAAAAATTTTGCTTTATTAAAATATGCTATTATATTATTGCAAGTTTGATATAAAGTTTGATATAGAAACTGCTCCCGCTATTTATATCTATACTCTGCCAATTTCTTAATTGTAAATTTATAAATATGTAATCTACTACTACGCACTAGAATGTACTTGTAATCAATTTATTTTCTTTTTATTTTCTTAATTCAAACTTTTTTTGCCTAATAATGCGATGACCCAAAAGGTCATCACTTGTTGTAGAAATAAATTATGTGTTCCGAGGCCTTAAAACCTCCTTTTTATCTAACCTCGATTTGCGTGCGCAATCCGGACGTGTATTCGAAAAGCCATTATGTGAAAATCTGTAAAAAAAAATGGTAAATTTTGCTTTTAAAATGAAATTAGGTTGACTTCGGTCAATATTTTAGGTAAACGGACCCGGACCCATAATCTAACGGTCTCGGAGGGCCTGTAGGAAAATATGGACTTGGGCGTATGCCTGGAATCACATTCTGAGGTTCCAAGCCCGAGAAATGAATTTTTAAAGAAAATTATTTTCTAGAATATATATGTATTTTTGGAAATGAAATATGTTTGAATTTGATGGTATCAGACCCGTATTTTAGTTTCGGAGCCCGGTACAGGTCTTATGTGTGATTTGAGCCTGTAAAATTTGGTAAGAAACAGACTTAAAATGACATGAATCGGACCTTCGGTTGTTAAAATTTGA
Organism: Nicotiana sylvestris; assembly: GCF_000393655.2. Taxonomy (NCBI): domain Eukaryota; kingdom Viridiplantae; phylum Streptophyta; class Magnoliopsida; order Solanales; family Solanaceae; genus Nicotiana; species Nicotiana sylvestris. Next base: position 83,104,117 of record NC_091066.1, on the reverse strand, counting down.
ACTTAAGAGTTCATGAGATTTTTCTTTGATTTTGATGCTAAATTCATAGTTATTGATGTTATCTTGATGATTTGATCGCACGAGCAAGTCTGTTTGATGTTTTTGGATTTGCGTGCATGTTTGGTTTGGAGCCCCGAGGGCTCGGGTGAGTTTTGGATAGGCCACGGAGTAAAATTTGGACTTAGAAAATTGCAGGTATGTTGCAGGTCTGCAGGCTTTGCAAATGCGAAGCCTGGCTCGCAAATGCGAAGAATGATCGCAAATGCGAAGAAGGCCTGGGCAGGCCTTGATCGCAAATGCAACCACTGGATCGCAAATGCGGAGGGCCATAGTCACAAATGCGACGTATGCCCTTGTCACGACCCCAGTTCGCCCTCTGTGAACTGTCGTGACGGCACCTAGTCTCTACGACTAGGTAATCCTAACAAATGCGGAAAATAACAAAAACTTGCGGAAGAAATAATTAAAAGCCAAAATAACCGAATGAAACGGTATTTAAAATGTTGCTCGGCATATACAATACAACTTCTCGAAAACTAACAACATTTTCCAAAACCCGGAATCTCATGAAAAAACAAGCCTTGGAATGTCTACCAGTGTTTAACTCCAAATTATCTAATAGGGAACAGAAAATACAGAAGGGCTAATACAATAGGGAGAGTAGAAATGGACTCCTCCGTCTACGGACATGGCAGATATACCTCGAACTCTAGAACAGTCGCCTCACCTCAAGGGTGATAGGACTGAGTCAAAGTACCTGGATTTGCACATGAAAAATATGCACAGAAAGGGCATGAGTACACCACAACAGTACTCAGTAAGTGCCAAGCCTAACCTCGGTCGGATAGTGACGAGGAAGGTCACGACCCTACGGAGGTTAAATAAAATATAAAGTTCGACAGTGTAGAACAGAACAGTGTAATTAAGTACAACAGTAAAAGTAACACATGATATAGAGGACAACAACAACTATTACAGAGGCAAGTAAACACAGAAAGAAATGCAGCTCAGCACCAAAATAACAATCGGGGATCTCCCAGGATACCGTGCTGTAGTCCCAAATATACATATCCAATGGATCTCCCGGGATCCCGTCCCGTAGTCCAACTCATAGTGCGCGGGGATCTACCGGAATCTCGTTCCGTAGTCCCAAATGTAAATACCCAGTACTAGGGGAATCTACCGGGTGCATTCCCGTAGTTCCATATAACCGTGCAGGGGGATCTACCGGAATTCCACATCCGTAGTCCCAAATGTAAACAAACAAGGGGGGAGCTACCAGAATCCCACATCCGTAGTCCCAATGTAAATGCGCAACAACAATAGAAAGATATTCAGAAATGTCAAATTTCATATTAAGGCAAACAAGTAATTTTAGCCTAGCATGCTGCACAGAATTCAGGTAAGGCAGTTTGAGCAAATACAACAATTAAACTTAGACATGCTTTCTAAAGCTAAAAACAGGCTTAATAGTGCAAGTAGTAAAAACAGAAAAGGAAACATACTAATAATTACTTAATAAAAAAATCGAATTTCCAACAATTAGCACAAGTGCACATTCATCACCTCATGTACAAGGCATCTCAATTACCAAATATACCAAATCCTAAGGGGGAAGTCCCCCACACAAGGTTATGCAAGCCACTTACCTCGAACCAGCTCAAATCAATCCGAAACCACGCTCTTGCCACGAGTACTCGACTCCAAATGGCCCAAATCTATTCAATTAAATTTTATAATGTAAATAACACTTCAAGTAACTAATTATACAAAGCAATTCTAAGCTAATACGCGAAATTAGGTAAAATGACCAAAACACCCCACGAGCCCATGTCTCGAAATCAGGTAAAATTTACAATTCAGAATCCTCACACTCTCACGAGTTCAGTCATATCAAAAGTACCAAAATCAGACCTCAAATGGTCCCTCAAATCATCACTCAAAGGCCTCTAATTAATCAAGCCCTAACCCACAAATTACCACTGATTTTCCTTAATTTTTCATGCTTAAATTGATAAAAATCATTCCAACAACGATTTTAGGGACCAAATACCTTACCCCAATGAATTCCTTTAAAAATCCCCCTTGAAAAGTGCTCCCCAAGCTTCTTCTCGTTTGAAAAGAAGTGAAAAATGGCTAAATTTCGCGAAGGCAAGAATTTATATGTTTCTGCCCAGTTATTCCTCTTCTGCGGTCCCGCTTCTATAAGGACATGGTCGCATCTATGACTTTTCACTTAAAGCCCAGCTTCCGCACCTGCGGTTAACTCTTCGCAGATGCAGGATCGCTTCTGCGGTCCCTGCTGGCTTCTCTCTTTTCCGCTTCTGAGATCTCGCTACTGCTTCTACGGATCCACACCTGCGTAGTGTTGGCTCAACACTACGGAGCTACTCCAACTTCCGGAATTCCATTCCGACCCTCGGATCAAAATCTCACTATCGAACCGGAAACTTCAAAAATTTGACTTTCGGCATTCCAAGCCTATGGACCCCCAAAACACAGTCTGATCACGCCCCTAAGCCCAAAATCACCCAACGGAGCTAACGGAACCATCGGAATTCCATTCTCAGGTCGTCTTTATGCTGTTCCAACTACAATCAACTTTGCAACACTTAAGCTTACATTTAGGGACTAAGTGTCCCAAAACTCTCCGAAACTCAAAGCCGAACATCCCGGCAAATCAAAATAGTAGAAATAAATACGAGGAAAGTAGTTAATAGGGGATCGGGATGTTAATTCTTAAGATGAGCGGTCGGTTCGTCACAGCCTCACAAATGCGAAGCCCTCATAAATTTTTGGGTGGTCGCAAATGCGATAATATGTGACGACCCGGCCGATCGTCTAAAGAATTTACGTCTCGATCCTCTATTAACTACTTTCCCCAAGATTAATTATGCTATTTGATTTGCCGAGATGTTCGATTTTGAGTTTTAGAGAGTTTTGGGACACTTAGTCCCTAAATGAGAGCATAAGTGTTGGAAAGTTGACCGTAGCCAAAACAGTGTGAAGACGGCCTCGGAATAGAAATCCGATGGTTCTGTTAGCTCTGTTGGGTGATTTCAGGGTTAGGGACGTAATCGGATTGTGTTTTGGAGGTCCGTAGCTAAATTAGGCTTGAAATGCCGGAAGTTGAATTTTTGAAGTTTCAGGCCCGATAGTGAGATTTTGATCCGAGGGTCGAAATGGAATTCCGTAAGTTGGAGTAACTCCATAGTATTGAATGTGATGTCTGTGCAGAATTTTAGGTCATTCGGATGAGGTTTGATAGAATTTTTGATCGAAATTGTATTTTGAGAATTTTAGAGTTCTTAGGCTTAAATCAATGGTTAATTCGAGGTTTCGATGTTGTTTTAGGTGTTTTAAGGATTGGTACAAGTTTGGATAGTGGTTTGTGACTTTTTGGTGCCATTGGTTGAGGTCCCGGAGGCCTCGGGATGATTTCGGATGGTTGACGAAAATATTTTGGAAATTAAGTTGCAACTTCAGCTACTGGTTCTGTCATAACCGCACCTGCGGTATGGGTTCCTCATGTGCGGCGCCACAGAAGCGGCTAACAGGCCGCAAAATCGAAATTTATGGAGGTCAGCAGGTTCCGCAGATGCGGGGGATTTTCCGCTGAAGCGAAAATTGGGGACTTTTTCAGGAACCGCAGAAGCGGTTATAATTCCGCAGAAGCGGTACCGCATCTGTGGATTGAGAGTCGCAGATGCGGATTGGCCATTAAGTAAAAAGTCGCATATGCAACATTAGTTCTATAGAAGCGGGACCACAGAAGCGGTCCTAGGGCCGCAGATGCGGAAGTCGCTGGCCAGAACATATAAATAGTTGACTTCGCGAATTTGAGCTATTCTTTCACCATTTTCATCCGGGTTTGAAGCTTTTGAGAGAGATTTTTGAGGAAAACAAAGGGGAATCACTTGGAGGTAACACACTTGAATTCATAACTCATTTTTATGTGATTAAAGACCTAATTAGTGGTGAAAGATTTGGGAAAAAATGGGTAATTAGGGCTTGAGTTTAAGAGACCTTTGAATTGGAGATTTGAGGGGTTATTTGGACTCCGATTTCAGTGCTCTTATTATGTATAGACTCGTGAGAGTACGAGATTTCTGAAAATATAAATTTCACCTGATTTCGAGATGTGGGCCCGAGGGGCATTTTGGTCATTTTACCTAATTTCACGTATTAGCTTAGAATTTAATTGTAGAATTAGTTACTTGAAGTGTTATTTACATTATGAAATTGAATTGAATAGATTTGGGCCATTTGGAGTTGAGTACTCCTGGCAAGAGCGTGGTTTTGGATTGATTTTTGAGCCGGTTCGAGGTAAGTGGCTTGTCTAACATCGTGTGGGGGACCTTCCACTTAGGATTGATATATTTGGTAATTGAAATGCCTTGTATGTGAGGTGACGAGTGCGTACTTGTGCTAATTGTTGGAAATCCGGTTTTTCTTTAAGTAATTATTAGCATGTTTCCTTTCCTGTTTCTGTTACTTGCACTATTAAGCCGGTTGTTAGCTTAGGAAAGCATGTCTAAGTGACTTAATTGTTTTATTTGTTCAACCTGCCTTACTTGAATTCTGTGCAGCATGCTAGGCTAGAATCACTTGTTGCCTTCATATGAAGTATTGCCATTTCTGTATATTTTTCTGTTGCTGTTGTATATTTATTTTGGGACTACGGATGTGGGATTCCGGTAGCTCCCCCTTGTCTGTTTATTTTGGAACTACGGATGTGGGATTCCGGTAGATCCCCCTGCACAGTTAGATGGAACTACCGGAATGCACCTGGTAGATTCCCACAGTACTGGATGTTTACATTTGGAACTACGGAACGAGATTCTGGTAGATCCCCTCACACTATGAGTTGGACTATGGGACGGGATCCCGGCAGTTCCACTGGATATGTACATATGGGACTACAGGACGGTATCCTTGGAGATCCCCGATTGTTATTATTGGTGTTGAGTTGTATTTCCTTTCCATGTTTACCTGATTTCTATAGAGTTGTTGCTGTCTTGTACATCCTGTGTTATTTTACTGCCATACTTATTTATATTGTTTTGTTCTATACTGTTGATCTTTATATTTTATTTAACCTCAGTAGGGCTCTGACCTTCCTTGTCACTACCCAACCGAGGTTAGGCTTGGCACTTACTGAGTACCGGTATAGTGTACTCATGCCCCTTCAGCGCGTGTTTTTCATTTGCAGATCCAGGTACCGCTACTCAGGCCTACCATCATTGAGGGAGGCGACTGCTCTAGAGATTTCGAGGTACATCTGTCATGTGCGCAGACCGAGAAGTCCCTCTGTATTCTAGTTGTTAAACATTGACCTTCTGTATTTTTCTTTCTTGTTAGATATTCTGGAGTTAGAGCTATGTAGTATTGATCTTAGCTTGTGATTCGTGGCTTTTCGAGTCTTGGATTTACGTTTTGGTTTTGAGAGTTGAATATGGTGTATGCCGAGTAGCATATTTAAACACTGTTATTACTTTATTACTGTTTAAAGTCGTTTTACTTCCGCAAATTTTGGTTTTTTCTTCCACAATTTAGGCTTACCAAGTCGTAGAGACTACGTGTCGTCACAATGGTTCACGGAGGGCGAACTGGGTCATGCCATAATTCCGTTGTTTACATAATGTTGGTTCTTAATTGTTAAAGGATTAAAATGGGAAAAGGTAAACAATACAAATGGTTGGCTTGCCTAGCTTTCACTAGTAGGCGCCATCATCACTCCTGAGGGTGAGAAATCCGGGTCGTGACAAATAATCCAAGAAAGTGGAAAATAAAATTATATCACTAGTAGATAAATAAATACTTAGCATATTTCCTTTTTATAAATAAATATTCAATTTAATACTAAAATAGGTAGATAAATCAAATAATTTTCTTAAAACTTTTTTCATATAAAAGTATTGCTTATTTTTTTATTTTAAAAGATAAAGTAATTGACTGGGTATGAGGGTATTTTTGTAAACAAACAATCCTTTTAGAAATTGTGCAATGTTTTAACCAAATAATAGATAAGAAATATGTCAGTGTAATCAATGTCAGTATAAATAATAACAATATTACTAATACACCATATTTAGCATTATTCTTATGCACTCTATGAAACGAGCCCTTACTGTACAAAGAGGATGGCACCTCACTTAACTTATTTGACGTGGAATTGGCCAATCATTGTTGATAGAAGATTCTTAAACAACAATAATTGACTATTCAATGAAGTTAATTATTTCCTCCTGTGCACTTTAATTAATATTTTGGTTATTTTTGGTAGTTCATAATATTTTATTTTTTCAGAAATCAAGAAGTAATTAACTTTTTTTTCAAAGCTGCCCTTGAAATAAAGAGTCTAGAAGTATTTGTTACATTTCCAATGAACAAATTAAAGTTAATAGTCAATTTTATTATTAATTAATATTAAAAGATGAATCACTTGTGTGAAATGTTTAAGAAGTTGATTAGTTCAATCATTGATGATGCTTTAATACATAAGATAAGCAGTATTTTTCAGCTATGCTTTTATAATCAGTAATGGACAACTTATAATTGATATTATCTAACCTCTATTTTGTGTCTGGGCAAACCTTTCAATTTTGGCGAGTAGATCTCCCGAGAGGAGCTTTTAGAATTAGAGAAGTTGTCAATTAGGTGTTTGAATTTGTTGTCTAGGGGCATATCAAAAGCAGAAAAGGGAAGAAAAAGAAGAAGAAGAGAAGTATATGGTGTGCCATTTATGTTTTTGAAGTACTTTCAACCACATCTTTTTCAACATTTAACTTCATTTTCTCTCTAAAGTTTTTTACCATTTTAGTTTCACATTAGCTGGACAAAAGATAATAGTGACACCATTTGCTCTCCAGCCTTTTTTTTATAACAGTAGTGTCCGAGCCATTTTGTGCTCCAACTTTCCTCTCTTTCTTTTGTTTTTCTTTTTCTGTGTAAGTTGGGAACATCAATCTTCAGATTTGTAAATTGGGAATTTGTATTCTCTTTATCTATCACAATATGGAATTTCCACCATCGAGACTGTGATGACGCCTAACATTTTACTTGCTAGGCAAGTCAGCATTAGAACAATTTATCCATTTTCAACAGTTTAAATTAAATAATGAGAAAGAACTGAAATAACTGTAATAATCCAACGTAAAGTGCGAAACCTATAACAACAAAAATAAATGATACAACCTTGGACCTAGTGTCACAAGTGCACAAGCTAAGACAATGGTACAAATAAAGATCTGAATAAAACATAAAGTTGTCTGAAGAAAAGTACACAGCTAAATAGAAAGGAAAGGGGACTTTAGGAGCTACGGACTTTAAGCAGTTCTACCTCAATTCTCCAAAAGCTGGCCAATCAGAGCACACTAATAACCGTCGCTGAGACCGACTCCAAAATCTGCACAAGAAGTGCAGAATGTAGTATGAGTACAATCGACCCCATGTACTCTGTAAGTGCCGAGCCTATCCTCGACGAAGTAGTGACGAGGCTAAGGCAGGTCACCTACACTATAACCTGTACGTAGTATATAATAAAGACAGGAAAGGAAAAAATACAAAACGAAATAAGGAAATTAACTAAAGAAAATAGATAAATCCTCAAAGAAGAACCAGTGTCAATCAAAATTACCAATCCTTAAAGTTCCGTAAGAAAATACCGAAAACCAACACAGCTCAAGGAAAAAGAAACACATAGATTGTTGCGGCGCGCAACCCAATCCCACCATACAACATAGAATCCTCCCTTATTCCACTGTAACAATATCAACAATCATAAATAAATATATATGTTGCGGCGCGTAACCCGATCCCACCATACAACAAAATTGGTATCATAATTCATCCTTATTTTACCGTATCAATCCACCCTTATTTCACCTGTTGCGGCGTTCATCCCGATCCCACCGTATAAATATAAATTCACCCTTATTCCACCATATCAATCTACTCTTATTCTACCTATTACAGTGTGCAACCCAATTTTGTCACGACCCGAATTTTTTACCTTCGGGACTGGGATGACGCCTAACATTGTACTTTCTAGGCAAGCCAACGTTATAGATTATTACACCTCTTCCCTTTATCCTTTTATAATTAAAGTTTAACAAAACGAAATCAACGGAAGTACATAATTTAATTAATTACTCATATACTATTAACGAAAGCTGAATAGATACCACCCAGAAACTGGTATCACACCTCACAAACATTCTATGAATACTACATGTAATGATTTGAAAGAAAATACATCTGTATCGAAGAAAGTAAAATAGAAATGAAGTAAATATAGAAGGGGACGTTAGGGCCTTCGGACGCCTGCAGGTCTACCTTGGGTATCCTGAATGTAGAATCGGCAGCCGACCTCTCGATCAGCCATTACCAGCTCTGAAATTTGCACAAAAAGTGTAGAGTGTAGCATCAGTACAACCGACCCCATGTACTGGTAAGTGCCGAGCCTAACCTCGATAAAGTAGTGATGAGGTTACGGTGGGGCATAACAGTATATAACCTGCAACAGTTTATACTAAGACAGAAATGAATCGCGGAATGAAATATGATAGTAACTTGCATTAAATAAATACGGAAACCAGGCCTTCTACCGGTACTCAGCTATAACCAATTCTTAAGAGATTTTCAACACTACAATAATGAATTTCAGCAGAAAAGAATATATAGATAACACTTGATGCACCGCACATCCCAATCCTACCATATAATCGACAGAAGTGTAAACATTCACCCTTATTGCTCCTTGTTGCGGTGTGCAACCCGATCCCACCAGTCTACCCTTATTGCTCCTCAATACTTATCACCTTTATTCCTCCTGTTGCTACGTACAACATGATCCCACCTGTCCACCTTTATTACGCCTTGTTGCACCGTACAACCCGATCCCACCAGACAATCACATTTCATCATTATTCCTCATGTTGCGGCGTGCAACCCGATCCCAACATTTCTGTACCAATAACAACATAAGAACAGGTATTTCACAATTTAACTTAGAATCTTCCACAATATTTATACCTCAAATCATAACAACAGGAGGTCTATGCTATTATGAAACTTCAACAGTTAATACTACACAGCGAGACCAACCAAAGTATACCATGAAGCACCAACAAACCAACTTCAACCAACAAGGTAATAAAATGAAACTATGAAATAATAAATACTTCAATAGAGAAAACAATAGTTAATATGAAGCAATTAGACATGGAAACATTTATGATCAAGTAGCAATTAAGACAAGAAACAATATATTAGGAACCAGGAAAGGGAACATGATAAAATGATAATTTGGTGGCGCATAGGTACTCGTCACCACACCTATATGTCACACACATGGAATTTCACATAGCAAATATGTTGGGGATCCCTAATCCCTCAAGTCAAGCTTAGACCAAATACTTACCTCAAGTCAACGGGTATTTTAAAGCTCAATTACAACTTCACTTCTCGATTTCACCTCCAAACCACTCGTATCTAGTCATAATTAACTTAATAACATTAATAAATGCTAAAGAAAATAATTCACATGCATAATTATAGGTTTCCCAACATTTTCCAAAAAGTCAAAACCCGACCTCGGGCCCGCTTGATCCAAACTCGAAATTCGGACCAAAACCCGATTACCCATTCTCCTCCGAGCCCGGATATACAATTGGTTTTGGAATCCAACCCCAAATCAAGGTCTAACTCCCCAATTTATAAAAATTCTGAGTTCTACTCAAACCCCCAATTTCTAACATAGAAATCTTATATTTTTGGTTGGAAATTCAAGAAATGTGATGGAAAAGTGAAAGAAAGTGGGTTAGGATCACTTACCAAAGTTTGGGGAAGATTTGGTCTTGGGAGAATCGCCGCTAGGGTTCTAGGATTTGAAAATGTGAAGAATGGGTGAAAATCCCATCTAAGTTATGTTTTGAACAGTTGCAGATGTCGCATTTGTGACACGAGCTTCCCAATTGCAAAGCTCGCAAATGCGAGACTAGCATCGCAAATACGAACCTGTCGTATTTCTGCTACTGTCACTATTGCAAACAATTGGTCGCAATTGCAATAATCCCCCTCCCCCCTCCCTTCCCCGACTACTTCGCAAATGCGAAGGTTGTTCGCAATTACGAACATAGGCTGGTCAGCTTCCTTCGCATTTGCGATGGAAGCCTCGCAAATGCGACCTCCACAGTGATTGCAAATGCGAACCATGACCTCGCATTTGCGAGGTCTGAGGCCTGCAACACAGCTGAACATACCAGCTATTTTTCTATGTTCCAATTCAATCTGTAAGCTATCCAAAACTCAGCCGATCCCTCGGGGCTCCAAACCAAACATGCACATAAGTCTGAAAACATCATATGAACTTGCTCGCGTGATCAAATCGCAAAAATAATATCTAGAACTATGAATTCAACACCAAAACTCATGAAATTTTCAAGATAGTTTGAAAATTTCTATTTTCTCAACCAAAGGTCTGAATTACATCTAATCACTTCCGTGTTTCACCAAATTTCACAGATAAGGTCTAAATAAAATAACGGACATGTACCAGGCTTCAAAATGAAAATACGGGCCCGATACCAACAAGATCAAATCTTTTAAACTATTACATTTTCAGTCTTATCAATTTCTTTCAAAAATTTATTTCTCGGGCTAGGGACCTCGGAATTCGATTCCGGGCATACGCACATGTCCCATATTTTACTATGGACCCTCCGTGACAGTCGGAATATAGGTCCGGGTCCGTTTACCCAAAACATTGACTGAAGTCAACAAAAATCATCTTTTTAAGCTAAAAATCATCATTTCTTAATTTTTTTCACATAAAGGCTTTCCGGATACACGCCCGGATGGAGCACGCAAATCGATGAGGGATAAAATGAGGTTTTCAAGGCCTCGGAACATGGAATCATATTCTAAAACAGAAGATGACCTTTTGGGTCATCACAGATTCTACCATATCAGTACCTAATATTCAATAAGTACAGTTAAATCAACAACTCAAATCGCAATAACCTTTACGATTGACGAATAAGAAGTTGAATCAGAAAAGAAGGTCCATACCAAATTGAGGACTCACATATTTAATATTTCACAATAACACAAGTCCGGCAAATGACAATTAAAAGGTGTAAGTAAGTCAATTAAGGCAATAACAGCGAGTCATGAAAGCATGAAAAGGTCTAATATTTTTAAAGGGAGAAACAATGATTAGCAAGTAGAAAATAAAGCATGGAAGGCACTTAGAGCACATAACAGTTAAGGCATGGAAGGAAATAATTAAGTAAAAGCGGAAAATCAGGGAAACAAGTAATTCGGTAGCGTATAGGCACTCGTCACCTCGCATATACGCCGCAAGACATGAAATTCACATAGCACATAGTCCGAGGGTTCCGAATTCCCTCAAATCAAGGTTAAACTCAACACTTACCTTGCTCCAAAATCGACTCAAAGTTCAACCATGGCTTTGCCTTTCGAACAAGCCTCCTAACCAACCAAATCTAGCAAATTATCAACCAAAATTCAACATAAGCCTTAGGAACTACCAACAAATGCAAAAGATTCAATTTAGGTCTTTATTTAAAAAGTCAACAAAAGTAACTCTCGGGTCTGCTTGGTCCAAACCCAAAATTCAGACCAAAACCCGATTACCCATTCACCCCGAGCCCGGTTAAGTAATTTATTTCAAAATCCGACCTGAATTTAAAGTCTAAATTCCAATCTTACAAAAATTTCTAATTCTACCCAAATCCCCAATTACTACCATGAAAATCTTATATTTTAGGTTGAAATCTCATGAAATGTAATGGGTAATTGAAAGAAAGTAGGTTAGAATCACTTACCAATGAATTGGGGAAGAAGGGCTCATTGGAAAATTGCGAACCTGAGGGGATCGCAAATGCAACCCCAGATCTCCCAATTGCGAAAGTCTACCCCCAGCCCCTGCTCGCAAATGCGAAGCTTCCTTCACAAATGTGAGGCTTGCATTTACGATCCAGGCCTCACAAATGCGAGATCTGCATCAGACACCAGAAACCAGTAATTGTTTCTAAGTTATAACCATCCGTAGCTTATCTGAAACTCACCTGAGCCCTCGGGACTCCAAACCTATCACGACCCCAGTTCGCCCTACGTGAACTATCGTGACGGCACCTAGTCTCTACGACTAGGTAATCCTAAAACAATTGCGGAAAGGAAATAATTAAAAATTGAGATAAAAAAATGAAACAGTGTTTATGATGTCGTCTGGCATATAAAAATATAAGAATCTCAACCTAACACCCCCAAAATCCGGAAGCCCATGAATCACAAGATAAGAGATACATAAAAAGCTCTACTCCAGGAATGTCTATCAAAAGGAAAATACATAAGGGCTATATTAGTACAGAAAAATAGAAAGGGGCTCCTCGGTCTGGGGACGTGGCAGATATACCTCGAAATCTGTACAAAAGCGCCTTGCCTCAAGGATGATAAAACTGAGTGGAAGTACCTGGATCTGCACATGAAAAATATGTGCAGAAAGGGCATAAGTACACCACAGCGATACTCAGTAAGTGCCAAGCCTAACCTCGGTCGGGTAGTGACGAGATAGGTCAGGGCCCTACTGAGGTTAAATGAAATATAAGGTATAACCGTGTAGAATAAGATGACATAATTAAGTACAATAGTAAGAAATAACACAGGAGAAAAAGAACAACAGCTACCACAGAGACAAAATAATCACAAAAGTTATACAGCTCAACACAGAGATAACAACCGCTGATTTCCCAGGATACCATCCTATATCCCCAAATATAAATATCCGGTGGATCTCCCGGGATACCGTCCCGTAGTCCAACTCATAATGCGCGGGGATCTCCCGGAGTACCGATCCGTAGTCCCAATGTAAATACTAAGTACATGGGGAATCTACCGGGTGTAGTCCCATAGTTCCAATATAAAAGTGCAAGGGGATCTCCCGGAATACCGATTTGTAGTCCCAAAGTAAACATGCAGGGGGATCTCTCGGGATACCGTCTCGTAGTCCCAAAGTAAACACACAGCAACAACAAGAAGAATACACAGTTCAATTTAAATTCCATTCCAAGGTAAAATAGGTATTTCTATCCTAGCATGCTACACATAATTCAAATAAGGCAGTTTGAGCAAGTAAAGAAATTAAGTCAATTAAACATGCTTCCCTAAGCTAACAACATGCTTAAATTGCAAGTAGTATAAACAGGAAAAGAAACACAATTATAATTACTTAATAAAAAATCGGATTTTCAACAATTAACACAAGTATACACTCGTTACCTCACGTACAAGGCATTTCAAATATCAATAATACAAAATCTTAAGGGGAGTTCCCCCACACAAGGTTAGGCAAGCCACTTACCTCGAACCATCTCCAAATCAACCCGAAACCACGTTCTTTCCATGAGTACTCGACTCCAAATAGCCCAAATCTATTCAATTCAATTGCATAATGTAAATAACACTTCAAGTAACTGATTCAACAAATAAGTTCTAAGCTAATACAAAAAATTTGATAACATGACCAAAACTCCCCTCGGGCCCATATCTCGGAATCGGGTAAAATATACATTTTTAGAATCCTTGTACTCTCACGAGTCTAACCAAACCAAAATTATCCTAATCCAATATCAAATTCCCAATCAAAACTCGCAATTTAGGTCTAAGAAATTTCCCCAAATTTCTCCCAATTTTCATCCCAAATCCAAAATTGAATGACAAAACTAAGATTAGATTATAGGAATACAACTAGAAAGGGATTAGGAATCATTACCCACTGATTTTCTCTTCAAAATCCTCCCAAAATCGCCCTCTCCCGAGCTCCAAATCAATTTTCTAACTTTTGAAACTAAACCCTCAAAATTCTTATTTCTGCCCAGCCAATCCGCATCTGTGGTCCAATTTCTGCATTTGGGAGACCACTTTTGTGATCTAGGGAACCGCTTCTGCGATTTCCACTTAAATCCCATTCGTCGCACCTAAGACCCAGAATCCGCATCTGTGGTCCAGCAGGTGCGGTACCTCTTCTGCTTCTGCCGTTTCAGCTCTTCTTCCTCCTGGCCGCTTCTGCGGCTTGATTCCGTATCTGCGGGAGTTGCACCTACGACCTCTCAACCGCAGATGCTGTTATGACAGCAGCCATAAACTTCAGTTGCAACTCCAAATTCCTAACTTTCCGTCAATCATCTGAAATCATCCCGAGGCCCCCGGGGCCTCAACCAAAAGAACAAATAAGTCATATACCACTATCCAAATTTATACCAATACTTAAAACACCTAAAACAACATTGAAACATCGAATTAACCATGGATTCAAGCCTAAGAACTCCAAAAACTCTCAATTTACGCTTTCGATCAAAAAGTCTAACAAACCTCATCTGAATGACCTGAAATTTCACACACACGTCACATTCAACACTACAGAGCTACTTCAACTTCCGGAATTCCATTCCTACCCCGATATCAAAATCTCATCGAACCGGAAACTTCAAAAATTCAACTTTCGGCATTTCAAAGCTAAATTAGCTACGAACTTCTCAAACATAATTCGAACACGCCCCTAAGCCCGAAATCACCGAACAGAGCTAACGGAACTGTCGGAATTACATTCTGAGATCGTCTTCACACTGATCCAACTACAGCGCAAATTCTACGACTTAAACTCTCACTTAGGGACTAAGTATCCCAAAACTCTCCCAAACTCCAAATAAACCCTCCCGACAACTCACAATAGCAGAAACAAACACGGGGAATGCAGTTAATAGGGGATCGGGGCATTAATTCTTAAAACAACCGGCCAGGTCATTACATCCTCCTACACTTAAACATTCATTCATCCTTTAACGAGCATAGAGACATACCTAAAGTAGTGAAAAGATGAGGTTAACGGCTGCGCATATCCTGCTTGGTCTCCCAGGTCGCCTCCTCGACCGGCTGACCCTGCCACTGAACCTTTACTGATTCAATATTCTTTAACATCAGCTTTCAAACTTGTCTGTCCAATATCTCCACTGGCTCCTCAACATAACATATATCCTTGTCCAACTGGACTGAACTGAAATCTAACACATGCGACGGATCACCGTGATACCTCCGGAGCATCCAAACATGAAATATCGGATGAACTCCTGCCAAGCTGGGAAGTAAGGCAAGCTCATAAGCAACCTCCCCAACATGCCGCAATATCTCAAAAGGACCAATAAACCTTGGTCTCAACTTTCCTTTCTTCCCGAATCTCATAATGCCCTTCATAGGCGAAACCCGAAGCAGAACCCGCTCTCCAACCATATAAGAAACATCATGAACCTTCCGGTCCGCATAACTCTTTTGTCTGGACTAGGCTGTACGGAGTCTATCCTAAATCACCTTAACCTTCTGCAAAGCATCCTGAACTAAGTCTATGCCCAGTAATTGTCACGCCCCGAACTTGGGAGGCGAGACCGGTACCCAGTGCCTCACCTATCTTTGCGTACCAACTTGCAACTAAGGGACTCTAAACATATGATGTCATACTTTGGCCATGGGCCACATACAAGACGACTACGAATGCTGACTAAATGTTAATATAAAACTGGGCCTACAAGGCCGTCATAGTTATTACAGCTGACAAACCAACCAAATATACATACAAGGCCTAAAAGCCCAACATACTGCACCAACTGACAGGATATGTCTACAAGCCTCTACTAATGGATATACTGTGATCGGAACAGCTCTCTGACCTACTCATAACATATATACGTATATATACAATATGTACATAAGGTTCTATACCCAGAAACTCCGAAAGGCATGAAGCTTACCGATCAAGCTGAACTTGGGCAACACTTAATGAAGAGGCCAACCCGTCTATCTGTCTGAACCTGCACGCATGAAATGTAGCGCCCCCAAAAAAGGGACGTCAAATAATGTATCGAGTATGTAAAGCAATATACTGAAAGCTTAAACTGAACTGATAATATAATAACTACAAGTAGCTAGAAGTCAAAGATAATCTGAAGATATGCCTACCTGCTAATATTGACTCATCTCTCAGAATATAGTAAGTAAAATAGTTGTCCGGGCCTATAAGGCTCGGTATATATATAACTGCTTTGTTGTAGTAGGCTGACTCATAGACGCTCGGCCATACTAGGCTCTGTATCTTGATCAATTGGTCTCGCTCATAGGCGCTCGGCCATAGTAGGATCGGTATATAACTTACCATCTGATCAGAGGTTGCCCAATAGGGGCTTGCCCATCGATTATAGCTTGATGGTAATAAAATTACTTTAATACTGTATATATAAATTCTATTCTCTCTTGACTGGAAGAAGAAAAATACTCAATTGAATATGAAGTCCCGAAAAAGAGAATATTGTAACTTACAAAACTAGAAAAATATACATAATTTGCGAGACTAGCAAAATATACCTAAATTCCGGGATATGAATTTTTCTTTATGCCTCGTTATCAAACTTGTGTAATTACGAGATCATGCAAAATGAAAGAAGAGCTTAGCCTTAACATACCTGGGGTAAATAAAAATCCGTATGATATTCTTGAAAAAGGTTGCACTATATTCCTTTAGAATCGCAAAATCTCACATTGCTATGGAGCTAAGAAATCCAGTTGGAATTGTTTCGTTTAAAAATTAATGTCGTTCTTTGTTGGAATAAAATTTCCTGTTCTTTCTAATCAAATGGAGACGACAATCCATTCTTGAATTTGTTTGGATTTAGAAATAAGTATTCTAATCAATGAAGACTACAATCCATTCTTGAATTGATTTGGACTTTGTACGTAAGTGTCATTGCAAATGACACTTAGATGCCACCTTTTAAATTGTGAGCTAAGTCATTCCAATTGCATGGTGGGCTACCACATCATGTAATTTAAAACTTATCCAATATATCCTCAATTAATTAGGTAATGTCCTGTTACCCGGTAATTAATCAATTACCCGTAAAATTGGTCATCTAGTACCTTTTATAATACTAGTCCATAAATACTGGGTATTTTAGCTCGGGCCGTATTTTATCCCAAAATGCCAAACTTGGACAAAATTATTTTCTTTGACTTGCTCCCCCTTTCACCTTCATGAATTTAGTAATCGCTTGTGAAATAGCATAATCCTTATAATCTCCAATTAATCTTTTACTTGGACTGAAGACAATTACCTTATGACAAATTTAACATAAAATACTTCAGGGTGCAACATCGTCGTAACTTAATACTGCGAAGCATGACATCACCGTAATGTAATACTGCTGGGTGCAACACTGTCGTAACTTAATACTGCGAAGCGTAACATCACCGTAATGTAATACTGCTAGGTGCAATCCTTTCGTAACTTAATACTGCAAAGCATAACATCATCGTAATGTAATACTGCAAGGCATAATATCATCGTAATATAATACTGCAGGACATAACATTATCGTTATATTGCGGGGTGTAACATCATTCACCCCTTTGGAACATCATCGAATGTTGACTGATGCACTTATCATTTTCATAACCTATATCTTCCGAATACTTTAGAACTTCCCTTGCCATCTAGGCGACTATTCTGTGAATGAGTCCAAAGTCTAGGGCATTCCCCCCCCCCCCTTTTGGCCTCCTTCTCACACCACAACTTGAAGTCGGAATCCTTCCAATCTCGTAACTATTGCTACCTTTCATCATGCAGCCTGTAAAATTTTGACCTTGTAAGTGTGCCCAATCTCTAGGCTTCATATGTAGAGCTTGATAAGATGTCCCTTTGGGCATCTATGAGTATACTGAAGTTCTTCGCTTGGTACTTTGTTGAATTCACGAATATTTATCTCATTGCATAGGTCCGTTTAGCCATCCGTATGAATTTACTGCCATAACTCTTATTTTAATTTATCATTGCTGAGGTATGCTGCCAAATGCCAACTTACTCTCGTTGCTTATTCCATATGTATAAATTTAAGTCCTTTAATGCTTCCTTATTACTGCTCATCTTTTGAATGACGGCCTAATCTCATCTCATACTTTATGATTTTTGTCCATCCATTGTTGATTCACCTAAATATTGATCTACAATATACCACTGATAACTTGAAACTTTTTACGTAATATTTTGCCCCTAGAGCTTACGTTACATCAAGGAATATTCGAAGTGATTCCCATAATCGTATTTCATAGTGTCTCAATGTGATTCACCTTATGGGGGGTATCCTAATTTCGTGTCGCCAGCAAAATATTTTCTCCTTCTCGTCTTTTTTTTTATTTTTCAAATCATTATTCAAACGAAGGCCCAAAACATCATCCTTTAGCTGTCACAATTATACCCTCAATTTATTACCAAGTCAGCATTTCATTCCTTGTAAATGCTATTAATCTTAGACTCCTTTGAGTTCACTTAGGCTATACTGAACTTTCAATAACTTAGAGAAACCATTATCTCTCTTGTTTTCATGGACTTAATCCTGAGGACTTATCCATTCTCGTCACCTTTTTACTTGCCTTTCTTCATCCTTACTCATATTTCCTTAAAATATTGTCGCTTTGCCATACTTTAGCTTGCGACCTATACATATCCATTTATACTACTCGCACCTTTCCTTTAACTTGCTTGCACCATAGATTTCCTTATGTTATTCTGGAACGTCAAGCGAAACATTATATCGTCTCCAACTTTTCTCTATTCTCTTAGCTAGATCTCTCAGTACTTAGAAACCATAGGCTAGAAGACATGCCGCCGATGATGCCGCTATCCTTCCCGGTTATTGGTTCCCCAGGCTTATAGCCTTTTATCTTAAGTATGGACTATTCACAATCTTCTGCCTTTGAGTATCTCGTACGTTGTTCACCTTTACCTTACTTACCTTAAAATCTCGCATCATATCTTCTATCTCTTTCCCGACCTCCCTTTCACCTAGGTGTAATTCACGTCCATAACTTAAAGCTCTATTATAATGCTCGCACCTCTGGTACATACACAATCTGGTGGGAGCTTCATACTAACTTCTTATGAGGCTGGTACTTCTTCTAACTGGATTCCTTGTATAGCCATTATAGATTATGGTTGTTGTGTTATTTCTCTTGTACATCTGATATTAAGAGTGATTCTGTCATGTTCTCAAGCACAACTTCTATAATTTCTCTAGGTCCAATAATCAGACTCCTGATTTACTGAGGTTATGTAATTCTTTAGTTTCTTTTTCTTCTAATTAGGCTTTATGTAGGCTCAACCTATCTTCCGATCTGTGGCTCATGGCATTTAGTTATTACTTTCGCCTTTTATGGATGCTATAGAAAACCATGATATAGTCTTCTAATGATTCATTCCTTTGTCTATGAGCTAGACCGAATTCCTTTTTTTTGCTTATACCGGAGTCTTCTACGGCTGATCCTTAATCGAATAATTCCTTTCGTTCCATTTCAGCTTTCTTCAAATTTAGGCAATTGCTTCTCTTGGTCCTTTTGCCCCCTTTTGCGTGCATACTTAGCTTATCTGAGTTATCTCGCATGCTGAAGTTTTTATGCAACTCATATGACCTCGAATATTGCTTTTAATTTTACTTCCCATTCATTAGTCGCGGTAGGTGCCACTTTCTTTTAGAGTGCATACAATTTGTAGTTAAACTGTTGTTACACAATCCTTTCCTCCTTAGGTCACTGTGCTTTGGTTGAAACCTTCTTCCTTATTTTCTTAGCTAGTCTTTTGTTGTAGTACTTAGGGAGAACCCTTGACTCTCGTAAAGATGTGAGCTTATTACATTGTATACTCGTTGGACCTCCTGATGTCCTTCCTTGCCTATACTTATCCGTAGTTACTTACCTCCATGCCTTGGAGCTTGTGGGTTGCTTCTGAACTGATATTTTGATTGTCCTCCCAGTGGAACTCTATTTTATTTTCGTAGCACTCATACGGTACCTTTTTAACGTCCCCATATGAATATATCTCAAGTATTATAATGTAATATTGTGAGGCTGAATTCCCCATGTTGAGGTTCACTCTGTTTATCTTGCATGATCTATTGATTAGTCTGTAACCTCTTGTCTTGTAATGACTAGGCTCTTCCTGAATCAACAACTAACTATTCGTTGGCCTATTATCATATCCATATTCCACGTAATCTTTTTTTTGGGTATTTCCATGTCTTAACTTACCTTACGTACTGGCTCCTTATCTATGAATAATATCCCGTGCAGGAACCCTTACTTACTTTTGGATAAGTGCAACCTCTTCCCTTTCTCATTTTTTTTCATTCTTCCTTTATTATTCCATATTCCACCCTTTAGGGGAGTACTAAGACTTGGAGCTATGACGGCCTACTTATAGATGTTTTTTTCCTCTTCATCTTTAGTGTCCTTTCACATTATCAATGGCCCTTACTCACCTTGCGGTAATCCTTCTGGACCAAGGATAACAAAATCTCTCATGCCCGATAGTGACACTTAGTGTGACTGGCACATACAGTCTCTTAAACTTAACTTTGCTCACCTTGCTTGCTTTAGGGAAGCGTCTCCTTGAATGACCATTTTATGAATTCATCATGGATCTTCTTCTGTTGTCCATTCTATTATTGCCGAAATGCAATCTGAAATTCTCATGATGCTGACTATTATCAAATCACTCAGTCCCTTGCTCATGTTTAGTTTATCTTATTCACTAGTCCATACTGATTTCTATTACTCTAGGGTCTAACTTTTCCTTTTATTAATCACGTTAGAGTCGCGAACTTATTTCTCGTAATGAGGATGTGAGTGTATACTCTTTTGTTGTCTTAAGGTCCATCACCTTTCGTCTCTTTCTTCATTTGACTATAGGTTCTGTAACACTCTACCGTTATCATCCATGTATCACACCTTATTCATAATGCTTCCTTATATCTCTTCTCATTACTCTGCTATTATTTCTGCATATCCCTTTACTTGTGAAAACTTCAACACGACATTCTTTCGCTTTTAGCTCTCCTTGCTTCATTCATCGGCTCTTCGGGTTGCTCAACGTTCTCTCCCTACTAGGAACGAGGGTCACGCTAAGGTTATATTTATCCCTTCCAAGCTTTCAGTGCCTATAATCTGAATTTTTTTCTTGATCATGCCAGTATTCACATCTAGTTGTAATATTCTAGAGTGCACCATCTGGGTTTCTTACAAGGAGGTCTATTAGCACATTTGCAATATCCTTCAGCAATGTCAACCAACGCAAGCAATCCATTCACCAATTTGGGTTACCCTAACCCCAGACGGATCTCGATATCCCGTCCTTCTCTTAACTATACCTGTTAGCCCCTACATGGCATAACTGAAATGGGTGTGACAAATTGTACATACCTCTGTTACTGTTGAATATAACTCAAAAAGCTTATGTTCCTCTACCTGAATTATAAACACTGTTAACCTTCATTAACTGGTGCCTCGTACCCTTCTTTATCTTTCTTCTTTTGCTTGTTGAAACTTGTATTTATCTTGTTAATCTCTCATTGACTTTTACCATAAAGGTGAATAGGCATTCTTGCCTTACGACTTCTTATCAGGAAGCTTACATCTTTCAGTACACCCATGATCTGCTAAAGACCTCATATTTACTAATCGTAAGCATCATACAGAAATCGAATTCCTCTGACTCAGCTCTTCCACAACTATCTCTTTTTCCAACCATCTTTCTGGATATAGGTATCGTTTTATTATGAATAAAAAAAAGAATTTCGAAATTTGAATTCTTATAAGTGAGCTCTAACACACGATCTAGAGTAAGAAGAAAGGGCGACAATCCTAAATGCCATGTAGCCTCCTACTTATAAGTGTGGTCCACGACACACCCACAAACAAGACTCTACTAGACACGGCTTGTAGACTCCCTAGGACAGAACTGCTCTGATACCACTTTTGTCACACCCCGAACTTGGGGGGCGAGACCGGCACCCAGTGCCTCACCTATCCTTGCGTACCAACTTGCAACTAAGGGACTCTGAACATATAATGTCATACTTTGGCCATGGGCCACATTGCAAGATGACTGCGAATGCTGACTAAATGTCAATATAAAACTGGGTCGACAAGGCCGTCATAATTATTAGAGCTGACAAACCAACCAAATATACAACAAGGCCTAAAAGCCCAACACACTACACTAACTAATAGGATATGTCTACAAACCTCTACTGATGGATATACTGTGATAGGAATAGCTCTCCGACCTACTCATAACATATATACGTATATATAAAAGATGTACATAAGACTCTAGACCCGGAAACTCCGAAAGACATGGAGATTACCGATCAAGCTTAACTCGGGCAACACTTAATGAGGAGGCCTACCCGTTTGTCTATCTGAACCTGCACGCATGAAATGCAGCGCCCCCAGAAAAGGGACGTCAGTACGAAATAATGTACCGAGTATGTAAGGCAATATACTTAAAGCTGAAGCTGAACTGATAATATAATAACTACAAGTAGTTGGAGGTCAAAGATAATCTGAAGATATGCTTACCTGCTGATACTGACTCAACTCTCTCAATATAGTAAGTAAAATAATTGTTCGACCCTATAAGGCTCGATATATATATATATATATAAGGCTCGGTATATATATAACTGCTATGCCATAGTAGGCTCACTCATAGGCGCTCGGCCATACTAGGCTCTGTATCTCGACCAACTGGGCTCACACATAGGCACTCGGCCACAGTAGGATCGGTATATAACTTACCATCTAATCAGAGGTTGCCCAATAGGGGCCTGCCCATCGATTATAGCTCGATGGTAATACAAATACTTTAATACTGTATATATAAATTCTCTACTCTCTTGACTGGAAGAAGTAAACTACTCAATTGAATATGAAGTCCCGATAAGGAGAATATTGTAACTTACAAAACTAGAAAAATATACGTAATTTGCGACATTAGCAAAATATACATAAATTCCGGGATATGAATTTTTCTTTACGCCTCATTATCAAACTCAGGTAACTATGAGATCATGCAAAATAAAAGAAGAGCTTAGCCTTAACATACCTTGGGTAAGGAAAAATCCATATGATATTCTTGAAAAAGGTTATACCGTATTCCTTTAAAATCACAAAATCTCACGTTGCTATGGTGCAAAGAAATCCCGTTGGAATTGTTTTATTTCAAAATTAATGTCGTTCTTTGTTGGAATGAAATTTCCTGTTCTTTATAATCAAATGAAGACTACACCCCATTCTTGAATTTGTTTGGATTTAGAAAGAAGTATTCTAATCAATGAAGACTACAATCCATTCTTGAATTGATTTGGGCTTTGTACGTAAGTGTCATTGCAAATGACACATAGATGCCACCTTTCAAATTGTGAGGTGAGTCATTCCAATTGCATAGGGGTTGCCACCTCATGCAATTTAATACTTATCCATTATATCCTCAATTAATTAGGTAATGTCCCGTTACCTGATAATTAATCAATTACCCGCAAAATTGAGAATTATTCCTACTTACTTAAAATTTTACTCACTTTATACATACCGTAACACCTTACTAGCATGGTCATGTAGTACCTTGTATGACATTAGTTCATAAATACCGAGTATTTTAGCTAGGGTCGTATTTTACCTCAAAATGCCAAACTTGGAAAAAAATTATTTTCTTTGACTCGCCTTTCACCTTCATGAATTTACTAATCGCTTGTGAAATAACATAATCCTTATAATATCCAATTAATCTTTTACTTGGACTGATATCAATTACCTTACGATAAATTTAACGTACAATACTTCAGGGTGCAACATCGTCATAACTTAATACTATGAAGCGTGACATCACCGTAATGTAATATTGTTGGGTGCAACACTGTCATAACTTAATACTGCGAAGCGTAACATCACCGTAATGTAATGTTGTTGGGTGCAATACTGGCATAACTTAATACTGCAATGCGTAACATCATCGTAATGTAATACTGCAAGGCATAATATCATCGTAATGTAATACTATAGGACGTAACATTGTCGTAATATTGCTGGGTGTAACAATAATCTAGCCTCACCCGGCTCAAACCAACCCACCGGGGATCTACACCACCTACCATATATAGCCTCATATGGTGCCACCTGAATGCTGGACTGATAGTTGTTGTTGTAAGCAAACTCCGCCAATGGAAAGAACTGATCCCAAGGCCATCCAAACTCAATCACACACGCACGGAGCATATCCTCAAGAATCTGAATAGTGCGCTTGGACTGTCCGTCCGTCTGAGGGTGAAATGTTGTACTCAACTCCACCTGAGTACCCAACTCATATTGTACAGCCCTCCAGATTCGTGATGTGAACTTAGTACCTCTATCTAAAATGATGGAAACTGGAATACCATGCAGATGAACAATCTCCCGGATATAAATCTCCACCAACCGCTCCGAAGAATAGGTAGTACACACAGGAATGAAGTGTACAGACTTGGTCAGCCGATCCACAATCACCCAAATAGCATCGAACTTCCTCAAAGTTCATGGGAGCCCAACTACAAAGTCCATGGTGATCTGCTCCCACTTCCACTTCGGAATCTATATCTGCTGAAGCAACCCACCCGGTCTCTGGTGAAGATACTTCACCTACTGATAATTGAGGCACCGAGCTACAAACCCAACTATATCTTTCTTCATCCGCCTCCACCAATAGTGATGCCTCAAATCCTGGTACATCTTTGCGGCACCCGGATGAATGGAATATCGCAAATTGTGGGCCTCCTCTAAAATCAACTCCCGAAGCCCATCAACATTGGGTACACATATCCGACCCTACATCCTCAATACCCCATCATCACCAATAGTCACATCTCTGGCATCACTGTGCTGAACCTTGTCCTTGAGTACAAGCAAATGAAGGTCATCAAACTGACACTCCCTGATACGATCAAATAAGTAAGACCGAGAATTCACGTAAGCTAGAACCCGACTGGGCTCCAAAAGATCCAATCTCACAAACTAGCTGGCTAAGCTCTGAACATCCATTTCCATGGGCCTCTCCGCTACTGGTAAATAATCCAAACTCCCCAAACTCTCTGCCTGATGACTCAAAGCATCGGTTAACACATTGGCCTTGCCCGGGTGATACAAAATAGTGATATCATAGTCTTTCAGCAGCTCTAACCACCTCCTTTAGCGCAAATTAAGATCCTTTTTCTTGAAAAGATTCTGCAAACTCCGGTGATCAGTATAAATCTCATAAGGCACACCGTACAAATAATGACTCCAGATCTTCAAGGCGTGAACAATAGCACCTAACTCAAGATAATGGACATGATAATTCTTCTCATGTACCTTCAATTGTCTGGACGTGTAGGCAATCACCCTACTGTCGTGCATCAATACTGCTCCAAGGCCAATCCTCAAGGCATCATAATAGACAGTATAACACCTCGAACCTATAAGCAATATCAAAATTGGGGTTGTAGTCAAAGCTGTCTTGAGCTTCTGAAAGCTCGCCTCATACTCTTCCATCCACTGGAACGGAGCACCCTTCTGGGTCAGCCTGGTCATATGGGCTACAATCGATGAAAACCCCTCAACAAAATGATGGTAGTAACCCGCCAAGCCAAGAAAACTGCGGATCTCTGTAGCTGAGGATGGTCTGGGCCAACTCTACACTGCCTCCACTTTCTTCAGATCCACCTGAATACCCTCACTCGATACCACGTGGCCTAAGGATGCCACGGAATCCAACCAAAACTCACATTTTGAGAACTTTGCATATAACTTCTTTTCCCTCAAAGTTTGAAGCACAATCCTCAGGTGTTGCTCATGATCTTCCCGACTTCGGTAATATACCAGAATATCATCAATAAAGACAATGAGGAATGTGTCAAGATATGGCCGGAACACACTGTGCATCAAATGCATAAAGGCTGCTAGGGCATTGGTCAACCCAAATGACATAACAAGGAACTCGTAATGGCCATACTGAGTCCTGAAAGCAGTCTTTGGGATATCTAGCTCCCGAATCTTCAACTGATGGTAACCTGAACGCAAGTCAATCTTAGAGAACACTCGTGCACCCTGTAGATGGTCAAACAAATCACTAATACGAGACAAAGGATAACGGTTCTTCACTGTAACTTTGTTCAACTGGCGATAATCAATGCACATACGCATAGAACCATCATTTTTCTTCACAAACAAGACAAGATCACCCCAAGGTGATACACTGGGCCGAATGAAACCCTTATCAAGCAATTCCTGTAACTGATCCTTCAACTCAAGAGGGGCCATACGATACGGCCTGGCAACAGATGAATGCCAAAATCAATATCTCTATTGGGCGGCATGCCCAGAAAAATAGCTGGAAACACATCAAGAAAATCACGTACTACTGGGACTGAATCAATTGTAGGGGTATCAATACTGACATCTCTCACATAAGCTATATATGCGTCATACCTCTTCTCAACCATACGCTGAGCCTTAAGGAAAGAAATAACTCTACTGGAAATATGATCTAAGGTACCCCTCCACTCTACTCGCGGTACACTTGTCATAGCCAGAATCATGATTTTGGCGTGACAATCAAGAATAGCATAATGGGGCAACAACCAGTCCATGCCCAATATAAAATCAAAATCTATCATGCTGAGCAATAATAAATCGGCTCTGGTCTCAAAACCACTAAGAGAAACCACACACGAACAATAAACACTGTCCACAACAAGAGAATCTCCCACAGGAGTAGAAACATAAATAGGGGAACTCAAATAATCCCGAGATACACCCAAATGCGGAGCAAAATAAGAAGACACATAAGAATAGGTGGATCCTAGATCGAATAAAATCGATGCATCTCTATGACATACCAGGACAATACCCGTGATGACAGAATCGGAGGCGACAGCCTCGGTACGGGCAGAAAGGGCATAATATCTAACATGGCCTCCCCCTATAGGAAGACCTCCACCTCTAGTTGGCTGAGCAGGTGGGGTAGCAACTAGAGCTGTAACCATAGCCTAATAACTCTGCGGGGCACATTGTGGCTGAGAAGTCTGTGGACGTGCACCCCTCCTAAGTCTGTGGCAATCCCTCACCATATGGCATGTTTCACCACACTCAAAACAAGCTCCGGGAGGACATGGCAGCTGTGACTGGCTGGGTCCAGGTCTGCAGGACTGACCACTGAAAGCACCCTGCACAGGAGGTGTACTAGATACTGGAGGTGCATAATAAGGCTCCTGATGCCTAGGAGGACCTACAATACCACTAGCTACTGGAAGAGCTGAATGAACAAGGCGACTCATATAACCCCTACCATGACGACCTGCAGCTGGGGCACGAGCACCAGAATAATGGCCCGACTCTCGAGACCTCTTGGCATCCCTCTCCTCTCTATCCCTAACATGCATACCCTCAATCCTCCTAGCAATGCTCACCACTTGCTGATAAGAAATATCCATCTCCAACTAACGAGCCATGCTAGACCTGATGCTGGGAATAAGCCCCTCAATAAACCGACAAACCCTCTCGCGAACGGTAGAAACTAAGGCTGGGGCATGTCTAGCCTAGCTAGTATAACGGACATCATACTCCGAGACAGTCATAGTACCCTAGCGCAAATGCTCAAACTCTACGCGCCATGCATCCCGAGGCTCTAAGGGACATATTCCCTCAAGAACATATCTAAAAACTAAGTCTAAGTCAGGGAAGCAGCCTCATCCGAACTGTCTAACTCATAGGTGTGCCACCACTCATAGGCGGCTCCTCGAAGCTGGAAGGTAGTGAAGGAAACCCCGCTCAATCCTGATATACCCATGGTACGGAGAATACGGTGGCAATCATCTAGAAATCCCATAGCATCATCTGATGCTAGACCACTGAATACAGGAGGCTTGTACTTCTTGAACCTCTCAAGCCTCAGCTGCTCATCCTCGAAAACTGTTGCCCTGTCCTCTGGCTGATTTGGAACTGCAGGCTGTACAGGAATGATCTCTGGAACCTGATCAACATGCACTTGCTGCTTAGGAGTGCGGGCGGTAGGAGTCTGTGCTCCTCCTCCGGCCTGAGATGTAGTTGTAGCAAGAGGAAGCAACCCTGCCTAAGCCAGAGTGGTGTACATGCTCATGAACTGCGCAAGAGTCTCCTGGAGCGCTGGAGTAGTAGTAGCAGTAGGCGTATTAGGTGCCTGGACTCCGGCTGGAACTGCTGGTGGTACCTCGGTGGCAGCTCACACAGGTGCTCTAGATGCACCGTGTGTGCGTCCTCGGCCTCTACCTCGGCCCCAGCCTCTAACGGCTCCAGTAGGGGGCGCGGGTGCCTGATCATCTCTGGTAGCACGTGTCCTCACCATCTATGAGAGAATAGAAGACAGAAGTTTAGAATTGTAATATCAAAATCTCACACGACAAGGAAATCAAATGAAGTGGAATTTTCCTAACAGTTACATAGCCTCTTGTAGATAAGTACAAACGTCTCCGTACCGATCTGCAAGACTCTAATAAACCGGCTTGTAATTCATGACTCCTATGAACCTAGAGATTTGATACCAACTTGTCACGACCCCAGTTCGCCCTCCGTGAGCTATCGTGATGGAACCTAGTCTCTATGACTAGGTAAGCCTAAAAAATGCGGAAAAAGATTAATTGCGGAAAGAAAATAATTAAAAATCGAGATAACAAAATAAAATAGTGTTGAAGATGCCGCATGGCATATAACAATATAAGAATATCAACCTAACAACCCCAAAATCCGAAACCCCATGAATCACAAGCTAAGAGATATATAAAAAGCTCTAACTCTAGGAATGTCTATCAAAAGGAAAATATAAAAGGGCTATACTAGTATAGAAAAATAAAAAGGGACTCATCGGTCTGCAGACGCGGCAGATATACCTCAAAGTCTCTACAAAAGTGCTTTGCCTCAAGGATGATAAGACTGAGTGGAAGTAACTGGATTTGCACATGAAAACATGCGCAGAAAGGGCATGAGTACACCACAGCGGTACTCAGTAAGTGCCAAGCCTAACCTCGGTCGGGTAATGACGAGGAATGTCAGGGACATACTAAGGCTAAATGAAATACAAGGTATAACAGTGTAGAATAAGATTGCATAATTAAGTACAATAGTAAGAAATAACACAGGAGAAAAAGAACAACAACAGTTACCACAGAGACAAAATAATCACAGAAGGTATATAGCTCAACACAGAGATAACAATCGAGGATCTCCAAGGATACCATCCTGTAGCCCCAAATATAAATATCCGATGGATCTCCCGAGATACCATCCCGTAGTCCAACTCATAATGCGCGGGGATCTTCCGGAGTACCGATCCGTAGTCCCAATGTAAATACTCAGAACAGGGGGAATCTACCAGGTGCTGTCCCGTAGTTCTAATACAAAAGTGAAGGGGGAGCTCCCAGAATACTGATCCGTAGTCCCAAAGTAAATATGCATGGGGATCTCCCGGGATACCGTCCTGTAGTCCCAAAGTAAACACACAACAACAACAATAAGAATATACAGTTCAATTTAAATTCCATACCAAGGTAAAACAGGTATTTCTAGCCTAGCATGCTGCACATAATTCAAATAAGGCAGTTTGAGCAAGTAAAGCAATTAAGTCGATTAGACATGCTTCCCTAAGCTAACAATATGCTTAAATTGCAAGTAGTATAAACAGGAAAAGAAACACAATTATAATTACATAATGAAAAACCGGATTTTCCACAATTAGCACAAGTACGCACTCGTCACCTTACGTACAAGGCATTTCAAATATCAATAATACCAAATCCTAAGAGGAATTCCCCCACACAAGGTTAGGCAAGCCATTTACCTCGAACCGGCTCCAAATCAACCTGAAACCATGTTCTTGCCACCGATTACCCAACTCCAAATGGCCCAAATCTATTCAATTCAATTGCATAATGTAAATAACACTTCAAGTAACTAATTCTACAAAGAAATTCTAAGCTAATACGCGAAATTAGGTAAAATAACCAAAATGCCCCTCGGGTCCACGTCTTGGAATCGGGTAAAATTTACATTTTCAGAATCCTCATACTCCCAAGAGTCTAACCATACCAAAATTATCCAAATCTAATGTTAAATTCCTAATAAAAACTTGAAATTTAGGTCTAAGAACTTTCTCCAAATTTCCCCAATTTTCATCTCAAATCCGAAATTGAATGATAAAACTAAGATTAGATTATATGAATACAACTAGAAAAGGATTAGGAATCGTTTCCCACTGATTTGCTCTTCAAAATCCTCCCAAAATCGCCCTCTTCCGAGCTCCAAATCAATTTTCTAACTTTTGAAGCTAAACCCTCGAAATTCTTATTTCTACCCAGCAAATCCGCATATGTGGTCCAATTTTTTATCTACGAGACCGCTTCTGCGGTCAAGAGAACTGCTTTTGCGGTTTCCCCTTAAATCCCCTTCGCCGCACCAGCGACCCACAATCCATATTTATGGTCCCGCAGGTGCGGTACCCCTTCCGCTTCTACGGTTTCAGCTCTTCTTCCTCCTGGCCACTTCTGCGGCTTGATTCCGCATCTTTGGGAGTCGCACCTGCGGCCTCTTAACCGTAGATGTGGTTATGACAGCAACCATAAACTTCAGCTGCAACTTCAAATTCCTAACTTTCCGCCAATCATCTGAAATCATCCTGAGGCCCCCGGGGCCTCAACCAAAAGCACAAACAAGTCATATATCACAATCCAAACTTATACCAATCCTTAAAACACCTAAAATAACATCAAAACGTCGAATTAACCATGGATTCAAGCCTAAGAACTCTACAAACTCTCAATTTACGTTTTCGATCAAAAAGTCTAATAAACCTCATCCGAATGACCTGAAATTTTGCACACACGTCACATTCAACACTACGGAGCTACTCCAACTTCCGGAATTCCATTCCGACCCCGATATCAAAATCTCACTATCGAACCAGAAACTTCAAAATTCAACTTTCGGCATTTCAAGCCTAAATTAGCTACGAACTTCCAAAACACAATCCGAACACGCTCCTAAGCCCGAAATCACCCAACGGAGCTAACGGAACCGTCAAAATTCCATTCCCATGTCGTCTTCATACTGCTCCAACTACGGCCCAAATTCTACGACTTAAACTCTCATTTAAGGACTAAGTGTCCCAAAACTCACCGAAACTCCAAATAAATCCTCCCGGCAACTCACAATAGCAGAAACAAACACGGGGAATGCAGTTAATAGGGGATCGGGGCGTTAATTCATAAACCGACCGAACGGGTCGTTACAAAACCAAACGTGCACACAGGTCCAAAAAAATCATACAAACTTGCTCTCACGATCAAAACATCGAAATAACACCTAGAACTACGAATCCGATACCAAATCAAATTAATTTTTAATGAAACTTTAGAATTACTATTTTAACAACCGGACGTTCGATTCACGTCAAACTAACTCTGTTTCTCACCAAATTTGGCAGACAAGTCCTAAAATAGAAATGGACCGATTCCGAGTTTTAGAACTAAAATACGGACCCGATATAAAAAAAAGTCAAACATTGGTCAAACCTTTAAACTCATTAAATCTTTAAACTTTC
This sequence comes from Nicotiana sylvestris, assembly GCF_000393655.2. Classification (NCBI taxonomy): domain Eukaryota; kingdom Viridiplantae; phylum Streptophyta; class Magnoliopsida; order Solanales; family Solanaceae; genus Nicotiana; species Nicotiana sylvestris. Next base: position 83,072,580 of record NC_091066.1, on the reverse strand, counting down.
AATTTTCGACAAAAATCAATAACTCGAGCTAGGAACTTTCAAATTCAATTTCGGGCATACACTCAGGGTCTAAATCACGATACAGACCTACCGGGACCGTCAAAACACGGATCCAGGTTCATTTGCTCTAAATGTTGACCGAAGTCAACTCATATGGATTTTTAAGGCAAAATTTCATATTTTATTAATTTTTAACATAAAAGCCCTCCGAAAAATACCCGAACTGTGCACACAAATCTAGGAAGGCTAAAATGAGATGTTGGAGGTTTTAAAACACAGAATTAGGGTTTAAAACTCTATATGACCTATCGGGTCATCACATTCTCCACCTTTAAAATAACTATTTTTTCCTCGAACAGACATAGAAAAGTACTTGGGCTCGTGAAAATGTGTGGATATCTACTCTGCATCTCTAACTCGAACTCCCAAGTAGTTGCTTTGATCGACTGACCTCTCCACTGCACTCGAACTGAAGGATAACTCTTTGACCTCAACTGTCGAACCTGCTGGGCTAGAATAGCCACCGGCTCCTCCTCATAAGTCAAATCATTGTCTAACTGGACTGAGCTGAAATCTAGCACATGGGACGGATCACCGTGATGCTTCCGGAGCATAGACACATGGAACACCTGAGGGACTGCTTATGAACTAGGTGGCAATTCGAGCCTATAAGTCACCTCTCCCACTCTCTCAAGAATCTAAAAAGGTCTGATATACCTAGGGATCAACTTGCCCTTCTTTCTGAACCTCATCACGCCTTTCATGAGCGAAAATCGGAGAAATACCCTCTCTCCAACCATTAATGCAACATCACGAACCCTACGGTCGGCATAACTCTTCTGCCTAGACTGAGCTGTGCAAAGTCAATTCTGAATAATCTTGACCTTATCCAAGGCATCCTATACCAAATCTATACCCAACAACCGAGCCTCCCCCGACTCGAACCAACCAACTAGCGATAGGCACTGCCTCCCGTATAATGCCTTATAGGGAGCCATCTAAATGCTCGACTGATAGTTGTTGTTGTTGTAGGCAAACTCCGCAAGTGGAAAGAACTAATCCCAAGAACCCCCGAAATCTACAACACAAGCGCTGAGTATATCCTCCAATATCCAAATAGTGCGCTCGGACTGTCCGTCCATCTGAGGATGAAATGTTGTGCTCAACTCAACCTGATTGACCAACTTGCATTGTACTGCCCTATAGAAGTGCGAGGTGAAATGCGTACCTCGATCAAAAATGATATACATGGGCACACCGTGAAGACAGACGATCTCGCAGATGTAAATCTCAGCCAACCACTCTGAAGAATAGGTAACTGCCACACGAATGAAATGCGCTGACTTGGTCAACTTGTCCATAATAACCTATACCGCGTTGAACTTACTCTAAGTCTATGGGAGTCCAACAACAAAATCCATAGTGATACGCTCCCACTTCCACTCAAGAATCTCTAACTTCTAAAGCAAATCACCAGGTCTCTGATGCTTATACTTTACTTGCTGACAATTTAGACACCGAGATACATATGCAACTATGTCCTTCTTCATCCTTTTCCACCAATAATGATGTCGCAATTCCTGATACATCTTGGCGGCACCCAGATAAATAGAATACCGGGAACTGTAGACCTCCTCAAGAATCAACTCACAAAGTTTATCTACATTGGGCACACAAATACGACCATGCATCCTCAAAACTCCATCATCTCCAACAATATTGCTTGGCACCACCATGTTGCACTATGTCCCTAAGGACAAGCAAATGAGGGTCATCATATGCCGCCCTCTGATGCGCTCAAACAAGGATGACTGAGCGACTGCACAAGCTAGAACACGATTGGGCTCTGAAACATCCAACCTTACGAACTGATTGGACAAAGCCTGAACATCTGATTCAAGCGGTCTCTCACCGACTGGAATGTACAAAAGGCTACCCATACTCACTGTCTTTCTACTCAAGGCATCGGCCACCACATTGGCCTTCCCGGGATGATACAAGATGGTGATATCATAGTCTTTCAATAGCTCAAACCACCTCATCTGCCTCAAATTGAGATCCTTTTGTTTGAACATATACTACAAGCTTCGATGATCCGTGAATACCTCACACAACACGTCATAGAGATAATGCCTCCAAATCTTCAGCGCATGAATAATGGTTGTCAACTCCAAGTGATGAACATGGTAATTCTTCTCATGGACCTTCAACTACCGCGACACATATGCGATCACCTTGCTATCCTGCATCAATACTATATCGAGCCCAATGCGAGATGCATCACATTACCCCATGTAAGATCTTGAACCTGTGGGCAACACCAACATTGGCACAGTAGTCAAAGCAGTCTTGAGCTTCTGAAAGCTCGCCTCACATTCATCTGACCATCTGAACGGGGCACCTTTCTGAGTCAACCTAGTCAACGGGGTTGCTATAGATGTAAATCCCTCCATAACACCGATGGTAATAACCCTCCAAACCCAAGAAACTTCAGATCTCCGTAGCCGAAGTGGGTGTAGGCCAGTTCTGAACTACTTCAATCTTCTTAGGATCCACTTGAATGCCCTCTGTCAATACTACGTGCCCCAAGAAAGTGACCTAGTCCAACTAAAACTTGAACTTTGAAAACTTGGCATATAGCTGGCTATCTCTCAGAGTCTAAAGTATAATCCGAAGATGCTGCTCGTGTTCCTCTCAACTGCGGAAGTAGATCAAGATATCATCAATAAGCACAATCACAAAAGAATCAAAATAGGGTTTGAACACCTGGTTCATCAAATCCATAAATACTGATGGGGCATTTGTCAACCCAAATGACATCACTAGGAACTCATAATGCACGTACCGAGTCCGAAAAATGCTCTTAGGGACATCGAATGCCCTAATACGCAACTGATGGCAGCCAGACCTCAAATCAATCTTCGAAAATACCTTAGCAACCTCAAACTGATAAAATAAGTCATCAATCCTCGGCAATGGATACTTGTTCTTGATAGTGACTTTTTTAATTGTCGGTAATCTATGCACATCGTTATCAACCCATCTTTCTTCTTCACAAATAACACAGGTGCTCCCCAAGGTGAGATACTAGGTCTAATGAACCCCTTATCAAGTAAATCTTGCAACTGCTCTTTCAATTCTTTCAACTCTGGTGGGGCCATATGGTATGGCAGAATAGAAATGGGTTGAGTGCCCGGAGCCAAATCGACATAGAAGTCAATATCTCTAGCAGGTGGCATCCCCGGCAGATCTGCATGAAACACCTCTGGAAATTCACTAACAACTAGCACTAAATGCATGAAAGGCACTTCCACAGCAGAATCGTGTACATAAGCCAAATAAGCTAGACACCCCTTCTCGACCATATGTGGAGCCTTCACATAAGAGATAACCCTGCTGGTAGAATGGCCAGGAGTCCCCCTCCACTCTAATCCAGGCAACCCCGGCAAGGATAAGGTCACCGTCTTGGCGTGATAATCTAATATAGAATGTTAAGGTGACATCCAATCCATCCCCAAGATGACATCAAAAAATACCATATCGAGAAGTAGGAGATTTACGCTAGTCTCAACACTCCCAATAGTAACCACATATGAGTTGTTACACCTCGTAATATTACGATAATGTTACGTCCTACAGTATTATATTATGATGATGTTATGCTTCGCAGTAATAAGTTACGACAATGTTTCACCCTGCAGTATTTTACGTTGAATTTGTCGTATGGTAATTGACATCAGTCCAAGCAAAAGATTATTTAGAGATTATAAGGACTATGTTATATCAAACAAGTGATGAGTAAATTCATGAAGGTGGGAGGGGAAGCAAGTCAAAGAAAATAAATTTACATCCAAATTTGGCATGTTGGGAAAAAATATGGCCCGAGCTAAACTACTCGGTATTTATGGACTAGTGCTTTACAAGGTACCCCATGGCCATGATAGTAAGGTGTATAAAGTGTATTAAAAATGAGTATCATTTTATGTATTTGAGATAATTCCTAATTATGTGAATAATTGTTTAATTGTTGGGATAATTGTGGAATTAAGTGGATGATGATCATTTTAGGGGCTGCCACTTGGCATTAAACTAAGCCAAAGTGGCACCCATATGAATGATGAGTCACAAGACACACCAAGGCTTGCTTACACATGGAAGTGTCTTTGGATAAAGACATTAATTTGGCTTCTTAAGTAGTAACATATTATATATGAAAGAGAGTAAAATTAGTGAAAAGAAAGAATATTATCACTACCTCTTGAACAAATTCATAAATGTACTACTGTTAACTATATTACGCATATTGGGGGTCAAAGGAGATGAAGAACTAATGGATTCCAAAAGCTCATAAGAAAGCAAATATACTTAAACCGTAACTAGGCTTGACTAAGGCAGACTCCTCCATTTTTTTATTGCGCCCAATTCCACACTCCAAAAGCCATTATCAAGGAATTAAAGGTGTTCTGGTTTGTGGAATCATTCCAATAAGGATGTAAGCTACTCACATTCTTCGTCACTCCAAAAGGAAACTTGTTGCGTCAAAATTGAAGATGGATTTTTCACAACTCTGATCTTGTTGTTATGTGTTGTTGCAATTGACGTGTGTTAAGTGGATTGTCAAAAGAATCACCTCAGGTATGTTAAGGCTATCCCTTCTTTCTTTTGGCATGATCCATACGATACGAACGAAACGTGCAAATGCACAAATTCCATTAATGACTATATTCATAGAAGTATTAGAGATATCTATGTTCTTGAATTTTCACGTGCTATAATATTTTATCATCTGTTCATGAGCCTCAGAAAAATACGAAAGTTGAAAAGAGTTTACTTTATGATATTACTCAGAGGAAAAATGGTCTTATGACATTCCGAATGATTTTATTGACGTGCTTTTCATGCATTGCATTCATGTGCATTGACCCATGACCAGATGGCATTATAAACGCGTATATATGTAAATATATGTATATGGGATATGGGAAAAGGTTACGGTGTTGAATACGCACCACCACCTGATCAGTTGGTATATGATGATGATGTTGCCCATAGTGGCTGAAATATGATTCAAACGGCGTTATATACGCATATATATGTATGTACTCAAACGGCGTTATATACGCGTATATATGTATGTATATATATGTGTGTATATGGGATATGGTAAAGGTTATGGCGTTATATATGCACCACCACCTGATCAGCTGGTATACGATGATGATTTTACCCACAGTGGCCGATATGATATGATGGGATGCCCTCAGAGGCTGGCAATGTTATGAAACATGTACCTCTGTGCGATATGACATTCATATGCATATGCATGACGCTAAAAGTAATTTATGATTTACAAAGTTATTCAGACTTGTAGGTTGAGTCATGTACTCTATATTTCTTCCATGTTTCTTATGTACTTATTTATGTGCCTTATATACTCGGTACATTATTCGTACTGACGTCCTATTTGCCTGGGGACGCTGTGTTTCATGCCCACAGGTCCCGATAGACAGGTTGAGAGCCCTCCAAGTAGGCTATCAGCTCACTGGAAGATGTTGGTGCGCTCCATTTGCTTCGGAGTTGCTCGTTTAGTTAGTATGATTTAGACGTGTATTGTTTGGTATGGCGGGACTCTGTCCCAACCTTTATGACATTCATGTACTCTTAGAGGCTTGTAGACATATATCGTGTACGTGAAAGATTGTACGGCCTTATCGGTCTATGTTTTGAGTTTATAAATGATAATATTGGCCTATTACGCTCTTATATCATATGTATATGGTAATGTAATAAGAAAGATATATTATATTGGTACTCGGTCGAGTAAGGTACCTTGTGCCCATCGCGGCCCATCGGTTTGGGTCGTGACAAAAGTGGTATCAGAACAGTTCTGTCCTAGGGAGTCTACAAGCCATGTCTAGTAGAGTCTTGTTTATGGGTGTGTCGTGTATCACACTTATAAGCAGGAGGCTACAGGGAATTTAGGATTGTCACTCTTTCTTCTTACTCTAGATTGTGTGGTAGAGCTCACTTATAAGAAACTCAAATTCTGAAATTCATTTTTTTTCTATTATTCATAATAAGACGATACCTACATCGAGAAAGAAGGATTGGAAAGAGAGATAGTTGTGGAAGAGCTGAGTCAGAGGAATTGGATTTTTGTATAATGCCTACGATAAGTAAATGTGAGGTCTTTAGCAGATCATGGGTGTACGTAAAGGTGCAAGCTTCCTTATAAGAAGACTTATGGCAAGAATGTGTATCCATCTTTATGGTAAAAGACAATGAAAGATTAAGATACAAGTTTCAACAAGCAAAAGAAGCAAGATGAAGAAGGGTACGAGGCGCCCAATTAATGAAGGTTAACGACGTTCATAATTGAGGCAGAGGAACATAAGCTTTTTGAGTTATATTCAATAGTAATAGAGGTATATACAATTGGTCGCACCCATTCCAGATATGCCCTATGGGGGTTAACAGAAGTAGTATA